>NC_092587.1:128995555-129629444 GCF_047663525.1 Anas platyrhynchos
TTCATGAAATTCTCTGATGCACAAATGGAGATGTCGTGCGTGCGTGTGTGTGTGTGTGTGCGCGTGTGCATGCGTGTGTGTGTGTGTATAAGAAGTAGGAATAGCAACCTACATGCCTCCAAATAGTAAGAATAACTTAAAAAGTACTTTATTGTACAAAAGAATTGGAACAAGCGACTTATCAGATCATGTAAAACTTCCCATTAAACAAGACCTTTCAGTTTAACTAATGTTTTTCTAAAAGATATGTCAGTCAAGAAGTCTTGAGTCTGAAACAGTTATAATTACTCCTCCAGCCATAGAAAGAGGAAACCCACTGTAATTGACTGTTGACTTCTAACATGTCAAGATGACCACTTATAACCACTTAGATATGTGCCTTCAATTGTAAAAGCAAGGAAATTGACAAGGCTGAAAGCAATTTAGGAATGTCAGTAGCCATACACAGACTGGGAGGAAGAAAACAAAACCATTTCCATCCAGTAAGGAGTTGTTTCAATAGAAATAGAACTGCAAGATACGAATAAAATATCTGCCTCCAACAAGAGGGAATAAATTTAAGCTTTCAGCAAAAACATACTATTGGTGATGATAAAAGCTACTTTGAATGGAAAGGGCAAGCATTAGTAGCACATAGCTTTCTGTGAAAGTATGTTTGCTATCCTATCCATACATGTTTCCTATCTTATCCTCACAAAGCTTCTCAGCCTTAAAGCCATGAATCTGAAAAAACTGATTTTTTGAAGCATAAGCAAAGAAAAGCAGCTATTCAAAACATTACCTTAAGAGTTTTCTATGACAGTCATATCACTCTACTTTCTTGAGGATGTCCCAGACGTCTAAAACCATATTTGCAATTGTCCCATATAGTTAATAAATCACATTTTGCCGCTGGCTCGAAGTCATGATGAAATTTAATCTGTAAATTGCTGTGGGAAACCTCTCTTGCAAAGATTTTTTTTTTTTTTTTTTTTTTTTTGAAAATTAAGCTTTCCCTGAAGGAAAACGCAAGAGGATGCAAATGAGGAGGAACAAGGAATACAGACAAGAAAGGTAAACGTGCAAAAGGAAGCATGGAAAACAGACTTACTGAATTGGAAAACCTACTAAGATTTCTAAAATCTAAAATCCACCAAGAACTATAAATGAATTCTTTTGCAACATGAAAATATTAATTTTCATGTTAATAGTCCAGGAATAAAACCTAGTTTCAGGAATATTCTAATGAGCGAAATCCACCAATGGATGAGAAAAGACTGACTGTTAGAAAACATTGCTAGTACCAGTCAGTACTAGAAAATAATCTTTTGTTTTCGTTGTTCCTGTCACCACACAGACCACTTACATCACCAACCCTCACAAAGAATCCAAACAGGCAAACAGAAATCAGGCACCAAACTGCCGGGACAATGTGCTGTCCACCTACCATATCAGACAGAACTAAGAGGATACTTTTCAAAGGCATACTTCCACTACTGAAAAGGAAGAGTTTTAATTACTAGGGATACACATTCTTCACAAGCACTGAAGTTTTGTCTTCCAAATACAGCTTGAAAATTTACTGTGAAGGGGAAAAAAACACACAAGATAACAGTTATCTGGGAAACAGTGCTTTATGATAAGATCTCACAATAACTAAGTTTTCCTTCTAAAGCCCCGCCAGGGCCACATGAGTTCAACAACTTCAGCACGAAAATTCTCATGCAAACTTCAGGGAAATGAACCAGTAGAGTTCTCCAACACTATTTCCCAAACTGTATCTAACTATTAAAACCATTCTTTGACTTAGTCACATAAATGAAACAGACATTTAATTCAGAAACAGATTTCTAGTGCTTTTATATGAAAATGACTGTCCCCATTTTACCTTGAAAATTGTCAAGACTGTAGCATATAATTTGATTATAACTTCTACCTGAGACATTCCAACATGCAGTATTAAATGTGGAAGTTTAACATGAGACTTTTCTCAGTCAGATATACTTTAAGATATTTGAACGTATTCTGCTTTAATCTAAAACATCGTATCCTGCCAATAAACTTCAACCAAAATAAAGATTTCAAAATAACCTTTATGGTTTCATTTCACAACAAAAATAAACACTACTGCAGGACCACACAGCATATGTGGCCATTAGCAAATCATCCTGCATAGGGGGGAGGAAATCCAGCAAGTGTGAGTTCCACAAAGTGGCTCTGACATTTTAACACAAACCCTTACTGTCTAGAATAATCACCACCACTGTTTTCTTCAGACGGAAAATAAAACAGCAGCAGCTGCAACTCCCCAGAAATAAAATCTGCCCATAAGTTTTATTAAACTATTACCATTTACAGCTCACTTGTAAGTGGAATTAGTATCATTCTGTGGTGGCTGACAATTCTACAACCACACCGAACTTTCTATGAAAGCATCAGTTTCCCAATGTACCTTGACAGTGTCCTTACTTTCTCAAGCAGACTAAACTTGCTGAATATCAAGCAATCATCTGTACCTTTACAACTTAAGAAGTCACAGGTTTGGGGGTGTCTGTATCTTTGTCCCTTTGCATCCCTTTTCAAATAAGAAAGGATAGAAGAATACATTTTAGAATATATACAGTAAAGGCAGAAGGACCACAGTCACACAAAAACTTTTGTGTTTTTCACACTTGAACTGGATGGGACAACATTAATTTGCTTGTGGCATTTCTAAATTTAAGGTAAGGACTTAAGAATGTAAACTCAAAAAAATCCCTAATCCGATTTTCTCGAAAGGGCTGAGAGCCCTAAACCACAACCAAAAAAGGGAGCTTATTGAGAAAGTGTGTGTTCCAAATACTGCAGGCAGGATTAGAGCTCACCTTGCAACAGTGCTGAATTATTTTAGAGACTATGACAACCAGCCCAACGGCAGCTTCATTACAACTACAGTAGTTTGCAGAGTTACAGGATTCTAATGGATAGTTAAAGTGAAAAGGTAATACTCTCTTTGAGCAGCAACTGGTCTCAAGGCAGTTTAAAGCTAAGTAAGTTTTTTTTTTGGGGGGGGGTCGTTTTTGAACAGCAAGTGTAGCTCTAGGATAATAGATATATATTTCATAGGAAAACAACACATTAATTGAAAACATTAGCAGCCAAAAGAATTTATAGTTGAAGATTCTTCGCTTTCCTGAGTTTCAAGGCTGCTGAAGAACTTCATTCACAAATCAAAATGTAAAATAAACTCTCTCTTCCCTTCAAAACATTATTCTAATAATTTCATTGTTATGCCTACTAGAAGGGCAAACATATGAAACAAAGTCATACCAGATTCAAGATCCCCCAGAATTTATAAAGATAAGTGCTTTACGTGTGAATCATAAAGAAGTTACAGAGGTGTGGAAGCCTTATGAAAAAGTGGTAAGAAACTTTAATAGTCCTAATCAGGTACATCAATGCAAAGTGTGTGTTTGTAGGATTTGGACTTACAGGAGATGAATGCAACTCCTACACTACTGGGCTCTTGCTGTATTTGCATTCAAAATTGGGGAGGGGAATGTTTGTAAGGGAGAGCCTTCACACAGTCATAGGAAAACGCTGTGCTTCCTGCGGCTGTTAGCAGACTGCCCTACCTGCTGTACAGCCTCCAGCCCTAAGCAATGCAAATCAGCTTCGGATTGAGCAAAAAGCCCCAAAGCCTTCCCTGGCTCCCCTCTCCCCGGGGGCTCCCCCTGCCCTTCACTCAGCAGCCCAAACGCTTCCGAAGCTCGCAGCGCAGCTTTAACCCGGACCAGCACGAAGCGAAGGCTGGAGATGCTCCGGGAAACCGGCTCCATCCCCACGCCAGCCGGCGGAGGGCAGGACATTTCTCCCCTGGGGCCGCCAAGCGCCGAGCCCAGCACCACAAGCAGCCCGGGCGAAGCCACGGCGGGGGGGAACCCCCTGAGGCGAGCGAGGGGCGCAGCGGGGCCGGGGCTCACCTGGCAGGTACTCGGCCTCGAAGCGCCGCCTCGTCTCGCTGACCAGCGCCGCCTTGTCCCGGCGCTGCTGAGGGCGAACGACAAAAAAGGGGAGAAAAGAGAAAGAGAGAGAGAAAGAGAGAAAGAGGGGGGGGGCGTGAGGAGGGCGCGCAGCACCCCCCAACCGCCGCCAACCGCCCCCAACGGTCGCCAACCGCCCGCTGTAAGGGAAAGGAGGGGGGGGGGTAGCGGCGCGAGCCCACTCACGTCAGCCATGCTCCGGGGGGCAGGAAGCAGTGGGGAGGGGCGGGGCCGCGCGCCGCGTGACCCCGCGGGAGGGGCGGGGCGGCGAGGGGAAAGGGGCGGGGCTCGTGAGGTGAGGCCACGCCCCCTCCCGCCCTCCTCCCGTCGTGCCCCGCGCGCGGCGGCGGGAGGTTCGGACGGGTGCGCGCCGCCTCCTCTCCCCTCCCCTCCCCCCCCTCCCCTCTCGCTTTCCGTTAATTCCGTTGGGGCTCCAACGGCCCCGCTGCTGCCTCAGGGATGGCCGCGGAGCCCCCGGGTGGCGGCGGGGCGCACGCCCTGCCCTTCGGCGGGCAGGTGCTGGTGCTGTGGCTGGCGGAGGCGGAGCTGCGGCTGAGGAGGACGGCGCTGGGCGGCGGGCGCTTCGGCGGCGGCTCGAGCGGGGCCTTCGGGCTGCGGGGCCGGCGCCGCGACGCCGCCATCGTCTGCTGCGGCTGCGCCGCGCACGCCGCCACGGGGGTGGTGCTGCCCTGCGTGCTGCTGAGGAGGAGGAAGAGGAGCGAGGCCCTCGAGTACCTGCTCCTCGCCGTGCACGCCTCCAACCGCTTCGAGCTCTCCTGTCAGTTCGAGCTGGACTACGAGCTGAAGGAGGACGTCAGGCTGCTCGGCGGCCCTACGGTGCTGTGGAGGCACGCTGACAGGCTCTTCTACATCTCCCCTGGCACCGGCACGGTGCGAAGCCCGCCCGTTCAACTTTCTTCTGTGGTGTGGGCAGGGGAAATCGAAGGAGAAGGCACTGTAGTCCTAGGGGTGCGAACTGCTCGCTTGCAAGAGGACGAAGCTGAGGATGGGCTCTCCGCTTCGGACAGAGCCATCTGGGGCACCGAGTTCTTCGGCTACGCGATCGAAGCGCAGAAAATGCTGGCCAGCACGTGCTTCATGCCCCACGCGTACAGCAGAGTGGTGTCCTCTGTCCACGTCTGTAAGAGCGAGATGCTGAAAAAGCAGCTCAGAACATCAGTGGTTGCCGTCACCCACAAGAATCAACTCATCTGGTTCCAAGATGGTCACCCTAAAGGTGTTTGCGAGCTTCCTTATGAGAAACCGTGGTCAATAAAAACAGCTGTAACCAGTGGCAATCATTTGCTATTTATTGTGTCTTTTGCCTCTGGGAATGTGTGTGTTGTACGGAGTGAGAACTTACAGGTATTTGTGGCCTTCAATAGCTCCCTTTTACTATCCTATTTTTTTTGTACATATTGTCTTACCTGAAGCTTCTGCAAGTGAAAAACCTACATGTTCAGGTCCTATAACACCTTTTTGTTGGTGTTGATTGTGTTAAAATAACCTGTTTTAAGTATGAGTAATGAAAAACTTTCATTTATTTCTTACAGATTTGAAAATAAATCCTGGATTCTAGTATTTAATAATGCATTTTTATAAGCCTAGGCCAAAGCTTCTGCTGATAATTAAAAGCTTACATAGTATGAGGACTTAAAGTTATAAGATAGTTACAAATGGGTTTACGTATTTTAGGTTAAAATGATAGTAAATTTGTATTGTTTTAAAGCATACCTTTCTTGAAATTGAGAAGCTTTTGAGTCTTACTTCCCAGTCACAAAAAAAAAAAAACAAACACGCTGCTTCTAAGACATCATAGAATGGCTTGTGTTGGAAGGGACCACAAAGATCATGTAACTCCAACCTCGCTTTTCTTTCCTGAAGTCAGTAGTTACAAAACTGCTAGGGTTTTGTAATAATCTGTCAAGAAGTCACGTAACTCAGGAAATGAAAGTGTCTGGTCCTCAGCATTTTATAGATATTGTTACTGTACAATTTTGGCTTTACATCTCAGTTATCTTTGTTGTGTATGGCTACACATTTTTCTGAATGTAAAAGGTAGAATATCTGGAAGTGATCTGAAATTATTGTGCGTTCTAAATAACTTGCACAGCATTCAGCTATTCATCTGTTTGACTACACTGAAAAAGTGCAGTCTCTGCCACCTGTGTCCTGGAAAGTGGTCTTCAAAGAGGAGTGGCTAGGCTTTCCCAGTGTTACAGAGGCTCCAAACAATGGATTAAGATCTTGAAACTTACGAAATCACTGTATTCCAGACACTCAATTAGGGTGCCTCATTCTAAAAAGCAAACTTCATCAAAACAACATCTCAAGTACAAGATTTATTCCAATATATGTATTTTGAAACTTCTACTGTAGGTTGCTTCCAAGTGGCAGAAGGTGAAGTCTGTTCTGGTAGATGATTTTGTTGGCTGTGGAACTGACCAACTGTTGCTGCTTTTTAAGGATGACTCCAGTACGGACTTGTTAAGTACATTCAAAATAACGGATTTGGGGAAAGTCAACTATGAAGTAAGTTCAGTTTGCCTTTTCTCAGCTGCTCAGTCTGTGCTTACTAAATTAAAAACTCTCAAGAAATTATTAAGATACTGGTACAAAGTGAAATTGGATGTCTGTTGCAAAATGCCCCGAATTTTGAATACAACACTCTCTGAGTCTGAATTGCAATGTAAGTTACCTGAGGAGGTTGTTTTGCTTTCTGGACAGCATCAGCATTCTTTCAGGAATTTAAAATAATGTGGTTGAAAATGTTTCAGATGTGCAACAAGTTTGCTACAAGTTTCCTAGCTTCTAGCTAGGAAAATTAAGGTAAATTATCTATCAATTATCTTCTCATAAATGGGCCTTTTTGTTATATACTACCAAACGCTAATTGCTTTCAGAAGATAAAACTTTTCTTTTAGAATGCATATGGTTACTCTTATGGTGTTCCCTGTAACCCCCCCCTCCCTTTATTTTAGTAGGATGTAATAGCCTGTACCTTTCTTTCAGCTTTTTACTTTTTTAATTTATTTTTTTTTAGAGTGGTATTAACTACAAAGATGATGTTCCTGCTGCAGAAGGATTGCAAGAGAATGGTTTGCTTACCATCCAAGCTCTTGAAAAAAGATTACAGGTTTGTACTCCATAGTACTCTGTATTTTCTGTATATAGCCTCTGTATTCTCTCCACATTACTTTATCATTACATTACCCAAAGGGTAAGGTTAACGATACTGATGCTGTTTTTATTGGAGAAGTGATTAATGGAGAAAACAATGTTATTTAGTGTCCATTCCTGAACTGGTGGTAGTCTGCTTCAGTTCTCTCAGTTATAAATGCATATGGGTAATCAGAAGGGTCTAATTTTATTTAAAATTTTGAGATAATGCTGAAGCCATCTTTTAAAGGCTTTGTAACAGTCATTTTACTGTTAGATACTAAACAACCAGTTTTATAAAATCAGAGTGGCTACTTATTTTGCTCGGCATTACGTGCTTTGAGACAGTGTAGTGACAGGTTCCCAAAAGAGTGCCAATGAGCAGCAGCTAATCCTGAAAGAATCAACTTTTCCTTTGTCTATGGACTTCAGTCAAGTCAATTTTGACTTCTGCCCTACTTAGTGACCATGGTTATTTCATCACCTGCTGACAGTTTTCTTCCAGTTATTAACATCTTTCTTAGGCTAATATTGCAAAGTAGAGTGAGTGAAGTTAAAATGTATCCTTTTAATTAGCTTCATTTATAAAACAAGCTGGGGGAAACTTGCTGGAATATAAGTAATAATGGGAATATATTGTTGGCTGCTAGTGAAACGTGAAAATGCAACTTTCTAACTTTCATTCTGTTAGTAAACCTCCAGCGTGCTCTCCAATATGTTCTTTTTCAGAACTGCATGTAGTTACCTTGGTCTAAGGTAGACGGCTAGCAATTGACCAAATAGGAAAATTAAAAACAACAGCAAAACCCAGAAACTTAAGGAGATAGCATAAATCTCAAAGTGAGCCAATGATGTAAGAATGTTGTTAGTTTGTTGAGAGTGCTTTAAGTACAAGATAGAAGGTAATTATTCTGTTCATTTGAGAACTAGTGAAAACTTCAGTGTTGTGGCAGATGGATCTCCAGCCCTTAAAAATTGAAGCAAGTTGACTGGGAAAAATTTAGGACTCAGATAAAAGCAGGAATCTGATCCATTACGGAAAGACTGAAAAAGGAGATTTTTCTATTTTTTAATGACAGAAGAGATGTTTGGAGTTGTCATTCAAAAGATAACTGTTTCTTGGAAAACACTGAAAAATGGATTTGCCTTTCCTGGAAGGCAGAAGAAAGTAGTTTGATTAATTCCAAAGACCTCAGGAGGTCCCTTCCAACCCTAGATTTTCACAGCTATTTGCTTTGTGCATTAGAGGCTTATTGGCTTTCACATAAAAAAGTGCATATTTCCTTCACAATACACTACTTTCTCTTTTTAGACTCTTTTGGTAGTCAAATATTTTAAAATTGAATTATTTGTTCCTATAGTCTGTCCTTACTTAGTAAGCTACTTTCTCCCTCTGCCAGACAGACATTAGTTTTCCCTCTTGTTTGTTGATCCTTCCAGTTTGATCATGAAGATGTCTGCCCTGCCACTGACTGCAAAATGTTTTATGTAACTTGTCTTTTGACATTGGTCTTTTTTAAAATACCAGCTGGTTTTCTGTTTTACATCTTGGTGGATCTGTGCTAGGATCAAATGAATACTCTGTTTTGCACATTCTAATGGCTCTGGTAGAAGCAAGCCACTGGCTGAAGTTCTCATGTATCATCTGCTGACACAGTCCTTCTGACAGAGACACAGAATCCGTCATAAATATATATATTTTTAAGTAGTAGATCTCTAATTTCCAAAACCACATGCTAGCACAAGCACTACAAGCAAATCAAAAATCCTCTTATGTTTTAATGCTGTAAATCTTTGCCATTGCCATGGTGATGAATTTGGACGTAGGTGCCTTGGTGTTGCTTCCCTGTTGAGATCTCCGCTGTTTTGTGTTTCCCTGAATAGTAAAGTGCTGTTGCTGCTTTGTTGCAATCTGATTTATTACTGAATTTCAAGGATGGTTATTTGATACAATAGTGCATGGAACCTGCTTAGCTTGGAAAAGTCCAAAAGTTATTTAGCTTTGGAGTGGGGGCTCTGATATTCGTTATCAAAATTTGGGTCCTGTAGAAATTTGCAATCTAATCGTGCTTTGACAGTCTCTGTGCTATCTGCTATGTTAGGACAGAGTGAAATAGCAAATGCAGCCCTTTCTCATACCTCTGTTTTTACCCCTAAATATTCTACACTCGCATAGTTGTTTCCTAGCCACGTGAAAACTTTGGCAGGACTGAGTTGTGCTCCACTCCATAGGAATAGGCTGCATTTAAATTATGCACAGTAATATGTATAAGCTGCATTTTGCAGATGGTAAAACTGAAAAATCTGGAAGTGTATTTTTGTAACTGTTCTAAGTTTCTCATGCATTCATTCTTCCTTCATTCTTCCTTAACATTCGTTACAGTATCTTCTGAGGAAAACTTCCTTTGACAGAGTAGTGCAGCTACACTACAACAGCCACAGTTACAGGGTTTCTGATGATTTTAGTTGGCTGTTCTGGCAGGAGTGCTGGCCTGATCTACATCCAGCTACTGAACAATTTTGTAAGGATTATAATGCCGTGTTCTTTTGACTGTGATAAAATTGCTTCCTTCAACTCAGCTTGCCTGTTTCAGGGCAGGGTTGGTGTTTTTTTTGTTTTTGTTTTTCTCACATCCTTCTGATTTATTGGATTGCTACAATGTCTAATTGTTTCTGTTCCTGTCCTAGTAATGTTGATTCGGTAGTGGGTGGGAAGTATTCAAGAAATGTTATGTACAACTAATTTTTATTACTGTGTTTAGTCTGAACTTTCAGTAGTTATTCTTCTGTCTTTGCTGTAAATCGACCCTTTTTTCAGTTTGTTTTTTTCATAACGGATTTTAGTCACTAGAAAACCACAGAGCCTGTTACTTACTGTAGCAGCAGCTTCATATTCTAGGCCTCTGAATTAGGTTTCTCTTTGGCTTTGTCTACTTTTTCTGTTTCACCTTTACTTTTCACAGTATTTTAAGTCTTATAATAAATCTTCCTTTTCATTCCCTTTGCAAAAAGGCCACAGTTCTTGGTAGTTTTAGCTTTATTTATTTATTTAATTACGAATATTGTAACTTTAACAGCAGCGTGTCAAAGCACTGGCTGTTTTACTTGACACTAAGTCTCTGCCTTAATTTGTTTTGTTTCAGACAGTGATTCATCTGTTCTGCTGTTTACGCTGGATTTTCTCTTAGCTCTGTTGTGTTCAACTCTTTACTGCAATGGTTTTATGTTGGTATTTATCTTCTGTTTTAAAGTGATACACTCTTATTTTCTCAGTTCCACAGCGCAAAGGTTGTGACTTCTGCCAACACTTGTTGGTCAGCACATCTTGAGATATGAGACAGAGAATGTGCATTTCCCTTCTTGCAGAGACAACAGTAGCCACATGTTAGTCTAGTTTTGCCATGTGATAAATTTCAGTTCTCATTCCTGTTGCTTTGTGAGGGGAAGAAGCACTTGCAAAAGTTAGATGGGTCAGCAAGCATAGATGAGTGAATCCTTGGCCATTTTGTCTTTTAGTCTGTGCATTCCTGTTTGTTTTCTGTATCTCAGTTGCTCACTCGGGAGTTACTCACCAGTGGGACCGAGTAATGTTTTGGTATTCTGATAACTGCAATTAGGAAGAGATCGTAGAAACATCTTCTTAACTTTTCCTTTTCTTTCTCCACCCCAAATCTGGCATTGGAGTATTTTGTGGAATCTGGTACTTTGGACACATGGTTTGATAGGTGGTGAATCATTTTGTTTTATGATAGGTACTACTTGCTCTAAATGCTCTTTACTGTTGCAGCTTAAGCAAATGGCATCATTTCTGTTATTTGGAGTGCTTTTTATTCAGTCTTGCCAGTTGGTGATAACTTATCTTGATGTCTTTCTATTTCTTTATTAGTTTAGAGGCTGGTTTTCGGTTCTAATGGTAAGCTTTGTTCTCACGTCTTTTGATGGTAGCAGACTTCTTGGGATCTTGTCTTCCAGAGGACAGTTTTGAGGAGTTTTCTTAAACTAATAATCTGGAGCCGGCGTGCCTTTTTTTTTTTTTTTTTTAAAAAAAAAAACAAAACAACAACAACAACAAAAAAACACCACTGAGAATTAGCCTACATATTTGTCTGTCTGTAAAACTGTCGACTTTTCAATATATTTCCTTGAAAAATAATCACTGCAAGTCCTGACAAAAAATCAAAATTGATGTCATTACAAAAGTAGGAGCAATAATTAAGGAGATTACCTACCCGATTTGAGAATATTTACTTTAGAAGTTTAAGTTCAGCTCAAGCTTTAATTTTAAGAGGCCAGGACTCTTAGATTCATATTTTGGCAGCAGAGTAACCTGACCCGAACAATTTTTAGAAGCGCTTTTTGAGGAACAACAGGTTGTGATGCTTGCTTAAAATGGAAAGCTAAAGGATATCTTGGTAGCTTCAATACCAGTTCTTTCTTGCTGTAGACTAAAGCCAAAGTCTGATCATTTTTATCTTTTACAGGCTGGTCTTTCTTCTGTTCGAGAGCTCCAGCAGCATTTAGGTCTCAAAAAGAGGGTTCTTATTGAATCATGCAGAGCATTAATAGATCTTGTTGAAGAAAGAAGCCATATTCTACCAGCCGCAAAAAAGGTAAAAAGCAGAGGAGAGCACAGACCACTTCTGAGTTCTGCTGAGCCATTTGCACAGGGTGCTTCCCTCAACCATTTGTTACTTTTATCAGTATGGATTGCCACTATCAAAACTCACTAATTTGCTCTAAGTAAAGTCTGGTTCATTCTCTTAACCTGTCAGTGTATGTAGATAAGAGTAAATTTAATTGCTTTTCCTTGAAATTGATTCACACAGTACCTCCTGACTAGGTTGGATGGAGGTGTAAACTCCTAACAAAGAGTTAGTGACAAACAGCAGGGGGAGCGTACAGTCCTAATTGGCACAGTTGCCTAGATAACATGTTAGATCATGGACAGTTATTTGATACGAAAAATTAGCTGTGATAGATTTGTGTAAGCAAAATTGATTTTGTAACAGGGGCAGAGTGAATTGAAGCTAAAAAGGTGATGGGGTTTGTTCAAATGTTATTTTAGTATGTTTCCTTAAATAAATATCTTAACTTACCTGAAATAATCTTGATATTTCAGTTAATGTTGTTGTCCCCTTCAGGTCCCCTTCAGCCAGGTTAAATGGCAAATTTTAAGCAATTAATGTAATAATATAATATAACTTCTAATACCTTAAGTCTTCTTAGGATAATTAGTTATATTACAGTACAAGATTCATACTCATGCTGCTTAGGAGAGAATGAGTTGCTTTTGTCATGACAGCTTGTGTTTTAAGAAAAGGCAATTATATATTTTAAATCTATTCTAGAGAACAAACTAGTTTATATAGATTTCATTTTATGTATCTTAAAAGCACTTCCAGGGATCACTTCTGGCAAAACACTAAATAATGCAATATGAAAAAGAACAAGTATATGCACTTAATTTATTTAAACAAACATTTTTCTGTAAGGAAGGTCTTGTCTCTCTCTGGGATGATGTAGAAAATCCTCCTCATTCTCTTAGTAAAGAGGCATCATCGACATCTAAAGTTCCAGACCACTTCATAGAGAAACTGTGGCAGCGTGTTGTGGGTGAAAGCTTGGTAGTTGGAGTAAAAGTAACTGAATCATTTTCCTTGTAAGTATATGAATCTAATAATTTCGTTCTGTAGTTTTATAGAAATTGAGACTACAAGTTAAGCCCTGCAGTACCAAGAGTGGATTTTTGAGATTTGACTTTTCTCATTGTGTGTATAAATTGTTTCACGTGTGTCTCTTGCCAGTGTTGTTGCTGCAGCTTGTCTCTCTCTAGCACTGTGCAAAAAATGCGTTATATAGCCAAAAATTAGCTGCATCAATATAACTACATCGTTACTGGAGACTTTTTATAACAGCTTTCTTTGACAACAATTATGGTTCTCTATAGTTTCTATTAGCATAAGTAAGGTATACTGACGTCAGCAAGTAGTGTAAATTTAGTTCTGTCCTAGCTATAACATTCCTGCTGCCTTAGTGTTAATATCTTGCCATTCCTAGAATGCGATTTGCTTAAAAAGAAGTGCAGAAGAAAACATTTTAAATTCTCTGATCAACTTAATAGTGTTCAGCAATGCTAAAGTCAATATCCAATCAAATAAAGTATTTGCTAAGCCAATTTATTATGTAAATTACATGGAACAAAGAGGCATTCAATACTTAAAGTTTCAAAACTGTTTGTTTATTCTTATTGTCATTATAATGATTTGTTTATTTTGTACATTACGATTGCTTAGTTCTGGTAGTAATTACTACTGATGTCATTTCCCTCTTAGATGGAGGGAGATAATTTGAAGCATACTTTTTAAAGAAGCAGGATTACATTAAACAAACTTACGCTGGTGGAGACAGAACTTGCCTTTTGACCTATATTCCCACATGCTGTGTAGCTGAGGCTGTGTTAGGGTAAGCTTAAAGAGTGTTGATGCCACTGAAAATAATTCCGGTGGCTGTGAGGGAGCTGACCTATTAGGCCCTTTGGCTGCTCTGCTGGAGCTGTGGGTATATTATTGCTCAACTGCCAGGTTGCTGTAACTTTACAGGAAAGTTGACCTTGCCTTCTTGATGGCCTATTAAGAGCCACCAAGGCAAGAGATTGCTTTTGCCTTTCCAGTGCGTATTCTTTTAGCTTTGATGACAATTTGGTTTTGAAATTGAAATACCTAATTCCTGTATAGCTTCAGAAGCCCTCAAGATTTGTAACTGTTCTTTAAAAATCAGCAGCAAGATTGCCCTATCCCCCATTTTTACAGCTGAGAAAAAATCTGTGAAGATCTTCTGAGATCATTTGTCAAAGGTTACCTGGTAGGCTAGCAGCAGAATCTAGGTCTTCTGGTCTCCGGTTCAATACTCTGTACAACAACCTGTGGTTCCTGGTAAAAGGGCTTTCCTTCTTTCTACCCCAAAGCTGCAAGTCTTTACTGATTATTTTTTGGGCTTCCTACTAATGCAAGATTATAGTGATATTTTAGATTGCACTGTAATGTGGTGATACTTCTCTGTGAAGAAAATTAGACATTTATAAGACTTTCAGGTGTCAGTGACATCTTGAGACTGAGTTGATTGACAGAAAAAAAGAATCTTCATTAAGAGAAGATCAGAAACACTGCTATTAGGATTTCATGGAAGAACCCTGTGTTGAATGAACAAAGCACTTCATACATTTCAGGAAATTACTGAATGTTTAAGGAAATGGTATTTTAAATCTTTTATTTGACTCTCTACGCACGCTTTTGTTTGAATACCTAAAAAGCAATATAAAATACTAGAATAGCTTTTAGTTAAACCTCAAAGACAGTAGAGCTGATATTTTCTGAATTTATCATTAAAAGATTTGGATTTTAAAAATAGATTACAAATGCTGTAGAGTATCTGCAATAGTTATGTAGAATTTTCAACATATTCTGGGGGAATGAAATGCCCAAATTACTTGAGTTAAAGTGAGGCATCGAAATCCTAGAAGCTCTTAATACCAAGCTTAGATGAAACAGTCATTCAAAATATACTCTTTGTGCGTTCTCTGAATTAATTTGGAATGATATTGGACTTTGGTAGTCTTACAAGTCTGTATATGTCTGAAAAGTTTTGGTTATTTGTCAGAGGCGAAATGCATTCTGTGCGTGCAGTCATCTTACATGGATTTTTACAGGTCACTGAGTGATGTCAGTTTATCTTTAGTGGTGGATCAAGACTTCTCTTCAATTTCTCCAATTATTGAGTGTCGGAATAAAATCATTAAGCTGAACAAAGCCTTCTCAGCATTATCTGTTTCCTCGTGTCAAATTGAGCCTCCACCGAAAAAGATGAAATTGGACTTGCATAGCAAGAATGATCTGAAAAACCAGGTTCATAAGAAATGTTCAAAGATTAATCTGGAAGGAGCGAAGACAGTCACTGCTGTTACCAGCCTTTCACCGTTATTGGCATTTCATTGTGTATGTTGTGTAGTTCTACTACATGCAAAGAAACAAAAACATCAGAATGATGGTTTACAGAAGAGCAAAAAGATCACTTTACTCTGTGGGAAAGTTTTATTAAGTCTGGAAGATATCTCAGATGGAAAATACTCAGTAAAGATGCTAAGGGATAATAGTTACTGTACAGGTAAATGGCTTGATATGATTTGGATTCATAAATATGTGGTTGATTCTTCTGTTTATTCTAGATGAGGCTAAGTTTTCAGGGTGTAGTTATGTCTCTCTCTTTGAATGCAAACTGCACAGATTTTTTCAATTTAGAGATGGGTGAAATACAAGGCAGAAGAAACTTTTCAAAATGGAAAAAAGCATTGCTGTAAGGTTTTGTGATAGCATTGGTGCTGAAGTGCATCTGGAAAGGTTAACTTTAAAGATAAGTCTGAACATGGAAAGCTGCATCCTGCTTTTTTTTCATCTAAGATATTTAGTATTGATTAGACACACTTTTCTGACTTAGTATTACTATTTTCCAAATAATACCAAAGTAATTGAAGCTTTTCCTCATCTTCACATCTATTATTTTTTTTTCTTTTAAAGTTCCTGATTCAACTGGTTTTGAACTGGGCTTTTACTAATGTAGTGAAATGTCTTTCTGATCATTTTCAATGAGTTATAATTTCTTCCTTTAATGCTATATCATCAGCTAACACCAGTGTGTCATCTTACTATCATAGGAGGCTATTAATAGTATTCGTTTGGCAAGGTGATGCTTGTCTTTAGAGCTCTCTTTTTATACAGATGAGGCTCTGTTAATCAGGTAACCATTTTGCTTGACAGAAGTAGGTATAAGAATTTAGGTGAGAAGAAAATTTCCAGAGAACACTCGAATGCAGGTACAGACTCTCCAAGTAACACTAGGAGTGTGAAGCAAAAATCTATTCACATTTACTGCATGCAACCTGATCAAAATATTTAGGTCAAATATCTTTTTACTGTATTTTCTTGCAGGTTCCATGGAAGACATACTCGCTGTCCTTGCAGCATCTATGAGATTTTCCTTTCAGATTCAGTCTTCTGACTTCACACTAACTTCAGTAAATTCATGGTTACTTGGAGAAATGGAGTGCACGCCATTTAAAGAATGCCATGACTATATGTTCTGTCATAAAGCAGGAAATGTATACAGTACAGTTTTTAACTGGACCCTGAAAAGTCCATTTGAAGGAGTTCTAACGCTATTTTGCAGGTAAAATTGGTCAAAAAGTGTGGAATATATTTATCTAACATATACGCTTTAGATCATCTTTATATTGTTTCCTACAGCTGCATAGAATTGGTTTCATATCAGAACAATGTCAGAGCATGAGTTGTAATATTTAATTTTGTTTTGGTAGTACATTGGATTCCAAATATTCTAGTCTCCTTTAATATGCACTTGGTACTATTTCTTTTATTCTTTTCAGCCAATCATAATTTTATATTCATTATTCTTAGAGTAATATGAACATATGCTGATAATATTTGTTGTTTTTTTAAGAAAATTTTTAAGAGAATTTTAAAAAACAATTGAATTTAAACTACAAATAAAAATGCCTTTCTGATCAGCGTGAGAAACCTAGCTATTTGCAGATGCTTGTGGATGCTTTTTGTTTGTCTTTTGTTCTGAAACATTTTTTTTTTTTAATCAAAAGACATCTGCAGAGCTCATCTGGCCATATAAAGGAAATAAGAATATTTTGAAAAACTCTGCATTCCTCTTAGAATGTGTGTCAGTCTGTCACTGCATTGTATACACTATACTGGTGTCTAGGGGAGTCAGTTCCCTGATGTACACAACACTATTTTATTCGGGATCCTTACTAATTTTGAATATCTGAATTTAAGTGTAACACTTTCTTACCAGTGACCATTCCAAAAAAGACAAGTAGTGAGCCACCAAATAGCTGTGCAGTACATATCTACTGATAGCAACAACCTATGAATATAACTGACTTTTTTTTGCCTTTGCATGCAGACCAGGAAGCATATTTCTTTGTGTTATCCCATGTGGCCCTTACATACGATGAAATACTTCTTAAAGACAGAAGAGATACTCTTGTAACTGCATTTATTTTAATGTAGATTATTTATATTGCTGAACCAACATTTTTTTTGTGTACATTGGCTAAGTGCACTCCATTAGACAGTCCTTGCTTATGGTTGTGTATGCTGCATACACAGTACTTAAAACCATAATCATCCTAAGTTTTTTCCCTGTTTGATTTAAAGTAGCATTACTATAGTTGCCACTATTGAATTTTGAACATACAAGGTAGATTAATTACAATACTCTTATTTTACAGAAGTCTGACAGTCTTGTTCCAGTGTCTTCATAGCCTCACTAAAGTTCTCCCACCAAGTTGTGATGTAAAGCTCCTGAAATCTGGAAGCAAAGATGTACTTACTGAGCAGTTAGCGCTGGCTTTGGAAAAAGAAATGCTCACCTCACGGACTTCTCTCTCCTCAAAAGAAAGTAAAGCTGAAAACAGTTTGATAAGGCAGAATGAGCCTGGCAAAAAAATCAGTGATGCTCCTGTGACTTCTTTACTGGACAGTGAGGACAAAGTTCAGCAATTCAGAATGAAGCTTCAGAATGAACGGGAAGAGAGTGTGCTAAATATGAATCAAACAATGAATGGTACCCTTTATCAGGAAATGGCTTTGAAACTAGCAGAAGCTCAGCTCAGTTCTGATATGATTGTGTGGAGACTGAACAAGTCCTAGAAACTATTTATTTTGAACAAAGTTTTAATTAAAAATATAGAATTAAATATTTATATTTTCATATATACTTATTCATGTTATTTTTTTAATATCTAGAAATAACTATAGAATAACTAATTTGGTTGGTGACCTCTAGTTCAGCAAAAAAGAGTATTCAAGAGTCATTTTGTTACAGATTTCTAAAATACATTATGGTATTTTCTAATAAATGCTATTTCAAAGTTGTAATTCTCGATCTTGAAATACATTAGAAAAAAATAGCAAGCAAGTACTGTTCAAAATAATCCTATTAAATTTATAAGATGACTGCTTACACAGACAAAGCTAAGCTTTTTAGAAATCTTAAGACTAATCTAAAGTTAGATCTAAGTTAAGCAAAAAATTTTAATTCATAATTTGAGTGTGGGGTTTGACAAATTCAAAACAGCAACAGCCTATTTTCATGATAGATCCAGTATTTTAAATAACTTAGATTTAGTGATAGCTCTTAAAGAAGAAAGCTCTGACCATACCTTGCAGACCAATTTTTCAAGAGGCCGCCATTAGATCTGAGACAGTTAGGAGAACTTATTTGAGCTGGAGAAACTAGATCAGGCTGCCTACAAAATTTCAAGTATTCCTGAACATTCACCCTGTAATAAAATGCTTTTAGGTTTGAGAGGTTCATTCCCATGCATAAGTCTGTCATAGCACTAATTTGGTTGGTAAATCCTAGATGAAACTCTGTCCTTCCTTGGAACTTAGTCCAGCTTCAAAGACATAAGATTTGTTTGCTCATTCCCTCAGTTGTAAATGATTATCTGCTGATACTAGCTGCTCAGTGGTTTTGTCTTATCTCAAACATTTTAAGTAAGAAACAACTCCTTGCCAATGGAGTTGCTTCTTGTTTGGAGGTCACAGAATCATTAAGGTTGGAAAAGATCTCCAAGATCCAACCATTCCCCTACCACCACTGTCACCCACTAAACCATGTCCCTAAGCACCACGTCCAGCCTTTCCTTAAACACCCTCCAGAGACCGTGACGCCACCACTTCCCTGGGCAATCTGTTCTAATGCCTGGCTATTCTTTCTGAGAAGAGACGTCTCCTAATTTCCAACCTACACCTCCCCTGGCACAACTTGAGGCCATTTCCTCCAATCCTATCACTAGTTACCTGTGAGAAGAGGCTGACCCCCAGCTCCCCACACCTTCCTTTCAAGTAGTTGTAGGGAGCAATAAGGTCTCCCTGAGCCTTCTCTTCTCTAGAGCAAACAACCCCAGTTCCCTCAGCCACTCCTCACAGGACTTGTCCTCCAGGCCCTTCACCAGCTTTGTAGCCCTGCTCTGGACATGCTCCAAGGCCTCGATGTCCTCCTTGTAGTGAGGGACCCAAAGCTGAACACAGTACTTGAGGTGCAGTCTATAGCACCTGTGCATCTCAGAAAAGAGCTGCCTGTGATCTTGCAGGTAATACTTGCTGTGACAGTTTTTATCAATTTTTCCTTTTTTTTTTTTTTTGTTTTGTAAGTGGCAAAAAGCTTTGAAAATCACAAATGATAATTTTGCTTCCTTTTTTTGTGCTTTATGCAAGCAAAACTTGTGTTTGGCACCATTTTTCTAAAGTTGTCAAGGCTTTGCTTTTCAGTTCTCCTGTAAACAAAGTTTTAATAGTTAAGAACTTCAGCACGCTCTCTGACAGTAAGAGTTAGGTGGGAAGAATGAAAGATTTATTAACCTAAAAGAACATTTCAGAAGAATACTGTATCATTTTTACATTAGAAAGTTCTATGTATGTTCTCTAGAAGCATTAGAGATGCCAAGAATTTGTTTTCAAATGGTGATGTTTTTCAGTGCAAAATGTCATCTCATACTGGCAACCAGAGTTCAAGTAGTGCACATCTAAAGATGTGCAAAACACTGGATAGAAAACAAGTAAATAAGAAAACACTTTTGTGTTTCCAAGGTTCAATTTTGTGTAGTGAGGTAGTTTCCCTTCTGTGACACTGTGACAAGTAATGAATGTCTTTATTTTAGGATATAGACAAAATTTTCATGAAGTTGTCAAGAATGCCTTAAGAACAGATACTCTGTATTACTGGATGAGAAGGAAATACTAAAACCACCCACAGAGAGAAAAAGCCCTTGTTGTTAAGCCACAATTCTGTTCAGACCACAGTCAAAGCTAAGAGCTCATTGTCCGGGCTTGGCTGTCTGTTGTCACTGGAATTCCCAGAAGAAAATATCTAATTATAAGCACTTTAAAAAAAAAAAAAAAAAGGCAACCTTGTGGTTTACAGTTAAAGAAGATGCCTTGGTAAACCAGCTGAGCAGGAACTTTCAGAGCAACAAAGTTATTATTTGTCCCAAGGTACTTGAAGCAGGTTATGCAAAGCAGTGGAAATAGTCCAGTAATTGCTTTTTGTCGTAGCAGGATGGTGTCATGTAGTAACTAACCTTAGTATGTGTGTCTCTGGATCTAAAATGAACCCTCCATCTGTATTCTCATCAATCCCCTTGCTGAACTAGTACAGTTGACCAAATAAAGATAAGCTTCTAAGAGACAGAAGTTGCCAGTTTCAACTCCATGAAATTGTTACCTATTATTTAGGCAACTTTAGGTAACTTATCTATTTTGTATACCGAAAGGCAGCAGTGAAATCACATAATTACGTGGCTCTCCCTTAGAGCAGAACAACTCATAGAACAACATGTTTCTACTACAGAGCTCTTCTGAAGGCATGAATGCTTAGTTTGCAGGTCCTCAGGTGAGGTCATTATAAGCTTTCCTAAGACCTCTGACGCTCCTGAGAGTAGGTTCCCAAGTGACAGGTAATGCGTGAGGATATTGCACAACTTTCATTGGTAGTAAGTGATGCAATTGGTAGATGCACTGTATACACGTGGGAGATTCTTTGATGTGGCAAAATGCTTCGAAGGTTTCTGCTGGTATATTTTCTGGGCCAGGAATCATGCAGAAAACGGAGCTGCTCTGAACAGAGGTGGTTTTCTTTAAGCAAGTCTTTTGAGAAATGAAATTGGTTCATGGTAGCAGCAGTCCTTGTTAGGTGGGGATCGGTATTGCCAAGAAATGCCTGATAAAATATTTGGATGCCCGATTCTGTAAATTTGCTTTTCCCTAACAGTGGATCAGATTGGGGAAGATGGAGATCACAACCAACAGAACACTTTTTGTTAATAAAGCTCTTGCCAATAGCAGGTAACGTCACACAACACATTCACTTATTTGTAATTACTCAGTAGGAGCAAATCCTGGGAGACCGATCCCAACCCCTCAGAGCTCTGACTTCCAGGCCAGTAGTTCAGAGAATTCCTCGAAGGGTCCTTTGCTTTATCAGGTGCATACATATAACCCTGCAATGTTTTTGCCTTCATATAGCAACTGCTACCTGCTTGTACATGGACCAAGTTGTGCAAGTTGATACAAGAGTGGGTGGTAGTCAAATGATACCAGAGCCAACTTGTCCTGACCCCAAGGGTCAATAAAATGTAGTTTTTAATTTCTGAAAACCAGCAAACATCAGTGACTTCTGGCAGACAGCTATAGTTTTCTGGCCAGTAACATGTAGATACGTACCTTCCAATGGCTCTACTACCAGCTGTTTGAAAAAACTTGGCTGTAAGAGAGAAGCCTGGTAAAAGAAGTATGAGTTGTCATGCCTAAATGCACTCTTACATCTGTCTTAACACTTTTAAAGTCTGCATGATTTAAGACTGTAAGATGAGGCATTGTGTCAAAGGACTGTTTTTCCAGCCAAGATGGTATAACAAATAAAATTAGTTGTTATAGTAATTTTCTCTGTTGTTTTCAGGCCTCTCAGACAGGGGAAACCTGTCTGCATTAAAGCATTCTCTGTTGGATGGCCATATTTCTTTTTCAAGTACGTGTACGTATGTATTTATACGTTTCAGATCGACCAAAAGGCTGCTGGATTATTCGTGGTAGTAACACCTAAGCCTTCTCTCTCAGCTACTAATTAATTGTTTTCCCACAGCTTTTGATAATTTGGGAACTGTGACAGTCTTGTGACTGTTTTGAATCATGCTGACTGTGCTAAGATGACAAAATAATAATGCTAACATGTTTATCCATGACTGAGTTACTCATTAAATACTATTAACAAAGATGACAGGGTCAGCAAAAGGAATATCCAGATAATGGTAGGGTTTTTTTTTTCCTCTCTTCCCTCCTTTCCTGGAAGAGCTGAAGTTTGATAGAGGTAAGTGAGAGTTGATGTAAGGATTTAAAATCTTGAATAGCTATAAAGTCACAAGTGCAGGTGGGTTGTTTTTTTTTGTTTGTTTGTTTTGTTTTGTTTTGTTTTAGGTTTGGATCTTGTTATTTATTTATTTGTTTTGATTTTTTTTTCCCCAGATGTTCTCTGCTCTGTATTCTAGGCATGCCGCTGGGTAGGAACAAAGTGAACATCTTGATTCAGAACGAGTTTCTAGCCAAGAGAAAGGCTCTATCAAATGCTCCCAGGGGAAAGGCAAAGGAGTAGGAGGTTTCATACTGCTCTTTAGTCTTATTAATTATTGCTTCAAGAAGGTGATACTACTTTGGTCTTTTGTGACCTCAGGTTTCTGGTATGTGGCAACCTTACTCCTTTAATGCATTGAGAAATTCATAATTCATAGGTGCAGGATGGCAGTTGCGTGTTTAGAACAAAGAATGCTGGGGTGTCAGGTCTGCATTTGTCCAGTTTCTGCTAGAAATCCCACACTCACAAAAACCTGTTCCTTAACTGTGGTATTTAGGTCAGTTCCATGGGTTCATAAAGCACTCTCAGGTTAACTAATCCTCCTCCTCATTGTTTAAGTGGAGAGGTGGTGAATCATCTGCCCAGCTGCTATCCTTACCTCTGCAGAGAGGTATAAAGAAAAGTGCTTTGTAATGAGTTCTTCAAAACCACGTCTGCTGTCTCCATACCTGCTCCCTTCCCTCTTCTCAGAGCTCTAGTTACAATTTTGAACTGAACATGTGATGTCTTTTATGTTCCTGCCTTTGAAATGTTCTCAAGCACAAGGGGAAAAACAGAGGCTGCAAAATCTTCCCAAATACCTGGCTGATGGGACTCTGCTGTTTCTGCACGGCCTGTACTGTCCCCTCCCTATAGGCTCTACCAACACTGTGCTTTGAGAGCCTTCATGCTTTCCTCCCCCTCTCACCCCAGTGATCAAATGTCGAGGACCAGAAAGACAGTCATTTTTAAAATTAACTTTACCTCTCTTTGTCATATTGGGAACAGCTATATTTTCTTTTCCAACATATATATCTCTGCTATGTCAGATAATCTGTGGATAAAAGTCACATCCCTGATGCAAAGCACACCTTGATAAAGCTTTCAGGTGTCTGGAAGATTCAAACAAGTAATTCTGTAACACAGAAAAAGCATTTCCTCTCCACAGCCCTTACCACTACCACCATCTCTAGCTGAGTACTTGATGACTAATTATGAGGATAAGGCGCTGATTTTTTATTTATTTTGTTTGTTTTTTTTTAAGCTTTCTGCAATTAAGGCTTCCTCTTAATTCAACTGTACTTACTGGCAGTGGATTTTATTGCTACTCATAATCATTCAAAAACTTTGCTTTGAATTTGCCTCTTAACCTCATTTAAGCAGTCATGAAATGTATTGTTACACTACTACAATTAAAAAATAATAATAATAACCTAAATGTAGATTAATAGATAAGATTTGTAGAAAATCAAAGAGGGAGTGAATTTGAGAGGGTTTGACAGATTTTTTTGCCTTTATTTTTCCAAGTATGTAACTTAATGATCACATCAGCCAGGTGTGTCCAAATGTTGATAACATAATAGCTTCTTTAATGATCCCAAATTAGTTGAGAAAGATGAAGTTACATCAGAGAAATCCAAGGAAGTTGTAAAATTGTAGGAATGCATACTTATCCAGTGCAATGAGAAGAAGCAACAAGAGACAGACAAACCAGTTCAGTACTCTTCACTGTTTGTCAGCTGTTTTGTTTGAAAAACAACGCTTAATCGCTGAGAGCATCTGTTGGATTTGAAGATCTGTTCAGCACATGTAAGAATCAGTTCATATTCCATAGAATCACCTAGGTTGGCAGAGACTTTCAAGATGATCAAGTCCAATCATCAGCCTGACTTTTGCTCACCTTCAGTAGATTGTGAGTGAGCCCTTCCCCATGCTGGCCAGTTAGTGTAACGACCATGTTGTTGCCAGGAGTGTTGCCTTTCACCATTCCCTCAAAAAGTTGTCCATGACAGGATGATGAATACAAAAACCATCCTATGAATAACGATTAACCTCAGCAGGTGAGTTGGAGAAACACAGATTTACATTTTCCAGTGGGAGACAATCATCAACCTCCTAATGCTGGTGATTATTATCAGATTACTATGTGTTTTTTTTTTGTTTTGTTTTGTTTTTCCTAGTTATGTCCCTAACTTTCTCAAAGCACATGATTCATATTTATTTAGTCAAACACTGTATTTCAGTTATGGTTAATTAACTAAAACACTCAAAAAATCTAAAATTTGTTCATTCCATGTGGTCTCAAGTCATGCATGTTGTGGAATAATTTACCCACTGCTTGTTCAGAGAAGTGCCTGCATAAACGCAGGAATGAGCCATTATATTCCTGGGGTAATTTCTTAGTGTTTCCATCTCACTGCAAAACTAAGTGAACTATTCCAATGAGAAGTGCCTCACTAGTACACAGCACTTTCTTGATAAAAAATGGTATTTTTAAGATAGAGATCAGCATATAATAATTTTATGGAAATAATATTAGTTTCACCCTTTAAAAGAAATGAATTTCATTGAAAAGCATGCTCTGACTGTATATATGTTTCACTATGAATGACTGATATATTTCAGAGGCTGGAAAAAAATAAAATACTTTATTACTGGGATGTTTTTCCTCTGAAAGAAATAGCTAATTTAAAAACTTTTCTTTGTTACGGTTGAACAAAGAAATAGAACTGGCAGAAATACCTAAAGGAGATGAGTAATGATCCCTGTTTACTGTATTTTCCTAAAACTTCAATATATTGTCTTCTGACAGCTTAACTTCAATATATTGTCTTCAGCTGTGGAATTTATTTTTTGCTGTATGCTTAAAATTAATAACTTCTGCTTTTAAATTCATAAAAAAAATTGACATGTCAGCATTTTTTTTTTTTTTTTTCATAGGGCTGAGAACTGGCTATTTGTCTGTATGCAACTATAACCAATATTCCACTCTGAAACTTGATTTAGAAACCTTTTGGGATCCATTGCAATCTTTCCTTTCCTCCCCTGCTTCCCCTTTCCCTATCCTGATCTCCTTTTTAGGCCTGGTGAAACCTTTGGGTTAAATCCTGGCCTCATCCAAGATGACAGCAAACATTTCTGAGAGCTTCCATGGTCTGGACATCCATGTGGTGATTTGGAACCTGCTTTTGATCTCAGCTCAAAGTTCAGTGCTGGAGTGTGGGGGGGATTCCACAGGCCCAGATCCAAAAACATTCTGCTCCTTTGCCCAAGCTTTCATCAGCTGTTAGTGTAACTTTTGAGTAAGCACTACTTGGCTGAAAGTCCCAAGTTAAAAGCAGAGAATAACAAATAATATACCCAGCAATAAATTCAGACCTGAATTTGTTTAGCAGTTAATTATTGTTTGTTTCTGAGTCTCTGTTCTTACTCTTTTATTTACTCTGACAACAGATGTGATGCTTCAATTTCATTTGAAATTGTTTGTAATAAAGCTGACCAATAATATGCCCATATTCAACAATGTAATAGTACATCTTGTTTTAGTAATTGCTAATGATATTTTGAGATGTAAATCTTCATCTCAAATTGCTTAAATTGCTGAATGAACATGTGTTTTGAATACCATGGGTGGGCTGGAAAAGAAAACCAGTCTTCAGTCATAAGCTGTGAGAAATCATTAAAATTACATTTCAGGACAGGGGAACTCCATTCCAGGGGAACTCCAGAAGGAATTACGAAATTGTTTTCAGTGTGCCCCTCAAACCATAAGAAGCTCTACAGCTATCACCCTCCCACTCAGGAACTGCTCAATCTCCCTGTGACAGGAGCTGTTAAATAGAAGAGTGATATTCAAACAACTAATGGAGTTGGGTTCTTTCTCTTGTGAGTTCAAAAAGAAGAAGAGCAACACGAGGAGCCCTCCTGTAAGATGCATGCAGGAGGCTCTGAGGATGTGGGGTTCTCTGAGGTGATTTTGGTGACTTGTGAAACTACAATTTGGGAAGAGGCTTGCTTATTTTGAGATGTTATTTGGTATACGTCTGTGATCTTCTGCAGATAGCAACATCAGCACAAAACATTTCATTTACCTTTAGAAGCTTCTACAAGATAACCAGTGCTGATACATTGCTACACAGGCATCCATAGGTGTAAACAACTCTTACCTTATATCACTTCCTGAAAAAAATAAAAAATAAATACATAAAAAAGTGAATAAATTCCTCAGCTGTTTCTCATAACAGGTTTTATCTTTTCCCCTGTCAGTTTACAAGTGTTATCCTTATTGCAGGTGATGTGCATTGATTTACCTCACCTTTGTGCTGGAATCCCTTATCAATCTATTCTGAATCAGAGCAAATCTTGTCTCATAAGATAAGGTTGCTGAGCTTCTCTGCTTGCAACATACTGCAATTACAAAGCCATTTACACATTTATATTTGCCACAGGAGGAAAGAAAAATCAGGCTTGAATTTACTCCTCTATTATCTTGAAAAGCAAGATAGTATCACTGAAGGAAGAACAGAGAACTTCGCTTGATACCTGAAAAATAAGTTTTTCTCCAAAACCAAAAAGTGACATTGGTATTTAATTTGAGGTCAGCTAAATGTGTCCTTTCAAATAGTCTTGGAAGAAATAAAGTCATGTTTAAACATATGGGTGACATTTACTAGTGGTTAGCATACAGCATATCTACTGATTACTAATCCATGGAAGACAGAAATGTTGTGTGCTGAAGGTGCATCTGGCTGCAGCTGCCCTTGGTTACCACATGAAGCAGTGGGTGATGCTGTGAGGCCACCCTGTGATGGATGCCTCACTGAAGGCTGTGTGGAGGATCTCTAAAACGGGCTTTTATGACTCAGTTTATCAGCAGGCCCTGCCTTCCCCCAGCAGCGGCCGGAGGTTGAGCTGGCCTCAGGTACCTCCGTGTCCCCAGACTGCAGGGAATGCCTACGTAAATGGCTCCATGCAGTGCTAAAATGAGGGTGGCAGCGCATGATGCTCTTGGTTTATCTATGTGTCTGAAAGCTCTGTGGCGCTGGTAACAAAACATCAGGTTTACACAGTGAGCTGTTTCTTTCCCCCCCTCCAGGCAATCTAATTCATAAAAACCCTTGTTTTCCTCTATCCATCTCAGTTACTTGCTTGCTTGCAGGTAAAACTATCAAAGAAGTTTGCTGAGTTAATGGGCAGATCCCAGTTTGGTAGCACTTTACTGGTGACCCAGAGTGAAAACTGTATTCATGTGTGCACGCTGAGGGCTGGGGGACACAAGGCCAGGTCCCCTGCCATGGCTCACTTTCTAGCTGCTGTCAAGCTAGGGATGATCCTGCTAGGAGAGTTCATGGTTCAAAGCTGAAGCAAAATAATTTTTTATGAGGCAGGCAGTTAGATGTCACTTTGTGATGCTGCAAAACAAACATCTCCATACCCGGTTTTAACACAAGATGCCACAGTCTGACTCTGCCCCTAGCACAAACTGACAGAGATGTTCCCAAAAATGCTCCGCTGTTGGTGGCTGGAGGCAGATGGCTGGCTGAAGAGCAAACACATGGGGAAGGGACAATTTGTCACTGTGTAACTGGAGCTTGGCTGTATGTGTGTGACAATGAGGATGCAGGTGAGGAATTATTTGTGGTGAATAGGTTAATGCATTAGACTTGAGCAGCTGTCTCACCTTTAGAGGGTCCTCATGTTTCAGTTCTTGCTTTCTGCCAGTGATCTCTCTAAAAGAAGCCAGCATGAAGGAGATTAAGCAGAATGTGGCAAATTACTTTTATTCTGCAACTTTGTTACATCAACAATTAATGTTCATGGTCCTAATGGTGTTTGTGAGCCTTCATGGGGTGCAATGTTAAAGGGGGCAGAGGAAAAAAATTCCTCAATACAAATTTGTAATCTGGACTTCTGCCAAGAAGCTGCCTCCTCATCGGGTATAAAATGTACTCCTTTATACTATGCACATTATGGAGATAACATTTCTGATGGAAACCAACTGAGAGGCTGCTCACTTAAAGCACACTAATAAAGTCTAGTACTTGTTCAGGTGAATAAACAAATAAACACATAGTGACTTATTTTTTTACACCCACTAATTTGTCTATTTGCTTTTTTATTTTATTTTTATTTTTATTTTTATTTTTATTTTTATTTTATTTTTTTTCAAATAAAGAGAACATCAAGGGGACATATCAACAGTTGTATGTCAACAGATGACTGTATGGGGAAATAACTGGTATGAGCTCTGCACTTTTATGTCTTTGCTAGTACTTTGCTGCTTAGCAAAAAGTCAAGAGGCTTCCATATTGGAGATGAGGGATGGGTTCATCTCATTTGTATGCATGAAATGTTTATTTCCCTCATAGCATTTTATTTTCCTGGTTCTTTTTCTCTACTGTTCACAATATCATTATAAAGCATGTTTGTTTTATTCATGTTGACAACTAAGCACATTAAAACAAAAAACTTTCCTATCTCCTTGCATTAAAACAAAAAAACTTTCCAACCCACTGTGCATCTCCAGGTAGTAAATATCTAGAAGTAATTCATGCATATGGAAACCATTGTAGGGATAATTAGTCCCTGACTATGGTATAAGACCCTGGAAACCCAACAGCACAGCTGAGAGTTTATCATCAGATTTTCTTCTTTCCAAAGGGCGGATAAAACATAGTTTTTCTTTCAAAAATATTTTTTGCGTAGATTTGTTCACAAGAGAGGAGAGGAATTTTCTACCTGGATGACTGGGACCTGTTTGATTTGATCTTGCTGGATTTGGTGACATAGCCATAAGACTGTCAATAATAAGCTTAACCGGAGTTTAGCCTTAAGGCTTTGCCTCATTATACACCAAATGGAAATTTTAAAGTATTTTGATTACATATTTTGTATATTTATTGTAGAACTTTTATGAACATATAGCAAGCACTCATCCATATCCTCATTTCTATTACTGAACTGTTGCTTGTATCTCATTGCTATGTATAAGGCGCAATGCTACATTTCATCTGACGTCCAAAATTGAACTCTTCCACCACGGCCAAATGCCACCTAGTGATTAAATCATGAATTGCACTTAAACACTTCATGCTGGTGGAGATCATGTGAGAAGCCCGCAGCTAGGATAGTTCTTAAAGATAGCAAATTTATCATTGTGATTAGAGACGGCTGTTATAAAAATTTTTTATCTATGTGAACTATGAGTAAATCAATTTTTAATCTCCTAATTAGAGCACTATACAGTTTCAAAGCATCAGTTAATTGTAATGAGATGCATTTTCCCAAAGACAATATTTCCCATTCAGTTTTAGCTATGGTTTATATGCATAATATATACGTAGTGAGTGTTTCTCAGGATACCTCTCAATTGATGCATGGCCATAGACAGGATGGGGGGCCAGCTGGATAGCATGGTGCATCTGTTTTACCTCTTTCATAAGTCACATTTACCA
Source organism: Anas platyrhynchos (assembly GCF_047663525.1). Taxonomy (NCBI): domain Eukaryota; kingdom Metazoa; phylum Chordata; class Aves; order Anseriformes; family Anatidae; genus Anas; species Anas platyrhynchos. Next base: position 129,025,146 of record NC_092587.1, read on the forward strand.
CTCCTGAAAATCCACACAGACATTTTTGTGCAAGATCATAACATTTCTGTTGGTATACTTCTTGGCTATTTTTGTGTTTTAAAAATACGTTTTTTCCAGTATTGTTCATTCTGCGTGCAGAGGGAATGTAAAAGCAGAAACTGTTTTATGGAGATGAATTGCATTGCTTTCCCTGGTATGATTTCATTCCAGCAGCTCTCTACATGCAGGCTACCTCACCCTTAAGCCCTGCATTTTCACAGTTGTTTTTGTTGTTTTTCCCCTGCTTGATGCTACCCACATGCCAGGCTAGGAGCATGTCCTGCAGAGCTCAGCCCCATGGCCCTTGGTAGGGATCCTCAGCAGCACAACGAGCAGTGTGGGAGCTGGCCGGACTGCCTGCAGGGTGCTGAGCCTCCCCTTGGGAACGGCACCTGTCAGTGTGCAGTGTTGATGAGACAGATAATGTAATGTTTCCTCCGTTACATAGCTTTCTATAACGCTTTACTGGTCATGACCTGATGCTTGCCCTGACCCAACCTGGAATACAAATTTCATGTGCTTGGTGCAACTGATGCGACACAAGCAAATCCAGTGCCTCTCCAGGCATAAAATACCATCCTTAATCCTGGTTTTGCATGATATTTATTTTTATGAACTGTAGCTGGTGGCTCCTGAATCTTCGCTTGCTTGGTCTCTCTCAATGCAACACAGTTCCTGATATAATTTCCTATTGCTCTGCACTCATTTCTCTTGCACTGACCCCCAGAAAGATGTTGAGAAAGGGAATTGTTCATCCACCTTTGTATAAAATTCAGCTCTGAATGGTAAGATTGTAAACAAAACTAATAGCTTCTGAAAATAAACTGGTACCCAGAATGCAACAGGTTGTCTCCAGCTGCAGAATAAAACAGTGCCTGATCTGAAAGACATAAAATCCTCAGGTAAACAGCACAGCTTTCAACAGAGAAACACATTAATTTTTCAAAGTCATTTTTATATTTACATAATTATATTCACATAGAAAAAAATATGTACTTTAGATTATTATCACTAAATTCTCTGTGCATTTTTTTTTTTCTGGTATCAGTGGAGTTGCAGGAGGAAAACTTTGGGCCTTTTATGCTTTCATGTTAAGAGTGTGAATGCATTGGAGCAGAATTTGTCAAAGCTAACCAGTATATTATGAAAATATTTATCTTTTCTTTGCCATTTTTTTTGAGGATATCTGTATAGAAGACCAAAAGACTGTTGTGATTAAAGTGAAATGTTGGTGTATTCTTAAACAATTCAGTAAAAATCCCAAGGGAAAAAAAAAAAAAGAAAAGAAAAATGAACCAATAGCCATTCATATGGGAGCTGATCTCACCCAATAGACTTTGAAAATTGATAATTAACCAGACACAGGAAAGTTCATCACTTGGTAATGAGCTGCCTACAAAATCATCTGATGAATAAAGGCTGTCAACCAAAATCTCTTGGCATGGCATGTCAAGCTGCAGGGCTTACTACAGATGGCATGTTGTGTCTGACCATCTGATCAAGTCAGGAGATACTAATGAAAAAGGGATGTGAGCTCCAGACAATAATTTCTAATTCTTCAAAAACGGCAGAAACAAGAGGTAGAATCTCCATATCCTCCACGGTGTATTTCAGGGAAGGGAGGGAAACATGGTCCCAGGCCAGTGTTAGAAGCAAAACACAGCATAAAACAACAAAATTACATATGCATTATTTAACACCATTACTAGAGAGGATGCAGTTGTGGAGAAAGAGCTACAGTAAGAGGATGAAATGGAATCCCAGAGCATTTATAATATCCATCTTCCCTGTGGCACAAACTGGCACACATACTGCTAGCCGCTATTTCTTCCAATTTGTACAATTCAAGGCTGTTTTTCACCTCTTTGAAAAAGGCCTACCCAGTAGTCTTTACTCAAAGGAGAATTGTAAATGATAGCTACTCTGGGCTGGAGCTCCATCTACCCAATAACACACAGTTGAGCTGTGCAGTGAAAACCATCAGTTCTCTTGCGCTGTGTTAGCAGTGCTGTGGGTACCATAGCTGTTACAGCTTTGTGGAGTTAGCGGGTAGCATGCACATACATAAAAGCCATTTGGATAGAAACAAATGGTGTTGAAGGGTCACATCTTTTCTCTCTCCAAACCAGGCCACACCAAAACATGCTCCAGACTTTATTCAGCCAGTTCCCTCACAGTAAACATCGGCACTTAGCCCAAGATGGATTACTGTGCGCTTACTCCATGCAAGACATAAAAATTACCAAAAAATGACCACCCTGGCCACGTGCAGAGAGAGCTGGTGAGCATCTGGGTGCATAGGTTTGCAAGAGCGAGGGCAGCTGTGTGTCTTCCAGGGCCAGCTTCTCCCCCTGGGAAGGAGGCAGTGAGGGAATTTCTTGGTTATCAAGAAACCTTACCCACCTCACCCAGCAGTAAAGCAGATTGTTACACCAAGCCAAGACAACCTGCACAATTAGAAAACCCCAGCCCAGCCGACTCCAGCACACTTTGCAACAGGAGGGTGGCACCAACCTGGCAACATATCCCGTATAACATGTCTTTCCTTGTCAGACCATGAGGAAGACAGACATAGAATATCCTGAGTAGGAAGGGACTCACAAGTATCACTGAATTCAACTCCAATATCTTCCAAATAAGAAAAAATGGGTAATGGGTGGCAACCTGACCTAATAATTGTAATTGGGCTCCATCAAAATAACCTGAAGTCAGCTTGATACTCAGGTTAGCTAGGGAACAGTCCTGAAGAGCTGATGGTTCTCAGAGAGTATGAGAGATTTGTCCAAAATGGTTTTGCTGGTTGTTTGTTTTCTAGGGGGGTGACTTTCAGGATGAACCCCAGTGAAAAATGAAGGACTTGACATGACAGCTGGTGCCCTTTGTTCTTGGTCGTATACAAGTGATCTATGCAGACCTGAGTGCAGGTATCTTGGTGCTCGTGAAGAGTTGGTGAAAAAAATATATGAAAGAATGGTTGTTAACAGGTAGAATGGAATTTCTTGGAGCTGTTAATAAAGAAACTTTACCTCCTCCTTGCATAATAGCTTACACTGAGTTTTGTCTCACTGTTCCACCCAAACACACACCTGGCCAGGAGAAATAACTTAAGCTGCATACCAGGCAAGCCGGATTGGGGTGGGCTGTCCCTGTGATGCTTTACCCAGCCGTAGATATTGTGTGGGGTAAGCTTGTGGTTGGCAGGTTGGGTCTGGGCTACACACCAAGCTGAAGCAGTGTAATTCTGTAATTGTTTCCCAGGCAACCTTGGAAACGGCATAGTCGTGTTCATACCTAATGAACCTGGCTCTGTGTGAGTTGCCTGTGATGGAGGCAGTCCCTTCTATCACCAATGCCAAGGGATGGTTAATTTGGGATGAAATAAAATGTCCTCTTGTCAATTTTTAGAGTGGGCTGATAAGCCTGTGGGGTTTTCTTGGGGGGCTATCAGCAACCTGTTGGCTTGCTGAATCCTGTAATGGCCTGTAAATATTGATTAATCCATTACAGAGTTTTTTCTTGTGTTTGGAAAGTGGAAACCAAGAAAATATGCATTTATTTATTTATTTTAGATTCATTTCAAGGTAATTGAGACTAATGTTGCAGTGAATAGAAAAAATATTTCCTGTTCCCCTGCTGCCAGCACATATGGGACACACATGACTGCTGCAGTGACACCATCTGTCTTGAATTAGGCTTAATGTGTGTTTCATACATGCAGCAGTAAACAATGTGCTGAATACAGTATTTAGCAGAGGTCAGAAGCTTTCCTTTTAGTTATGTTTTAAGATATTTTTGGACATCTGAGATAGCTTAATTATAAAGGTTAGGAGCTTCACAGGCAGGGTTAAAATGAATTTTGAACTTAAACCTCTGATTCATTTTCTTAGTATGTGCTCTTCCCAAATTACATCAATTGCATTTTCTAAGGCTTTACAAATTAAATACACTGATTAGAAATTAAAATTAATCCATATTAGTATGCCAGAGCACATAACATCCAACATATAAAATCTTTTTTTTGTCCTTTATCTCCTTAGCAGAAGTACACAGTATTATCTCTTTGTACGTGGCAGTAACATTATGAAAGGCCTCCATCTTCCCCTTCTCCCTGTGCAAACCTAAAATGATCACATTTACTCAAAAAAAAAAAAAATGAGGGCTGTGAGCTGCACAAACATTTCTGCATTACCTGGTGTCATGGTTTTGACTGGGATAGAGTTAATTTTCTTTGTAGAGGCTCATAAGATGATACGTTTTTGATTATTTTTTTTTTTAAAACAGTGGTGAAAACACAGTGAAGTTTTCAGTTGTTGCAGAGCAGTATTTGCATACAGCCAAGGAGTTTTTTGCCCCTCACATTGCCCTGCTATTGAGGAGGATGGGGGTGCAGCAGGAGCTATGAGGGGACACAGGCAGGACAGCTGACCCAAACTGGCCAGAGGGATGTCCCATACCATATGAGGTCATGGTTGGGGGGAATGTTTGGAGTGATGGCATTTGTCTTCCCAAGAGACCATCGTGCATGATGAGCCCTGCTGTCCTGGGAGTGGCTGAACACCTGCCTGCCGATGGGAAGTAGTGAATGAATTCCTTATTTTGCTTTGCTTGCATGTGCAGCTTTTGTTTTACCTATTAAACTGTCCTTATCTCAATCCATGAGTTCTTGCACTTTTACCTTTCTGATTTTCTCCACCAACCCACCTTGGGGGAGTGATTGGGCATTTGTGTGGGGCTGAGCTGCCTGCTAGGGCTGAACTGCAACACCTGGCCTCTTAAACATTGAACCAAAGCCCTGCTGGAGGGGTTGTAAAGAATCATAGAATCACAGAATTATTAAGGTTGGAAAAGCTCTCCAAGATCACTTTGTCCAGCCATCCCCTTACCACCAATGTCACCCACTGAACCATGTGCCTAAGCACCACATCCAGCCTTTCCTTGAGCACACCCAGGGATGACGACTCCACCACCTCCCTGGGCAACCCGTTCCAATGCCTGACTGCTCTTTCTGAGAAGAATGGTGTATGCCAACCTGCTCTTTGGCTGCACAGCACAGAAGGTTTTCCAATAAACTCCAAACCTGTGGAAGCTTTATGCAAGTGGTATTTTCCAGTATGCATGTCCTTATGAAGGAGCAGCAGTCACTTGCAGCTGCTCTATCTCATACTGACTGTCACTTTTACACCAGAGACTCTGGTTCACCTTAGTTTGTTAGAAGAGCTCCACAGAGGGCATGTCCACAGATTTGCTTTGCTCTCAGCAGGGATGAGGCTATGCAGCCCTAAATGTTCGCTGCTTCCAAGAACACATCTCAGCTGCCATTCCTGCGTCACAACTGAAGAAATATTCTGTAAGAGCTTGTATGTAGGACCAACCTTTAGGTGGCCCACATCACCTGGGGGCTTTTCCCTGGTCTCCAGAAAGCTCAGCAATTATTTCTAATGACACAAGGAATGAGAGGTTGTCTCTTCCAGAAAAAAGTGCAGATTTTTGTTGGAAGGCCATTTTCAAATGCAGAAATAACAAGAACAAAAATTGGTGTAGATCCAAAACATTATTTGAAAATCATAAGATACTTCCTGTATCTCCTTCAAAGGAAAAGAAAAAGGGGAGGAAAATGAGTCTCTAGATGCTTGGGATGTATTCGGGAGAAGTGTAGAGGTGATAAGGCTTAGCAAAAAGCTGTTTGGCAGGAATGATGTTATAAAACCCTGCATTGTCTTGGTCTGCTCCAGGAAGCCAGGCAGCTGTCTATCCAGGTAGTCTTGTAGTTCCCGTTTCTTTAGCACTGATTTGAAATGCATGTTCTGGTTATTTATTTTTAATGTTTTCCCCTCAAGGTGTCACTGCAGGGTAGACTTAAGGCTATTTACAAGCTCCAGCTGTATATTTTCATTCCTAAAAGCATTTGGCTTCCTTTGAAATGCAACCTTAACTACAAACACCTTGGGTAGACAATGCATCGTTTGAAGCTCATTCAGCATCTCAGTAATGTAAGTTAAGTTACCCTTCTTCACATTTTCATCTTTTCCCCATAATTGTATAGTTCACCTGGGAAGAGTTATGAATGGCTACAGCGTTGGATTTAAGCCCATTCAAATGCAGCTCTCTGGCTAGTACTAGGGAAAAATAGATCCATACCACCTTTCATTCCCACCTCAGCACTAGGGCTGCTACTTGCACTAGCATCCTGTTGAAATATCTTCCTGCGAATCTTTTTTATAGTTTTCTGTGCACATCTTAAATCCAAAAGGCAGTCGGCACTGCCTGACACATTAGCTGGCATCTCAGGTGGTCAAAGCACAGGGAGAACGACACAAGCTTACTTAAAGTGATTACCTCTTTGTTAAACAGGAATTGAGATGGACTTTTATTTATTTATTATTATTATTATTATTATTATTATTATTATCATTATTATTATTATTATTATTATTTTCTCAAAGTGGTGCAATTGATAGGAGCCTTCATTTTGTGAGAGGAAATATCAATTATTCCACTAGCAGTAGGAGGAATAAAGCCTTATATTGTTACATCCCCCCAAGTTACAGTAATCCCATTGCCTTGTATAGTCCCTGTGACACCTCTCCCTGAGGGCAACTTACATGCCAGCTGGCAAATGCACTGATCTGCCAGCCAGCAGTTCTTAAACAAATAAAAATAAAATAAGTGTAACACATGAAATCTGCCTATCTGTCAGGGAGATGAAGGGATTGATGAAGGGATTAATTTTTGTGTTGTTGTTGTTGGTTGGTTGTTTTTTTAACTTCTCCTGAAATCCTGGCTTTTATATATCCTGCAGGGTATTTTGAACGTGTACCTTACCATCACATCTGTTTTCAATTAGCCAGTGAGCTCAAAGGTGATGATTCACAAGCACCATTTTCTTAGGACAACAACCTGAAAAATATCCAGTAGGTGAGCTAGGGAAATTTTTTGCTACTGTGACTCAGATTAATTCAAATCACTCATCGACTTGCTTGTAGGAGTATAAAGGAGTTAGTATTCTGTATAGGTATGGAAGACAACTAGATGGTTACTCTGTGTTCTACATGCAATGCCCCCACCCTCTTACAACAAGTGACTTCCTCATACTTTGCAAGTAATGCAAAAAATGCAAATACTTTGCACTTCAGTCTTATCAGGTACAAGATTGTGATGGAGCTGATGAATCATGGTGAACTGGCCCAACTTAGCCTGGAGTGTTTTACTCATGTGAAGTTCAAACGTGTCTTGGTGGGAGAAGATAGCTCTCACTGGTGGTCCTTTTTCTACTTCAGTCTTGTACATGTTTAGACTCCAGACATTATTATTTATTTATTTATTTATTTCTGTCCTATCTGCTTAGATAAGTATTTGATCAAGCTTTCCTAAGAAGGAAAGCAAGAACGCAATGAGGGTCAACAAGAGGGTTCTACTTTTTCTTCTTAACCCAATTGCATTTTGTCTTGTGCCTTCCACTTTTTCTTCTGACATTTTCCTATTGCTGACAAAATAATGTATTAACATTACCATTTTTGCTGTCAGTAGAAGAACATCTAAGCTACCTCTCAGAAAACTGATTGGGTCAACAGTGGGTAGTATAAAGAGATCCTGAATTAAAGCACGCCTGGCTGAAATATATAGAGAGATGTAATTAGGGGCCATTAAGCTGAGCATTGCTACTTGTGATGCAGTTGTGATGATGTTTTAAGCCAGCCTCTGCAATCTAATTACATTCACTAACCATATCAAGAGGATGTTATAAGGGTGATAATTCAATCACAAGAAAGTTAGAAAATACCAGCATTTAGGTTTTATCTATGATCCAAAGTGCGTATTACACAGCAGTCTCTGATTACTTTCTTCTAAATATATTTTAAAATCCTTCTCAGAAAATGAAATCTAGACACAAGAGCAGAACCTGGAGGCTAGGTGTGGAGTTGAAATCTTCCTTGCAGCTATCCTAGCTCATAGGATATACACGGTTGGTGAGAACTTGCTCACGCCCCTGAGTTCACACCCCTGTTAACACTCAGATACTTCCAGCCACCTCTTCCCTCACCCTCTGCTGCTGCACTCTAAAATAACATTGCTCTTTTCCAGCAGGACAGGGCTGCTCTGATCCCAACAACCCCAACAGAAATTGGCTCCTGCCTGCAGATTTCTTTTTTAATGGACCTTCATCAGGAACTTTCCCTCCACCTTGATGCATGATGGCACCTTCTGTGGCAGGTGGACTTCACGGTCATTATTTGCCTCCAGGCTTCTGAGAAATTTTGTTGCTGTCCAGATAGAAATGAAGAGTGGACAGTCCATGCTGTGCAGAGCATGCAGGGCTTGTCCAGCTTGGCAAGTGTAGAAAGGGATCCACTTTAAGACTAAGAAAGTGGCCATGTGCACATCATTCAGAGGAAAAATCCTTGCAGATTATTACTGCTGAACCCACAAATGTAATGTCTACACAGCAGTCAGAGATGTAATTGCTGCACATACTGTCATATATGAACAGGCTTAGCCCCACTAATTCAATAACAGTAGTAAACTCAAGCCATTCAATAACAGCACAGGCTCAATCACAGAAACAACAGTGGTGACAATACAATAACACAACCTTCATCTCCATGAAGTTTCTTGGGCAGCCAGGGGCTGGGAGACTTGGACAGCTGGAAGACATCAGATGCATTGTTATTATCATACCTGTCAACTGAAGTAAAGTTGGCTCATGTGTGCACTACAGTGCATTCCTTGCATTTTACCGCAGATGGAAGCAACAGCATGATTTAAGAATACAGTATACCTGTTTGCCTGCCCCTGATTATGACTATTACAAATCATATTTGAACACTGCTAATCAATTACACAAGCTGAGATTTAGTTTGCTCAGGTACAGCTAAGTGACAGATCTCATTAAAATACAACTATGTGAAAAATTTGAGAAGTCTACGTTATTATTTTGTGAAGTTCATTAGGGCTAATAAGTATGAAGTAACTTTCTCTGAATTAAAACAAAAATAAATTAATAATATTCCTCTGAAAACAGGGAAAATGTCTTATCCCATGAAAACTCAATATTTCTCTGGAGAGAAACTGTGTTGTATTTTTTAATATAAAATTAATCAGAGCATCCCAGACCTAGACAGCAGGGATACAAAATAAGGATGCTTTTTCATTTCAGAAAGTATAGGAATACCACTGAGTTACCAAGACCCTTTCAGCTCTTCAGCACTCATTAAGCTGCAAATGTTGAGGTTCAGAGAACTCAGCAGTCACCTTGTAGTCTAGGATGTATAATTGCTCTATCCAATTTTATTTGCCCTGCTTAATGCAGTATGTCAATTCATGACATATTGATTCGACTTATAGAAGTATTTTTTTTTTCCTGTTCATTTAAATTATAGTTTAGACTGAACATGCTTGAAGGAGATGTCTATAAATTATGTTGGCTTTCAGTAAGTCTATGTTCAAAAATACAATTCAAATAAAAAGTGTTAACTAATTTTGTTTAATTATTGATTTAAGTCTACCCTGCTTCTGGAAAATGTAATTACCAAAGTTGAATTTGGCCAGGTGCACTGAGGATTATATGGGTTCAGATAGTAAAAGAAGGAACTTGGTCTCCTAGATCGATGAAGGAAATGCATTCTTTGATTCTGGTTCCAAAATCCAGCAGTGTCTGAGAGTGTCTGATTGTCCTACTAGCCATCCCTTAGAGAATAGAGGATGTCAGTTATTTGCTGGGACTTTTCCAACATGGTATCTCATTGAAATATGAACCAGAGTGATGCTCTTTGAATGAAAAAGAGGTCAGATTAGGCCTCGAGCTGAAATGTGTGTCTACACAAGTATGTGCCTTATAAATGAATTTTGTACCTTTCTGACTGCACTCTTCTCACCCCAGGGCCTGTTTTTTCCTCTACAGCCCAATATGAACACCAGCAAAAGGACAAGAGTCTTCTAAGGAGGCTCTCAAGGGAGGGTCACTCCTGGAAGCATCTCCACCAGCCTCAAACCTGTAAAGCAGAGAAGGACAAAGTCTCTGACACTGACACCAGAAAACGAGGATCACTGTTTAAATAGTGAGTGTTTGAATGAGTCTTGCTTTTGTCCAAGAAGGAGGATACCCCTGAGAACAGCTGGGGTTTCCCAGGTACATGTCCAAGAATCAACCAGATCTTTGAAGAGTGTGCTTTGGCAAAGCTGCTCCCATCAATAGAGTTTCCTATGAAGCGATATTGTCAGACCATCATGTTAAAAGTTTTAAACTAAAAGTTTCTATTGTACTTTTTGCACTACTAAAATGCTAATTCATTTTTCTTTAATGAACATTGTAGTATTCCTGAAGGTTAAATTGATTACTTCCAGAAGATTTCAATACTGATCAAATAAAAGTCTTTTGCTGATATATTCCCAAAGAATAGCATTAGGTTTGTAGGAGGATTTGAAAGATTATGTGTGGGATTGTAAAACAGCTTTAGGATAACCTCTAATTCATGTTTTTGAATTACTACAGTCTTAGTGCAGCAATCACGGTGGGACTCTTTCCTTTCATTACAAATATTCATATTTCTTTCTGTCAGGAAAATGGGGGTCTCTTAATGGCATCCTTTCCCAAATAGTTTGGGTGTGTTGGAAGTTTTCCCTCAGATAGAGGTTGCTTTCCACTGGTTTGCACAGCTGAGCAATTAGTGGGGTCAAAAGTAACTCAAGGCAGGCAAGGAACCCAGCTGCACTTGTGCTGCTCTCTGTGCTCAGCTTTCCTGACCTTTGCCAAGCTCAGCAATTTTTTTTGGCAGGGTAGTGAGGAGATCATGAGTCTTTGGGCAAGGATTTGAAGGCTGGCCAGGAGAATTAGACTGGGGGCAAACGTCAGGGCATGGGGATTATTCGCTGCTAAGGTAAGGTTTGTATTGATTCAGTACTGTCTGACAAACTCAGTGCTCCTTGCAAAGTCAGGAGGCTGGGATCTGTGTTTTTTTTCAAGGCCTATGGTTGCATGTTTGAGATCTTTTTCCTCTGAAAACCGTGACATTGCATTTGCAGGAAATAGATCCCTGTGAGGAGCTGAGATAAAGCTGATGTGATCTCTGTGGAGACTTCTCTGCAAATGAAAGGAAACCCATGCTACTGCCCTGTTTGGTCCAAGGCTGGGGAAGATGTCCCAGCTGGCCAGGAAGTATGGGTCATCTCCCTCTGAGCTTTCAGCCAAAAAGAAACAGCTTGCAGTCCATGTGGCATGCCAGGGCGAGCAGTACACACTACGTTAATGCTCATCGGGACCCAATGACCTGTCAGTGTGGGTTTGGCAGCACTGCCTGAACTGCCCCAGCATCTGTGAGCTGCATGGTCAGGGCAGCTGGGAGCACATAGGGACAGCTTGCTCCTGCCCCGGGGGGCTGCCTGGGCTTGGGGAGGGGGAGCAGCAGGGAACAGCAGTGTCCAAAGGGTCCCTGCACCCACCTTGCAAAGGAAAGCCAAAATGTATGGAAAAAGCAGGTCCTGTGAGCTCAGCCCTGGCTGGGCCTAGGGAAGTTTGGAGCAAAATGGGGATGCTGCCATTATACACATAAGGGAAATGCAGAGAATTATGGCACAATGCCTCATGGCCCCTGGTAGAGGATGCTGGAAATGATGCAATAAAAGCTTCTGGACATGCATAGCTGTTAACGTAAGCCATAACCAAGATCTACATCCCAGTACATGGCAGTTACTTGTTTGGATATTGATGGTCTTATGAAAGCTTCTGTTGAAAATTATACAGGATCAATGATGAAGAGCTGTGTTGTATGAGAAGATCGTAGCATCCTCTTTTAATCTTGTAGCTCTGAGATATGTAAGTAACGTTATCATGATGGAAACACTGCTGGGTTTGCTCTTTCATTACAATACTCCTTTAGAAAAATGTCCAACCACAATTTTTCCTTTCTTTTACGTTTTGTTGTTGTTGTTGTTCTTTCTTTTTACTTTTCTTCCTGTTCAGGTGACTTATAAGGTCCTTTAAAATTTTACCATTACAGACACAAGGGACAACCTATTGTGTTCCCAGGAGCCTCACGCCCTGGTTAAAAGGCCAGTGGTGTGCTCAGAAACTACTCCTTGGAAGAAACAAATGAAGGGAGTTATTAATCAATGAACAGGTAAAACTTCAGGCAAAAGAGTTGCTCTGGCTATAATATTTAAGGCTGAGATTTCCAAAAGCACTTAATAATTATGAGTGCCTCACTTCTTGGGTATTCCACCGGAGAAATCTTTGAGGCCTTATGTTTGGAGAATAAGTGCTTGGCATTTCCTGAAAATTATGTCTCCGTTAACATATTTCAAGTGGTGCATGAAGAAGGGGAGCTATTGAAAATCACAAGGCCAAGATGTTCTTTAGTGACTTTAAATGGTCAGACAAAACATATTGTCATGCTGAGACACAGCTCTTCAAGGATTTTGAACTTTTTTTTTCCTTCTCTGAAAGAGAGATTAAATAACAGTATATCTGAAATCTTACACTGCACTTCAGTTGTGTCATGAAAAATGGAATTCCTATTTGATATTAATGGAGCAGGTGAAACGTGAAATGATATTTCTTTAATCTTTAATGAAATTTCTGGTTTTAGCATTTAGCTCGTCTGTTCAGTGACACAGAAGAGCTAATAATATCACTGTTTTTTGAAGGATTTATTCACTACGGGCAGCCTGATTTTCTGAATCTGTAGGAGACTGCTTAGGTGCTCCAATGATGCATGAAAATAATAATAAAAAAAATCCCGTGTCCTTGAAGCCCAGTGAGCAGAGTTGCAAAGGTATAATTAAAAAAGAAAAAAAAAAATCTCCCAATAAGCCACCACCTTAGAACAGGAGCACAGTAGTTTAGAAAATAACCATTCTGAGAATTAACAGGAGCAATGGGTTCTCAGGAAATCTTCAAATGAGGATGCTCTATAGCTTGGATAAACGACTATACATTCAACACTAAAAGGTTGAAGGGTGCTCTCTGTAACAAACTGTTTCTGTGCTGAACTACCTTACTGATTTAAAATTGAATACCTGCTTTTGTAAAACCCCATGAGAGGGTTTACTCAAAAGGTTACTAATGAAGTTGCAAAATCTGTGGGGAGAAACCAAACTTTTCTCACAAGTGGTAGGATGTATAAACCAGAAAATACTGTGCATGACAGAAAGTTTTCAATCAGGTTGTCTATTGATGCTTACCTCTTTATTTCTCTCCCCATCTCAGCTGCTTTTCCATCACCAGGCAGTTGTCCTGGGGCATGATGTCAGGGAATGCCTCTTGGCTGAAGAACAAAATGGAGCAGAAACAAGAGGAGGACCTGGGGGGCAGTGAGGGAAGTTCCCATGTCTGCACAGCCTGAGTGCCCACCATGAGCAGTATCCAGGAGACATGGGATCCATAGAATGACAGGGACAAAGATAAACAGATAAATCCTCCCATAGTTCCCCCAAATTCCTTCACCAACCCCTTCCAACCACCCCAGTCACTGATATACATCCAGTGTTCCCTCTCCAGCCTAGCCTTTTTGGGGCCATGGTAGGCTACATGATCTCTTGAAGTCATCCCCACTTTGAATTTCCACTATTTCAGCCCAGACATCTTTCCTTTTTTTGTTTTTCGTTTGTTAGTGAGGGAAGGAGGAGGCTGACCTCTTAAAAGAGAGGAACATTGGAGGAGTGTCCAAGAGAAGCAGTTATACTTTCAAATTCAGAGATGCTCTCCAGTACCCATTAAAGCTAGCTGGAGCTAATATAAGCCTTGGCCATTCTCCCAGCTAACTGTCCTAATAATAGAAATACCCCCATGAATGAGTATCTGATACTGGGGATCTGCCAGGTGATTTCCATTAAAAAGAGCAATTGGTGATAGAAGCCCAGTACAACACCATTGGTGTTCTGCTTGTCTTCTTCAGATGAGCAAGAGGAGTTCCATTCTCCATGCCCTGTTTTCAGTTTCCCTTTTGTTATTAGCACTTTCCTGATGTCTCTGCTCTTTTGGACTTCTCTCCAAAGTCCGCTTCCCTTTGTTTCCCACTTATACTATGTCTGCACACACAGCAGTGCAAACAAATTCACCCTCTCACCCTTGTGTTAGTTTGTAGGAAGCCTCCAGAGCCTGTGTGGCTGAGCTGGGGAACAGTGCTGTGTGCAGCTCCATGCTGGTGGGTGGATTTTCCTCTATCTGTCTTATTTTACAAAAGATCTAGCTCACTTCTTCCATGCAGCCTGAAGGAAGAATCACCTGTGAAGCCGGGAGGGCAGCTAGTGAACCCATCAGGTTGCAGCGGCCTGAGATGAGATTTACATTAGGTGGTCACAAAAGCTACTGGTGCATAGCCATGTGGTCATTTAACCACAGTTTGAAAGCACCAGCGTGAAGAAAAGGGATCCAGCAACCTCTAAAAGATAATTTGTCCAAGCTATCATGAGAAGATTCAAACGTTTGTAATGTAGCCTCATCTTGAACTACTCCAAGGACTTGTAGCTTAATCTAGATGCTTCTGGACATGTGCATCACTACAAGGCAAGACCCCCCAGTGCCCCATGCCTGGGAAGTTGGGTGGCTTTCCCAGGTGACACGAGGACCCTCCTTAGCCACAGCTGGGGCTTTTGGAGCCCGTCCATGTCAGTGTGCATCCTCTGCCAGCATGAGGTGCAGGGAGAGGTTGAAAAGCTCTGTCCAGGCCTCTTAATTCATGTTTCCCTTCTGTTTTATTAATATCAGCTCAGATTTTAATTTACAGAAAAAATGTACCTTGGTAGTACCCACAATCACATTTTCTGCTGGGCTCTTCAGATGTGACCCAGAAACCTTATCAGAGTGCACCGGGCAGAGTGCCTGCTTAGCAAAACTCACCGCAGACATTATCTGAGGGCTGCCATTTGCAGGATGTCTGAACAGTGCCTCAGCTATTTCAGATGACATATATATTTAATCCATGGCTGTACATTAGCAGATCAGGCTTAGATTAATCAGGCTGAAGGTAAGTTTTGGACCTTTTCCACAACGAGGTCAGAGATAAATAAGGTAGATTGTCATGTACCACAAGACAAGCAAGCACTGGGTAGCACTGGGTGAAATTTTCAGGGACATCAAGCCAAAGAGATATTGTAATAAGATTAAGGAAAGTAAAGTGAATGGTGTGTGTGTATCTGCATGTATGCGCACAAATGTGATGTGAGCTTTTCAATTTGCAGAAACCATTAATTTCCACTGAAATTTTCTCTGCTGTTATAGCAGGGAATATGCAAATTTGCTTTATGCTAAAATATCCTCCTTTATTTCCTTAGTGTTATAAAATCAGTCCTGCCCACTGATATTAATACAGAAAGCTACAACTAGAATAACAACACAGCTGTTCAAAACCAAGGAAAACCCTTTAGTTTTGAGGCTCAGTAATGCTTGGAATATAGTCAGCAAACACAGTGGAATTAGTTCCTCTGAAAATGGAATAGTCACATTTAGGACCTCTAACATAAAATGTGACTGTGGGTATTAGTGGGACACTTTTCTGCAAATTAAAAATTGAGCTAATGTTAATAAATCAAAGGAAACATTAAAAAGCTCTTTAGCCTCTACCAACACCCCTTGGAAAAGGGCTCTGAAGCACTACTTTACACACTGATTCCTCAACACCAGAGGGCAAGTGGTGAAAAGTCTCATTACAGTAATTCAAGGAACCGAAGTCACCGGACTCCAAAGCAAAAAGCAACTGGGCTATGACAGTGGATGTCTGAGATGCAGGTTATCTTGCCTAAAATGAAGCTTTCCAAAGGATTTTTCACTATCAACTTGTAATGGCTAGTATTACATCTGAGGTGAGTAAAAGTTTCCTTTTTTTTTTTTTTTTTTTTCTTCTCTCAAGCTACTTTAAGAAAAAATCAAGAGATACCATTTTGTTGTTGTTGTTTGTTTTGTTTCATTTTGTTTTGCTCTTTGCTTTTGCTTTGCTCCTTTCATGGAAGATTCTGATTTTCTTTCTTGGAAGATTCTGATATTCTTCCAAGCAGAGACCATGCTTTCAGGGCCCCATGACAATGAATGTCATACACATGAAAGGAGAACCCAATTTTTCTGCAGCTGGCAGCTCTTTCAGCTCTTCCTTTTTTAAGCTAGTGGCTTGGTGGTAGGCCTTCTTCTCACCCCTCCTCTGAAGAGCATCTTTGGCAAACCCTGTTAGGAGGTACACTGACGATGTCCCACATTTCTCCCAGAGGATAAACCTCACTAGCTTATTGCATGAAAAATACACTCACTCTCATTTTCTAAAGGTTAATTAGCTCTTTACATATATTTGTCCATGCTGTTTTTGTTGGTGTTCTCCAAAAGCAGCAATATACATCTCTCCTTCATGCTCCAAGAAATGGCTTAGAGAACATCTTTACCCACACAGCATCGGTCTTCTTCCAGACTCTCAAGACTCTTCCTGACATTTCTGCCTGACAATGAAGACAGAGGAGGATGTAGTGTCTCCAGTGTGAAATGTATTACTGGAGCTCTCATTTTCTCAGTGGATTCCTTCTAAAGACTCTTTACAGATCCACATGCAACGGTACTATTTCTTCTTGCCAGGAGAGCCAACCGTATCCTGGGATGCATCAAGCACGGCATCGCTAGTCAGTCGAGGGAAGTGATTGTCCCGCTCTACTTTGTGCTGGTGCGGCCTCACCTCGAGTACTGTGTACAGTTCTGGGCACCACAGTACAAAAAGGACGTGAAAATGTTGGAGAGTGTCCAGAGGAGGGCGACAAAGATGGTGAAAGGCCTAGAGGGGAAGACATCTGAGGAGTGGCTGAGGGCACTGGGCCTGTTCAGCCTGGAGAAAAGGAGGCTGAGGGGGGACCTCATCGCGGTCTACAACTTCCTCGTGAGGGGGAGTGGAGAGGCAGGTCACCTATTCTGTGTAAACACCAGTGATAGGACCCGTGGGAATGGTGTTAAGCTGAGGCAGGGGAGGTTTAGGCTGGACATCAAGAAGAGGTTCTTCACCGAGAGGGTGGTGCACACTGGAACAGGCTCCCCATGTCACTGCACCAAGCCTGTCTGAATTTAAGAAGCGATTGGACTGTGCATTTCGTCACATGATCTGAACTTTTGGGTAGACCTGTGCGGTGCCAGGAGTTGGACTTGATGATCCTTAAGGGTCCCTTCCAACTTGGGATATTCTATGATTCTGTGATTCTGTGATTCTTACTTGGAGCATGTATCCTATCAGGCATATTGCAGTAGGACTTTCATTTTTATTAGTAGGATTTTACCCAGTAGACAAGAGTGAAAGTGTTCTGAAAATACATATTTTATGCTTCGCCCTTCTTTGATGAATTTTTCCCCTTCCCATTAGTCTAATCTGGAGTGGGTTCTGTTCCTGGCCCTACCACAACCTACTATTATGGCCATTTTTTGGTCACTTCCCATCCCTGGGGGTCCCCTTTTTCCCATTCCCCTTGATTGGCCTTGCTCATAAACCCTGTATCAAGATGATGTGTGAATTGGTTGGCTCATTCCCCCATCTCCCCACTAGCAACACCCTTGAGCTCCCTCTGTTCCTCTTGCACCATCCTGGTGCTCCTCAAAACCCTGGCTGTACTCTCCTGTCACCTGAGTCAGGAAAAGCTTTCACTGCTTCTGTGGGCCGATGAGCTGAAAAGATGCATCTCAAGGTTTGATGCATTCTGGGTCAGCCGAAAAGAAACAAACCCTCAGCAGCTGACTCATGTCCTCACATGAAGGCTGCTGAGAATACCAATACTTATTTAGCTTGTGATGTTTGCATTGATCTCTCTCTTTTCTCTTTTTGGAGTAAAATAAAAATAAGGAAGATGGTTTTTTGAGTGCTGCAGTATCTCTCAAACTATTTACGTGGCCACAGTTGCATCCCTGTTGAATATCTGGTGGTGGAAAAGGACAAATGTGCTGGTAAAGCAATCTCTGAACAGTCCCACACAACATGTTTAGCCTCAGGACGTGCTTCAGGCCTCAGAAGAACTTCTGGGCAACATATCCCAGGTTTGGGCTCTCCAGGGTGCCAGGAGAGTCACCCTTGCACATGTGGTCCTTGTCCTACAGCAACCACTGGTGGTGCATCCTCACTTCTCATCTCTCACCTCCCTGCTCTGGAGCCATGGTGTGCTGTGTAATGACCATCAAAGTTGTTTTTCAAGGACATATCCAGACTGCTTTGTCCCAAAGACCATGCAGGCAGACAAAGAGGACTTGCTGCTCAGAAGGGAATTCTCCAGGACCCAAGGGTAAAGATGGGACTTATCCTGTTGCAGTGATGTCAGGGTTAGCAATCTGAGTCACCTTAGGGAAAACAGATTAGTGCCAAAGCTAAGGTAAAGCAGAAATTTGTGAAACCTTCAACCTATTTGTGTCAATGCATTGTCACTAAGTGCTTCTGAGGAATGTATTCCCCCTGGGGACCCTCAGGCTTCTTGCAGTTTTTCAAAGACAGTGGAAAGGAGCAATGCCTCCAGGTGCCATCTTCCAAGCATGGCACACACTGCCTGCTGTTCCCAGCATCAGGAAGCCACTTTTGCTAAAAATCAGATTCAGATAGTGAGCTGAAAAAGCTGTTGATTGAATCAGTTATATAGCTGTTCAAATGACTAGAGAGCATTTTATATAATTTGTCCCAGTAAAAACATAGTGTTTATTACAAGTAAAATGCTGTCAGGATACCCAGAATTCATTTCCTTTTCATTAATACTGCCTCACAAGTTTTCTCCATAGCAAGAATATTAATTGAGCATGTTTGCTTCAGTAGGATCTTACAGAATTGAGTGTATGCATTTCACAAAGTCAGTTTTCCTAATTATTATCTGAGATGCTTATTTTGACTGAAGTTTCTATTCCCCCTTAGGGGATACTGAAGAGAGCTAATCCACTATGAATATTTTCCCTCCCAGATTATTTCTGCTGCTTAGCATTGGAAACTTATCTTTCATTAGGGACTGAACTGGAAGCTATTGAAGTCAATGAAGCACTTTTTTTTTTTTTTTTTTTCCTTCTGATTTCAGTGAGCACTGCATTGGAATTGGAAGCAAATTGGTTGGATGAGTTTGTCTGGAAATGATGAAACTGCTCTTGTTCTGCAGCTTAGCCCTAAATGTGATGACATTTCATATTTTCCATGCAAAAGTAGGAAAAGTATCTTCAAATAGCAAAAAATATCTTTTTTCTTTTCCTGTCAAGTCAGAGAAGATTAATTTTTAATGTAAAATCTGTAAGGGACATTTATGGAGAAAGCACAACTTTGCTCAGATTATTCTCCTAGGTAGGAGTTCCTCTAGAAAGCCTTGGTTTTTGTTTCCTAGTGTTCCAAAACAGTATAAGACATGAACTTCTATATCCCATACTATTAAAATAAATGACCTTGAAAGTCTGGAAGAAGCTGTTATTTTTCAAGATACTGTATTATTGATAACAAAAAGGAATAGATTCATTAAAATAGTTTCATACTACTATTGCTTTTGTTTTTTTGTTCCTTGCCATGTTCTAATTTTAAAGGAATAAAGATTATAAAGCTGTGCATATGCTCTTTATGTCCACATGTTAAAATTATTTATTTCTCTATTTAGAAATATATTTCTAAACATAGAAATGTCAACATCATACTGTGTCAGATCTCTTGATTTCATTCATGAAATGTGACTTCAAGGTGATGCAGGATCCTCTTGCTGAGATGAAGACACCAGTACAACCCAGTGAGAGCCCCCTGCAGGAAATGATCATGTCAGTAATTTCAAAGATTAGTTTCAGGTTCCTCCAGAATGTTTTTCATAACATCTGCTATTTATGTCTGTGTCCCCCCATCCCCCCCTCAGTTATGAGTTGTCAGTAACTCATGTGAGACTCCAAAATCCTCTATTGTTATAACACCTATCAGCTTTGATTCAGAGTATCATAAGTGATGGCCTGCAAAAAAATATGGAGAAAAAGAAGCAGGATAAGAGAAACAAAAGGAAATCCTTCATCTCATATTGCAAATTTTTCTCATTTTCCTCCTATTGCAACAAGGTTTTTCTAAAAGATCCTTTTTATTGATTTGGCTTCATCATAGTGCATGACAGCATCTATCTAGTGAGAGATGACTGAACCTTTCTCTTTGAGTACTGAACCACTCAGGTCCAGCCAGTCACAACAGGATGCCAAAGACTGACCTGATGCTATATCCTTTAAAGACCTGATTAAAGCTTTTAAAGCTTTCTTGATAAATTAGAAGTCAGTTTAATGGCTTTATAGCTAAATGCAAGTAGTTTAAATGTCCTAGGGCTTCATTTTGTCTTACTAGCTAGAATTGTAACCTGCAGTTTTTCCAATATGTCTGGATGCTCTTTAGAATTAATCCTGGGTCTCTTTCCTTCTATCCCACTGCGTCTCCTACTTCACAAAGGCTATTTGTCTGGGACTTATTTTCTAAGCCATTCTTTTTCTCCTTAAATTAGTGTCTTGAAATGAAACTGCTTCACTATTTTATTCTACTACTTCTCTGAGTGTGAAGTGACTGGGTTTCGAGTCTTGTTTCTCTGGTAGCCCTACTGAGCATTCATTTAGGAAAGTTATGTCCTCCTGTAAGGTCTGCTACCCTTGTTATTTGACTTTTTATCTGCAGGCAGTTTCTCAGCAAGTATACATCTTCCTGGTGCCAGCCATGTTCTTTGAGGAAAGGTTCTCTGATACCTGCCTGGTATCAAAACCTCTCTGGGTGAGACACTGCACAGGGCCATTGACTGGTATGTCAAGAAGTCTTCCGTGTTATGTGGCCATTCCCAGTTGCCATTAGCAACACATCTGGACACTGAGAATAAACACTAATCCTGGCGTTACACCTCAATGTAAAGCAGAATTTCTGGAATGATGGATGAGCACTGAATGGTTATGCACCAGTGAAGGCTCCTAACTTTCCATACAAATCCAGCTGACAGATAGGAATCTTCACCTCACCAGAGCTCATGGAACTAGGATTGCACTGGGATTTTCTCAACTTCATTATCCACTAATCGAATACTGTTCTGTTGTAAATATGAATAAAACCAAATCTTACATTAAGAAAATTAGATATTTCTATAACTACATTTGAGTCAAAAGCTCATTTTGAAAAGCCTAATAGTTTGAACAGTTGTCTTGAGTTCTCCATTTAACTTCTGGTTGCTCCCTCTGGCACTGTCAGTCACACCTGGATCCACAGCCTCAAAGAGATGAAGCAGACTATTGCCAATTCAGTCCCAGGGGTAAGTAGCAGGAGAGTTTATAGATCTGAGGAGGGTATGGGGAGATAACACACACAGATAGATTTCTGCCATTGACTTACATAACTGCTTGGGAATTGGCCTTGTCAAGATCTCTAGATTCCCTCCCTGGTCATGGGAAAGGATGGTGCACCATGGTGGTGCAGCTGGTAGAAGCCACTAAGCTTGGGCTCAGCTCTACAGTACTTTCGGAATATGTCACTCCCTAGCTGCATTTCTGACATACTGCTTGACATACTCCCAGGGATGGCAACATTACTTTTACCGTAGAATAGGTAGAAAAAAAAATGGCATGTTAGACCAGTGTACCAGATCAAAAGAAGTTTGCTTTTCACCCTCTTTCTTTTGACTGAGCAGTGGCATAGGGGTAGACCTGGGTCTTGACGTGAACAGCCCAGCTGTATAGGAAAAAAAAGAGTGAAGGAAATGTTAATAGCACATTTAGCTTTATTGAAATTGAACAAATAACCTTTTTTTTTTTTTTTTAATAAACCCTTTTACATCAAGTGTAAAATTTTAATGTTTGATTCATTTTATGTTACAGGTTGTCTTCTGTGTAAGCAAAAATACCATCTTTTATTATTTTTTTATTTTATTTTCTACTTTAAAACATGTAGCAAGGATTTGAATAACGCAGATCCGGCACCAAAAGGTAACAGGTTCTGAAAATCACAGTACAGTTTTAAAATTCTTAGGTTAATTGATGATATTTAAAATGATAGCCACTTTGATATAAATTAGAGGTCTGTAAACAAGTTGTGTTTACCTATAGAGCTATTGATCGCAGCTACAATGAGAGCAATAATAGAAACTCAATGCTAAACTGAGCTACACCTTTGAGGAAACAAGTTCTTACTAAGTAGTGTGGTACAGGGTAGCACAATAGGTAAAATACAGTTTGGCACCTCAAGTTGCATGTAAAATCAGCAGAAATAAAATGAAGTAAGTGCACTGTATTCCAACAAAAATAAACTGGGCAGTTTCACTGGTTTTGGAGTGTCAGCTATCAAATAAATCACACGACACACAAGTTCAACCCCAAAATTACAATTCTAGTAAAGCAAGATAATATTAAAATGCACACCCACGAGGATAGTAAAGTATAAATCTTTTTTGTTTGTTTGTTCATTTGTTTTGCTTTGTTTTTCTTTTCTTTTGTTTTTCTTCTCTCCCCTGTCAGTAGAAATAATTTACAACCCACAAAAGAAGGACTCCTTGGTGAAACCACTAACTACAGACATGGTCATGGAATGTAGCTCAGTAGACTTGTTTCAAATAGAAAGGCAACATTATCCTGAAAAAGTTTGGTCCTCTTATAACTCACTGTACTGTAGCCACCACAGTCTCTTGGTAGATGCTTTAGGAGGATTGTTTGTTTTCTGATTCTCTTATGTTTCAAACAATAATATCTTGGTGATAAAGTTGGGTAAAATTTGGCCCCATTTACAGATGTCTGATTAATGCTGATTCTGGAAGAAGAACACTGAGAGTACATAAAGGGTCCCCTTATTGACTGTTCTCAGGCTTATTGTTTCATGCAATCAACTTTTCTTCTATAATTTTTTTTCTCTTTCATTTTCTCTTCAGAGTCCTGAGGGGAAAAAGAAACCTTTAATCCAAATGACAGAAAGACATTTCACTGTTTATTTACATGTGGATCACTTTGGCTGAGTAGTCCTGGCAAACCAGAGTTGCCTATTTCTTGTGAATGTCCTCATGCCGTATAATTTTGTATGTAATCCAGTAAAAGATGTTGAAAATGAGGAAGGCGAGTGGGAATGCAGCACGGGATATTGTATCAATCCTTTTTGCACGGTCAACAAACTTCTTTTTGATGGAATCTGAATCCTTTGGTGGTGCCGGCGGTGGGTTAGGTGGAGCAGCTTTGACTGCTGTGCCATCTTTCACTTGGAGACAGTGACCCATGCCATAGCCACTGAAATTGAATCGACTGTCACGAGCAACTTCATCTTCCTGAGAGATAAATAAGACAAATAAGTCAAAGAAGACAATAGGACACAATCTCCTGTCTATCGAGCATGCCATATACCTGAATATTCGATGTGCACCCCTCCAAACCACCTAAGTGAATTAGCTGTTTAACTACAATACAAAATCCAGATTTAAAAGACAAGCGAGCAATTAAAACTCACAAGAAAAGACATGGAAATTTGGTGACTACCTTGCTTTCTCTCTGGCTAAACCAACAGAGGAAACAGCAGTGCCCCAATCCCCACAGAAGAGGAAGGGATACAGCCCATCTCTTCCTACCCCATAGGAAGAGATATGACTTCAAAGACTCTTATTATTCTCCTTGGGCTTACTGCGAGGAGGAAACCTAGTCATGTTGGCAGCAGAGAGTTTGCTCTGGCCATGTTGATTTAAACAACCATGGGATCCAGGGGCCCAAGATCATGGTAAAGAATACACTTGGCTCAGTCTAGCTGCAGCCTTGCAACCCCATCCTTGATTTGCAAAACAAGGGTTGATCACATCCTCCCCCACCCCTGTGCTTGTAGGAACACTCCTAGAATCAATACTTCAAAACACGCTGAGCATTTGGACTTAGTGGTAACAGGTACAATATTGCAAGCTAACATAGCACCATCTTGCAAAAATCCATTTTTTTTCTCTTGTCTGAGTGGGTAATACTTGTTTTTGGAAAGGTGAGTAACTTAACTTTATCATCACGACCATGTGATGAAAGGTTTGTGTCTGTTTGTGCTGGTAAATTCTCACTTCTTCTGTCTGATAGCACAGTAATATATGAGTTAACAGTTACTGGCAGCCCTCCACAAAGGATACAAAACCAGCAAACATGTAATTCTACTCTTTTTCATTCCAGCAGTGAAGAAATGTAGTTCCAGCAGCTTGCCCTAGTTAAAGACATTCTCTTTAACCAACAGATACTTCATTGTTGACTTTAAATGACCTCTTCCTGGGTTCACAAGCAGCCCACTCACTCACAGGGAATACTCCCTGTTATCTCTTGCTATCCCACAGCCTTCTGATTTTAACAGAGAATCAGAGACCACAAGAAAAAACATCAGAGTAGCAAGATACTGAATATTGAAGTTTGCTGAACTTGGGATGGGGACGGAGGACAATTTACACCAAGTTGGGATGCAAATCACTGCTCCTTCGCAGAAGCAAATCTTTTCATAATTACATTGCTCTCTCCTTGTCTTCAGCATTGGAATTGTATATATCACCAGGCTTTCTCTCCTTACCTTGGAGTTGACACACAAATATGAATAACCAATAGTGGAATCCAAGGCTACCAAATGAGAAATAGCCACTCAGAGGTGATACAAGTGGTTATAGAAGGAGGATAGGCAATAAACAGTGCTTTAGAGCTCCTGTCACTTCAGGCTGAGGACTATTCTACAGTGTACACATTAATAGGTGGATAATTGCTTTATTGTAAGACTGTTTGAGCACCTCTCCATGTTTTATATCCCTTCCATCTCTGAAGCTCATCATCACTAAGGCAAAGAAGCTTGGTCCTTTCTTTTTTCAATTTTATTTATTTAGAGTTTTCAGTTCCTCTGTGAAAAACACAAAGTTCTCCTTGTCCTAATGATTATAAATATGTAGACTATTTAAAGATAAATCCATTGAGAACTAAGTTGTGGGCAGTCCTATGCAAGACTTCTCTTGCATATCTTTTTATTTAGGACTTCAATCCTAAATTCAGTTTACACTGAATACAAGAGGTACAGCATTCTTCTGGGATATGAGTATGAACTTGGTTGCCTTCTCTTCTTGAGTAGATTTGAATCTCCTTCTCCCTGATCAAAGTTTGTATCAGCTTCTTGGCTTGTTACCTACTCTTCCAACATGGAGCTCTTTGCTGTTTGCAAAAAGTGAGAATTTATGTAGCTTTCCTTTTCTTAAGTTTACCAGAAAAACTCTTTTCAAAGCCTAATAACTAATGAAGAGAATGGCGCTGTCTCCACACTATTCTTTTCCATGCTTGATATTCCACTCTTACAAAAACTCAGTATTACTGACACCTAAGGATTGCAGTTGTGATCATCTAAGGCTCTGCTTGGCAGGGGGTTGGACCAGATGACCTCCAGAGGTCCCTTCCAACCTTGACTATGCTGTGATTCTCTGATCAAAGTGCCTCTGCAAGCAAGCAAAGCCACAGTCCTTTCAACCCACAGATAGCTTTCAGCTCCATCTCCACCACATTGTTTCCAGTGGTAAAATACAGCAAGAGTTTGCAGTCTGGCACCCACCAGCCCTCTAAACGCTGCCTGCACCTGAAGTCTCACTGGCAAGCCCTGACACCATCAGAGCTCTTCCACCTGACCAGACATCACTTGAAAGACCTCAGGGTGGTGAGGTCTCTGCTGTCTTTCATGAAACAGGTCAATAAGGTTGAAAGCTGAAAACAAAACCCTGTGGAGATCAAGAACCACATGTCTATGGGTTTCCAGTGAGAATGCAGTCAGGTGTGTGTCCTGTTGGTGCCCTGAGCCCTTGAACCTGCTCCACCCAAAATGACACAGAAGGGAATGTAAGGCTTTCTTTCTGCTATTGAACAAAAAGAAACCAGAGGGTAAACTCTAGATCTGGAACTTCAGGGTCCATGCTGCTTGTCTTACTCCGGTGTGGACAATATGGACAAGCTTTCTTCAAGATACATTTGGTCCACCGGAGCCTAGCACTACACTCTGTGGTCATAAGCCATGTGGTGACACCTCATGGCCTTAGGAACAATAAAATCCCCAATGTTCTTTATTTTATCAATACAGCCATGGTTAAAGAGATTTTCTTTAAAACACCATAGTGTTACTGAAAAGACATAATTTGATGTTTCAGAGTATCTCTCAACATTCTATTGTACATAAAGAACTTTGGGGAAGAGTCATGGAGATAAAATACCAAATGTAGATCCTTTGACAAAGAGAACCCTTTTTTCACATTTCAGTATTTGAGATGAATTCACCTCAAGTACCTTCTCTTAACATAGTGCAGATTTTCCTTTCACCTGGAGGCTTGAAGAACTACTGGGCAAACTACCTAGGGTACCCTCTGACATGGCTGCAGAATTCCCCCTCACTCCTGACATCATATTCAGTTTGTACAATCTCACATAATCTACAGTGCAGACTCATCCAAAGACAGTCCTCAATTAGTGCTTTTCACCAGCTTAGTCACTGGTAGAATAGTGCAAACAACTTTGCAAACATTTTGATCTTTGTTTTCATCAGATTACACATATGACTTGCATTTGTTTTAAACCGGACAGGATCTCACTTGCTTCAATCCCCGCTTTTTTGTTTTCACAGGTTTTGAAGCTAAAATCAAAGAGTGGGTAGAAGCCACTGGACATCAACTGGAGTGGCAAAATCCACTGACATTGAAGTGAAAGACTTTGTCCTTCTAATGGGATGTAAAGTTAGTGTTGCATACTATACACCCCATAACTCAATCTGCCCTTGATAAAGACACAAGCTAGCATGAAAAACAGAAAAGAAATTAATAGCAAGATGAAAGTGTTCTTTTGCTGTTTTTCTCTCAGATGTTCACACTCCTTAGTATTTTACAGGAACTATCCACTGAAAACTAAATACATTTCCTGAGAGTTGGGCAAATGGTTTCTGCAGATGCATTTTCAACACCACATAATTTTCTAAATAGGTTTTTGTGTATTATCGTATGGTGTCATACCAAACTTATTTAGATGTTGACTTTAACCAATTTTCATCAAGAAAGATGTGTTTATTTTTTTTTCTCAAAAATTTTAATTCCTTTTTATGAATACAATAATTTTATTTGCTTTACAAAATAATAGCATTAGATTCTCTTGTCCTTGCTTTACAGTAGACAACATCTAAATCAGAAGGATTATATTTTTGACATGATTTTCTTTCTTCATATTCCATCTTTGAAAAGCTTTATTTTCTACTATGTCAGGTTTGGAATGAAACTCATACCATCAACTTCATGCCAAAGCAACCATGAACAGGAAAAACACTTTAGAAAATCAGTCCATTCTCTGCCTTGCTTGCACAGCTTTCTATACAATGCATTCTGAATTTCTTTGTCCAGAACACTTTTAAATGCTTATTGTCAGAACTGACTCAGTTTTAACAATGAGGAAAATGAGAGAGAGGCTGGCTTCAAACGGTGTATTTAATTTACTCTCTGATGTGATTTATTCATTTAATTTTGCTTCTCTTTTTTCTAACATATGGTGGGCAAACGATTTAAAAGACTATCTAGTTTAATTAAATTTCAAGGACATAGGAAATTAATTTTAGCTATAGGGTAGAGAACATCAGGGAAATTTTCCTTTTGGCATTCATAAGCACAAAGTTAGAAAACCACAATAAATTTAGACTTGAATGCAAAATGGAATCGATATGAATTAGACAGCAAAATAACTTCGGAGACTTCATTCCTAAATCATTATGATTTTGAAACAACTCCCATCTCTCAGTACCTTACATAATTCACAGTGTGGTTTTGCAAAGACACTCATGCTCACATGATTTCTGTTCTCAGGAGTCAGTGAATAAGTGATGGAGGTTGTTCAGCCAAGAAGCATGGTTGGATTTTTAAAACCTTATTGCTTCCCCAGAGAAGGCCCTCGGAAAGTTAAATTGTCAGGTAAATTGTCAGAGAAAAGGTCCTTTCATAGACTTTTCATAGGCTAACTGTTTAAAAGACAGTAATGGATTTTAGGAATAAAAGATTTGTTTTATAACTGAGGGATTTGCTGGAGAGGATCCTCCAAGCATCATCACTAGAACCAGCAGCAAGAAAGAGATTTATAAAAGATCTGAGGAAAAGGTCTTTTCCCCAAGTGAAGGTACGCAGGAGAAACAGGCTATCCAGAATGGACAACTTTCAACCAAGCAGAAGGATCTCTAAATATTGAGTGACTGCGTAATGAAATCGCAATAGGTGAAATGCAAGCTAAAGCACATTGTAAAAGGTAACCCTGATTAGACATAGGCAGTAATTGGCTCAAATGTGTTCTTTCTTGGATGAGAATTGTGGGAATTACCATGTAGATAACTGAAAACATCAGTTCACTAATGAATGGAAATCAGGCAAACAAATCAGAAAATGTCCTTCTGCCACTTTGTCCACTTAAAGCGTGAACAGCTTTTGAACCTAAGGAACATTTCTAGTCATACAAAGTCAGGAAAGACATAGCAGAATGATATAAAGCACAAAGAGGAACAACAACAATTATAAAAGACTTTTTATGTATGCAGGGATCCAAAGTAGATGAGATCTCTTCAGCTTAGAAAAGCTGTGTTTGAAGGACAGGGGAATATTACAGATATCATAAAATCATAGTGAATATTAATTAATGGAGGGAAAATGAATAGGTTATAGTATTTTTTTTTTCCAATGCAGGAAATAAGATAAAACACAATGACACAAGGAGGAAGAAAAGGAAAATTTATTTTTAGGAGGAAATTATCTTTCATTTACCTGTGTAAATCATTGTGTTAGAACAATTTAGAAGATGAAAATAGCACAATGGCATGGATTCAGGAAATATATACCTATGTGTGGCTATTGAATGTGCAACCTTAGTTCATGAAAAAGTACACCCTTAGCTCCTTGTTTTCAGAATACAGGAAAGTCCTTCTGGAGGAACCTGGAGGTTTTAAATATAATTTTTTTCTCAACATCCATGCCCCGCCACTTTTCACCCACTATGGCATGTCTTATGAGAATTAAGATCTTCCATCTCTTGGTAATATGCTGGGAGCTGGAGCTGGTATTGTAATGGTCTGCATTTCCACTGATTTTCAGTATTTTGAGTGTCTTTTTTTTTTTTTTTTTTTTTTTCTCCTCTTCAGACAGCTGAGGCAGAAAGTGATGACTCTCACATAGCAAACCTATTTGGTCATTAACAGACTTCTCTGTTTTTTTCCCTTCTTGAACCTGATCTCAAGAACCTGATCTCTGGTTTGTTCCTTCCTGACGTTGATCTTAGTTCACCTACACCAGATGCCATTTCCTCTCCTCAATCAAGGTTCAGAAGCAGAAAATAATGTAAAATTGCTACTTTCTCACTGCAATCTGTCCCAAAGTGTTGATCAAGAAGGGCCCCTAGCTTGCCCTAAGTATTGTTTTTTCCTAAATATTCACCTAGGTGTTTCATCAAAAACATAAGAAATCTTTCACTGATCGTCCTGAGTGATATTGCTCTGTCAGGATGCACCATTCTGTGTGTAACAGTGGTTTTGTCCCTTTTCTACCTCTCAACACAAATTTTGCTGCTTGGTGAGTTTTTTTTTTTCTCTCATTTGGACACTCATGCCTTATAAAATCTAAGTGAAACAGACCTTGTATTATACACAGCATCAACATTTTAATTAATGGAAGAAAAATCAGTCATTGCTGTCTTCAGTAAGGGTTTCCAATGGACAAATCTAAGCTTGTTTTAGAAAGCTGTGTTTAATAATACCTCCTATCTCCAATAAACAGCAGAAGAATCTTTGAAGCATGACTGATTTACTTACTCTTTCTGTAAGAACAGCAAGTGAACTGTTGTTAATACAATAATGAAATGGTAGTTAATGTGGTTTTGCCCTCGTTGAGTAGGAATTGAGCATTATCCAACTGAAAGAGTAACATAATTTAAACATGTTGGGAAGCAAAAATATTTTCCTGCCTTGAAATATCTTTAAGTGGTACCTAAATTTTTCAAGAAAATCTTTAATAATAGAGATTATACAGTTAGTAAGGGTGATTGGTTTATTACGAAAAAAAAAATAAAAGAAAGAGAGAAAGAGAGAAAGAGAGAAAGAAAGAAAAAATTATTCTTTAGTAAAGCAAGACTTGTTTCTCTCAAATTCTTAAATGCACTTAATATAAATTTATTATTCAATTTCATGTTTTATGTATAATATGATTAATATTTTATTTTTTGGGGGGGAGGGAGGGAGAAAGAGATGAAATGCTGTTTTGCAAAGCACCGTAAGTGTTCTGATAGACAGTTATAGATGCTAAAGAAGAACAGATCTATTTCTGGCACAGAAGAACTGTGCCTCAGTTTCCATTTGTCTTAAATGACAGTGCCCAGGCTCAGTAATGTACGAGTGCCATACAGACTCATTTTGCCAGTTTATCAGTGGCAATGGCACATCAGTCTGTTATACATCAGAGAGATCCACATTAATGACTCAGATTTGAAGGATAATCTGCAGAAGTCTGGTGGATACGGGGTGACTAGTTTCTCTTCATCCTGTCTGCATGTGAAGCTGAATAAACTGCAAAGCTAGTGTTGAAACGTGGGGCTATTCTGACATTTTACCAATGGAACACCAATGGAAATTTACCTAAACCCCACCTTTGCTGCTTCCTCTTGCTCTCTGCAAAACAGCTGCCTCAGGACAGACGTGCTGCACCACAAGCAGACTCTCCCCCACTCGCAGCTGGCAGCACCTAAGTCCCATCCTCAGACTGCAGCTCCTCCTTGCCCTGACACCCGCTGCCCACCCAGAAAGTCCTGTCCCAGGACACATCCTGTGAAACAGGCCCCCTGTGTGACTGTTGGAGGGGAAACAGCCACTGCCTTTTCTATCACAGCATGCAGGAGACATCAGCTTGCGGCCCCCTGCTGCAGGAGGGGGTTCCTGAGTTCCTGCCCCCTCGGGAGTGTTCCCAAAAGGTTCCCTGGTGCTTTTATCAAAGCAGATTTAAATATTTTGGGGAAGATGATGGTTTTTATTGTGCCTCTGGGAAATTTTCCGCTGCTCTCTGCCTCAACTGTAATCATTTTAGATTGCTTTTTTAGAGTACCCCTGTGCCCTGACCTCAGCATCTCAGAGTATCTCATTTGTCAAACAGCCAAAATTAAAAAAAAAAAAAAATGTATATCTGTGTACAAAGCCCGGAAATGACACTCGACATTAGATTTATGCAGATTATCCTCCAGAACAATACATTGCTAGCCAGTTTTTCAGACTTGGGTTTCAGTTCCCCCAGCTCCCCAGTTTTTGGGGCCAGGCAACTGGGGCCAGCCCTGTAGCCCATACTGCGACAGCCCAGGGACAGAGTACATCATTCTTCCTGCCTGAGCCAGGTGCTAGTGATGCAGAGTTGTGACCTGTGACATCCGTGCCCACCACTGAGGACCAGTAGCATCCTACTCAGTGCATGCTGAGAGTGGCGAGCATGCACTCTCATGAGAGTTATCTGTGGGAAGCTGGGGGGAGAAGGGAGGAGAGAGGCTTCCCCTGCACCTCTGCAGCCCTTCATGGGGGATAAAGGGAAGAGGAAGGGGAAGGGGAAGGGGAAGAACAGGCTTTTTTTCTCTTTCTGTGGAAGGATTCTTTCCTTCAAGTCCTTTGCTACAACAGCATCTGACACAAAACCCAGTAAACACAGAAAGGGATTGCCAGAGCTTTCTCAGACAGACTTCATGCATTTAATTTATGCAAATACTGCACAAAACAAATTAAATATTGCAAATTATATTAATAATTTAAATTGTGAAGCTAAAAATAGTCAGGAATATCTGCAACATCTTGAAGTGTTCACATGCAAATTTTATAAGTTTTGTTATTTTTTTTTTCCTGAGGAGACAAGCCAACTGATAAATCAATGCCTTCCTTTCCCAGTTATCAGTTATTAATATGGACTCCCAATAAATAATGTTTTGGGGTTGGTTTTCTTTTCTTATCTTCTATTACACAAATTATCCTTTCTGGCTTTGCATATCATTTAGTTCTTGTTAGCCAAGATCTCAATCTGCATTTCTCTAGCTGTTTTTACTTTGCTCTGAAGCGTGATTGGGTTAAACAAACTATTTGCCAGCTATCTGCACTTCAGACTTGGTTTCTGAAATTAAATTGTGACTTCTTAGAAACATCTTGACTGTTTGAATATATTAGAAATTTACTACACAAATCCACTTCCTTATTTTCATCTTGATTTGTTTTTATGAGGGTTGTTCCATAAAGGTCTGATATTATTTATTCACGGCAAAATAAACATTAATCATGGGGTAAAAGTCAATGGCACTCAATGCTATAGCAACTTCATAGTCTAATCTTTACACAGATTTTTTTTTTCTTTGCCTGGTAAGTAATAAATCCACAAATCCTACAAGGTCATTGGAAATATGCATACAACAAAAATGAAATAAGATTTCATTTAAAATGAGTTTGATAATTTTTCCTCTACTGTATTAAACACAAAGATACATATACACACTTACATAGTCTGTATACACCCACACGTGTTGATATATGTACATATATAAGCATATGTTCATCTACTTAATTTAGTAATCTAATGCCTTTTGTATTCAATCAAGTCATATATTAGTGAGAAATGCAGAGATAGATTTGCTGTATTCCAGTGTAATGTTTGGAGCTCTCTCTGGAGCATTTCTGAAGCTACAACCTCCATTTTGCTAGCTTTTCTGCTTGCTTTTCCCCTTCAGATGGGACTGAAGTTCTGAGGAGCAGGCATACAGGATGCACAAGCAGGAGTCATTAAACATTCCCAATCCTCTCTGCCTATGAACAGGCTCTTTGCTGGGGTGCTGGCACCTCTCCAAAAGGACCATCTACCCAGACCAGTAGCTAAGCAATAGATCACCTTGTGGTGGACTTTTATTACTTGGCAAAACTGATTAAAAGATAAAGTGAAACAGTAGATTTAAGAGAATATAAAAGGCAGGCAGACCAAATGTGGAAGAATGACAATAGCAGTGGAAGAGGCATTTTAGAGAGAGGAAATCAGATGTTCATCTGATCTCAAGGCTTGTTCAAGATGATTAAGAAAAATGGGAGAAGAAATATCCAATTAATTTATCTAGAGGAGAGAGCATGAGAACACCCTATGCCAAAAAGCTGTTATTCCAGTAGCCTTCCCCAAATGTGTATATTGCATGTTTCATCTTTCATGTGTTCTGGAACTGTAAGTCCCAAATCAGTGTTCCCAAAGCTGGAGAAAAGCCTCTCTTTGGGAGTACCGAGGAAATCAGGACTCACCTTGAGGGCCTAAGACCACCTGATCTTGAGGTGTTATTCTGGGAGGGACTAAGATCTGGAGAAGGATTTTGTTCAGCAAATGTGCCTCTAAGTCAGAGCATGAAGTGGTGTAGGAGCCCTCCTGGACCAAGGGAGACCCAGCAGCATGGATTTCTACTTCACTGGACCTCCAACAGCCTCATGAGCAACAGGCAGAAATGTTATGCCAAGATCAAGCAACATGATGACTTTGGGAGCAACCTTTTTGGGGGATCAACCTATTTTGGGAGTGCATAGTAGCATAGCACACACTGTGCATTCACAACAAGTAGACTTTAACCTGATTTGCTTGTCCTTTGAGCTGAAAACATGAATGGTGTCTTGAAATCACTAATGAGAAATACAAGCAAATCAATTAGGAAATGGTATTCAATAGCCACTCTCAGGCTGTCTCCTTCCTTCTACAGCTGTCTCTTTTCTTCATGATTGCTTTTTTATTTTTTTCTACTCTGCATTTTGCCTCATTAATTCTCAGTTCTGCTCTTACGTACATCCTCTTTGATGCTTTTGCCCTTGCTCATTTCCAAACACAAGACCTCCACATTCTGCTTGTAAAATTCAGCTCCTTCCTCAACCCCTGCCTGCTCTTGCCCCTTTCTGGTCCCTGCAGCTAAATTCTCTTCCTCCAAAGAGAAGTCAAATCATTAAAGTAGAGCTACACCTTGCCAAGACCACTTCTGATCTGAGAGGTGTTATTTGACCTTTTAAGAATAATCAGGAATTGTTTAATTTTTTAGTGAAAAGCCTACTTCCACTTCTGCATAACCACAGAGCTCCTAATTGCTCAGAGATTTTCCAGTATGACAGAACATTTTGAAAAGTATCAGCATGCATTTGTACTACTGTTCATGATATATCGCATGCCCTGCTACCGGTGCAGAAAGCTGGAGATTGCCAAGTGCGTTGTTGGCCCACGGAGCCTCCTGTGCCTTTGTTCTGACTGCCCAGAGCTTGCAACCAAATCCACTTTGAGGCTTTGGAAAATGAACACAATAAGTGCAAAAAGCAAAACCTTAAAGTGGGATTTTTCTTTTATTCCCAGTTTAAAACCCAGCAAAGAGAGTTATCATTTGTGCATTTTACATGTTCCAGTCTACTGAGAGCTCAGTAGTGGAGTAATGTGTGCATATAGTAACAGATTAAAGACTTGGCATGCTCTAGAATACTCCAGTGACGTGTCCAATCACAGCAGTACCATCTGCTTTTCCTTATACGTGCTAAATTTATAGTGCTGTGTTAATTTCTATATTAGTTTACACACCACCTACAGGAAATTATATTCAACAGATAAGCAATATTTGGGCTTTGTTGTTTGTCTTTAGCAAACAGTTAGTAAATGTCTCTCCAATTACTCTGAGCTCTCATTTTAGAGAAAGAAGGCTAGAGATCACTAACATTGATTGTCCTTTTTTGTTCCTGAAGGTGTGACAATGACTCACAATTCAAGTATTATTTCCCTAAATTGTTGTTCATTCAGATCTGGGTAGAATTTTGAGAATTTTGAGACTGAAAGGTGGTCAGACTTCCACCCAGAGTCTGGACACCCTGACAATAGAAGAACCCTGTATTTTAGCTGTATTTTAAATTATATAATTAAATGAACCTCTCCTATACCTTGTGGAAATTCTACTGTGCAGGAAAGCTCATTGTTAACTGTATTTTCTCTTCAGGTGGCATTCAATTTGATGCTACAGAAAATGCCACCTTATTGATCAACACAGTAAACAAACCTACAAAACATGTGGGTATGTTCTCCCTGTACTGTGGAAAGAAACAAAAATAGTAGAACAAGACCATGGAGTCTGCACAATATTGGCAATATCTCACTCCTCAAGCTTGGTCCCTGAAAATCTGAAGCGTGGGAAGACAGAAGGCAGGGCTAAAAAAACTCCATTTGACAAACATCTGGGGTTTCTACAAGACTCTTGCCCCACTAGCGTTGTGGTAGCATGATTTACTGAAGATTCCATAGCTAGCGCATTTGCAGCATCTCTGCATGACATTGTGCTGAGTGATTTTTCCCCATCAGATGAAAGACTGAGTTATCCCTCCATGGGTACGAGGGAAGCAGGCATTTCAAAGTGCAAGACCACTGAACTACCACCTGAGGGGACAATTGTCTAGAGGATATTTTTTAAATGTGTTTGCCACATTTAAATAGATGGTTTCAGCTTGCCAGTCTTGGAATGGCTCCTAAAATAAACATCAATATAAAGAATAAGGCAATTTGTTTTGGATGATTAAGAGAATCTGGCTCATATATCCGAGGTGTGACAATTCCAATCACATCTTCATTTCAATTTACAGGGAAAGAAATAATCTAGGCTTTGTTATTGTTCATAATGCTGTTGCTATATATTTGACATGATAATCTACAGTATTAGTCAGTAAATTGACTCACTGGACTGCCCTTGATCATATGTTCCATTTTCTGCTCAGCAGGGCCCTCTCTAACAGCTATATATAACCAGGAAGAAAAAAAGAAAGACAGCTTTCTCTTAGATCATTACAAGATGATGTTGCATTCAGTTTTCCTGTTGCTTCAAAGGTCATAAATGATGTGATCTTTTTGCCATCACAGATAATATATGGCTGCTGTTTCTCTGACTTGTCAACTCCTCATACAGAAATCCAATACTCCCCACTTGTCATATATTCATTTCCGATGCATCTTCTCTTGCCAGGCCCAAATGAAATAGTCATTGTATTCCTACCTGCCAGCTTTCAAGTCTTGGCTTGTACGGTCCTTCCTTGTCAAAACCCAGTTGTCACGTTAGCAATCCACGAGTACTTGCAGTAAATGTAAAATCTCCTGATCTTAATTAAAATTCTGTATGCTTTTCTGTTAAATAAAGAAAATTGCTATGTACCTTAATCCATAGCCCTGCTCTTCCATAGTTTTTCAATGTCTGATTACTAAACTAATTGCACAGGCAAGTTGCTTTTATACTGCATCATGCATTTATTAGTTTTATATCACTATCAAAATAAGTATTAGATTAATCTTGTCTCTTCGCATGTATTTTGAAAAATTGTTTCCTCCGTCCAGGCAGAAGTTAAAATTACGAATGACCTCTAAAAGGGGCTGGAGTATGAAGGGTCGTTCTCAGGGCTAAGAAAGGATGAGAGCAGAGACTCAGAAAGCAGGCAGCTTAGCAGGAGATCAGCACAAGTTACAGCATATGAACTCATGTAGCTGTATTTCAGCAGAGTATCAGCAGCTGTGTAACCTGGGCTGCTGCCGAGGATGGGGAACTGCAGAGCCTTGGGACAGAAAGAGCCTATTGCTATTCCTGTCCAGAAGGGTAAATAATTGTTCGGAGTCCTTTTTACTGACCTTTGTTCTAGGAGTGCTTGTGAGTCAAGGAGAATTACAGGGTGTAAATCAGAAATACTCAGCTACAGGTCAGCACATCCACAAAGAGACATAATTCAGCTCACAGTCTCCCGGAGGAGCAATCCCTCACAAATCTCTCTTAAACTCCCTCCTGATATATTGGGCACGTTACAGAAGGAACTGTTTAAGAGCACTGATTAATATTATCAGCCACTGTAAATCTCCCAGTGTGCTGCCTGGTGCTGGCAGTGCCAGCTGGCTCTCGAGGACCCTTCTGGTCCTGTCTTCTGTGAGCCTCTGATTCTGTGTTTGTAATATGAGGAATGGAAAAGGAATCAATAACTGGCCAGGACAGGCAGCTTCCTCAACATTGTAATGCTGTTTGCATATTTAAAACATGCAAAGAGGCTAAAGCCTAAGCCTCTTTGCTTCGAAAGCTGCTAGTAAAAATGATCCCTGGGTTCATATGAATCTGGTACCAGTTCCTAAGACATTTTCACTTTGATATGGAAGACAAGAGAGGAGGACTTGGGGGAAAGAAAAGGAGAAATTCACATTGCACCACAGCCTGTCAATCACCCTGAGGTAACCCACCTTGGGATTACAGGTATCTGCCTCGGGCTAAGGCAGCCTGAAGCTTGCAGAAGAGGTAAGGAATGGTATGCCCCCCAAAATGCTTTTCTATCTCTCCTCTGCTAGACAATTCCACAGGAGAGCTTGGTTCTTGTTTCTGAGCTGAACGAAGTAGGTATTTGACAGACTCATGAGAGTTGGGATGGGCAGCAAGAAACATACTGCATAGGCAGTGACAGGAAAAAAGGGAGACTGGGAGCACTGGCTGAGATTCCACATGCAATAAAACCATCTATTAGAATCATATGGGGTTGGGAACATATTCAGGAAATAACAGCTTTTCGACTCAAAACCAGTTTAAGATAAAAACAATCATGTCAGGATACAAGTCTGATATTCAACCCTAGCTATAAATGCCCACAAGATAACTCATCAGAAAAAGGGGAAAAGCAATAACTGAACAAAACATGATGAAATCATCAGTCTGCATATGTCAGTAAAAAACAAAATAAATAAATAAAATGCTTTTACAACAAAATAACACAACATAAGCCACAAGGGAAAGTGAACAAAGATCAAAGAGCAAATAAGAAACAGACAGCACAAGCAGGCATCACCAGTATCTAGAAGTAATAAAAGAATAAGAGCATTCAGCACCAGAGCATCTTAAAAGAGCTGTTGTGTACTTGGGGGAAAAAAACAAACAAACAAACAAAAACATCCTTCGTGGAAACTTAAAAAGTCTTTATTTACAGCTAGGGAGCAAGACATCTTCTGTGCCTGCAAAAAAACTACCTTTTTTGACTATTTATTATTCTCTTTCACACTCCTGTGTGGTTCTGTACGAAAAAGTACAGTTTATACATGTACATCCTCCACATGAGCACACAGCACAGGTAACAGTAAGGGCAGAATAATAAAAGACTAACCCATTAGCAGCAAATACAGAACTGACTCCACTGCAGTTCATGACAGACAAATCTAGGACATCTCCAAAATAAGGAACAAAATGACAGTACTAAAAACATTTAAAAAAAGAACTGTAACTGCTAGCTAAACAATTGCTTCTCTGTAGGATCTGAAGCCAACATAAAAGGTGAAGATATAGCACAGTAGAACTGCCTTAGTGTTATATGATTATTATTTTATATATATATATTAATTATGGAAGCAAATAATCTTGTTTTTCTCCATTGTTTTTGTTTACTCCCTTGGATGGGTCAAGGACGACAAATAGCCCCACAACCACCATCTGAGAAATGTGGGATAGCGGGATGAAGCTAGCTTATGTTGAACTCCTTAAGTGTGTTAAAATGTTCCTGCTTTTATTCACATCATTGTGCAAACATAAACACATCAGATGAGGAAAGAAAATACAAATACCAAAAATGCCTCACAAAACTAGCTCTCCTCCTTTTTCTTTCAGCCCGGCTCTCCTTGGAGACACAGTCACTGAACTCAGCCTCACTTTTTTCATGACGAATGCCAAATGTACCCTGTGAATATGCATCACAATTTGCAAAGTCATTAGTCATCCTGTTTGCTTTCATCTAACACATGGCTTTGGTTATTTCTATTCCCTCAATAACCTTGTACAAGATCCTTCTTCACTGCCAAGACCCTATTCACTCCACACAATTCTGGCTGCTCCAAAGGGCACGTGCACTCCTAGTTGCACAAATGCTGAAGAGATGGTATGAACATCCAAGAGCAAGTTAACAAAGAGTGTTTCAATAATCTATGAATCTCATTTAGAAAACTGAGAGGAAAACCACTTCTATGGTGTCCCTGATGAGAGACTTGACTATTGCCAGGTAGAAAGTTTAAGCTGAAAACAAATGCTACAATGAAGAATATGTTGAATATGCTGAAAAGGCAGAAAGCCTATTTGCAAACTGGGTTGGAAGAGCAACTAAACTAACTCTTGGTAGGCAAGAATGTGAAGTAACTAAAAAAAATAATAGAAAATGCAGATATATAGAGTGATAATTCTGAAGACAGCATGAAAATCAAGAAATGACTAATCCCCGTTAGTTTTGCTAGGCAAATCGTTACTAGAAATATTGATGAGGCCACCTGGAGTGAGAAGCATGATATCCAAACATAAAAGGCTCAGAAAGAGAACAAGAATTAATAAATTCAGAAAACCTAAAGCCCAGACATGGCAGGACATGCCAGTATGTGAGGGCCTGGGGGAAACTAACAATTACTAGGCAGACAAGCACAAATGAGATCTGGTGACCTCTCTGGGAATCACAATGAAAAGGTGATGTAGGGAGAATAATGTCTAAAATATGTTATGCCTCCT
This sequence comes from Anas platyrhynchos, assembly GCF_047663525.1. Lineage (NCBI taxonomy): Eukaryota > Metazoa > Chordata > Aves > Anseriformes > Anatidae > Anas > Anas platyrhynchos. Next base: position 129,064,636 of record NC_092587.1, read on the forward strand.
CTGCTTTTTCACCTTAGACATGAACACTTACACACACAAATGCCCACAGAATGACCTGTCTGCTAGAATACTGGCTGACTTTATGGCCTAATAAGCAAACTGCAGTTAAATAGCTGCCTAATTTGCCACTGCCATTCTATAAAGGATGGGGCAAGAGCTTGCAAAACTTACAAGAAATGTAATTGTCTTTTCTGAGAGCCACTGGATGTTTATATGATATAACTTCATAGCCTATTGATAGGACTGAAGGATTAATGAGCAAGAGCACAAAGTAATTTTCTGAAGACTCGAGTACCCACTCACTGGTGCAAATATCTGTGAACACAAGAATGTCCCCCTGAGTTTCACATGGGAATTCCTATGATGGTGGCAAGGTCATCAACCTGTCATAGATTGGACAAACTATTTGTGTAGTATTGGCACCCATGCTGCACATGCAATGAAACACATGGCAACACCCAAATACATCCTAATTAATCTAACTAGGTACCTTACAATTAAAAAAATAAATAAATAGTGTTAAGACCTAGCAGTATGTCTTCTGTACAGAAGGTACCAAAGGTTGTAAAAGAACAACCTGCTTTGTTGGTTGTGACGGACAAGTTTTCTTCATTTCATCAGCCTGTAATGGCATCACACTCAATTAGACTTTCTATAATTTCTCTTGCCTTCCATGCTCAGCACAGGAAAAAAGAACTATAATTCTGCAGATGGAGCAAACAAGGAGACTTAGTGTTTGATTTTACACAATGCTTTGCAAAGCATCAAGACTGTGAATGTGCTAGAACCTTGGTTTTTGCAGAAATATCTGTTGCACAGACCTTGCCTATCAATTTGACAACCAAGACAAAACATATTAGAAGAGTGAGACCTCCATGGAAGTGAAAAAGGAAGCTGACATAGGTTAACAGACAACAGATAGATACACTTCTTGGAGAGTTTGTGCTGGAGAGTATCAGGGCTGATCCATGCAGGTACCAACGTGGGGCTGCATCCTGAAGAGGTAATGTACGACTTGCTTTCCTATAATGGAATATAAGAGCTTGTGTTTGTGTAACTCAGATAATCCTTAATGAACAGGGTTTATGATCCCCACTCTTAATTAGCTATTCTTTTGGCAGATGAAAATTGCAGAGCACATGAAGGCAAGTCTCCACCACCAGCAGGTTTGGGAAGGCTTAACAGAAAAATGAATGAGTCGGTCCTAAGCAGAGCACTTCCACATGACTGGCAGAAAAAATCACCTCAGACAGCTTTGTGTAGAACCAATTGAAGAAAGTGAGCTGAGGCATCAAAATAAAGATTTCCTGTCACTTCAGAGTCTTGTCATAATATGGAGAAATCAAAACTTTGGCACCTCACTAGAATAACCTACACTTACATGTATGCAAGTGGATTATATGTGTGTGTGTACAAATGCACACACAGTGTCTGTGTGAGAAATTATACACACGGGTTAGAAGTTTAATGATTCAAAGAGCTATACAACACCTCAAGCAGAAGTTACAAGCTTAATGCAGAAATTTACAGGCATGATTCTCGGTTTCTCTTAGTCCACATGTTTAGGAAACCACAGCAGTGTTTTCTGACCTTTCCAATCTGTTCATCCAAGAGCTAAAAACACTCTGGCATACTTATTCTGCCAGTAACACCCAATCAACCACTGGAAACTGAGCTTACCAATAGTAAGAACACCACCAGTCCTTCTTGGCACTGATCCTGTTGGAGTACAGAAGTGTTGGGTGAGCAGACCCAGGGCCGTGCCAGCTCTGAGATGCCATGAGAAGAGCCCAGTCACAGAGAATGGAAGTGGGTAAGTGACCTGTGGCTGGCCTTGGCAAGTTTTCAGATGCTTCCAATTTGAAATGGCTGAGGACTCTGGGAAGACTCAGTAGCAAGCACTCAGAATGTGTGGAGCTTCAAGGTGTTTATTCCTCCCAGTGTAACTCGTCCTAGCCCCTTCCTCCTGTTGTAGCAAAAAAAAATCTCATTCCCTACAACCTACTCCCAGCTGGCCAATTGCCAGTTTGCTATTGCCAATAATAATAATAAATAAAATATTAAAAAATAAACCCATATTTACACTAACATCTTTCTCTAGAAGTGGATCAGGTGAAATAGACATCTCTGATCATTAAATCAAACTAAGGGTGTCAAGAATCAGTCTCTGACCAATCAGTTTGCTATAAACAATGATTAGTAATGTGAAAAAGAAATACAAAACAGTGCTGTTTTCCCTTTGGGGGGGAAAAATTAATGAGAGAAAGAAAGAAATTACTTCAACACCGCTTCTTTAAAAGTCCTATGAAAACTGGATTTTACTGGAACCCATGAAGTTTTTCAGACCTTGAGACACCATGAGGTTTCAAAAGTCTAGTTAATACAATTTGGTTTTGCACAATGTCATTTGGACAACATCATTACAGAATGCTTCACAATTAATTACATTCAAATAACAGCTTCCATCCCCTGTGGAGAACGGGATTAATTGGGTCAGATGTAAATGTGCATTTCATGGATCTTACTGAACACTTGCCCATCTCACCAATTTACCATGTAATTTGATACAACTGGTGTGCTATCCTCTGGAGATGGGTAAAGCAAGCACAGTTGCAAATCTGGGTAGAAATACACTGATATAGCAATGCTGATATTCTTAGCCTGTATTATGCTTGGCTATAACAGCGTCACACTTTCATTCTCTTGCAGAAACACTAGTTTGTGCTTATTCATGCTGAAATACTCGTCTGTTGGCTATGAAGCTTAGGACAGAACTCAGAACTGATAAGAAGTGTTGTGATTGACAAAGGATCAGAAACTGTCCTCCTCCCAGGTGTCTTCACCTTCCATTTCTCACCTGCAGTGAGAAACCCTGAGATCAGGGCCTTGTTGGATCCTGATTCTGGGCAGGAAAAGAGTAAAGATAAGGTATCTACAATGGGATAAACAAAGGAGCTAACATGGGACAAAGTTTTTTTTCCTTGACACCTTGTACAGCCTAAGCCAAAGTCTTGAGACTGCAATGTATTTTCATTCTTTTTTTGGACACTTGGGCAGGGACAATTTAGGTTAAGTGTACTCCTCCTGAAGCCTTCCTTCTTCATTTTTGATCATGAAGTGTGTATTCAACATTTTTTTTCCACTGGATTTTTTATTAAATAAGATAGGTCAGAATGCAGCCAATGAAAGAACCACCTTTTCTAAAATAATCTGGAAAACACAAGTTTATGCCTGTGTCAGGTGGTTCTTGAAAAGATATTTTTTTTGGTGTGCTTTAAAGCATTAAAAATAAGAACACTGTTTCCTGGCTCTTTTTAGCTTTCTCTGCCCTATTTTCAGTTTGCACTCTCCCCTAGGTATAATAAAAAATGAGACATTTGCACCCAGCTGGAGAGTACCTTTCATGAGCTGGAAAACTGCAGAGTTCATTTCTGGTGTATTTCCTGCTGTTCATGAGTAACTACCAAGACAAACTCACTCAAGTGAAGTGCAAACTTCAGTCCTCAAGGCTTGTCGGTTCAGAGCTGATCTTTTCAGCCACTGCATGCTGGGTAGGTACAAGAGAGGACTCAGAGCTTCTAAAGCAAGAGTAACACTACCGAGCAAACAAAAAAACTCTATCAGGTACACCTTCAGGCTTTTCCAGTCCTACCTTTCCCAGGTGGCACAGCATACTGCTATTTCATAGCTCTAGATCTGAAATTGTTTTATTGTTCCACAGCCCCTTTACACTTCTATTTTCTGTGACACTTACATCCTGTTCATATCTTACTTAGTGCTAAGGATTAATGTGCTAGGGTACTTGCAAGCTGGCCAATGTGATTCATTATTCTGCATTGTGTCCTGGCTGGTGTTTTGGAGCAGAGCCTGGTCCCTTCAGCCCCTTCTCCCACAGGGTGCTCCATGTTGCACCTTTCTGCTCATTTCAGTGAATATTAATAATTTGCCATTTTGCAGTCTTATCAGCTTCCTATCAGTTCTCTACTTCTCTGGATTTTATACCTCTATGTTAGGCATTTTTTTTTTCCACTCCTCCTTTTCCCTTATATTTTTCATAGAACTATGGATTTTGTTCTCCTGATTTTGTCCACTTGGCTCTGTCTCTACTCTGATACTTGGTCACAATAGCTCAGCTTGTATATATGAACTCTACCATCTTTTGTAAATGCTTAGATATTTGTGACTTGATACCTGGAGGTGTTTCTCAGAAACTCGTGTTATGTATTCCATAAATTAGTCTGCCTTTAGTTACAGAATGGTTAATGTGTCCTTTTTTATTATTATTTGGGTTTCAGAGTTCTCTCTTTGGAAATATAACTGTCCTTTTTCTCTTCTGTTTCTGAGTTTCAAATGAAGTATATAAAAAAAATCCATCATTGCATAGTGTTTGAAGCTATAACACACATTAATCACAGATATTCACTTATTTTGTTTTCCTAGCTTCTTTCTTACAATATTGCAACAAAAACTTTAATATCATTTTTCACAACACTTGTAAACAGCCCCTTATTAAAAATAACAATAATAATAATCCCTCTTCCACTGTCTCTTTGTCTATGCTTGCTTTTTACTGGAAAATCTTCTGAACACATTTGTCTTACTAAATTTTTTTGACCCATTGCTTGTATACCACCCTCCCTTGGCTGAACATCTTTGTTTCCTACAGGTTACTCTGTCTTTTAGGACTCTTGTCACTCTTCAGGCTTCTGTCTAGAGCTAGACTAAGAATTTCTGTAAAAATATTTTTCTAGTTTGAAACAATACTTTTGTTTAAATGTTTAAACTCACTACAGTAAGCCTATTTAATAAATAAAGATACTTTGATGTTAACTAGGGCCAATGCCAGTCTATTCATGCTCACAAAGATAAACAAGGACATTCAGATGAAGTTGCAAGGGGAAAGAGCAACGTGTTGGAATGTATTGTACCTATTGCTTAACTGGTTCTGTGTGGTTGTATATGGGACTGCTACTTCAAGATAATGATCATTTTAGTGTATTTATCTTCTGCTAGATTTTTTCTGCACAATTACATTAAAGTGCTAATGCAATTGCCCTGGAGAAGGAAAATAACCACAATATCTTGAGCGTGTTTATCTACAGCAGGAGCTACCCACTCTTTAATCCGCTAAGTAAGCAAGATGTCAGAGAGAGAAAAAGCCATTCAGACTCTGATTCCTATTTTTCACAATGAAGCTCATGTGCTAGAGCTTGCTCTGTGAGTACCAAAAATAGCACAGCAAAGAGGGCTTTCCTTGAGCACTTCCATTATTCACATGATGCGGCATCTTACATAACGCAAACCCTGCACGTTATCCCACCGAGTGCTGTATGCACAGATGCTAGTGGACAAAAATTTCCATTGGGGACAGTAGTAACAAGTGCTTTAAAGGCAAATTCAGGATAAAGGCAGTGATTTTTTTGACTGGCAAGTCTAGGAAAGCTCAGAAAATTTACTGGGGGTCTGGTGGAGGGATTTTGATAGGATTAAAATGGCAGAGATGGTCTTTACTGCTCAGTGCGTGCTTCTCCTTTTTGAAGATGGAAACATTTGATCACCTTGACAGTTGCAATGGTTTTGTTCAGGGTACCTGCCTGCCCACCGGCAGCTCCATCCAGAGATCAGTCGTTCTCTGGACCACTTGGCCAGCTGCTGCCACCTCTGCTTAGCGGAGTTATCCTTTGCTGCTGTAACCACTGAGTCTCAGTCCCAGCTCTGTCATTCGAAAACACCATTTGTGCCTCCCTCTGCTAATCTGCATGCATCTGAGCCCTGCTGGCTGCAGCACTGTTATTTGTATTGCTCTGTGTTCCCTGCACATGGGATTAAAGTCTGTCACAGCTTCCAGCTGCACAGTTTTTTGCTCAAGCTACAAAGTATTGATTTTAACACTAACAGTCCCAGACTTAACCCCTACTCTTGGCCACAGAATAATTTAGGAAGTCATCTCTGAGATGCTGGTATGAATACCAGTGTGCTGTGACTCATTTTTACTACTGAACATATAACATAATAATTGCAGTTTTCAAAAAGGGATGATTGAGTACATGTAAACAGAGTTCTGCTTTTCTGGAAACACATCATTTTGGAAAATAAGAAAATCTTGCTCGATTATTACAAATCATATTTTAAAAATAAGTTGTTTTCTTTCAGTTGATCTGGCACTAATAAAATTTAGATTCTAATGTAATGAAACTGTACTAGATCTTCAGTGCCATCAGACTCATGGCTTCTGTAGCCTCTACACTATATATACAAAAAGTGGTCATATACATTAAATAAAAGCCATTTCTCTCATCAGTGAAATATAATTACTCTTGGATGTTTTTCACTGTGAGCAGGAAGACTACACAAATCTTTAGGATAAACATTGAATATTTCCTCCAACAGAAACTGCACGGGGGGGCACAGACAAGTTGCAGGTCTGAGTAGCTGAGGACATAGGGTTTTATTCTGTATGAAAGGTGGCAACTGGTCCTGATAGTGCAATCTTTTCTAATGCAGTGACAGAAGAGTGGTTCAGCTGTAAATACAATTTCTTGTACACCAACAATGCAGCCTAAGCTTTCCTAGAGAAACATTAACCAGCCTGACTTCTAGTTTCAGAGATTTGACAGGCTCAGGTTTGTTGTGCTTTTGTGCAGTGCTCTGAGGGTTGCAGCACTAAGAGGAACAAGACACAGAAGTAGCGATAACAAAAGCAGTGATAGAGGTGTAGGTTTACAAAACTGTGAACAGTCTTGTTTTGCAGATCTAGCTGCTTAACCTAGGAATCTTGCTCAGGCATGGCTTGGTCCTTATTTTTTCAAATTAGCACTGAATGATGCAGTATAAATATTCAATCACCCCTCTTTTCCACTCTTTCTTCTTGACTATGTCACAGTCACTTGCCTGTGAATTTAATGTTTGCATTCACCATAAGCTCTTAGTTCAGCGAGCAATAACTAAGCAAGCCAAACTCCCTGCTTGTGAGGCTTCTTGTGGCACCACAGGCTATGTTCCCCTATGCACATAAGTGTCCTTTTCTTGAGCAGAAAAGTACAGAGCTGCACCTATGGCAGCACTGCTCCTGAAACCTCCATCTTGATGTATTTCCTGTGTTCACCCTGCTAGAGCAAAACACCTCTGTGTTGGGAGTTCTCTAGGGGAAACCAACTCCAATACAGCTCCAGCTCTTAGGGATTTACAGCAAAAATAAATAAATAAATAAATAAGATAATAAAATAAAATAGATATATATAGTCCCTATTTGTACAGTCCTGGATGTAAATATAACACCAATATTAAAAAAATATATATGCATGTATATATATATATAAAAAAAAAAAAAAAAGAGAGAGAGAGATTTCTTCAAGCTTCCCTTAGGCAGAGGGTATCTGTGTCTTATGCGAACCTTAGCTGGGCTACTTGTACTAAGTGACTGATAAAATATACAGCACTGACTACTTACTTGGACTGTTTTTGTAGATGTATGACACCAGCTTTCAACTGGCAGCACAGTAATACTGATTATATCTTCTAGGAGACACTAAAAAAATATTTTTGTATTCATTCCTGTATGTGTGTAAGTATGACTATTTCTACAGTAGAAATAATGCAGAAATGAAGGCTTTCTCCTATTGTTTGATACTGTAGCTCTTTAAGAGAACAATTTATTACTTTGCAAGCCCTCTATCCTAATTTTGCTGTGTAACAGGAGCAATGTTTTTCATTTTGATTTGGAAGGCCAGCAATTCCCTTTACAGTGTACAAAATCCACTGAAATCATATGAATCTTATAATCAAATGACTTTACGGACCTTGATCAAAGTAAGGCCCATTACAGCTTAAAAGCTCTTCAGGCAATGATTTTTTGTTATTGTTGTTGTTTCGGAAAACCAGGTCCTGAAAGATTTAAATTCCAGACCCATTTTATTTAAACGAATGAACCAGTAGCAAGCAGTGAGCTGCACACTAAACTCGTTTCTCTCTCCATCACTGATTTTATTACTTCCACAACTCACCCGTAATCTGGATCTATCAGCTGGTATTGTATTGCTTCAGATCTGCTACACATCACACTGTGTAAAAGATTTCAGCCCCATGGCTCTTCTCCAAGCAAGTAAAAAGAAACCAATGAAATACAGTTTTTGGTTCACAGCTATTCATACTCCACTAAACAAGGTTTAGGACAAGATGAGAAGGAACAGTGCGGGCATACAGGCCAGGAATAAATAGCACACCAGTAAAAATGTATTTCATTATACATACCTAGTTTGGTTGGACTGCACTCATCTGAAAGATGACACAGTGTGGGGTTTTCTGTCTCAAGGTATTCCTTATGCTCCTGCTTCATGGTCTCCCTCCCTCCCCCGGCCATCCCCACCCCACAGCTCCTCTTCCCATCAGGTTAAACAGGGTAAGCCTTCAGAATATACATGCACTTTGCTTAGGTTTGGAAAGGGAATTGCACAACCCAACCATGGAAGAAAAGCAATCATAAGGAAGGGCCACAAGAACGTGCAACATGAAACTGCTGTTCATGCTGGGGACAGTACTGAATATCTTGTGGGGACATTTAGCAAAGAGAACACCAGAGGTTACTAGTGATGCCATGAAAATCATCCATTCCGTTGATTTATGACATCACTGTGCATACAAAACCTCTCTCTTGCTTTCTCTTTCTCACTACGGTTTTACCCTCAAACTTGAATTGCCGATCTGATTCACTGTCCCATATGCTGATGACTCTTTGCTCCGCAAGCCATTCACGCGCCTCACGGACTCGACGCTTTCATTCCCAACAGTCATAGTCTGTGCCTGTCCCCAGATTGTCAGCAAGAATGAGAACAGCACAGTGGCAACACAACGACATACGTACACAACACGCAAAGAGAAGAATGGTTCTGTTAGAGAAGACCATCATGCAAAACAACATGAACCACTTTCAAAGCAAAATAAACTGAGAACATTGTGAGAGACAAGCTCAGGTAAAGAGATACAGAAGATGCCTCATAAAGAGATGGCCTCAGCATCACTATTCTCTATTTTGAAATTTGTGCAAACATTCATAGGAAAAGTGATAGCAAGCCTGTGCAAATGGATGTGTCTCTTACTCCAACAGAATATTTCACAGTATTTAATTATGGCATTGCCCATTTTGCATAGAATTAGGCGGTATCTTCTGGTGATTAGGTCTTAAGTATCTTTCTCTTAATAATCACTAAAATAATCCTTCCCATAGCAGATGAATGATGACTGCCCTGGACCAAAACTTCATAATTTTCAAGTGATGTCACTGTCATAGTGTTACCAGTAGTGGCTGCTTGCCAACTAGTTTACCACTAATGAAGACATCATATCCCAAACTGAAATTACAGACCCAATTCAGCAGCTTCTGCTGCTGCTATGCAGTTTTTGGAAACAGAGTTTTCCAGTGGTGGTACCTCTGGCTTGCGTGCCTGCAAATGAGCAAGCATTTCTGTTCTCTCCTGTAATCTAATATTAACAGGAATCTCAAACCATCTGACAATAGCATTAAACCAGAGGACAGCACTGGATTGCTTCCCAGAGCGTCCATCAAATATTACATTAGCTAATGAACAATTATTAGACAGACCTGTCAAAACACAAATGCCCTATGCCATTGTTGTCATCCCTCTTATAAGGGAACCATTATCTGTAGCTTGAAACACTTGCACAGCTTAAGTGAATATTTACTTTGCCTAGCAAATGTTCATGTGAAGCAGCAAACCTAAGAATTTCTACTGATACTAAGATAACAGTGGCACAGATACAGGAAGGATAAGATGCTATAGTGATGGGAATGATTACAACTGGACTAAAATTCAGTTTAATCTATATTCTTGCCTTTTCATTTACCAAAGGGAAAAAAAAAAAAAAAAAAAAAAAAAAGGAAAAGTTGACAGACTTCCTAAAAATATTTTTAGACTGACATCTAAGTTAAGAACAAGCCTCCCTTCTGCATTTCAGTTGCTGGTATTAAATGGTATAATCATAATACTCAAAAAGCATTTCTTTGTTTAAAAAAAATAAATATATATCAGTAACAAACTTGAAATGATAGAATATAGAAAGGAAATTATCCTAGCCCTTCCCTTTTTCTGGGTGGTCAACTTTACTGTTTTTGAGCATTGGTGCCCACACCTGCAGTGGGCTATGCTAAATAATTTCCCATTTTAGCATAAAAATCAACAGGAAAGATAGGTCTCAAGCACATGCTGATGTCAGCACATCTGGATGATATCAAAGAAATAATATTGGTACACTATCTGTGTCACTGCTTCCGACTGTTCCTTATCTGCTAGTTAGTGCCACATATCAGCATAATATTTGGGAATTAGAAGAAAATATAATGCCAGTCCAGACTGGAATAGCTAATAAATTTATGTATAAAGGTGCAGCTGCTTCAGCAATTTCAAGAAGAGAATAAAATTCTTGGAACCAGTGACCAGTCTATTGACATTTATTGATATCTTCATGAACTGCAAATAACCACACCGGCCAATTTTCATCTCTTTCTCAACACGTAAAGCACTCAAGAAGAAATTTTAGAATAAGACTCTCCTGCAAGGGCAACAACTGAAGTGAGAAATCAACCTGTATGTCAAGAATACTGTCAGGGCAAAGTCAATTGTCCTGAGTAAAGGGCAAGTTGTACCTTGTTTTGTCTCCTTTGCCTTCTTCGAAGCCTCAGAAACTCCTTGTGCTGCCGTGAAACAAAGTTGACTGCTGCATATTCTAGCAATGCAGCAAAGACAAAGAGAAGGCACACGGCCATCCAGATGTCAATAGCTTTTACGTAGGAGACCTAGAAAGAAAAAGAACATAGCATATTATGTTTCAAACTTCTTCATAAGCTGAAGGTATTGACATGAAAAATTAAACACATTTCTGCACAGTGTGAATTCCAGTTGCTCGATTAGGTGTTTTTTATTATTATTATTTGGTTTGGTTGGGTTGAGTTTGTTGCCTTGTTGGTTTATAACAAAATAATCCATCTATTCATGGACGAGTGTCTTCACAAAGAACACACAAATTATGAGCTACAGCCTTGAGCAAAAGAATCAGGATAAGTATAACAAAACACAATTGTGTTTAAAACTCACAATCCCAGTTTATCAGAATGAATATGAATACAACACCTTTTGAAAAAAAATCCTAGAAAGGTTATATTTTTTTACCTTTTTTTCTCTATTATCAACCAATTAGCATATTGATTAAATGCCTATGTTTGATGCCTATAACCCAAAAGTAAACTCAGGGTACTGTATCGTAATGGTTTGTATGACTTCACTGATACATGTGATATTAAATATTAGATCACAGTGCCTTGACCTTTATCCAACAAGTTTATAAGTAAAAATATCTTCACAGACATTATCCATTAGAAATATGCAAATACCAGATGCCTTTTTTCTAGGAAAAGCCTATTCTGATTTGAGTTGACAGGTCCACAATATAATCAGATGTACTAAGCACAGTAATGTCACAAGATTTTTATCATACATATCACCCACACAGCAGGCCAAATAGTAGCCAATTAATGAGCTACACACTATCCTTATCAAAGGTACATTGTCCTCCATAGCTGTATTTGGTCTCTGCCTTTCTTTGTAGTCTTAGAGTTTTTAAGCAAAGATCTTATGATTAAGCAACAGCAGAATGTCTCTACTATTTATCAGATATTACACCAGGGTGGAATTATAATCATCTGACTTTTAATGTCTGCAATATATATGTGAGCTAGTTGCCTAAACTCCTTTGATATAAACAAATCAAGGAACGAAGAATACGCGTTTCTAGGATGCAATACGTCTGAGCTGTTTTAGATGTCTGCTTTAGGATGAGATGAATAACACCCTAGCAGTGGTTTTTTTGTCTTCGTGTCTGTGTATAGGAGCTTAGAACTACATGATCTTAGCGTAGATGCACGGGACTTTATGCAGTTGTCTAACTAAAAGCATTGCACACTATCATCTTAGGTATTTAGCCTCCATTTGCTAATCGAGGACAGCACAGATCTCCAGTATCATGATAACTGGTCCTCTGGAGATGTCTCAGAAACCCAAAAGCATCCAACACTCAACTGAATTAAGCTAAGAAAAATGGATTGTACCCAAACTCTGAAAAATTATAATCAACAGGCATTTAATGTCAGAGTAGTACCCTGCAGGTTAAGCAATTCAATGCAGTCAAGACATGCAGTAGACCAAAAAAAAAAAAAAAAAAAAAAAAAAAGAGAGAGCAGAAAAGAATGTATTGTGCATCTATTCTGTGCATCTATTCTAATCTAATGTTTAGGAGACCTAATCTCCACCTCAGGAGACTTCCCTCTTACCCTGAGACACTTTGCACATGCTGTTTAAATTGTCCTGGCTGTTACACTCATGGCTACCATTTCAAGACAAAGGGAAGCATGCCTATCTCTGTTAATTTTGCTCCTGTTCACCATGTGCTTAAATGACATTATTTTTCAAAGCCAGTGGAACGTTTTTTGATAACATAAGAGAATATACTGCACTATGTGTTCCAGCAAGCAATACAAGAGGAGGAACTAGCATTTAAAGCATGGCAGAAAAGATACAGAGCTCCATTTTGAAGATCCTGAACACTGAGAAGATCTTTTTGGAAGAGCCAAGTATTGTTATCCAACCTGCATCAGGAGAACACAAATTTCTGCAACTGAGGCTATAGTTCAGCCCCACACTGCAGTGCCCACTTCAGTGTTCACAGTACAGCATGACCAGGCTGGGATGGAAGAGGACCATTCAGCAAAAGTGATAGTGTGAATCTGTGCCTTTTGGTTAGATGTACCACAGGTATGCATTTCTCTCTCACAGACTGAAAAATCTTGCAAGTGACATCTTCACTGAGCAGCTGTGAAACCCAGTGAAAACTCCGCAACGTCCCAGACACTCTGTGCCACAGGCTGAAGCGCAGTAGGAATCAAGTCACTGTAACTTCTGTAAAATGCAGTTGGGTTTAGGTTGTTTGCTACCTTCCTCAAAGGGGCAGCTTGTTTTGCTTTACAAATGCCCTTAGGAGACATATTAGACATGCATAAACAGCTGGACTGTGCTGCCAGAGACAGCACAATACAGGGAGCTGAAGTCACAAGAATCGACATTTCTGACTGTGCAAATCCTGTCCTGGTGGGCTTAAAGCAGTGAGGGCAAATAATAAAGAAAACTCTGAGTTCACCTTCCTGCCACTGACACAATGCTGCCATAAATGGCATCCACACACTTGCTGAGCCAGCTGGATTATTTTAGATCCAGGCTGCTGTGCTGGGATCAGAGGATCACAATATACTTGGCCGGTACTCAGCTTGTTTTATTGTTTAGTCATTGCCACACCATGGCACAGATTTAAATGCACAAACAGAAAGCAATTGCTTCCAAAACACACTCAAAATAAATATATGGAAAAGTGCTACAATAATTGAAATCTGACCCCCTCATTTCAAATCACTTTATATCATTTTTTCTGCATATCTGTCCCTGGTATGTACAAAATGCCATTGCTAAAAATCTAAAAACCTATGCAATTTTCTGAAGCCAGAAGACTTTTTTCTATCCATCCCTATGCATGGAAAATTACATGAGTCTTTTACACCAAGACTAGGAGGTCCCCATCTGGTACACGTTTCCAGGGAAGGTTTAAGGTGGGTGCCCAGCTTTTAGGTCAGCACTTGATATGTACTGCAAAGCATACACAAAGTAAAAAATCTATGGACTTCAGGGTCTCCCTCTGCTTTAACTGACTTTTTGTCTGTATCTTCCTTCAATTGGAAAAGGGCCATAGCTACCAGTTCACAGACTGCTCTGAAGTGAGCCCCTCCCAACCATCCCTGCTGAAGCTGTGCCACTTTGTATGAAAACACATAAAAATACATTGGCTTGGGGACCGGGACCAGTCTCCTCTTTCCAGATGTAAATGATAACCTGTGGAATGAATTCATCCCGTCTGTGTCCTAAACACATGCAGTGATTGAGAGGGCCATATCACAGAGTCTTTCAAGGTGGATGAACAATTTCCTCAGGGACATGAACACAGAAAGGTTGTGAATTTGATCTACACATTCCAGGTGAATGCTATAACCACTTGCCTACCAGATGCTTCAGCTTCTCACTGTGGTATCTCACATGTCAATGAAATGCCCTTTTCTAGAAGCTCCTCAGCATTTCCCACTTATCTCCACAGGAAACTCTCCACTCAGCAGGCTCTATGATGTATCTCATTCCTAGATGCTTATTTCTCCTTTGCACTATACAGGAAACTTTTCACATCTAATTTTCAGTTAAAAATACTTCTGAATGAGGCACTCTTAGGAGCTGGGGTCTGCAAAACTGAGTACTTTGTGATAACATAAGCACACTCCTTGCTTTGGCAGATTCTTCCAACAAGCCCAAAAAGAGTTAGCACACTGTTAGCAGGTTTTTTTTTTTCTTTTCCCAGATTGCAGTCTAGCATGAAAACTGATGTGTCTGCCCAACCAAAAGGCTAACAGCACTTGCTTCAGTAGCGACCTCATCAAACAATACTTTATCTCCTTTATCTCCAGCTTCCTTAACTACTGCATCCAAGCTCTTTGAAACATAGTCACTAATGTGTACATGTTCTTGGAGAAGGTTCCTTGCCCCTAACTAAAAAAAAAAGTTTAAAAATTTATGTACATGGGTTTTTTTGTTTGTTGTTAAGCTAATGGTAAGAAATTATAAAGGGGGGGGGGGAGAGGAGCAAAATGCATCTAAGTGAAGCATAGACATCAACACCATAGTCAAAAGAACTGTACCCTAAAAATGTCAGTCTCTCATTTTTGAGCAAGTCTGGAGTTTTGGATGGCTATTTCAGGTATAGATATCTGCTTGATACAGGCCTGTGATGGTAAGATAAAGCTTGTGAGTGAGTCGTTGTTAGCTGGTGTCTTGTTACCCCACACTAACCTATGTACTATGTACTGTTACCTTAATGTCTACCAACTTTCTCATAGTTTCTCTTACAGGACAGAATACAAGGCGTACAGTAACACTACCAATTCAGAGTTTACATTATCAAGCTGCCAAGCATAAAATGTAAAAGTAGTACTGGTTGTTTTTTTAAAGCTAGACCTTGTCAAGCATTCTCTGAAAAGCCCGTAACTCTGATAGTACACTGGCTCCATTTACTTTGCAGTACTTTTAGAAGTATTTGTTTGGAAACTCTTTGTCATTCTGCATTATCATGTTCAGAAAGCACATTCAGATTTTTTTTTTTGTTGCCCTTTTCTTTCTTTAAATAGCTGCTTTGTTTTTTACTGTGTGTTGAACAGCTTTTTTTTTTTTTTCATGGTGGTGGTGGTGGTATTTAATGGTTCCCACTAATAAAACCATAAATTATATCAATTATTCAGAAACTCTGTAAATGTTTTAAGGCCAGCTCTATTTCTGTTACAGTACAAACCTCTTGAGACAACTGCTTTAACTCTCTGATCCAGTCTAAAAGGTGTAAAATGGGAATAAAGACACTTCAATTCTCTCCCAGTGTTTTACTTTGTGAAAATGATTTCAATAAGCAGTGTAAAGATCTCAGAATGTGATACAATCCATATATTCACTTGTTTTGGCTGATCTCAAAAAACAAACAAACAAACAAAAAAAACTTTGAAATGAGATATGAAGCTCAAACTCTCCACCCTCTGTTTTGTACAATGCTACATTCTAGGCAAGAATTTTTGAAGAAGCAAATTTTCAGCTACTGGGAAATGTACAATTTGGAAATAAATGTCTCTTATGCAGTCAAAAATCCCTTAGGGAAAAAAAGTCAAAGAAGTTTTTAGATTGGACATATAGAAATAGAAGTAATATTTTAAATCAAAACTGAAATCAAAGTTAAGTAAAACTGCCTTCCAGTACTAGGAATTGTTGCATTAAATTTCATTTTAGTTTTTAAATCAAAGCACTTACATGGATTTTTGTTATCATAAAATCTAAATTCATAAAGAAAGTGATAGATCTTTCATTCATATCAGCTTTACATATTTGAATCTGGAAGCACCCGCCCTAGTTTCACTGAATTTTCCAGACAGAAAATTTTCTGAATGATGAAGATGTTATCTGTGACTTCTTTTTGTTTCACCATTATTCTGTATCTCTCTTTTCACCCAAGCGTTTCACTGCCATAAATTCATATAAGAAAATGCAAATTACTTTTCCAGTCCTAAACTAAGAAAATGTAAATTACTTTTCCAGACCTAAACTTTCAAGCATTTTATATTATTCTGTTGTTGCAATGAAAATAAAAATAAAAAATTAAAAAAAAAAAAAAAAAAAAAAAAACAACAAAGAGAGAGAGAGAGAGAGAGAGAGAGAGAAAGTCTGACAGCATCAACTTTAAAATCAATAGGATTGACCTACTGGTGAGAAAACCTTCACGAAGCATTCAAGTAAGACAAGTAAAACAACTGCCCATCACAGATGGCTCTGGGACATGTTCGCGAAGGGCAATGTTTTTGCAGGACAGTAAGAGGGCAGATCATTATCAGTTCTAACCGCTGAGATCTCACTCTTTCACACAAGCATCCCTGGAAATCTAGAAAAAGTCCTCTAAATATAGTCCTCTAAATATAGTCCTCCAAAATAATCTGGTTTAATATGTTTTATTTTCTCTGTGCAACAACCATTTGGTTGGAGAAAAGGAGAAACCAGGTCAGCTTTTCTTGCCTTGAGTTGCTCAGTCTTTGGCCCCAACCCAGCAAATACCTTGGGTTAGGAGCTGGGGCTTTGCTTGGGCTTGGGAGTGAGTAACCAAGCTGCAGAAGATGCTTGGCCCCTTCTCAGTCATAATAAATAAGTAAATAAATAAATAAATAAGTCTGGAAGAAGGTGAAAACAGACAGGGAAAGGATGAGAGCATTTTTGTGATGTTTATAGTGCACCCACTACAACACAGTAATCAATAACCAAAGTAATGACAAGGTTTACTGCAGAAAGGAATATTGTCAGGCTCCAGAAGTTCAGTGTAAAGGATGGAAAAGGATGGAACGATAACAGAAGCTGTCATCTCCCAGACTGAGACTGTGACAAATGTTTGTTTGCATCTTCAAGACTTTATTGTTCACATTCTTTCACTTAAGGATTTGCAATGGAAAAGTTTAATCTATCAGAACTATTATTCTGTTACTGGAAAATAAACACTTGTACTATGGGCCTGATTTTAACAGGAGATGGTTCATTGGTGAATGAGTCCTGTGGAAGTTGTATGTGCCTGTGCTGTTTTTTAAAAAACAAAACCAAACAAACAAAAAATTGATTTTGCTTTTCCTTTGTTTCATTTTGTTATTTTTTTATTATTATTTAAATTTTACTTATTAAACTGTCTTTACTTCAACTCACAAGTTTTCTAATTTTTGTCCTTCCATTTCTGCCCCTCATCCCACTGGGGTAGGGGAGTGAGTGAGCAGCTCCATGGAGCTTATTTGCCTACCATGGCTACACATCAACATTGTCCTTCACCAACTCACTTACTTCATTGCTAGGCAGGTTGAGAAGACACTAGCCTGGCTGGTGACCTTCTTTCCTTTTCAGGTTAAATGAGGTTAAAATCAAGTCCCAGATGTTCCACTGCAGAGCCTAGCTACTATCTTCAAAGTAAAATGTTTATTTTATGCTCACATAACTGGTTTGGTTGGCTTGTTGGACGAATGGAAAAACAGCAATAACTGGTGAATGTAAAACACACTTTTCCCACTTATTTTAATAAAACAACTTTACTTTTTTAATTTGACTAAAATATCTTGTTTATTTCTTTCCCCAGAAATATCTGTTTTGTCTTCCATTTTTAATGAAATGTAGAACATTTTCAAAACAAAATAATAAACAAGGAAAGAATATTTAATTTAAAAATGCTGAAAAAAACTATCCTAACCTCCCTCCATTATTTGGATTCCATTTGAAACTATCCACCAAATCATCAGGGATTCACAAGTTGTTCCAGTCACCCAGAAATGCCTCTTTTTAGTGAATAAACTATTCATCCGATTTTATATATATATATATATATATTTTTGCTCTATTTGTATCGTGGGTTCTGCCAAGTCATGACATGAGAGGTCTCCCACCCACCACTGATGCAGAACTAAATGCTGACTGTATTCAAGCTAGAAAAAGTATGGAAAACAATTATGATTTGTTTTTCCTTCAAAGATGAAGAGTATCTTCTTATATTCTTTAAAGATGGTAAGGGAGTTAAGGTGTTTACAAGGATGCTGGGCAGGAGACAGAGGAGGTATGTTACAAAATTCAGTAATATGGCTAATAGTGATTTTAGTGTTGCTAACCATCCCAAAATGCTGCAGTAAGTATTTGGAAGTGCTGACTGACACCACTGTACTAGTTCAATCCTACTCCCCTGAAAGAGGGAGAACAAGATACTCGCCACATTTAGTCAGAGTGAAACTGGCTGTTGAGAAACCACAAGTACCCAACACTTTGTGAACCTCTCCAACACTTTGTGAACCTCTGCAACACATGGTTGAGACCTGATTCTGATGACACAGGACTGTGTTATAGTGCACTGTATCAGCAGCAAGTGATAAACTGAGCACAGAAAAGTTACTTCACACTGGAGACCACTATTTCTTTAAAGTGTGTAACTCTAATCTGTATGATATATTACAAAAAAAAAAAAAAATAAACAGGTGTACCAGGTAAAAGAAAGCTATTCTAGAGAAGCAAATACACACACACACACACACAGATATATATACACACACACACACACACAGATATATATATATATAGATAGATAGATATATATATATCTTTTAAGCATGAGCTGTGTCTGTACGTATTTTATGATCTTTCTTCTCAAACAGCATATTTACACCTCTAAAAAATGTAATCCCATAAATACAGAATCAGTTATCAGACTGGTGAAGCCAGAAGACTGTTTGTTTTTCCTTCCTAAGGGCATTCGAAGTATTGGCATATTCATCATGTGTCATTTTCTGTGATCATATGGTGTAGTTGCCTTGTATTTCTGTGGTGGGTTTACTCAGCGGGGCACCTGAGCTCTGCCACAACTGCTCTCTCACTCCCCATTCTCAAAGGAAAAGGGGATAAAATATGATTAAATGGGCTCAAGGGTTGAGATAAGGACAGGGAGATCGCTCAACAATTATCATCATGGGCAAAACACACTCTGCATAGGGAGATTAATGTAATTTATTGCCTACTGATAACAGACTAGAGCAGTGATAACCGAAAGCAAACTATAAACATCTTACCCCCATACAACCTCTTCTACCTCCCCCTTGAGCAGTGTGGGGGAATGGGGAATGGGGGTTGCGGTCAGTCCCTGAGACTTCGTCTCCACTGCTCCTTCATGGTCCCTCCCTGCCCCTGCTCCCCCTGGGGTCCTTCCCCAACTGAGCCTGGGGGGCTGCCCACAGGCAGCAGCTCTTCAAGCACTGCTCCCACACGGCTCCGTACCACGGGGTCCATCCATACCCCAGGAGCAAACTGCTCCAGCACGGGTCCCCCACGGGTGGGCAGCAGCTCCCCCCATGCCCCCTGCTCCTGCGTGGGCTCCTCTCCACGGGCTGCAGCTCCGGCCCAGGGCCTGCTCCTGCGGGGGCTCTCCATGGGCCGCAGCCTCCTCCAGGCCACATCCACCTGCTCCACCAGGGGCTCCTCCACCCATGGGGGGGCTGCAGCATGGAGATCTGCTCCATGTGGGACCCATGGGCTGCAGGGGGACAGCCTGCTCCACCAGGGGCCTCTGCACAGGCGGCAGGGGAACTGCTGCTGCCTGCCTGGAGCACCTCCTGCCCTCCTGCTGCACTCACCTGGGGGGCTGCAGGGCTGCTTCTCACTCCTTGCTCTCCCAGCTGCTGTTGCCCAGCATTTTTTTTTCCCTTTTCTTAAATCTGCTCTCACAGAGGTAGGAGCAAACCCAGTGGTTTTATTAAGCCGTGATAATGCAGGGACTAGATGGTCGCTCCTACTGGGAATGAAGTGACACTCATATTGAAATCGTACCCTCAGAATCAGACCACCAAGCATAAGCTCTCTCCATATATATTCCACACATCTCTGTTCTTTTCCTTGATCTCATTTTGTCTTCTTCGGTCTTCAAGAAATCAGTATTGAATAAGAACTCACAGCCATTTGACTGTCTTCTTTTTCCTTCAAAAGCAACCAGATTTCAAATAAAGCTTTCTACGGTCAAAAGGAAAAACAGTCCTTCTGCCCTAACCAAAAAACTAAGACTCTGCAACTGTGAACTACCCACAGGTTGCTACAACATTTCAGTTCCCCATCAATTAATCCTTCAGATTTGGTTTGTGAATAAGGAAAGTCATAAAAGCAATCTCATTTTGGAAGAAATAAAATACCAGTGTTTGTGACATTTCTCTTGTATGGATTAAAGAAACTAATCAACAGATCAGCAGAGCAGTGGTGATCAGTTTATGAAGGTGACAAATAAGGATTGATGTCCCTGCTACAAAGAAGCAGCTTCTCATTTCTAAGTAATTGAAAGACATTTATCACTCAGAAACACCCCCATACCCAGCTGGATCAGTGCAAATTGAGAATTATGTGTGGCTGCTTTAAGACATGGGCAAATATGCATAAGGGCAGCCTTTGCAGATACACAACAATGTCTCAGGTATCATTTACAATAAAAGTTTCTGAGCCTTCCTTCCTAGTGTAATATAGATAATATTTCTCTAATGTCATTAAATGCTCACTTGTCTACTTGGACTGTAAGTGGTAAATTCCTCAGTGCATAAAATCATGGATAAAAACAATCACCAAGGAAAAAAATTAAGGAAGATTAAAGTGGAGCCACAAAACCATGATTGCATGATTGCTGGCAAGAGCTGCTGGCAGGATTTTGAAACAATGTCATTAAATTCATTAACAGAGTAAAATACTGATACTTACCAAAGGAGAATTTATATTTCTGATTCAGTTGAAATAAGAAGCCAATGTGGTATGTACCTGAATACAGCCAAAATGCCTACTTTTTGAATGCCAGACTCTCTGCTGTGATTACAGTTTTCTGATTTTTTTTTTATTTTTTTATTTTTTTCAAACAGAGCATTAACTTAGGTTCAGAAAACCCTTTCTGTTTCCTCTGTAGATCCCAAGCTGTCTAAGTCACCCTGAGTGAAAAGTAATCATCACTCAGCTCAGCCACATCCATTCTGGATGCAGTCATTACACCTGCCACCCAGTTAGGTAGAATTGCACTAAATTCCATTATTCTTTGACCTTTGAAGAGTTAACTGACTCAGTGCCTGACTGTTATCAAATAATACTCACAATATTATTTTTGTAGCAATAGGAACAAATCCCTTCCTTTCACATCAACCAAGTAAGAACCACAAAACTAGTGGGCAGCAGTGTAGCTGCTGTGATCAATACCAAGAACATTTGCACCTATACATACATTTTTAGGTATATATATATATTTTTAATTTGATATCAGTAAAACTGGGCTGATGCTTAGGTGACTGCAGAACATTCTACAAATCCTCTCTATGTTGTATATCCTATTATAGTCACAACTAAGTGAATCATTAAAAGTTATCCAATTCATTGAACAAAACAACAAATACCTAAAATTAGGAAAAGGATGCCTAGGGCAATATGCCTTTTTGTTTTAACTCTTGGTCTTTGCTGAAGAAAGTTGATTTTTCTAATTCTTCCCTTAGATTCTACTCCTAAAGTCTGTATTTCTTAGGACTTTGAGCATTTTAATCTGGTGGAAAAAGGCATTTGTTTATTTTTGTGAATAGGGTTGATTTTTGTGACCATCAGTCTCTCTAGATTAGAGATGGGTAAATTAAACAAAACCTTTAGTTAGAGAAAATTGGCTTACTAACTCTAAATACCTCTGAGTAAAACAACTGAGAATAGGATGGTTCATTACATCACATTACTCAGTATCTACATATGCTTCTTTCTTGAGTATCACTTGATTAGTTACTGCTCCTGAGCCACATATCATTCTTAATGATTCTTCTGGCTTGGTATTCTGCATTGCTACTTTCATCTGATTTAACTGGGAGGGAGAAAAAAAATCATTTGTGTGTGTGTGTGGATAGTTGAAGCAAGATGTAACTAATAATAATGGTGCAACAATACAATCTGTATATAAAGTCCATCAAATAATGCACTTTTTTTTTTTTTTTTTTTTTTTTTTTTAAAGAAAAAAGAATTCTAAATTAAAATAAGTCTCCTTAAAAAAGATTCCAAAGGTGACATCGAAGAAAACATAGGCTCAGGAGGGATAACAACCCAATTCCAATTGTGAGCGGTAGTGAGTCATATTTCATGTACAGTAAAGCACTTTAGGAAAAGCAGAATTGAAAGAAGATGTACAATGGGAATAATAGAATACGGCAAAGGTGAAAATGCAGAAAGAAATTGATGGTCTGAATATTAATAAATAGAGAGAAACAAAATGGGATAAAGAAGGCAAGTTAAGGGAGAGAATAAGGAATTCAAATAACTGGGCTTGGACAGCAACATTAAGCAAGTTTCATACAATAATTTTAAATTTTTTTTTCTAAATATTTATTTTTTTTTTCTAAATATTAACTGGATCATGTCTCATGGGCTCCTCCAAAGGATGACCCATCTGACTCACAATGTAGGTCTGACCAACCAGTTCCAGACTGACAGGGGTGTTCCAGGCAACCTGCACCACATCTTCAGAAAAAAAAGGCTGGGACTGAGGGTTTATATTGCACCAGGTTTTGTGGTAGAAGCAGCCCACACAGCAGGTTTGAAATACCTCCTGACAAGTATTTAATTTCCTTTTTTCCTGTTCATGTTCTTTGGAATTTAGTAATCCTTTAGTTCACTTTACTAATGAAGATCTACTTGTCCTTTTCAGTTTGAGGTGTCTGACCAATTACCTCCAGTTAACTGAATTACATTTTTGATCCAGTTGTGTAGACCACACATGGAATGAAGGAGCAAGAAGAAACAGCACAGGAACCATCCTTGCATGTTCCCTTTAGTGTCGCTCTAGAACCACTGGGAACACTTGTGTCTCACCACAAAAGTGCTTCCTGATGATCAGAACCTCGTTGTGCCCATTGCCTCTTGTCCTGTCACTGGGCTCCACTGAAAAGAGTCTGGCTTTGTCTTCTTTGCAACCCCCCTTTGGGTATTTATTGACATGGATGAGACCCCTCTGAGCCTCCTCTTCTCCAGGCTGAGCAGTCCCAGCTCTCCCAGCCTCTCCTCATAGGAAAGGTGCTCCTGTCCCTTGGTCATTTCGGTGACCCTATTTGGACTACTTGGACTTTTTCCAGTATGTCCCCATCTCCTCTTGTACTGAGGGGCCCAAAACTGGACGCAGTCCTGCAAATGTGGTCTCACCAGTGCTGAGTAAAGATAAAGGATCACCTCTCTTGATCTGCTGGAAATACATGTACTTTGCCTAATACAGCCAAGAATACTGTTAGCCTTCTTAGTAGCAGGGTTATGTTGTTGGCTCATGTTCAACTTGATGTCCACCAGGACCCACAGGTCATTTTCTGCAGAGCTGCTTTCCATCTGGGTGCCCTCCAGCTGGTGCCTGGGGTTGCTACTGCCCAGGTGCAAGACTTTGCTGTTCTTCTTCTTGGACTTCATGAGGTTCTTGTCAACCCATCTCTGCAGCCTGTCAAGCCTCAGAAGAGACCATGTCACCTTTTATGCTCACTTTCTGCTGCAGATCCTGATTATTTGTAATAGCTTACTGGAGATCTTTTGATAACATTGCAACTCAGAATGCAGTTGTCTCCTTAGCAATTCAAGAGACAAAAAAATCTGTTGATTTATAGTAACAGTCAGGCTTCCAAATTCTGAGACTTTGCTTCCAAGCAAGAGTTGTGTTTCGTTTGCAGTTATTGTGTTTTTCATAGAATTTCATTTTCACCTGAGCTATAAATCCAAGTACTTTCTGAATCATACTGTAATGTTAGATTGTCTCCAGAACTGTAATAAGCTTTGTTCAGAACTTTGTCATCATGCAGTGAGGCTGAGTGAAGTCATTTTCAGCCACAATATGTATCACAGTTAGAAATCTAGTGCAATTATATATATATATATGTTTATATATATATATGACAACAGCTAAGAACATCATTACTTCTCACTGAAAAATATTTATGCAAAAGTCTTCTAGCCAGGCATTCTTGTGTTTGGGGCACATCCATTTTCTCTTCGCAGCTTAGTTTGGAGCCAAAGTACTGGAATTTCATAACAGATTTTTTTTTTTTTTTTTCTAAAGGTTATTTGATTGTTTATCCTAAAATCCAATGTTTGCTCCTATAAAAACCTCTTTGCTCCTCATCCATTTTCTAATGCCAGAGTAGGTTCATTTGTTCTGGACTATCTGCAGCTACAGTTAAAGCATTCAGACACTCTCTGAGGAATAGAAAATCAGAGGTGCACAAAGCTGAGCACTGGAAGTGCCCACAACACCCTCAGTAGTAGTGACTGAAGCAGCCTAGAGTACAGAAGGAGAGCTATATGCAGGATCATTCAGACACCTCTCAGAAAGGCTGCCGTCAGCCCTGGAGGTTCAAAGCACTGCAGCACAAGCGAGGGAAATGGTTTTCATGTCACTCTGATGCCACTCTCTCAAGAGCTGTTGAAGTCTGTTGCCCCATAGCAAGATAAAGCTTGCTGGCTGCTTGCAGGCTGACTTCATCATACTGGCAGACAAATGCTTACCTTACAAACAGGTTGGAGAAATTCTGGAGGGAGCTAGCAATTCCGTATCCACCGAGCATATCACCACTGCTCAGTGAATATTCACAGTGAAGAACATTCATCTTTGCAGAAAGTAGGGAAAATATAATTTCTGGTTCTTTTATTTTTACTTGCTATGTGTTAAGCTTCTGCATAAGGTATATGGAATTATACCCTTCCTGAAAGCATGGCACTATAATAGGTGATACTGGTCACTTTACTCGTTGGTTTTGTGTGTTTCTGATTTGTATCGCATGCTATGTCTGTTAAACAGTGAATAGGACAGGTAGAGCCACCTGCAAGGAGAGGAGGCTGCTGCATCCTCAGGGATCCTGTTCAAACAGAGAAGCTTTGAAAGACCTAATGATATGGGGTCTGGAACAACTGCACTGTGGAAAAGCCAGACACGCCTCAGAGGTGATGGACAGAATAATTTCCTTTCACCCAGAGGGGACCAAACTGAGTTTTCTGCTACTCAGTCATTGAGATGGCTGGAATAGAGGACGTGGGAGGCAGGAGGAGAGTTGTTTATGGACCTATAAATTTCTGCTCAGTCTTACCTAGTTGCTTTGAGCTTTCTTTGCTTAAAAAAATAAAAACAATAAAAAGTTATCTTCTCCTGATATATTCATGGAACATAGTTAATGAAACATGGGGAATTCTTTCTTAAGTTCAGAAAAACTTTTAATCTCTTGAGGCATCTAATTATGAGGAGAAGATACAGGCACATCCACCTCAAAACTCTGGCTGATTCAAGGTCTTGACACAGGCATCATTTCAGGAAACAAGGACACTCAGTGCCTTTCAGCAGACTGCCCAGTCTTTCATGTGTCAGGCACTGAGTTAGAGGGCGTTTCCTTTGATACTCCTCTCTGCACTCCTAGGGCTTCAGAGCAAGAAGCAAAATCCAGATTGTTCACCAAGAGCATAATTTGCTGCTGCCCCACATTGCTCCCATAAAGAAATTGCCAAGCAGCTCAAGGGGCGCTTCCAGGGATTTTTGCTCTTGCAGAAGTCACAGACCTGGATGCCACAGAGCGTGTTTTCTGCTTTCCTTCTGACAACAGGGCCATCTGATATGAGCACTGCACAAGCCAAAGTTTTACAGGTCACACAGAGCACATGTCAAAGGCAGGAGAGAAAAGAAACAGATTTTCTGATCTAGGGGCAATTCTAAACTCAGATAAGTCAATTGCCATGCTATAATTTAAAAGAAGCTGCAAAATTGCACCAGCTTATTTAAGAAAAGACAACAACTTATATATAAATAACAACCTATATAACTTTACCCCTGTCAGTTCCATAACTGGGTAGAGATGAACAAAGCTTTGAAGCAAGTCGTGGTATTTCCCTCCCTCTCTCTCTCTCCCTCTCTTTCTTTCTCTCTGAACGCCATAAGGAACCTCAGAAAACACATTGGCCATAATTTTAAATCATGAAGATCAGGGTCAAATTATAACTCTTTCAAGAAATTTTAATAAACTGGCAGCAGCCTAGGTAAGTAATTCTATTTGCATAATTAGGAATGAACAGCTATCTTCTTTAAATTGTTTTGTAGGCATTTGCCTTACTGATAAGTCTAAGATAGTAATATCCACCTTCAGCTTTTTTTCCAATGCTACAGATTCTTGCAACATGAGTCTTTTTCTGCTGCTAGCATAAATGACTACACCAGGAGCACACACCTACATCCTTTATACCCACATCGTTATTACAAGCTCCAATTCCATTAAGGCTCAGCAGAATTAGCATTTAATATCCAGTTTTGACTCCTATTAGGTCAAAATAAGAGCCTAATAGTCCTGTATAGAAGCCCAGATTGTTCTGCCCTGTTACACGGCATTTTCATTCAACTTTAATACTTGTAGCTTTTGAAAAGTCCTTCTCTCTGACCCTGCTAGCAAGTTGCTGTGAAGAGTGACACATGGCTAGAAATACAAAGAGACACACTTCATATTATATTTAAGAGCTATCTTTATGTCTGATAAGTTATTAATAGATGTCAGAAATTTCAGTAACACTTGCTCTATCATTATTAATTAGAGCTGTGGAGAAGTACTTGCCTGGCTGGTGAACCCTGGTAAATGTTTTTCATATGAACTGACATTTTCTCACTTGTCATTAGGTTTGAGATGAAAAAGAAAACAAACAAACAGGAAAATCAGAGAAATGTTCTGCACGGAGCAGTACATGTTAGTAGAGAATAGATTGTTCATAAAAAGACTCAAAGACTGAAAAATAGCTTGCAGTATTTCTCTGTTTTTTCCCCTGAAAGATCTTAAGGAAGACTCTCAAAGAAGCTCATCCACCTGTTTCCCAAAGAGTATGTACAATGGAAGGAAATATTACCAGATCCCTTTTATAAACAGGGAAATTAAGGTGTGCACACAGCAACCCCACTTCCCAGGGCTACAGTATGAGTCCAGATCATCCTTCCTACTTGGATTTGAGAGGGTCCACACTTCTGGCAATTCCACAGATATACCTAAATCCACAGGAACTTTCTGGGGATGACTCACATCACCATCATTCACCATGGAATTTTGCAAAAGATGCCTATTTATATCATTGTCAGGTATATCAGGAAGAGAATGGGAAAGTGACAGGAAGAAAATGTGGATTAATAATACCTACTCCTTACCTGTTGATGACTATGTTTTTGACATAATAAGAAACAATGAAGAGAAATTGAAAAAGATTTGAGTTTTTAGTTTTTTGTTTGTTTGTTTGTTTTGTTTTGTTCTTTTTTTTTTTCAGTATAGGTTATCCTCATGGTTAAGTGTTTTTTTTTTTTTTTTTTCCAGCATATGCAGCTGCAAGAGAGATTTTGCTTAAATTTCTAATACAATGCTTATTTTGTAAACATGTTTGTCAAGTTTGCGATACTTATGCTGCCTAAAGGGTACTTTGAATCTCATGTTATTCCAGCAGCCATGACTTTGATTGATTGCACATCAGGAAGCTTAAGTACAGAAAACTCCTACACAAAATCACTTTAAAGTATGGAAATTAAAATTTAAAGGCTGCTTCTTGAACATGCTTCTTGTTGCCAGGGCAGCCCCAACCCCAGTCTGAAATGTGGGGGCAGCAGGGATGAAGGGGGGCACAGCCTTTCAGCCATACTCCCACATGTCATAGGCACAAGCATTAAATTAAGTGGTGTTAATGTGGGAGGCAAGCAAAGGAAAAGAGCCTCCCAAAGCCTCCTGTTTCTAACAAAGCCACATCTGTTTAACACCCATAGCTGCCAAGTGACTGCAGAAGATCACAGAAAAAGCCACAAGCAAGACCTGGTTCTCCAACAAACATGCTCACAATATCCCTTTTATGCACGTCCCACCAAACACTATCATTGCCATCCGACTGATACTAATATGCCTTTACCACAGGGAGAGATGCACACAGCGACCTTAACCAAAAGCTTTTTGTCTTTAGTGAATACCTTTAGAGCTCCCCAGCATGTATGTTAGCAGCTTCTTCTGCTCAGGGTGGTCTCCAAAGAGGATCTGCAGAGCTCTTGAAGAGCCTTTTGCATTCTTAGCCTACAGGAAAGTGGGGGCCTATAGAAAAGCTGGGGAGGGACTCTTTGTCAGGGAGTGTAGTGATAGGACAAGGGGTAATGGTTTTAAAGTAAAAAAAAGTAGATTTAGATTAGAAATAAGTAAGAAATTCTTTACTCAGAAGTTGCTGGGGCACTGGATGGGGTTGCCCAGAGAAGCTGTGGATGCCCCATCCCTGGAGGTGTTCAAGGCCAGGCTGAATGGGGCTTTGGGCCTGGTCTGGTGGGAAGTGTCCTTGCCCATGGCAGGGGGGCTGGAACTAGGTGATCTTTAAGGTCACTTCCAAACCATTCTGTGATTCCATGATTCTTATCTGAGGGCTGTTATTTTTAGAGTACATATCTACAGGAAGTGTTCCTGTTGGCACTTGTATTGTAAGGTGCAGTGACATGGATTTTCCACTGCTACAATAAATGTTCACAATCTCATTCCTAAGGAAAACATCCCCTTCACACAGGGCAGGTGTGTTTTTGAAACTGTATGAGGTCTGATTTTCTGTGAATTTTCTCTTTCATACTATATTATTTCTTTCAACTCAAGCAATGTTCCCTTCTTGGCCTTTCTCAAGGAAAACAAAACAAAACAAGCAACCAAAATAAACAAACAAACAAAACAAAACAAAAAAAAACACCATCACCATCAGTTCTCCAAAGTTTTTACTCTTTTCCACCCAATGGCTGTAAAAAGGAATAACAATTAGCTAATGGTGAATGTTTAATTCATCTTTCCTCTCAGTCCAGTATCCCACTGATCCCTTAATATGGCAAATTATATGGGTGCTTAAGTCCAATAATAAGTGCAAATACTTTGCCTTAATTCAGCTGCTGCTTAACTCTGGAGATAACCAAAATCGAGTAGGTCCTTCTTAATTTGACTTCAAAGTCTTCTGGGCAGCTGAGTTCTGCTCATGCCCCGAACAGCTCCTGGTATGTGCAGGGAGATATCTAGCTCCAGCCTGAGTCCAAATGTGATTCAGGAGCTGCAGCAAGAACATCCTGGAACAGTGCACAAGGTGCTTGTTCAGAGACCACCTAACACCACTCAGAATCTCAAAAATAATTTATTTTATTTATTTATTTTTATTTTTTTAAAGACCTTGGTAGCTGTGGAAGGGTTAAAATAAAGTCATGGCAGTCGTTCCATAGGAAGCTTTGTGGTACCCACCCTCACCAAGGAAGAAAGAAATACATCCTCTATGCCTTCCCAAGCCTGAGAAAATACCAATGCATCTCTTCTACTTCCTATGGTATCTGTATCAGGCTGTGGGCTGGACTGAGAGGAGAAAGGGCTTTAAAGCTCAAATAAGAGCTATTCTGCTGCATAGAAAGGATAGCAAGAATCAAGGATTTAGTAGCAATGAAGAGGAGAAAAGGAGCTATCAGTTAGATGCCTCTGGTATGTTGTCATTCACTGGCTATAAAGAAGTGCCTTATGTGGTTCATAAGCTATTCTCTCTATCCAATTTGAAATTATGGTACTGTTACTGTCAGAGGAAACATCCTCAACTTTATGAATGATAGGGGCAAGATTCAGCTTACCATCAGAACAGATAGACAGCTCCTTCGTAAACTTCGTCCCATCTACTTTAGCTGTTTACTGGCCATAGGAATGAACTTTCTCTCTGGAGGTATCAATTTCCATCCACTGAAGAGGGAACTAAGATAAAGAATACCCACTAGCTAAATCTATCTGAAAAGCCACACTCAGCATTCTGGGGTGAGGTAGAAAGCTAGAAATATAGTATAGAAGAATCTAATGAAATTAATTTGGAGATTAATTTAGAAACTGCAAAGTCATCGGGTTCCCTGACATTCCATCCTCTTTCTTGATGCAGTCTCCTAATTGGAAGAGCCATTCCCTTGTTTTAAACTGGTATGTCTATTTAACTTCAAGGCTTGACAGAGATTTTAATCATTAACATGATTAAAATACAGTTTAGAAAAAAAATGTTCAACACTGCCATTTATTTTAAACATTATTGTTTAATCACCAATTTCTCTGTGGTAATTATGCTATGTTTAGGCTTTGGGATTTTTTAATCAATGTTTTCCTGTAGTTTGGGTGTGATTCCTGTAGAAGCTTCATAATAACCAAATAACTAGGACAGCCTAATCTAATAATTTGTGCATGCATAGGATGTTTGGGGGGATTATTAAAGTTATTTTCTCACTAAAATGTTATCAGCTTAGAAAGCTGAGCTGTTCCAGGCCTATGACTTTTCATTGCAAAAATGTTTAATACATTTTTTTTTTGCACCAGATTGCAGTTGCATGTTAGTGTCATTTATTCCATTGATTTTCCCTTTTGAAAGAAACCTTGCTAGCCTCTAATTTTCACTTAAATAAATCCTAACAACCAAAATAATGTTGTTCAAATGGCAAATGTTTTCTGAAATTGAAAGCTGGAATATTTGTCTAGGATAAAAACTATTAGCAAGGCTCAGATATGCATTAGTTTGACAGGACTTGTTATTAACTTTGGAATTGAGACCTGCACAATTTCCTTCTGTTTTAATAGTGTTGTATTTCAGTCCGCCCTCTACAACTAATTTAAACGGTTCCACAGGTAGAACCTAATCACATTTGCACACCAAGATGGAATTCTGTCCCTTCATATAAATTTCCCTGCAAAGTAAAAACAGAGATAAAAAAGAAAGACAAACTAAAATGAAATAGCATGAATGCAAGTAGCATTACTCAGACTTTTTTGTTCTACTGGAGCAGTCTGAATTTCAAAGCCACCTCCCACGCATACACTCAAATGTAACATTTTGAAATACAATACTTCCTCAGATGTTGCACTCATTGCAATGCAGTTTATTCCTAGATATGGAGTAATTGCTATAGAAAGCAAAACTACATCAGTATTTTTCTGCTCTAATGATTCATTCTGGACATTGAAAGAAAGACCTGACTTACAATAAATCCAACCAAAACCACATGAAAAGGAGAAGAGATAAAGATATGGGCAGACAAATGTCAAATATTATTCAGTTTCTTGGGCCATGATATGCACAGTATGCCATGCCTCCACAGTCATACATGCCTCATATTTCTCATTTGAATGATAATTCTTCTTGGTGTAATTGTAGCATTGTATCCATTATCCTTTCAGTGATTATCTTGGATTTTATTTATTTATTTATTTATTATTCTTTTAAGTAGCAGAGCTTACACCAGAAAGGCTTTATTTAATCAGCTAGAGAGCCCATGGCATCAAATTGTGACAAGCTTTTCTCAGTGACATTAAGGAGGCAAAGGCTTACATTGCTATTTGTATACCCTTGTTACTTAGCCCTGATTATTGCAGAAATAATGTTTAGTGCAGAAGAGTTCAGATAACATACTGCATTCTAAACTTCAGTTGTATCTGAAAGTTGACTCATTTTTCCAGTGCAAAACTTCTTATTAAATAGGGACACCAGCAGTTCAGTAGGGGAACCAAATTTTGGTAGCCCTGGACATCATCACCCCACCATTGCTGAGGTCCTGGGGTACGGTGTCTTTTTGGAGAGACCCTGGCCCAGTCTGTGTTGTAATAGTCCTTGCCCCCTGGCTTGTTCTTCACAGTAGAGCAGCCGAACATATGCCACTCCCTAGCAGATATCTTTGGGCTACTACTACTACTATCACAGTCATTTATGATTTACTTCATTTTTTGTGGGTCTTTCCCACTGGTATGTGTTTGGACTCTGAAGCGTATAAGAGCATTTTGCCAGCAGCAGTATGGAAGCTACAGAGCTTTCAAATAGTTATCCTGGGGAACCTCAAGTCCACCGAAAACTTCATTTAAGATGTTAATTTATGCATGATCTTGCTTTAACTTATCAAAACCAATGAGGAAAGACACAAAGGTAGTAAATGCATAATAATTCAAGACTGGGTGGCTAAAAGTTCATGATGCAACATTACGAAGCTTCAATACATTCTTCCCACTCTAGATCTATCAAGAAACACCAGGCTTCACAGAACCTAAATGACAGCAAATGCTCTACAACAGAAACAGCTCAGGTGGTGCACCCAAACTTTTGCGCTGCTAAGCCTTCTGGTAATGGATTAGTTTTTCTTGAGGCCTCTCTGGCCTTTCTTCACTGGTATGAATGAGAGATGGCAGAAAGTTTCTTTGGGAAATTTTCTGATTTTCCCTTCCACAGCTGCTTCTATTACTCTACACATACATGCCCTTCCTTTTTACAGTTGCAAACAATGAGTGAATGATTCCTCACTTACTGGAAGAACAGTCTTCTTTGCTTTTAATATTAATTTTTAGTTTTTGTTGTTTTTTGGAACACGTTTTTTCAGTGATTCTTCACATGAACCAGCAGTGTACACTTGCAGCCCAGAAGGTCTACTGCATCCAGAGGAATGGCCAGAAGGGCGAGGGAAGTGATTGTCTCCCTCTGTTCTGCCCTTGTGAGGCCCCACCTGGAGTGCTGGATACAGGTCTATGACCCCCAGCACAAGAAGGATGTGGGGCTGTTAGAGGAGGGCCACAAAAATGCTCAGAGGGCTGGAGCACCTTTCCTATGAGGAAAAGCTGAGAAAGCTGGAGATGTTCAGCCTGAAGAAGAGAAGGCTCAGAGGTGACCTTATTGCAGTTTTTCAGTACTTAAAGGGGGGTTATATTAAATGTGGAGGGCAAGTTTTTGCTCAGGCGGACAATGACATGACAAGGGGGAATGGTTTTAAATTAAAAGAAGGGAGGTTTAGATTGGATGTTAGGAGAAAATTCTTCACTCAGAGGGTGATGATGCACTTGCACAGGTTGCCCAGAGAAGCTGTGGATGCCCCATCCCTGGAGGTGTTCAGGAGCAAGTTGGATGAGGCCATGGGCAAACTGGTCTACTGGGTGGTATCCCTGCCTATGGCAAGCGGGGTGGAACTAGATGATTTAAAGTCCCTTCCAACCCCAGCCACTCTAGAACAAACACTTGAAACATTAAAGTTGAAAATAGCTTTACAGTTTGGGGAATTTTATCCTAGCCTTCCATGCCACTTTAGCGATAGCTATCTTCAAATTATGAACCACTGGTCATAGATTCATGTATTATGTTGTTCAAAACAAGGTTATCCAAAACCTTATGTGGTATAATTAATTGTTTTGGGTGGTCTTTGAGATGAACTATATTGAAATCAGCATGAAAATCAAGAGAAGGAAAAAAAGAATGATAGGATGACATGATTTTGAATTTCCCTAAAATGAAACATACAAGGAGTAGTGGTGAACATTTACATCATTTTTAGTCTTTGCTTTTATTGGTCTGTTCCGCAATAACACAAAATTGGAACGTTGGTAGTATGTTAGGAATATAAACACCTTTCTAAAAATACTTGTCCGTCATGAATCTAGGGTAGAATAGTAGTAGTCCCAAAAGAAGGCTATTTTCAATCCTTATTTCTGTTTTCCAGTGAACTTATGGTGACAGAAACTTCTACTGCCACGTAGAAACTCTTTGTTTTACTTTTTTAATGAGCTCCTACACATCAGAGACTTTTTCCTTTGGTTTTGTGAACCTGACAAAAAATACACGTGTGAAAAGATACCTTAACTGCAATTTTTAAGAATCTACCATGGTTTCTTTACTGCCCTTACATCTTATGGTGAATAGTTCACTGAAGTTCACTTTTGATCAATTTAACTGCCATTCTTAGGCTTATCTTCATTCTTGAATAATGTCAGAATCTCCTCTCTGTTTCTAATCTTAGGTAATTGCATGGTACCTATGATTTATGTGTAGTGAATGTTTCATACCAGACAACAAGAGCCTGCATGAACAAATGCAACATAATATGTGCATCACTTCTTTGATCCTGCTACCCTGGCATCTGAGAACGTCTGATGCTATAGTAACCTGCCTCATAAGCATTCCTAGGAAGCCTCCTTATCTGCAGCTGATGGGAACCAACTAAAGTCTCCAGCAATATGCAGTCTTCACATAAACATTCACTGAAATCTTGAATCAGTGCCCAGTTGTAATGCAGGACTTCAGCTCCCCTGTTCACAAGCTCCAGAACAAAATGTGGTTAAATCATGACAAAGGAGGAGTACTTAGCACCTGACAGGAGAGATTTCTAACAGAGCCAGCATGGTAACTTCTAAAAAGTGGCCATAACTACAGTTTTCCCCACATTTTATTATTATTATTATTATTTTTAATAAGAAATGCCATTCTGAGAATTTTATTTCACAAGTGTGTGTATGTAACTTCAAACCATTATATTTTCCTTTTAAAATATATAATTATTCTGCCAAAATGAATTATGAACAGTCTGAATCCCTCTTAATTTATATTTATGGAGCATCAGTACATGATAAGCCCCTTAATCACATCTTGTGTTTTACCAGGACCACAGGTCCCATTCAAAGTCATTATACACTGCATGTATGGATTACGATCTCCTGGGCTATAAGAAAGATTTGTTCCTCCTTATACTGCTTGCACTGAGACCCAGGTGGATGGGGTCACAGAGAACACCTGGTCTTAGGGAAATTACCTTGATGTGTGTTTGGCCATTCCCAAACTTGCTCAACCAAGTAAAGCAGAATCTCTGTGCCCATCTTCAAAGGCCTTCTGCTCACTTCAAAAATGAAATCCAATGATTTGCTCTGATGCACTGAAAGCACAGGTCAGCACCTCAGACTAGGTTACTGTCACATAGGTTTGATCTGTCTAGGTAGAAAGGGTAGTGAGGGAACAAGGTCTGAGCTGTTACACACCCAGTCTTCTCCATTTACATGCAAGCAACATTTCCTTCTCACAACTAGCTACTGACTATGAACACACTGTTGACTCTTTTCTCTGTGACACATAGCCCAGGAAAATGGCAGTAAATTAAGTTGTTTTTTAAGTTGTGATCCTCTGGACTCTTCAGCCCCTGGAGGTGTAGCAAAGACACTGTGTCAAACTGCCTGTAAAATCCCATTCTAGCCCAGGTCTGCCTGGTGTAGCGAGCACAAGCACCTACACCATGTCACAGTTTCACAGTAGCAAGCTTCAGGAAGCTGCATTGTCCCTTGGGGACAGTGATTTTAAAATACTTGAAACGTATTTCTTTTGTGTTTATCCTCCTCATTTTCACATCAGGGAAATATGCCAACAATTTGCTGGGGGGATAGCTGGAAGTGATGGGGGGAGTGCTTTGGAAATACTAGGAAATCACCTGTCATCTGCATCAGTATGATGTACAACAACATGTCAAGCCAAACACAGCTCTATGGTGCTTACTCTCATGACAAGACAGACCTTTAGTCTGAGCGTCCAAAGATACATGTGTGTAGAGATAGCTATGGCTGCCCCAGCTCAGCTTTCAGCCTTTCCCATTCAGGCAGTGCCAAACCAGTCAGGCAAACCAGAGAGCAATGGTGTCAGCTGGGAATGGACACAGCCACTGCTCTGTGCCACACGTCTGACTCAGAGGGCTTTAGTTCAAGGGACCCTTCTTTGCCACCTGAAATGTTTTAGAAACAAATCCATACTTTTTAGTGGGCTCGTGATGGAAGTCTGGAAAATTCCTTCCCTTTTACTCCTCTGTGGTGCAGAAGAAACATACACATCAGTGATATCTGCCACTTTGTTTTCTAGAGGAAAGTGTAGCAGACAGTTCCTCATTTAAATTTTCTCTGTCACTATCATTAAACTCACATTTGGAAGGATTCCTTCAAAGAAGCAAGCTTCATGTTATTATGAGAACAATAAAATGAGAAGTGCCCTTGCTGTAGTGTTAAAAAAGAGTCTTGTAAATTTACAGCATTCTCGTTGAAGTACCTCTGAAATACCAAGGTTCACGGGAAAAATAGAAGCATTCTTTCAGTTTAACAAAAGGGTAATCACATTAAGATTCACAGCAGGCCTTCTATTCCTTTAGTTTTTTTTACAGGAACACATGCTGGAATATAAGATCAATGGTGATGGCATTACTGCATAATTTGCATATGGCTTTGTGAGATGTTTATTACATTTGGTGTAAGTATTTTTGCATGACCCGTGTTTTCAATGTGGGTGAGCTGTGGGAAGAGAATGAGTATGTAAGCTCCATAATCCCCATACAGAAATAAGAGTAACAGGCCAACACTAGTTACTCATATCTTGAGAAGGGCAAGAAGAACAGCTTATTTACTCTTTACATGTCTGATTCATTGCTTTTTACTCTCTGAAACGTGTCTAGCTGGAATCCTTGTTTAAATCATGAAATTTTTACCCTGATACTGAATTTAAAATAAAACAACATAAACACATGCACATAATAATTTGCTGTAATTTTTCTGGTTATCATGTTTGCTCATTGCCTTTTTCTGGTATGATATCTGA
Source organism: Anas platyrhynchos (assembly GCF_047663525.1). Lineage (NCBI taxonomy): Eukaryota > Metazoa > Chordata > Aves > Anseriformes > Anatidae > Anas > Anas platyrhynchos. Next base: position 129,101,244 of record NC_092587.1, read on the forward strand.
GTACCTTACAGACAGACAGATTCTAGAAACAAACATCTCAATATGTTAGTCAAATTTCAGAAGAACAAAACTGGTCACACAATTATGTAGGACATTTTTTATCCACTTCCATAAAACATAACGGTAACAAGCAAGCATACAGTTTTCTCTCACGAACACTGCCCTGGCAGAAGATAGACTGCCATCTCCATCATTTGGTGGCATCCAGGCTTACTTCACATACTTCCTGAAAATGAGAACTAGTTTACCACAATTTGATGACATGACTAAACTGACACCACTGACTAGCCAGCAACATTCAACTTTAGCTGACAGTGAGATAGCTCTTGTCAGTTATTTAATCATAATTAGCTGACATGATACTGGACGTTAAGTTCCTCAGAAGAGTCAGTCATGCACAGAATCGTGTTAGCTAATTTGATTTTTGACTTCCGTGTTCAAAAGAAAATTGATGTTTAATCAAGACAACACCTCCAAAATCTTTCTCCCATTTCTATTGTGCATGCTCTAAGCCTTCAGACTGTCTAACACATTCATTTGACGCCAGCCTAATCAGCACACTATTGATTATGCGGTGAAAAAGTGCAACATGTCTGAATGGGAACAAAGGCAAAATGCAGAGTATACACTGCAACTTTTTAAAGTCACAGTTTCCTGAACAAAAATACCTGTAACATGTTTTCCTATATTTCAATTTTAAATTTTTTAGCCTGATTTCTGAGGAAAAAAAACACTGTATTGCTGTATATATCCCTCCTGCTGTTCTATGCATATATCTCACTGCCAGTTCTCAAAGAACCTTGAAGAAATTGAGCAATTTGACACCAAGAGAAAAATTAAAATACCCAAGGCTATTGAAAAACAAACAAGCAAGCAACAGCAAAAACCTGCATTTGTTTGCCCTCTGAAAAACAGTTATACAGGAAGCACAGCAAGTCCTCACCTTCCTGGATAGCCAACAAAAATGTGTACTGCTCAGCCAGCCAGCAAATAGATACATCTGGACTGGATAGGACAACCCTTCCTAAGTGAGTCTAACACAGCAGACATGGGAGAGAGCTAGGAAGACCATTTTATACTGCAGATACCAGAGTACTAGTGAACCATATTTTCTTACAGGAGGCATCCTCAAAACAAACAACACCCCACCCCAAAACAAACAAACAAACTAAGCCTCTTAATATCTACATTAACATATAAAAAGTAGTAAATATACAGTCATGCTTCTAGCTAATCATTCAAAGCCACATAAGGAGTTATTCAGACAGCCAAAATAAAATGAATTGAACATTACTGTAAGGGCACTTCTCATTTTATTGTTCTCATAATAACATGAAGCTTGCTTCTTCAGGAGAATCCTTCCAAATGTGAGTTTAATGATAGTGACAGAGGAAATTTAAATGAGGAACTGTCTGCTACACTTTCCTCTAGTAAACAAAGTGGCAGATATCACTGATGTGCATGTTTGTTCTGCACCACAGAGGAGTAAAAGGGAAGGAATTTTCCAGACTTCCATCACGAGCCCACTAAAAAGTATGGATTTGTTTCTAAAACATTTCAGGTGGCAAAGAAGGGTCCCTTGAACTAAAGCCCTCTCAGTCAGACGTGTGGCACAGAGCAGTGGCTGTGTCCATTCCCAGCTGACACCATTGCTCTCTGGTTTGCCTGACTGGTTTGGCACTGCCTGAATGGGAAAGGCTGAAAGCTGAGCTGGGGCAGCCACAGCTATCTCTACACACATGTATCTTTGGGTGCTCAGACTAAAGGTCTGTCTTGTCATGAGGTAAACACCACAGAATTGCAGAATCATCTAGGTTGGAAGAGACCTCCAAGATCAACCTCTGACCTAACACTAACAAGTCCTCCACTAAACCATATCACTGAGCTCTACATCTAAACGTCTCTTAAAGACCCCCAGGGACGGTGACTCAACCACTTCCTGGGCAGCCCATTCCAATGCCTAACCCTTTGTAAAGAATTTCTTACTAATATCCCACCTAAACCTCTCTTGGCACAACTTTAGCCCATTCCCCCCTCATCCTGTCACCAGGCATGCGGGAGAATAAACCAATCCCCACCTTGCTACAGCCTCCTTTAAGGTGCCTGTGTTTTATGACTGTCCTGATAAAATTTCCTCAACCCTAATTTGAGGCTTGGGAAATTGAAAGGTACAGAGCCCGGTTATGTGAGCAGAATGATCCAGCTTACAGGACACAGAGCTGATCTCAGCCATACAGATAGCTTTTCAGCAGAGACATGCCAGATTTTATACGGCAGGTGCAGTGAACTCAATGTAATGAGGTGCCCTCACCCAGCTGTGTGTGACATGCTTAGTAGGTCTGACATTGTCTCTGTTACCTATAGATGCCCTTGTAATCTGGCTGGTTCTGGACCTGAGCGATGCCTTATGACCTCAGAGAAACTGGGAATAGACCCAGAATCCGAAACATTTGGTCCAAAGAATTCTGCTACCTATTATGTTTTCATACCTCACACAGGACAGATGTCCTTAATTAGTGGTAAAAACATGTTACCTCAAGTCCCGAACAACAACCACCAGAAAAAAAGAAGTGAATTTTGATAGGCATATACTGTACACTCTTCAAGCTCCAGCTTATAGATTGTTAGGTTTAGAGCCATTCCTTAGGAGGCATCTGTTCCCCACAGCCTGATCTGTGCTGAAGCACCTCTGCTGAGCTTTTCTTTTCCCCTATTCAACTAATTAATTCCCACAATAGGGAGCAAATTGAACCAACCTGTGATCCATCTAGTCTCCCACAGTCTGATCCCTGCTCACATAACTTTCTCTGCTGCCTTTTTCTCTGCTGCTCACAGCCAGGCCCTTTTCCCAGTCTCCCCAGCCCATTTGCTGGTTTCCTGCTGTGCACAGGCCCTGTTCAGGACCCGAACAGTCCAGCACAAAAGATTCTGGCTTTCCAGGGAGCAATGCAGAGTGAGCAGGGATTCCTCCAAATGGCATTTACACACTGTCTCCTTCCAGCCCCTGCAGCTCAGAGAACATGCTTGCCATTCTCATTTGGCTTCTCGTTCCATAATAACCTGCAGCAGATGTTTGATGTTTCACTCACTACTAACTACAGATGTATATTGTTTTAATTTCCATTAGCGGATCTCTGACACTTTCAAAGTATTTTTTATGCATTTTAATACTCAGCTGATATTCAACACAGAACAATTAAAATCTCCATTTCACGGAGGTAGTTCAAAAAGTCTAATGTGTACTGAAATATGAATTTCTCTTTCTGAGGAAGAGTGATTAGACTGACAATGCAGCCTACTGAAGGGTTGCCTTGGCTACACAGCTCTTTAATACAAAACCTGCAAAAGACAATCATGGCAGAGGTTTGGTCAAAGCCAGCCACTCCAAGATACTATTCCAGTACCATCCAGCAGGAGTCCAATCACTGCTGAGGACAGACATAGCCATATGACTGGGTTTCCTAGCACTGTTTCAGCAGCTGAGCCTTGAAATCCACTGCAGTTCAGCAGAATGCAAATAAATAACAGAGGAATTGTTGCAGCCATGGTGGGCTACAAACTCAAGAGCAAGAAGATTTGAGGAGGTGAGTTCTGTCTTTTTAGAGCATGTGACACTCCTGAGAAAAGCAAATTGATCTGGGGGATCAGACACTATTTGTAAGTGTAACCCTGACAGAAATCACAACACACAGAAATCACAACACAGAGAACAAGCAACAGTACAATAAAGAGCTTGCTGAGCCCTTTTTTCATTCTCTGAGGTGGTTATCTACTTTGTCCCCCTCCATCCTGTAGGTCCATCCCATAAGGGGCTCTGGTTCCTGTCTTAGAAGCTGTCTCACCAAATCAACTCAGTGAATTCTCTGTCCTCATAAAGGTGAAGGTGGGGAGGAGGTCCCAAGGACATGTAACAGAAGATGAAAGGTGTAGTGAGGTACAGGAGCCTGTGGTTTTCCCCAGTCTTTGTCTATAGGAGTGTTGGTCCAACCTTCTGACAGCAACAGATCCTAAATCCTCCCCACTGTAGCCTTCATGAGAGGCTGCTGTAAAGGGATGGCTGCAGGGTGACAAGAGTCAGGGGCTAGGGTGATTCAGAGAAACTTATAAGAAGAAACAGCAAGTTATCAAGAAGGAAACTAGAAAGATACTCTCTGTGAAACCTTTAGACATAGTCACTTATTGTCTCTGGCTCTTTCTCTTCTACCGATTCCCATCCTGACTGGAATAAGGATGAGGAGAGGGGGAAAAGTTTTGTGGCTGAATAGAGGGTGGCATGGTAAAGACAAATCAAGGAGGGCTTCAAAAGACTCTTTAGACTGCCTGTTGTGTACCTGTCAGACTGGTATATGTCTACACATGTGAGACAGGATAAGCTGCCTTTTACTTTCAACTACAATTGTATAATCAGTTTCAAAGGAAAATAGTTTTCTTTGCCTCTTCTTGTCTGCCCTTATACTAGAAATCGTTTTTTTATCCTCTTTTGATGTACATAGCCTGATATTCCACAACACATGAATTTTAGTCAAAATTGACTTTATTCTGACCAGGTGTACATAATATTATTTTTTTTCTCCATTTATTAAAAAAAAAAAAAAAAAAAAGAGGTAAATATTGTTCAATGCATACCGACACATTATAAGCTACTTCCTCAACATACTGAGGTGGGTTAAATTCATTACTGATGCCCTTTTCTCATAAAAGAACCAGCTTCTATAATAATAATAATAATAAATGGTTTGCTTGAATTTATAGCTCAAGAAAATAATGCACATTCAGAAACTAATTTTCTCACCAAAAAAAAAATAAATATGTATTTGACCTGAATAAGGAAATGGTCATAGAAGGCTTCAGAGAAAGTCATATTTTAGTGATAGAGTTGGTAGCATTAGGTGATGGTTGGACTTCATGATCTTAAGGGTCCTTTCCGACCTCAGTGATTCTGTGGTTGTGCTATGTCTCAGTACTCCCCTAGCAATTTGAAAGTTTGGCACTCCCACTCTGCACACCACTAAGCACTCCTACAGGACTTAGTGAAACCTTTGAGTACTTTCTTCCAGAATGTGGAATTTGGCTGAGTTCTAAGTAACTAAATGTAAACTTCAGGATAAATATTTATTTTGATTCTAAGTGGGTAAGAAAGGGCATGAAGTGCTGCTAAAATCCTTATTTGTTGTCAGGAAGTAATATTCAGATGTTATTATAGGTCTTTTCTATCCTTAAGTCATGAATATAGAGACAAGTCAACAACAGACATTCAGTTTTAGTTTTGTCATTTTTTTGAGAGGGAGCAAAGGGTAACTTTTACTTTTCAGTTTTCATTAGGACTTGTGCACTTATAAAAAAAACATAAATGCTATTGTCCTAATGGGTCTGAGAAGGCACAAATCTGCCTGACAAGCAGAAAGATGTGAGTGATGCTGCTCCTAATGCTTACATAAAATCCTGCCTCTCTTATGGTGTTTTCTTCCTCAGTCCTTGCAATTAGCTTCCATCATGTCTCAGACTTGGAAAAGCAGCAACTAAAGTGGCTTATTTTCACAGATTTGTAAAAGCTACAATGAAAAGCAGAAGGACCTCTGCCCTGTGGGCAGGGAGGAGGACTGGCATGTAATGAAATAGCAGGTCTTTTCATCTAACAGGTGATGTCACCTATTATTCTTGTCCCTTCACACGGGGCCTCATTTGCTCAGTAAATTTTAATTACTATAATCTAAACCTCAGTTTCTTTTGTTATCCTAGCTACCTGCAGTAGATAAGTTGTCTCCTAAGGTATTTCAGATGAGTGGGCATTACTGACTCTTTATGCAGGCTAAAAATATTTGCTCTCTTAATGCCATGGTAGGTTCTGTCCATAAGAGGATTAATTAAACCACGGCTGTGAATATACAGATATCATGGCTGCCAACTGCAGAGCACACCCGTACACTCACACAAGCAGCACAGTGACAAGAATTAATGCCTCCAGTCAACCCTGTCACTTGATCTACCAGAGAACTTCTTTAACTGGGCCCCATTCGGTTGGCTGTGAAATGAATGTGTACTCCAAGGGAGCATGGGACTTCATCACAGCTTTGTGTCCTTCAGGCAGGATTGTGTCCTAGCACACAGGAGGCAGGGGAGTGCTTCAAACCTATACACAGACACAGAGAGTGCTGATAGCTGTCTGTCAGGGACTCTCCAAGCATGATCTGAAGGAATCTGCACCTCACAGGGCAGGATTAACCCATACTTCACCAATAAGTACCACAGATAACTTTGCAAACTGAGAATACCACCAGATGTTCTGTGACAGCCAGGTGTCCCTGTAACTTTACTCTAGGTTTTGTCCAACTAGAACAACATCACAACATATTAATAGATTTTTTTTTAGTGATGGTCATGCAACAGCAGGCTGGCCGGAGCAGAACAGAGAGCAGAACTGTCTCTCTGCTAGCATGGTCAGCATACGACCATGTTATTTCACCTGTATGGATTTGGAGCTCTCAAGTTACGCTTGTGATGCACAGCCTAAGACAGTTCTAAGGTACATCCAGGGCCCGTCAGCCATTTTCCAGGGTTCCTCATCCCTGACCAAGGTCAAGAAGACATAACAAGAACAAGGGTAGCTGTACGTGTAGCTTGCTGTTCCCCTCCCTAAAAAGGCTGAAATGGCAAGAAAAGAAATGGGACACAAATCAAGAGGACAAAACATTAAGTGATAAATTGATATAGCAGTGGCTTCACTGCTACACCAGATCTTCTGGTACCTCTCTATTAAACTTTCTATCTTGCTACAGAGGGAAGAGTGGACAGGGGAAGCAGCCTGTTAGCACATGAAGTTTCAAAGATTTGCTAGTATAGTGGTAGGTGCCATTAATTTGTTTTCTGTCAGTTAAGTCTTTGGGTGAACCCAGAGGATTCAATCTATAATTCCTAGGATGCCTTGTATCTGAAGGGTCTCCTGTCCTGTCTTCATATGTCCTTTCACTTCCTGCGCAAAGCCAGGCATGCAAGCAGGAGATTTTCAGAAACCAATTTGAGGTACATCAAAGCTATTCAGCAATGAGATACAGAGAGAAGCTAAAAGGCTTAGACACCTAACTATCTATTCTTGGCATAAACACAACCACCTTCTGTTGGATTTAGATTCTGAAATTGACTTACATCATCACATCTTCACTGAGACAACCTGCAAACTACCAGCAGCTGAGCTGGGTCCCCAACCCATTGCTCACAATCAACAGTATGGTCCTCCACTACTGAAGGGCTCTGCAGTTGTCCACACTGACAGCCAAGCAAGATATTGTACTTGTATTGTAATTGTGTTATTGTAATAATACAGGATATTGTAATTGTATTATTGACCAGAGTAGGTGAAGGTAGAGAACCCAGGAGTGTACAGCGAGTATTTGGCAGGTACAAAGATGTTCTACATGATTTGGAAAGAAATAGAGAAATGGGTAGCAACTCAATGTCTTACCTGCCAGCTATTGACTACTCTAGGAGATAGGAACAGTGCCAAGAGATCAGGAGAAGGAGAAAGGGAAGAGATGGAAAAAGATAGGGTTTTTTGTTTGTTTGTTTGTTTGTTTGTTTGTTTGTTTTTCTCTACTACACAAATAACAACAGACCTTTAATTAAACATGGCTCAGGAAGATGCTTCTTGTCTTTACCTCTAGGCAGAGCAGGAAGCTAATTCCAAATATTTCACGTCCCTGAAGTGCCCCAGACAGTAGTTGGACATGGTCATATCTTGCCTCTTTTGGAAAATGCCTACAGCACACACCATGCTGGCAAGACATATCCATTCTAAAAATTGCCTACCAAGGCTCCAGTATGAGCTGGGGTTCTTCACCTCTCATTGGGTCAGGAGTGAGTCTGGTGCTGAAACAGCACAGACAACTTAAACATTTAGATGATTATACTGCCAGTAACAACGTGTGTGGGCCCCTAAATAGCATGAACCATTTGCATTTGTTTCTCAGATATCACTGCGAAATTTAGAATATGTCTATGTGGTATGAAACAGCACATATCTTCAGAAGTGTAAATTAACCCTTTGCTGATTTGCCAATACACCCTTCCCATATCTGTTTGCTTGTTATCACCACAAAACACATGTATTTTAAAACACATTTCATAGGAAGTCAGTGGTGAAATTTTTGTCCTGTATTTTATAGTTTTCTTTGTCTATATTATGAGGTCTGCATGTCTACGCCACTGGCTGTACTATCCCAGTTTCCATACAGCAGAGCTATATGGTAAAATAATTTTTCCATTCTCATTCACAAATGACATACCCATGGACAGGATCACTCCTTATTGCATGGCATCTGTCATAGTTCATGTGTAATTATTTGTCCACTATCAATTCTAAAACTTTTGGGGGAGTTACTGCTTTCTAAAACACATTTCCTGAAATGTGAACCATATGTGTTTAATAGTATGAAAATAAAATTTTTATCTTGGAAATATTTGGAGCTTGGTGTGTTGCTGGTGGTGTTGTTCTACTACCTAAAAAGAAATGGTGATATATCTACATTTTTCATAACACTCTGCAGAGACAGAAGATTATAAACTAAAATAGCCAGCAAAATTGTACTTAGTGCAGAAGCTACAGATTTGTGTGATGACAGGGGGGTCATTGTTGCAGCATTTTTACAGCTCTACATCTGACCTGCTATTTATGAAATAAGTGGAGAGGATAAGAAATCTCTGGGGTGTAATTCAGTTCATCTGTTTGAGACATTTATATTATTCAGTGGAGTTAAGCTTTAGAGTTAAAATCAGACCTGGTTTTAATCAGACCCAGAAATCTCAATTTGCCAGTTTTTTTACTTCAGTCTGCTTGTTACTCTGTGATCATAAAATGTCATCTTGACCCTAGGAAACTTTCCTGAATTTGATGAATTGGTATTTTCAAGCAAAAATTAAGACTGTGCTAAAAAGTTCCCCATAAGTCAAAAATCCCAATTCTTCAACAGACAATTTGGGCACTTGACTACGCTTATGAGTCCAGAGCATCACTTGGACCTCCGTGCATTTCTGAAGAGTAAAGAGTGGCCAATTTCAGCACCTTCTTGCTGCTTCTCCAAAAGCCATAAATGTTAGATAAGCTTAACAACAGTTAACAGAGGCAAATATGAAAAACACAGCAGAAGGAGATGGATCTCAAGAAGCACATGCTTCAGTGTATTCATGTGCCTCTCCCAGAAAGCCTCCCATACTTTCCGTCTCGTGTTTAAACTATGCATATCTGCCATACCTGCCAAAGTGCCATGAAAACCCTGTGAAGAGAAGCCTTCTCCAAAGAAATCACACTCCCATATCTGGTCACAGCTGGTAGCCCTGCAAGAGCAACCTTTCTCACAATATCCTGGCAAGTCCAGATGAAGTGTGTCTATACATAAGGGCAGAGAGGCAGGATGGTGAAGGATATGTGACTGAAAAGATTTGTATAAATATGTTCACTTCAAGTTCTTTTCTACAAGTGCCATGAACCATACAAGGATGGATTTCTTTGTATGTTTTTCCAGCTTGGCTTTGGTTTTGTGTGAATCCACCAATTTACAGATTCTAGGCTAAGTTTATAGCATCAAAAATGACAGTTAAAGGCAAAAAGGGTCCAAGATAATTACTTTCCTCAAATTCCATTTTAACACTCAAATCCCAGTTGCACTGCTCATATCTACTTCTCATATCTACCAGTTATTACTGACCATTAGTAGCAATGGTGAGATATTTTAGGCCTTCTATAAAGGCTTTTCATGATGTACCAGTAGGCAGAAATGTTGAAAGTGTACAATATCCCTGATAAAATTCTCAGAGGAGGGGAATGCTCCCTGCAACTGGCAAAATGTGTGCTTATCTGTAAAATGTAATTTTACTTCTGGTTTAATCTCATCACAGAATTCTTGAATTTTAATTCATTTTGAAAGACTAAATACAAAACATTCTGATTTAACACCAAATTCATATAAAAATAACATTCAAAAATTAAAAAATTGCATATAAATATATGGTGCAATGGTAGATCACTGCTAGTTTTAAAACTAAAATGTTGCACTGAAGCATATCTGATAGAATAAAAGAAAAGCAAAAATTTTCACAAGATGGGTATATTTGAAACTGGTTGTGGTTTTACAGCTTTGTTTTTCTTTATCAGCAAACCTTCCTGTTGATTTAAGATCCCAGTATCTTCAAATTCTAGATATAACCAAGACAGAACAACAGACATTATAAATCACGTAAGCGTTCATGTGAATAATGTTGAAAAGCTGCAAAAAATTCCCTTTAAGTGATCACATACCACTGAACCTGGTAACAACACAGAAAAACATACTTGTGCCAGCTTTCAAAACTGGAACAAAACAAAAACAGTCAGCAAGGAAGTGCTACCATATATGTTCTAGGGTGTGGTTTAGCTCTATTTTCTCCTGGGCTCTCCAGAGGTCTTTCTCTCAGCTCAGACTATATTTCATGGGATGCAGTCCCTTGGAATGAGGAGGTAGTGCATTATATGAGACAAAAAAGCATCTGAAATGTCAGAGAAGGGCATGTAAAATGCAAACAATTCCCAATGTTCATGAAGCAATTGCAATAGTGTATCCAAATGGAAACACTTCATGCTTTACTTGGGTAATTCGATTTCAAATCTTCTGAATAAAAATCGTTACATTTTCCATTAAAAGAATATATTTATCTGCGGATTGTCGTATATGTATGTAAATATACATATATATATATATATATATATATGTATTCTTCAATCAAAAAATAAATGTCCTCAAACCAGGTCTCCAGCTGCTAAGTTAGACAGAGAATTTGTATCAGTTTAGAGAAACAGAAGGTTTAGCCTCCTATTTAAAAAACAGTTCTTATCTGCATGGTTTGTGCTAGCTCCATGCATATGAGAGATCCATGAGTCTGGTAATGCTAGAGAATTTATCCAGGAAAGTTCAGCTTTTTGTTTTCTTTAAGAGTTTAGAATCTCTCCACGTAGCCTGTTGGGCATACTAAAGCAGAGGACTCAATTAAATGCTTTATATTAGATTCTGTGATGCATTTTTAACCTTGTTCATGAACTGAGCTCTAAATGCATTTACACACACACACACACACAAAAAAAAAAAAAGCAAGCAAACAAGCTGTGACCCCAGTGAGTAAGTAGCTCTGACAGTACACGTATAGACTAGACTTCAGCACCAGCCTTCTGCACAGAGGGAGATATACCTTCTGAGCCAGAGACATGCATGTACCCTGAATTTTCCTCTCCTTCTTTCAAAAGAACAATGACATCCACAAAGGTCTAAACATCCAAAATGTGAATAAATGTTACCCAGAATGCTCAGAGAGTAAGGAACATTATATAAATGGTCATGCCTGGCAGACCTATGCATAGATGGAACAGTGCCACTGGTATGTCACTCAAAATGGTGTAAGAAATCAATATTGCCTCCAGTCAGTATGTAATGAGAACAACTTATGTACAGAAGGATTTGATAGGATTAGATGATGACAACACATTCTTGAAATGCTTAATCATTTTTATCTATAAATCCTGCCACTGAAGAAATGGCTAGCTAATATAAGAACCTTTCTCTGATTTCCTCCTAGAATGCACAAAGCCATATGCCAGTTTATGCTGAGAATTGATTTCTTTAATCCACTGTGAAGTTATACATCTACTGTTTCAATTACTTTTGCTTGGTATGTACTCAATTTTCTTTCCTAATTTACAACTCTGAGAGTCATACTGAATCTTTGTGATCGTGCAGGTCTTTGCCTGTAAAAATATTACTGCAGACTGAATTATGCTCTGTGGGCAGCCCTGCTAGCACTATGCAGGGCCTTAGAGTCATCTCCTGTAAACTACTTGTCTTAAAGATTAACAGATGTTTAACAGACTGCAATGAAATAAGTGTTTGGTAAACTCTACATCCACAGTTCATTCACCCTAATCCCTGTTGGCATTGCATGTGAAAAAGAATGAGGAGATAAAAATGTATTTGCTTTCCTAAATGCAACAGGTTTGACCTTAATCATACTCAAATAGTACATAAGTAATGGTAGGTAAAGAGATTTTTATATAGCCACTTCTCTGCGGAAAAAGCACCACCACCACCACCAGAACTTTCATGTTTTGAATATTTCAAAATGATGATGACATGCATTTTGCTATTTTTCACACTGTGTGTTTGGGATTTCCCTCATATATCTTTAGACATCAGACTTGAACGTAACCTTATCTCCCTTATTGACTTGCAGAAAGAGGCATTTGAAATGCATTCATCTGACCTACCCTGTGTACCTGTCTGGGAGTTAGAAGAAACTCACTGTGGAGGTATCTCTTTGTCTCTGTTGACTAAAAAGAAAGCCTAAAACAACTTTCAGCCAGCTAAGTTTTGACAGATTAATCTCTCCACAGGTTTGCAAGTTCAATATTTTTGTTCTGATTTAAAATTGCTTGTGAAATACAGATGTGTGTAATAAAGTAGCCATCATTAGCATAAGTGAAAAAAAAAATTGCTCTGGTTTTCTCTGGAAAACTTTAGAAATGCAAATGCAACAAGGACACAATTTCTTTCCAAAATGGGTTGTTGTAAGCTGCTATTATAAACCAAAAAAACCTGACTGAATTTAAGAAGAGATTGGACTGTGCACTTAGTCACATGGTCTGAACTTGGGTAGACCTGTGCGGTGTCAAGAGTTGGACTTGATGATCCTTAAGGGTCCCTTCCAACTCAGGATATTCTATGATTCTATGATTCTATGAAAACTGAAAATAATCCTTTATTCATGTTCTTTGCACACAGATACATATGGATAATTTCAGTGTATGTATATCACTAGTTGATTTTAAACAATAGCTATTAGGGTCTTGTGATCTATTTCCTCCTCTCTCTTTCCCCAGCCCCCATATGTTAAGTTTTTTTTTTTTTTTTTTTTTTTTTTTTAATTTCCTGCACTTTTTTTTTTCCTTACATGGATGGAAAAGTAACTCCTTATATTATTACTGTTCTTCAGTTCCACAAGCAAATCACTCAGACTAATGTTGCCATTAGTGGTCTGTGGTCTCACAATTAACAAAACCTTCTCTTCTCTTTTATGTGTTCCACCTTAATCCCAGTCTTTCATATTTAGTGATACGAAGACCTGACTTCTTACGAATTCTTTGTTCATTTCACTTATTGCACCTAAATTATCAGCTGTTTGCCTGGGTGGGGACCAGACTCTTGCGTAATCAGGTTTCTCCCAGCTACCCTAGACTCCATCACTATTTAATTGGCCAAATGGACATAAATAGACATTTTTCACTAAACAGTTTTACACTACTTGCAAGTTACTACCCAGTTTAATCTAACTTTTCCATTTTGATTTCAATTTAGTTCTCAGCATACCCCTTATCCCAGAAGTGGCAATCAAAAGTCATGGAAACTTTCAGTCTTCCTTCTTGTCTGTATTTGCACTCTGGTACTTTGTAAGTTTTCTGTAAGTTTTCTCCCACTGAGTATTAGCAATTTAAAATCAGTTGGGCTTCCAGAAAGCAGTGACTTGGCCTAATGTATATGGAATGAGCACAAGCTATAATAAATGCTTTTTTTTTTATTTACTAGCACTAAGTATGCTACCACCATGCAATAATTAAAGACTTTAATAAATACAAACATAACAATCAAACAGGATAAATTCATTATTATTAATATTAATGTTAATATCCTTTATGGCATCAGAGGAGGAGCAGAAATAGCCATTACAATTGAAAAAAAAAAAAAAAAAAAGAAAATATTTACAAGACAAGTAAAACTAGAGGAATATGAAAATCAAACAATAGGAATAAGAGGTCCAGAAAAATGCCAGATGAAAGAAACAGTGGTAGAATTATCAGCAATGGCAGGAACAGTATAATTAGAATTAATGGTCACTTCCAAGCCAAATGCTTTTGAAAAACAAAACAAAACAGTATCAGGTCATGCTGTGAAATTACGGAGAAAGCCACAACTGCAAGAAGAGCAGCTGTGATTTGCTCCAAAAGTGGTTCTGAAAAGGGGACTGACAACAGAGCATCAGTTATGTGAAACTGTGGGTAAAAGGTTAATATGGCTGTTGAGTCTATAAACAGAACATAGAGGAGGAGGAAGAGGAGGAGGAGGAGGTGAAAGAAGAAAGCTATATTAAGAATATGCACAGTAGTGTAGTTATGATCGCTATATTTAAAAAAATATATATATTGGTACAATGAAAAAGAAACAAAGTTGAAGGCTGAACAAAATGTCTTAGAAGTGAGAGACATAAGAACCGCAATCTGTTTAGTTTACCAAAAAGGAGATCACAAGGTTGCTCACTTCCATCAAAGGATTTATGGAATAAGAAAAGACATTGTGTCTAGGAAGCCTAAGTAGTCTAGAAGATAAATGCACAACAAGGAACACTGTCTGGAATGTAAAGCTGGAGCATCCCCCGTCTCTAACAACATTTATTTTTATTATTAACAATAATATTATATAATATCACACTAATATATCATAACAATACTATTATATATAAGATATAAATAGATATGCAATATTATAGTAATTATATTATATATTGTAATAATATATTAATAGTATTTATAATTTATTGTTTATAATGTATCAACTGAAATGAACATCCAAACTTCATTTGCAAAACAAGATGATACTCTTCTTTAAGACACATTTGAGTAAAATATAGAATCCAGCTGTGACAGCAATTAGATCCAATAAACTGTGTTATCCTAGATGGTGACTTTGGTGACTTTGTCCCTTCTGGACTTGGAAAAAATAAAAAATAATAAAAAAAATGAAATAAAAACAACCTGTAGTTTCTAGAAGTCCATGAAGTATACCAAAATAGAAACAACTGATGATTTTTAGCTTCCTATACTTGCTACAATGAGCATGGCTGGAACTCACTATTAGGCAGTGTTGTCTTGTTCTTTTCCTAGAACATTTCAGTGCCTGAGCCTGCTCCTGTGGCTGAAAGAAAGTTTTAATTAGAGCAGTTTTCCTCCGAACTTCTAATATTACTTAAAGCTGAAAAGTGCCTACCAGTATCTCAGTAAATGTTAGATCTGAGTGGGATGTGGTTTTTCCCTTCCCTAGGGATTTTTGACATTTCAGAAATGCCTTCTGAATTAGAACAAAAAGGGAAAACATAAAAAGTCACAAATCACAAATATTATTTTTTTAATATCATATCAACTGAATCACTTTCATCATTTCCATTTTCATGTCAAACTTTTCAGATATTTTTAGATTGATTAACTTTAGATTTCCAAGAAAAAAGCAGTTTCAAAATGAAAAAAAAAAAAAAAAAAAGAAAAAAAGGAAAAAAAAAGAAAAAAAAGGAAAAAAAAAATAAAAAAAGGATGTCTTGGAAAAATCCGACACTGGAACACTGGTGGTTAGAAGTCAACAATGATCACTTAGAAAATTTTTCCAATAAATGAGAACATTATTGTAAAGTACCCTTTGCATAGCTTCCATGGAGGATTTTATTATTATTATTATTATTTTTTTTACAAATAGGAGATCCTCACTGAAAATATCTGATGCTATCTAAAATGTATATTACAGCTCAAGCAGAGTGTAATACAATGTGTACGACACAGAGAAAGGGGAGCAAGGAAGATTTATTTATGGTTTTAACTAAAAAAAAAAAAATATCTGAAAATTCTGTAGCTGAAAACTTATTTTCATTCTCTCTTCAGGGTGACTTTCAGTTGTTTTTCAAAAGGACATCTCAAAAAAATATGAATTACAAAATATCATGCAGACAACAGCTAGCAGTGGTAAGCATATATTTTAAGTCTTTTTCACAGATGGTAGACAGAGGAGCTGGGTAAGAGGCTTTTGAACTCTGCTGCAGTCAACAGCTGCTGTTCAGACTGCCTTGCCTTGACTAGGAGGGAAGCACATCTGGAGGAAGCCAGCATTATCATGGAAATCATGAATGAAACTGGCCAAATGGCTTGCCATGAAGTGCATTACCCACATTCAGGCAACCCACAGTCTTTTAATTACATATGCCTTTCAACTTGGGAAAAGCTTTTACTGAAACCTCATTAATGTAAGAAGCTAATCAACGCTTATAGCTGCATTCGCTGGGAGTGTTTTACCTTTAAACAATTCTTCATGAAATCTTTTGCCAAGCTACAGTCTTAACTGAAAGCATGTGTAGCACACACCTTTTGACTGGTTGCAAAACATCTGTCTCCTGTTCCAGTCAATGTAGAAAAAGATAAGAGATAACCTCTAAATGCAGTGGTATGGTTGGCACATAACAGTTTCAGTTTTAGTGTATTTTTGTTGTTGTTGTTGTTTTAGTTTGAGCAAAGTAGTGTTTATCTCCTTTCTAACAGGCATTGGAATATGGTAAAAAGTAAATAAGTTTCTCATTTATCAAAAAGACTGCTATTCACTTGTACAATCAACACTACATTATTACTAAAGAATGACAAATATACCAACTTTACAGAGAACAATTAACAAATTAAGATAATAATTATGCATTATTCTTCCCACTCACTAGATAGGACAGAAGGAGAAAACAAGATGTTAGGACAGAAAGAGAAAACAAGATGTAAGAAAGACCACGATGCTTCCTGAAGCAGCCATTTTGTGAGACAGAAAAGCAAGGTTATCTTTGTTTTCATATCCAGGGATAGTTATATGCATAACTAATTTGTTCTGTACTGTTTTCTTTGTGGCATAACACTGTCTTCCTTGACTTTGGGGAGCCCTGGTAAGAAATAACAGCAATGGTAATATCTAAGCATATGTATGCTCCAATTAAAGTCATTCTCAATGACTGGATTTTGTTTTCATTCTGAGAAGTTTCTGTTTCTGTTAGGAGGTTCAGAGGAAAGCAAAATACAGTCAACATATCATGAAATAGATCCTGTCAGACAATTATGGCTTCCTTAAAAAAATCAAACAAGAAATTTGATTGTTTGAGAAAGCAACAGGACACACTGTCCAACTGTAAGAGTTTTTATCATAATCCTAACATTTGGGTTTCTTCAGTTCCTTAACTTTTTTTTTTTTTTTTTTTTTTTTTTTTTCCCCACACAATTTTATACTACTTTTAGTCAGTTTTTGATGAAAAGAGCATATTCAATCATAGACAGCTTCTGACCAGGAATGGTCAGAATTACTCTCTACTGTCTGTGACCATCTACATGGTTCCCTGGAAAATTAAAAAGTGTTTTTAAATTGATCGTGCCCTACAAATGGGATTGTATCAGTGCCTCCTGACTGCAGATAAATTTTAGAAGTACTACTGTTCATCATATTTCAGAACAAATCTATCAATAAAATGTTTTGATTGACAAAGAAAAATGACCTTCTGGTAAAAAAAAAAAAAAAAAAAAAAAAAAGATTCTATGAAAAATGCAATCATTTATATCAATGAAATACTTTAAATTACTTTTTAGTGTCCCAGCAGACCATTTTTAATAGAAGTTGTTTCTCCTATCAGTGACAGATATTGATATGTTCTCATCATAATAGTGTCATAATGGATAATTATTTATAATATAGCCTGCACTATCATTCCTTTGAAAACATGTACATTCATTATGTTGTCTGTTTTTCATAAGTTATGTTGACTTGTGATTTAGTCACTTAAGTTTCTCTCCAGAAATATGAAGAGTTCAGTCTCAATTATCTAAAGGCTTAAACTTTGGAAGAAGAAGGGAAAGACAACGCACTGTCTACTTCTCACACACAGGTATGTCCAACACAGGATACAAGCTACTGAGGATCAAAGTACTGCTCTCACATTCTCTCCTCTTTAAGGCAAGATACCCCAATTAACCCCTCTAGGCTTCTAGGAAGAAGAAATAAGAAGAGAATACTTCATCAAGGTTTTAAACTTTACTATTAAGGATTTGTGAATAATGACATATTCTAGAGTTCCATGTCTTAAAAACAAATTATATTGTTTTCTTGTCAATGACTAGTTTAGAATTGTTTCATTTCAAAAGCTGATATTGCTATAACAAAAATAGTGTTCCCCAGTACTTGTAAATTAAAGTTATCGTCATATCATATCACAGGCATAAAAAGAAAAAAAGAACACACCAAATCATTTAGTTACTCCTGTAGAAGTCTGATGCATCCATGAAGAAAAGTAAATAACCCCTCAGTTTAAACTCAGTTTAAACGTGTGTGGGGAATACTTCTAGTCATCAATATCAATAAACAAACTTTTTTTTTTTTCAAATAGAAACATTTACCAAATGAAGAATAAATAAATAAATAAATACCTTTTAGTCAAGTTCTTGCAGTTGCACTGCAACTCAAGTAAAACTTTGGGAAAGTAAGGCATCAGTGGCCCAGCTGCCTTAAAGCAGCAAGCAGTTTTCATTAATGTTCAGACTGGATGCTGTAGTCTTAAGGTGCACCACAAATGAAAGCATTTTTCACAGGCTCTAGGGGGTCCCGTCAGCATTATTTCAAATGAAACATTAACAGGAGATATTCATAAGTAATATTCTTAGATGATCTAATAGAGTCAAGACTTGAGATTATTTGAAGTGAATGAGCCACAACAGCGTATGTCATTGCTTCAGAGTGGGTCTGCAGTGCTTATTTGTGCAAAAGAGCAGCACTATGTGCTCTTCAGAGAGCTGCTAAAAGCCGCTAGAAGGTCCTGTAGGGTGCAGGAATGAAGCTGGAGAGCCCCAGTACTGTGCCAGGGTTATGAAACAACCAGCAGAGTGGCGTGCACAGTAACTCCAGCTCTTCTCTGATGCTTGAAATAGGCTATGCCAAATGCCAGACTTCCCAGATGACTGCATTATAAAAGCCAAGAAGTGCCAGGAGTACTCAAACTACATCCCAGAGGTATTCAAACACATCTTAATGCATATTTTTTGCTGTCACGCATGGCAGCAACTACTGTTTTTGTAGTACAGTAAATACCCCTGTCTCCACTATACAGGAAAGTAAACTATAAAGCTTAGATTAGTACAAGGAAAAAAGTGTCTGATTTAATCTTTTATTTTTTACTTTCATAGAGTAAAATATGCTATAAAACCTAATGTATTAATATTTATCCAGTCAGTATCTCCTTGGTCAGCTTTGCACAGAATTAAGGGCAGCATGAAATTCACTAAAAAACATACACAAACACTTTAAGATCCAAAGATTGGCCAAGCTAAAGAGAATAACGTGGTCATTTCTAGCCACATATTATAGCCATATATATTCTAGCCACATATATAGCCACATATATATGCTCTGTGTAACAACTATATCCTTCTTTCCCCTACTCTCCTCACAAGAAGCATAGATCCTGCTAGGTTTTGGTGTTGTTGTTTTGATTTGTTTTCATTTTCTTGGCCTTGCAGCAGAGCCAAGTCTTTGGTTTCACAGAACTGGAAGTGGTTGTGGAATGGAAGAAAAAAATTATTCCCCATAACAGATTAATGATCACACATATATAACTGTGCCAAAGCTTCAGATGAGATACTGCTCCCACTGAAGTTGTAACTGCATAGGCTAGCCCTGGAAGTATCTACCTAGATTTTGATGGAGCAAGTTTGAAGGAAGGAAAAGTGTCTTTTACAAGCTGATGTGGGTCAGAGAAACAGAGAATTTTCATCAGGCCTAAGCATTTATTATCAAGCTATTAACATGGTATTAACATGGCCAAAGTGTTATTAATACTCAAAGTGGCAGGAAAGTTCTCTCTGGTACATCACCACATACCACCTTTTCCACTACTGTCACTTTCTCTTGCCCTCTAGCACAAATACATATATCTTGACTAGAAACTATTGAAAAGAAAATGTAAGTAACATTAAAAGAAGAAAGAGTAAGGAAATAACATATACATACTAATTTTTGACCCTTGTTTTACTTTGGAACAGTTTTTGTTGAAAAAAAAAAGCTTCAGTGAGTTCCTTTGTTGAGTAGTATAGAATAAATCCCTGTATCCAAATTCAAATACTGTATGGAGTATAACAAAGGGTATTGAATATACTGTGTGAATACAAGATTTAGTTGTATCTAGGTTATCTAGGAAGCTCAGAAGAAAATTAAAAAAAAAAAGAGAAGAGGGGAGGGGCAGGGAGGGGAGGGGAGGGGCAGGGAAGGGAACTTCTCTGTGAACTTCTTTATAAATCTACTCAAGGACCCTAAACAAATTTTAAAACAGTAGAAATTTTTTTGCAGTTTCCCCATCAAAACAAATAAATATGTAACATAAAGTAGACATATTAAATACCATGGCAGTGTTTTAGGATCATCACGTCTCCAACAGGATTTTGTAATAACTAATAAGAATAGCGTTGGACTAATTATTTAAGCAACGTGTCAAGCACTCAGACATACAGCTCATATTAGCCAAGAACTAATTAACATATCTCATGATCATTGAATTACTCTTGTACTTCCTCCTCAGATCCTGAAACTAGAGTAGAAGTAATCTGTCAAAAACATCTTCCATTCAAGGTTACTTTATGTCTTTATTTTATTTTATTTTATTTTATTTTATTTTATTTTATTTTATTTATTTATTTTTATTTTTTTTACCATATTGCTGCACCAAAATGCATCATCTCTGTTTTGTTACATGAAAGAGCAAGCTATCACCTTAGATACTCTGCTTCCTATGAAAACAAATGAACATAGAATAGTATAATCTCTAAAACCAACATCTATTCCTTTTTCTCTAATGTTTTTTCTCCTTTTTATCTAATGTTTTTTCTCCTCTTTTCTTCATTTTCTTCATTTTTTTTTTCTTTTTATTTATTAAGACATTATATTAACCTTAATTTAAAATAAAAAATGTGATGTACTCTCAGAGCTTCTTTACTTGATAACTTTTGGCATTAAAGAAAGGAGAGGTTACTTTCTCAGATTGGTCTGTCAGAAGCCAAAGAATCTTGAAAAGTCTCCAAAAATGCTGAGGATAGTGGATGACATGTAAAAGCAGTAATTTACCACCAAATGGAATGGACTTCATGGACTTTGGCTTTGCAGGTAGCTCCTATTAGAATATAGTGCTTTTATTACAATTGGCAATGCATTTAGTGATGCGAAGCAAAATGAAGTGAATGAAAGTCTTCCCAGGGGTTTCAGCGAGTTTTGAATAAGATTTTTATTTTTTTTTTCCTGCGGAGATTGCTCCCTAGGGAAGGAACATGCATTCATTAAGTACTACACACTAAAGTAACACAATATGAATGCTATACAACTGTGTAAAATAAAGCTGCTATCGTTTACTTGACTTAAAGTATCCTTAAATGTTTTTCTTTATGGCATGAAAAGTAATTCACTTTTTTGGACTGTTATTGTTAAGGTTTGGTTTATATGTGTGTTCTAAGAAGAAAGCAATCTGAAAAATGCCAATTACTAGCACAGCAGAGAACTAATTATTCTTTCAAATGCCTCTTTCTAAAATGCTTTAAAACTTTTGATTCTGTTGAGTCAACAAAAGGTAAGCTGTTTAAAAATAAATAGAATGGGCAGAGAATAGTTATCCAATGTTCTGGAGAAAAAAAAAAAAAAAAAGGAAATGTTTTCTGTAACATTTCTCACCTATTACACACTTATTGTACCTTTGTACCCTCCCTTTTACTCACTCAGTTTATACACTGCTGGGACCATAGAACATAAAACAGCGTATTCTATATTTCTTTGTCCTTTGTGATGTCCAGAAGTTCCTCAGACCATGTTTTGATAAATACTAGCTACCATGTTTTTGCAGTGGGTCAGGTACTTCCAGAAGGCATACTATCAAGCTACATGTATGTGCGTAATTTTGCATGGGTGTATGGCAGTTTACATCAAAGTCCTGATCTGTGTGCCATAGAGCTTCTTTGCAGATATGAAGTCCAGCAAGCTCTAGATGCAAGATAGCTCCTGGGCTCATGTACAGGACTTGCATATAAAGTTCAGAGTTTCCTGAGGGCCTCATTTTGGATGCATGGCAGGGCTGATCACCTTGCTCGCATCCAGGATTTCTGCTCAGCTGGCCGATCAGTGAAAGCTACTGCACAGACATTCTTCTAGCCAAAGTTTCCATGTGGAAAATGATGACATGACCAGAGGAATCCAGACATAAACACATCAGACATAGACACATCAGATGTGGGTAAGGCTTATGCAGAATAACTTCATCATTATAAAAGAGGTTGAGATCATGGCGAATATTTCTCTGCAGTTATTAGTTATTATTATTAATACAGCAGATTGTATTATTGAATGCAAGCTATTCTTGTATTCATAAACAAGAAATCACCATTTCATCTCCATGAAGGAAGCAGAACTTGGTATTGTTCATTTTATGCTAAAGTGTAGAGGACGAGAACATTTCTGCTCTCTGAAACAGGCTCGTGCTTCTGAGATCAATAGCTTTGTTGGGCTCTAATCTCTTTCACAGTTTCTTCCTATATTTTGTAACAAATAAATCAACTTTGTAGAAGAAAAAGAAAAAAGAAAAAAGAAAGAAAAAGGCATATTGATTTCTTTATTAGTGTGTTGTTGTTATCAGAATTTGACCTTATACTCTTAGGCAGAATTTCAAATACTATAAAGATGATAATTCCACAGAAGGACTATGAAAATTTACCAAAGAAATATATTTCATTTGGAAGAAGCTTTCTAGATACTTAAGTGCAGCAAACACATACACCAGCTGGAATTAATCCCTTCCCTTCCCAACAGTCTCAAGCTCATGTTTAATTTTCAGTAACCAAATGCCTAATGTCTGTCACCATGACCTGCCATTGTGAAAAGCTGTGTATCAAAATGAATACTAGTTATTAATATGGAAAAGAGAAATTTCAAGCAAACAGAACTCTGTCATGTAATGTTGTACCAGAGTTGAAAACAATATGTAGATAATTACTTCTAAACCATACAAATTACATTATTTAGATAGTAACTTGAAAACTAACCAAAAAAGTAACTAGGAATCATCTTGGTGCAATTAGTCTTTGGCTTTCTTTAGGTAAAGGAATTATTGCCTTTAAAGTTTGTGAATGTTGATGCTTTGTGGGGTTTGTTTGTTTGCTTGCTTGATTTTGTCTCTGCTTGTTTGTTATTTGTTTGTTTGTTTTGTTAGAGCTATAATAAAATAATGCAGAATACGGAGAAATTCTTGGAAGGATCCAGTGGGTAAGTTAAAGGTAAATTCTACAAATGTGTGTTAACAATACGACACAAAGAAAGATGGGGAACAATATACAACTCTTGTATTCAAATTTAGGCTGCTTTCACAGACCAAAGTTTCATCTGTTTTTTTTTTTTTAGTGCTCTTACCAAAATAACCCTCCTCTCAAGTCTTATTATCTTAGATATTCACGCTTGGAGCAATTTTGGAATGGGTGTTTTATTGACAGCCTAACTTCCTGTGTCTTGGCAATATGTAGACAGGACTCAAAAAACATTGCTTTTAAAGAGCCATTTTGCAAGTTCAGATTTAACACTGAATTGATTCAATTATTTTTATATTTTTATTTTTAAATGCATTTCAGCTGGACAGATTTTATTAAGAAATACAATTTTAGTGTTAACTTACAGATGGGGTTTTAAAAAAGCTGCACTCATGCAACAACAACAGCAAGAAAAGCTTTCTTCTTGTAATAGAATCATAGAATACAGAGAATGGCCTAGTTTGAAGTGATCTTAAAGATCATACATGTAGAATCATAGAATCATTAATGTTGGAAAAGACCTCAAGATCATCTAGCTCCAACCCCCCTTCCATGGGCAGGGATACCACCCACTAGATCAGGCTGCCCAGGGGCTTGTCCAAATTAAACTTGAACACCTCCAGGGATGGGGCATCCACAGCTTCTCTGGGCAACCTGTGCCAGTGCCTCACCACTCTGAGTGAATAATTTCCTCCTAACATCTAATCTAAATTTCCCCTCTTTTAGTTTAAAACCCCACTCCCACCCCGCCCTTGTCCTGTCATTGCCTGCCCGAATAAAAAGTTGTCTTCCACCTTTTTTATAAACGCCCCTTAAGTACCGAAAAGGTGCAATGAGGTCACCTTGCAACCTTCTCTTCTCCCAGCAGGACAGCCCCAGCTGTCTCAGCCTTTCTTAATAGGAGAAGTGCTCCAGCCCTCTAAGTATCCTCATGGCCTTCCTCTGGACCTGCTCTAACAGCCCGACATCCTTCTTGTGGTGTGGGCTCCAGACCTGGATGCAGCACTCCAAGTGGGGCCTCACAAACGCAGAACAGAAGGAGACAATCACTTCCCTAACCCTACTGGCCACTCCTCTGGTGATTCAGCCCAGGATGCAGTGGGCTTTCTGGGCTGCAAGCGCACACTGCTGGCTCATGTCAAGCTTTTCTTCCACCAGAACTCCCAAGTACTTCTCTGCAGGGCTACCTTCAAGGAGTTCTCCCAGTCTGTCTTCTAACCATGTCTGGGACTGGCCCAACCTAGGTGCAGCACCTTGCACCTGGACTTGTTTAACCTCATTACGTTCACATGGACCCACTTCTCAATCTTTTCCAGGTCCCTTTGGATGGTATCCCTTCCTTCTGTTGTATCAACTGCACCACTCAGCTTGGGGTCAGCTGCAAACTTGCTGAGCATGCACTCAGTCTAGATGTCTATGTCATTGATAAAGATATTAAACAACACTGTCCCAGGACACACCCCTGAGGGACATAGCTTGTCACCAGCCTCCAACTGGACACAGAGCCATTCTTCCTTGTGTAAGGAATCAAATACTGCTGATATGGACCTGCACACAAACATGAGCGTACTGCTTGCTTTTGCACACAGAGCCTATTCTGAAGGAATTTGTTTCACATCTGTCCCATGTTTCTTATGGCATAGCTCAGCTGCATTCACACAGCAGAAATGCAACAACCAGGTGGTGTATGACTGAAGTAAGTGTACTGGACTCTTTGGTGAGGTACATGTCCTTAGTGTCTGTCTTCTGGCAAAGGAACAATAAAAAATACTAGGAGAGGATGGAATGGGGCCAGAGCATCACCTCTGACAACTATTGAGATAAATCTATTTAATCTTGAAGCTGAAGAAAAACCTCTCCAGTAATCAAATTGCCACAGTCAATATATTCCGGATCTCCCCTTTTCTTCCACTCAGCAGAAGCCCAGAAATGTATCCAACTAATGCTTTTCTTTGCAAACAAGGCAGAACACAAAAAGGACAAAAATTTCAGCTGGATCTAAGGCACATTACAAAAAGTCTTTCTAAAGCATTAGCTTTATGGACATAGAAGCACCACAGAGCTTTTTGGCAGTGTGTATGCTCTGTTGGAAATGTTGGTGGAAATCTCCACTACAGCGATTGTCTCACTTCCAGTACTCAAGGCAATTAATTTGGAAGAAGGTTGGAATATATCAGCATGGAATCATGTTGTACCATCTAGACACCATCTTCAGTAACTCCAGGCTTGCTATCTACAGTGTCTGCATGGTTCTTGCCAAGATTGTCTCTTTGTTGACTTTCTTCTTGGAGTGTTCATTTGGTAATATTGACTGAATTGTCTGAACAAATGTTAAGAAATTATATGTTTGAAATTCTGAGTTAATACATGAAAGATTTTTAGTTTGCATGGAAAATAATTCGTAGCTCCAAGTGAAAAAGTGAAGCTGAACCAACTGTTGTAGTCACCAGATTTTATGTGATACTTTCTTATTACCAACAGAATAGTAACACAATCTGTGCAGTTTTTAAAGTTGCCCTATATATGCTCTATTTGAACAAATTACAGTACTTGGAATGAGACTAAATATGATACTGAGGGTAAAGCAGAACAAAGTACAACATGCTTTTTGGAGTGGATCATATGCTATACAAACACTCAAAAAATGTGCTTTCATTGTTGCTAGCATGGTTTTATGATCCTAGTCCGTGTGATTCTGGACAGCTCTAAGAGAGAATTCTTTAGGGAATTTATCTCATGACTCCACAGATGATTGTAAACTGACCTACCTCTGAGTTCTCATCCAGAAAATTGTACAAAACCTGAGCACACACAATAAATTCTGCTGGGAATGCTAACAACAAAATCATTAAGTCTGTGCCCATGATGAAAAGAGCTGTCATTTTGACTAATCAAAGAACACAATCTGTAATCTATAATCTCATCTACAGCAGCTGCCCCAATTTAAAATAAATAAATAAATAAGTAATCAAGTGAGAGGATATTTTTGTGTATAGACCGGATGGAGAACTGCAGACAACACTTGGATGAGAACATAAACTAAATCTGACATAAAACAGGGAGAGACATTGACACTTCCTCACCAGAAAGATCCTCCAGAAACACATTACAGGTGTATATATGTTATATATATGTATTTTATACACACACAAATATATTTATATATCCATCAGATTAAGTGCCATATCTAGCCATGTCAAGTTATTTGGGAGACTACATTTGGGAAACAGTCCAGAAGAGACCAGACAGAGTTTATTAAGTTCCCAATCTAGTTTTCAGAAAAGTGCTTTCAGAAGTACAGTCAAGTACCTATATACTTCAGAAAATCTGTCTTCTATATGTTGATGTCTAAGTGTCAAAACCAGCAGTTTTAATCCCACAAACCAAGAGAAAGCTAGGAGAACCTTAACACAAATGCTAAATACCTGGATGCTTCTTTCTCAGGTATTCTTATCAAATGCATACATACACAGATCTTTAAGAAACTTCAGAAGTACTACCATTATTTCTTGGTAATAACAAATCAATGGTACAAAATTATTTCCTTACTTTTGGGAGGGAAGCTCTTGATCCTGAACTTTGGGTGGTCATTGTCAAAACTGTAGTGATACCCAGTGCGACTCTAGCCGGAGCAGCGTCCATGTTGATCCAGAAAGAAACCCAGGACAAAATGACAATCAGCAGGCTAGGAATGTACATCTGGATTAGATAGTATCCCATCTGACGCTCCAAATGAAACTTGACTTCAATGCATGTAAACTTTCCTAGAACATGAAATTATTTTCATAAATGTTTTTTGCACAATTTTATCTTACTTTCTAAATACATACAAGAGGTGAGGCCTGTTCTGTAACCTAGCAGTACAAGTCAGCCACTTGTTGCGCTCTAGCCTGGGCGACACATGGAGGCCCTGAAGGAGACTGTTTCCAATTCTTCCCATTAACTGAGAAAACAAGTATTAGAACAGTTGTTTCATCTCCAGAAAATATCTTTTTCTCAAAATTTTAAAAATATTTTGTTTTGAAGTATAATGTTTAGTATTAAAGGGTATCAATATTTTGCTCTATTAATTTAATGAGATTAAGTAAACTTGTAATTAGGCAAATTATAAACAATCAAAGTCCTATGGTAGATTTCATTCTGGCCACATCATTTGCTTTTGTCTGTGGGTTCTACTTCTAATGGCAGAATCAACTCAAAGTTTACTTTGAGTTTCACCAAAAAGCTAACTCCTGGAAATCCAAAATAATGGATTACCTCTCATGTGAGGTGATTCTCCAGACAATAAATACCTATTTTGCAGGAGTAAAGGAGGACAGAAGTTTAGGATTGCCTGACAGTGGAGATAGCCATGCAGTGGGGATATAATGTCCAGAGTTACAAGAGCTCTCCAGCTATGAAACCATTCACTTTGTGTTGCTCTCCATATTAGTGTTCTGGCTGGGGTTTAGATATTGTGAATGCTCTCACTCAAGGTAGACTATCCAAAGCACAGCAATGTCTGTCATTCCTGAAACATCATGCTAATTGTTTCCAAGAACCTTTTTTTTTGTCAGTCAGTCAAGTACACTAAGAGGCATTGTTCCTCATAAATCCTTTGCAGGTGAAATGAGACTTCTGCTCCATTTTGTGATAAATACATACTTTCAGCTAGTCTACAATGCAAAATGGCAGGTTCAGACAGGTAGGAGTTAGTACTAGGGACAATGGAGATGCAATTTGTCAAAGTTAGGAGGGGAGAAAAAATGAGTAATCTGGTAGGACAGAAGCTGTGAAATGAGTGATTCTGAGGCCTGTTTAAACACATATCCTGACCGGTCTGTCCATACAGAAGGAATCTGTTTTTTCAAAAGAGACTACCTATGGCAGCGATGGCACTGGAGTAGACCAATCTGCCAAAATGCTCTCCAGATTCCTGTGGCACAATCTGTGTGGAACACCTTGCAGTGTGGGTAGGAGAAGGCTGAATACAGATTTCATCCATATATTGATTTCACCCCAAACTTGAAAGACCATGCTTCAGAGAAGACAGTAATGCATTACTGTGGATGTATGTAGGCAAAGTTTTCTTTGGCTTGAATACTGCTTCTCATTTCCCATTCCCAGGCTACACACTTTGAAGTAATTATACAGTCAATTTGTTTAACTACATGTAGTGGGAGCTACTAAAAAGCATTTTTATCATTTGTGGGGAATCTCCATGGGTATACAAGGCAGCTCTTGCCCATGCTCTCCCTCCTCTTTTACTTTTGGTGTTCCACCCTGTAAAGTGATTAACTGAGAGTCAGCAGTTAGAAAAGCACATGAACTCACCTACTCAGAGCTTGAGTCACGTGGTGGGAAATAGCTGAACTTTGCAACAGTCAAATTACAAGTGCATAAATTCTGTTGATTCATATTTATTTCTGATGCTCTCTTTTATGATGAGCAGTAATATTAGTCCCCCTTTCCACAGATCTTGGACTGTGGTATCACAACAAGTCCTTCCTTGGCAATTTGGGCCCCAAAATGAGAATCTGCATTTCTAATAATTAAAGGTAATAATTTTATTTTCATAATAAAAGAATGTGACTTTATTTTTGATGGGGGCAGAACATCTCATGTTGTGTTATTTCACAGAGTGAAACAAATATCTCTGCTGCAAACAGATTGACTTTTATGCTGAAATGATGAAAAAAACTATTTTAGATGACAGGGATTATATCTAATCCCGGGAAACATCCAGCAAACCATTCTCCGAATTCTGGCCTTATTAAACAGACTCCAAGCAGATAAATCCAAAATTTTAACAGACCTCTCTCTTTTCTCTGCTCTGTGAAGCTTAAGATAGAAAGTACGTTTGAAACTTTTAAAAAGCAAAAGCAGGGAGAAAATTACATTATTTAGCAAACAAATTCCATTCATTTCATGTCTGTACACTAGTCAGATCAGCAATGAAAGCATTGTCACTTCAAATACTACATCTCATAAATCAGACCACATATAAAAAGCTGCTGAAAGTTTGATATTTTTCCTCAGTATCTTGATATACTGGAGAAATAAATCAAATCTGTAAGACTTAATACTTTAAACCTGATGTATCAATATAGTTTAAGAAAAATAGTTTTCTATAAATGTTTCATTTTGAGGAAATGAAAATTAGTAGATTTTTCCAGTTTTTAAAGTTTTTAAAATCTTTAATGATTTTAGGGATGTTAGAATATAAGAATATGCAAGTTAGAGTATCTTTAATGAAGCTAAAGGAAACTTGGGGAAAAAAAAATATATATTTATATATATATATCTTTAAAGCAAACAAAATAAAATTGAGATTTTTTTCAGATTTAAAAAATGAGTGGCTGAATCAAATTTTAATTTCAATATATATATATCTGCATTTAACTCATCTTTTCCCATTTCACATTGACAATAGATACTGTTAAGAAAAAAAAATAATAGAATAATGCTCACCAGTGTTGTAATGTTTTGTGCAATAACCAAGTTCTTTATCTTCTTTCAAAATAAACTGTGGCAAGGTTAAGCCTTCTGCAACCTGCACAGGTCCATCACTTAGCCACTCAAATATCAGATCATTCATAGTGTAGCCAACTATAATAAAGAAATCAGAGTTCATTAGACGGTAACTGACTGAAAACATCAAAAGCAAGTATTATCATGCCTTAGAAATGCCATTTTTTCTAGTAAATGTAAGCTATATTTTTCAACTGATTAACAATAGCAGAATTGCTATTAGTTGCTAATTTCCCAATACTTCACTACTCCTATACTAAGAGCAACAAATGTGTAACATCATTATTTTCTGAAATACTGTCTTGGTTTGCCCCTAAAATAATTTTGCTGGCCTATCAATGATACTGTTTACAATTGAAATGACATTTTTGTGTGTCTGTGTGTCTATGTATCAGCTGGCATTTTGCTTTGTTTACATTATTCTTTCATTATTTAGTTGTTGGGCACCAGCAAACAAGGATTTCTGGACTGCATGATGCTGGGTCCTTACCTAAAAATAAACCTGCAACTTTTGTAAACCTTACCAGTGGGAGGTGTGTAGTTGTAAGAGAGAATCTTGAACTCCCCAGAGTCTCTTTGACTGCAGTGGCTACACATTTACAAGCAAACTAAACAAGCCCTGACCAGCTTGTTCTTCAGCCACACACAAAGTGGTAACCTGCAGCTTATACTCATGTAGGTAATGTAGGTAAATCTGTTTCTCTCCCAGATGCCCACGTAAAAAAAAAAAAAAAAAAAAAAAAAAAACACCAAGGTGGCACATGCTGGCTATCAGGAATGATTGCTGGCTTGTGCTGTTATCTGAAACACTTCTGTTTTATTTTTTTTCTGACTGTTGCTTGGTACTGGTCAAAATGGTGTCAAGGATCCTGTTAACAGCTACATCCTATGGATGAGCGTGTGCTAGAACCTAAATCAGATTTGGTTTATTACTGTTAAGGGACAGAACAAGAGGCACTGGGCACAAACTGGAGCACAGGAGGCTCCCTCTGAGCACCAGGCAGCACTTCTGTGCTGTATGGGTGATGGAGCCCTGGCAAAGATTGCCCAGAGAGGCTGTGGGGTCTTCTCCTTGGAGATCTTCAAAAGCCTCCTGAACGTGGTCCTGGGCAGCCTGCTCTGGGTGTCCCTGCTTCAGCAGGGCTTGGAGCAAGTGAGCCCTGAGTTTCCTGCCACCCTCAGCTATGCTGTGTCTGTGACAGCCAATAAGACCTCTGCTTCATTTAGTATGTTGCTTGCATTTCTCAAAAAACCTTAGCTTGTCTTGATCAGACATAGCTCATCCCTGGGTGCGTACTAGCTGTTCTTACTTTCCTGAGGTTTATTTTCTCATGTACAGTACTGCTGGAAGTGGTGCAGCCCTGATGGGAGAGGTGGAGAAAGAAAGGAAAGGGAGCTGGAAGAGCACAGTGAGTAGGGACTACTAATGTAGGTGATGAGTAGTTAAAGCGCTCCTCCTCCTCATTACAAAATAGGAATATTGAGTCTGAAAACACAAATACAAAAATGCAAATACTATCTAACCATCAAAAGTTAAAGTCTTGTTGTTCACTAGGTAAAGCAATTGGACACTCACAGCTCTCTAGCTGCATTGTACATGTCTGTACATCCATAGGAAAATTCTTCAAGTCCATGGGACAGGATAAGGTTAAAGTAAGCCTAAAATTGAAAAAAAAAAAAAAAAAAAAAAAAAAAAAAAAGAAAAAGAAGAAGAAGAAGAAGAAAAGCTGTTAGAAATCTACAGATTTTATACAAAGCTCCATACTTATAGTTTGAAGAATTAAGGACAAATCTTAGACACTCAGAGACCAGACTCTCTGTCCCCTCTTAGCTTTTAAGGACATGAGAGTGTGTGAAGACTGAACATGTAAGCAAAGCAGGCTGCATTGGCTGGACAGAAAAGAGGCAGAGACAAGAACAGTAAGACAGCAAGAAATGCTCTCCACTAATGTACCAGTAGAGCAGTGAACCCAAATAATGCAAAACCTGAAGTGACTGATCATGCAACATACATTTTAAAGCTCTGTTTTGGAATAGCAAAGGAAGAAAACATAACAATTGAGTTTTTTTCAATAGAGGGTGCTTTTGTTGCCTATGAGACACATTTTCAACCATTCATTCTTACTGCTTATACATTAAAAGAAAAAAAAAAAGAAAGTAAAAACAAGAATCACATAGCATTAAAAGATAAAGAAGGCAGAAACAAGAAAGTAAGCCTAAAGGAACATTATCATACAAACTAAATTTATCTTTTAAATTTTTAGCTGTTTTTGTCCCAGATAAGGCATACTTTTACTTGGATGGGAATATACTTAATGTTTTGTTTGTTTGTTTGTTTGTTTTTAAGGGGGGGGCAGGTAGTTTACAGTTGATTTGAAATCTGTTTCAAGGCTTCTCCTCTGTTATATTTTTCTTGTAACTGTGGGGAGAATAAACTGTTTTTAACAAGCCAAGATGCTGGGATGACATAATTACAAATGACTACCTGTTTTGGAAAACAAAATAAAGTTATATAAAAAGAGCACATTTATTTCAGATTACCTTCAGCCCCCCCCCCCCCCAAAAAAAAAAAAAAAGAACACTGACACACATACACACACAAAAAATAATAAACAAAATTTTCTGTGTTCCTTTGCCATCAAGGTTGAGAACTAAAATGTCTCATTTGAAGGCACATTGAAACATTAACATGGTACAATTAGAAATAATTACTTTTTTAAAATTATGTCAGTGAACCAACAGGCCAGCTGTTAACCTAGAAAGTAGGTTGTCCTACAGGCAAATGTGATCTTTATGAAAAAATATTTCACTATTTGTCTGCTGTGGGTTCTCAAGACATATTTGTTTCTCAGCAAACACAGCTTACTCAATCTCTTTCAGCTTGCTTCTTCATCATGTGACTTTTTTTTGGGATGGTTTGACTGAATCACTTAGTCCTACTGTCCTGCAATTACATCACTATGACAAGAAGATGATATTTAGAAAACTGTAATCAAAATGTTCTGATCAAAAAGCCCATTCACCATTTCTGTGCTTTTGCATACTCATGGGCTACATAGAGAATTTACCATTCTTGTCCTCTTGACACAGGCTTCAGTGTACAAGATGACAATATCAGGAAATCAGAGATTGGTTGTCAGTGGTAGTGAACTGCATTGAGATGAAGAAAAGAAAAGCACCTAGTAGTCCTCTGTACATTACCATAGGAAATAAACTCTTATTTAACCTTTGGGAGCAAATAGCATATGCATTAGAAATATAAGCCATTAGAGAAGAAAAAACATACATTTTGTAGACATATAAATGCCATTGAAAATATGACCCTTACTCCTTTAAATATTTGAAGTGTTCTGAAAATGCTAACTAGTCTCATTTTACTAGGTAATCTCCTGGATTAAGGATTGAGCTGTTCAAATTGCTGATTTCCAGTATTGACAAAAGACCGCTTCTGCATTTTTTTCCTGAAATGTTGATATATCAATTTCTCTTCCTTCTTTTCAGTCATCTTCTAAATATGGATTAGATTTTTAAATTTCATTTCAAAAGTATCTTTATGTAAATGATTTTCTAAAAGGCTGCAAAATGTCATCTTCTTGTACTCATTGAAGAAGATATGGCCTATCTACCATTTAGATTTTACTGACTGTCAAGCATGGATTGTAGGATGACTGCTTCTTCTCCCCTTCATCCCTTTCTCCTCCCCCAAACCCTCAAGGAGTCTGGGGGCTTGACTACATACATGGGAAGAGGTGTCTATTCTATTAGTTTAGTATGAAACTAATCATTAATCAAATGCAACCATCTACAGCTTTCAAGTCTCCCAGGGATAAATTGGTCTATCTGCACAGATGGCTAGATGGATATGTCCATTTCTCTTCCGCAGGAGAGCTGAAAAAATGATTATTATGCTGGTTCACACAAAGGTTGACATCTCTTCTTTCCCTCCCTAACCAACAGTGTCTTTCAGAAAGGCTAAATTATTTTCTGCTTACCCTGACAAATGGAAAATAACTTCTATTCACTGATTGATGAGGTTAGCTCAAGATACCATGCCATTACAGCTTTATCTCTACTTGTTGTTCTTCTTAGCAGAGTAGCCATTCATAGTTAACATCTTTGCCTCTGTAACCCTTTTTACCAGAAGTAATGCAAGCATTAAACCCAACACTTGTTGCCTAGTGTCATCTGTAGACCCACTGATTTTCAACAAGATTACAACAAGCTAAATGTTCTGCTCCAAAAGTCTGAAGGAGCTCAAATGAAGTCTACAATGGTGAGTCACTTTATAGCACTTGACACTTTTTCATTATAAATAAATATGATCCTGTATGCGTTTCCACACTTAGGTGCCATGTCACTACTTCTACATTTACATTAATAGTGAAACAGGATCAGAAGTGCGTAGGCTGATGTAGCTACCCACATTGCCTATAACAATACCATTGACAGAAAAAGTTTCAAAAAAAAAAAGTGTCTCAAATTTAGTTGGCAAATTCAAGAGATGCTCCCAGAGATTTGGTACAAAGTGCAAGTTTAACTGGCAATTACATTGATGAGTATTTTAATCATTAATAAAACAGAAGAAACTGTTAAAGAATTTTTTTCTTTTATTTATTTATTTTTTTTTTCCAGGCATGCCACTCCCAAGGCATTTAAGATTCATAAACAACAGATTTTGTAACCACCCCCTAGAAGGTAGGCTCAGGTCACACAGGTAGCTCAGGGAGAGTGCTCTGGGAATGAGGACTTTAGATTTTGCAGCTGAACAGGCAGGGATCAAAACAGAGCTGGAGCTTCAGCACTCCAGCATATCAGGCACAATGCCAGGGATGGCAGGACACCCTGGAGGGGAAGTGAAAGTTACTCTCTTCTTTCCTTTGCTCATCCCACACTCAAGGAAGAAATAAACCCTGGAATATTGCAAATAGAGTATGAACAGAACAAAATGCAGAGGCAGAGAATGAACAATTGGCCATCACTGTGAAAAAATAATAATAAAAAAGAAATCACTAATATTACTGAGTGATGTCGTGGCAGAGGCAGGGCTATAATCGAAATACTCTAGAGATCCTCTTCATAAGGTCTCCTTCATACACTAGGTAAATCCTTCTAAGCAGCATTTGCTGATGCTTCTTAAATGTCTTCAGAATTAATGGACACTGCTCATATTTCTTCACCTAACATTTCATTCAAGATCTACTCTTTTTTACCCTGGTTTCAGCAGAATGTCATAAGATATCATTCAGACTTGAACTGTTGGCTTGTCTTTCTTTCTCTTCCAGCTCAACATCTTTCATTTCTGTTTTCATTTCTGGTAACCCCAGAAAGTCCCCTTATCAGCTTTATCCAGAGGTCATTTATGCATTTCCTACTTCTGCAAGCAGAGAGACAGAAGGCTGCACCCACCCTCATTACAGAAAACATAGAGGAAAAAAAAAAAAAAAAAAAAAAAAAAAAAAAAAAAAAAAACCTGTGGAA
This sequence comes from Anas platyrhynchos, assembly GCF_047663525.1. Taxonomy (NCBI): domain Eukaryota; kingdom Metazoa; phylum Chordata; class Aves; order Anseriformes; family Anatidae; genus Anas; species Anas platyrhynchos. The sequence goes on from NC_092587.1 coordinate 129,136,402, forward strand.
AAATAAATAGCCTGACAGCATGTTTTTAATCAGAAACACTCAAGCTGGCGATCTTTAACACCTGAACACTTTGTTTTTGCAATGTCAGTGTTTCCTCCAGATGGAAATAGGCTGGCCCTCAGATGGGCCAGCAGCAGAGCTCAGCTCACTACATATGCCCTAAAAATAGCAGCTGTAGCCAGTCATCAACATCCAAGGAAAAGCCTGTGGAGGGAGGGTGACATATATGTGCAGCCAAGGGAGCTCAGAGGTATTCATGTGCACTGCAATGAAATCCTGAGCTCACTGGTGCTCTGTGCTCACCTCATTCCTCTTCATCCTTCATTCCTGTCCTATCCTTTCTCTGATCCCTGGACATACTTTACCACCTCCTCCTGTGCTTGCTCTTGCACCCCACATTTCAAAAAGCCTCTTTCCTCTTCATCCTTGTTTAGCATTATACCTTTCCCCCCTTTCTTTCCTGTTGCCCTGTCTTTTATCCCAGCTCCTGCCACACACCACCCCCACCTCTCTTCGGAGCCAGGATCTGGAAGCAAAAATTAAACTGCATTCTAACCCACTTCATGTTTATAAGCAGCTAATACAGCCTGATATGTTTTGACTGCCCCAAACCTCACTTGATGTAAGCGATAGCTCCCACTCAGAAGGAAGGCATTGAACTCACAAGAGAAAGGCCCTGTGGATCTTCCACACCAGGTGTCTGACAACAAGGGGAATAGCTGTTTCATTAACAAACCTGTAAGTGTGGCAGTTTGTGAGTGGGCTACAGAACACCAGCTGCCTCGTACCATTTTTATAATGAGAAATAACTAGAATCAGACTTAATTACAGAAATACTGTTGGAAATTTAAATAGTGCTGGTGACAAGGGTACAAGTCATCTCTATCTAGTTTCCAGAGAGTAAGAAGAGCAACAAACGCCTTGCCATGAGTAGGCATGGTATCAAAAATAACTTTTTGCTTCTATTCTTATCCCTTCATTCTTTCAAGCTACACCCATCTGCAGCTTAGCTGGTGGGACAGGCAACATTACAATCTGGGAATTTACACTGCAAACACCAGAACACAAGTAGTGCGTGCACGGTCGTGTCAACATTGGCCACTTGCCATTTCAATGAAAATTCCTATACCTGTGTAAAGCCCACAGTCCTGGGTCTGTCAGAGGAACTGGGATTTTTTTCATCATTGCCAATTCTAAAGATGCTATCATAAATTCCACGATTTCTGATGTTTGTCTTAAAGCTCTGAGCTGACAATAAAGGTAAATATCTTAGCTTTTCTTTTCTCTCTTTTTTTATTTTTTTTTCCTGTTGGAAAATTGGATTTCTGATCCTTTCAGCCGCTGAAAGAACATAAAAATATTGCCTAAGCACAAACAGGCAAAGTTCCCCATTAACTGGCAGGGGAGATAGAGTTGCACAGCAACCGTGACAGCATCGCATGACATGGGAGCAAATGCCATTTAGACTAGTGGCACTGAAACAGGCAGGAAAATGTAAAATCTCCTTACATTTTTCCCAGCCCCATCTCATGAGTGATCTGTGCCTGAAATTAGGGCACACACATTGTTCATATATTAGAAGACCAAAACAACAACAACAGGAAAAATAAATAAATAAATAAGAAGAAGAAGAAGGAAAGAAGAAATGGTTACATTCATCTTTTAAAAGACTTTTAATTGTGTAGACTATCTCATTATTTTTCAGAGATCTGACTCATCATTTTGAATGTCAATTCTGGTAATTTTCACAGTCTACAGGCTTTGTCCTGTTAAATGGAACAGTCAAACTGTTTGCTTTTCCCCTTATTTTTGAGGAGCCCTGGAATTCCTCTCTAATATTTGTTTCATTTCTGTCAGATTGGAACGGGTTGAAGTTGAGCTCAGAGGAGACATGGAGCCTTCTCTGCTATGGCAAAAAGTGAAATGCAGCCTGGAGTTTCACGTACTGCTGTTTATGAGCGTGCTGTCTCTCCCTCCAGTGCTTTGCTTTGCTTCATGGACTGCTTAAAATGGGAGCTGGCACAGAATGAACAGGGTGGTGGATTTCTCATTATGGGCATCCCACTTCTCATTGTAATGCCAGTATTGTCTGTAAATACGCAATGCCAGCACATGAGTTGCCAGCAAATGATTTCCCGATTATTGCTCAACCAAATCTGTGGAATGACATTCAAGTATGATTTCATGTAACAGCTAAATTCTGTAACCACCTGCTTCCTTTCCAGGAAGAATATTATTTCATCTCTCCATTCTCCTCTGTTATTTTCTATCTTAATTTTCCTGCAGTATGTGTTTAGGATGCTGCTGCTTTCCTCCTGGAACGATGACATCTCTGTACTAAGCCATACATTGCAATGCATTTGGCAAAAGACCTCCATCCCTGAGAGCAAGTTCCAGGAAAACATGCTTTTTTTAATGCCATTTACTTAGAAAAGGCTCCTGTACCTACAACTTTTTCCATCTAACCTTTGACTGCTCTAAAGTAAGCTCAATGGTTAAATGCAGTGATCAGTCACTAGCAGTCAAGGGCATACATCACTGTTAACCAGGAGAGCAAGCATGCAGATGTGTGGCTTGGCTTTACAATCCTATTGGCTTAGCTATCCAGAAGTAACCAGCTGCCAATATTTTTTGATCCTGTCAGCCAAGACAACTGCATGTGTACAAATTGATCTCCAACAGCATTTCACAGTTTTTTAACTCAAAAAAATAAATAAATAAAATAAAAAAGCCTTCCTTTTTATTTGAGACACAAAAATATAGGGCTGTAGAAGTGACATCTTGGACAATTAAATATGGTCATCTCCTATCACATATAGTCACATCATCTAAGCCCTTTCAAAAATGATCATGGTTCATTTACTGATATTGAGTTCCTTCCTATGCCTTTCATTATTTCTGTTGGAATATTGTTTTAGGAATTCGAAGTGTAGATGGCTGGAAAGGCTATAACTTCCAGTTTAAGCTTTCTCATGACCGGCTCAGAGCCTTTTGTTCTCTTGGCAGCATTGCCCTTCAGTTTATGTAGCTCTTCTGTTGTGTTTGGATTTACCTCACATCCAATGTTTTTGTATGTCAGCTGGAGACGTGCAACGCATTAGAGGAATTAGTGAGGCAGTACATGTTCAAGTATAATGTCCATATCCCCACTTTGCTTTAAATGCCTGATGAAGTGAAAAAGCAACTAATTTTGTGTCATTAAAATGTAAATTATTCTTTCCTTAAGCAAGATGATCAATGGGGTTTTGACAATAGCTGTGCTAGTTGCATAACAAAGTACCTGCATTAAGCTTTATTATTTATTTAGGAGGGTTTATTATTTTTATGCAAAACAAGTACATTAGGCACAACAGAAAAACAAGGGTATTGGAAATTCATTGCTAGAGACTCAGCCAGGATTTGTATGTAGATTAGGAGGAAATGAGAGAGACAAAAGTGGATGATGGGAGGGCACAGTTAAGATGTTAGGGAACCATACAAAAGGATGAGAAGCATCTGAGACCATTTAATTAAAAGACCCCAAAAGGAAGGGACATGATGGTGGAAGAAGAAGTAGGAGGAAGGGCAAGAAGGAAAGAAAAAAAAAAAAAAAAAAGTAAAATGTGGGGAGCTAATCATAATCCAAAGACATTGAGTTCAGCAATAATTAGAATAGCTACTTGTCCTAAAAAAGGACACAACTTTTTAGCCTTTGAAAGCATTATTATTGTAATTATGCCCATGTAAAGACAAATTTGTCAAACTTGTTGTATTCATATAGCATGCAGTTACAATTTCAGAAGTCACCATATCCCAGTAACAAACAATGTATAGTTTAATAAAGTCTAGTGGTTCTAGCACTATTTATATGTCTGTAAAGCCTCTACCTATAGTATAGAATAGCTAACTCAAACCTTTATATGTTTTCTATTTCAAGTAGAAGTTCTGCATTTCTTCTTAAAAGTTTATATATATATATATATATGTATTTAATGTAAGAAAGTTACTTCCAGACATATGAAGATTATTATTATTATTACTACTATTATTATTATTACTATTATTATTATTATTATTATTATTATTATTATTATTATTATTATTATTATTATTTTCTTTTGGAAAGTCATGGCAATGAACATGGAACTGGAGTTTTGCCAGTGGAAGAATAAACACTTTTATAAGAAAATGTTCATGTGCTGATTGAGATTCACTTCCAAGGGACAACCCCTACCTTGGCAATACCAGTATTATTCTGGTAGAAGTTGGGGTAATAAATATGAGTGTGAGGTAGGAGACAAGGGTTCCTACGTAGCAAACAACCACTTCAATTGTGGTAACATTCTGTCTCCTCCCCCTCTGCTAATCTGTCACATGGAAAGACAATGCTGTTAGTAAAGTCCAAATCCTCTTAAATCCCAACACTAGATTGTAAAATAAGATTGAAGTCACTGAACTTAAGCACAGGATATGTGCAGAACTGTGGAACACAACATTTTCTACCACTGTTAGGCTAGACTTTGTCGTGCTGTGATGATCACACACAACAATGTCATCAAGTGTAAATAGAGTTACATTGCTGGGTAGCTGATAAGGTTTGTACCCTAAGATTATTGTTAAAGATCCATGCCTGAATTTACTGTAATATGGCAACAGATCTTGTAGTAACACTACAGATCTAAGATATACTCTTATTTGTAAGAAACATTTTTCAGGAGGGTAATGGACATCATTTTCCAAATACAGTCTATTGTGAATGGAAAACCAGTGTAACTTATGTACCTCCTAGATCTGCTTTGCATTTTCTTCCCATAGGACAAAGAACACAGATACAAAGGAGACTTACACAGCACAGGACTTTCACTCAGAAAAACTGAATTATAGAAGTGTTATAGATTAATTTTGATGATTTACATGAGTGATATTGTAACCATAGATTGTAATGTAACCCAAAATGGTGCCCTGAGTCTAACCCCACAGCGAGGTTAGACTCAGTGGTCTACCAATGAAGAGTCAGTTTTGGAAACTTGTGAGTAACACGAGTGGCACAGAGGATGGTTTTGTAAATAAATTTGCTGTTTTCACAGATACCTCTCCTTGGTTAAATAAGTAGGAGAGAGCTTTTGGATATGCCAGCTCATCCTGTTAGATACTTTTTCCAAATGGAGGGTCTATAAATCACCCCCAGAAGAGCTGCACAAATACAGACAAGCCAAATATCTTGTGTTTCCAGATTCCTGATGCCCTAGCTGCATAGTGTTGCTCTCTAGTAAACACCACCTTCCTCTGTAATAATATTTAACAATTAAATCTAGGTTAAGAGTTGAAACCATGCAGAAGCAATTGTCTAAATAACTCCAAAGATAAACAATGCTATTTTGAAAGACTTGAGGGATTTCTTCCTAGGTATTTCATTGCTCTTGTAACAGGAGTAACAAAAATAGGACAGAAAAATAATTTGTGATATGCTTAAATCTCCTCCCTAGAATTCCATATAAGTCACTTGTCAAATTATGCAACACCTTCTAAATTCTTTGCATATTTTAAAAATATGAAGTAATCTGGTTTGTAACTTTGCCTGACTAAATGTAATGGAATGACATTTCAAAATACAGATTCACAGCCTCTGTGGCTATTGGAAGTGGGAAAAAAAAAAAAAAAAGTAGTAGAAGAAGGAGAAGTTCCAGCCTCTTTACCTTCCTGGCCAATATATTCCAGGTTCAATGGATCAACGTTACTGTCGAGTTATATCAGCTTGTGCATCAAGCTCATATGACTGAGATGCAATTAAAATATTAAAAGGAGAGGGGGGTAATTAATTCGTAGAAAGGAAGGAAGGGAGGAAGGGAGGAAGGGAGGAAGAAAGGAAGGGAGGAAGGAAGGGAGGGAGGGAGGGAGGGAGGGAGGGAGGGAGGAAGGAAGGAAGGAAGGAAGGAAGGAAGGAAGGAAGGAAGGAAGGAAGGAAGGAAGGAAGGAAGGAAGGAAGGAAGGAAGGAAGGAAGGAAGGAAGGAAGGAAGGAAGGAAGGAAGGAAGGAAGGAAGGAAGGAAGGAAGGAAGGAAGGAAGGAAGGAAGGAAGGAAGGAAGGAAGGAAGGAAGGAAGGAAGGAAGGAAGACACTTTGCTAAAATAACCTTTTTGGCAAATGCTAATATTCTGAACTGGCTGGCAGCCTGGAATGAATTTTTGGGAATCAGGTAGCACAAATTTGCGGCTCAGAGAGAAAGCAAAGTCTCCTGTGTGGTTCTTTAGCATTTTACTGGTGTCCCAGGTGTCCACAGTGGGACAGAGAAGATATGATCCTTGCCCCTGGAACATAAAATCCATTGAGCAGCGTACACAATAGAAAACCCAGGTGTCATATGGGATTTGAGTGCCAGGAACAGGCCTCTCAGTACCATCGCATAGCACTGCCATTATTTGCAAGTGTGTAGTCCCTCTACAAAATCCAGTCCATGCAGAGATCATTCAAGGGTCGGGAGCTCAGAGGGATGAGTCACAGGCATCTGGGGGGTGACATTGTGTGGGATGAGATTCTAACTCTTATTGTTTTTCGGCATACAAAATATACACAGCATAACCCAATTATATTGAATGCTGCTATAATGAACCCCTCTCATTGAGTGCTCTCTGCAGAGTGCTTTAAAACAAAAACTATTGTTATTTAACTGTTTTCTGCAGCTCAAAGAGTGCCACTGAGACTGATCCTGAATAAAATGCAATTGTTTGCTGAATTTAACTTTACTGTAACTGCTGCCTTTTAAAATACATGCACCTCTAAGAGCTGTGGCCATGTCACTAGTGACAAAAGTATACATTTGTGGTATTGAATAAATCTGGTTTCCCTTCCCAGTGTTCTTGTTCTCTCTGCAGTACCCAATGGTTTAAATCAGTTTTATGCAAGGACCTAGTCTGTGTGCTAGTTTGCTTCCAGTGCTGGAGCAAAAATATCATCCTCTGCCTTAAAACTTCAAGTTTGTCTGTCCTTTAAAATGATACAGAATCTTTTGCAAGTATGAAACTAAACTATTATAGCTCCATAATCCTTCGTGTTTCCCATAGCCATCACCAAATCTCTTACAAATATTGTAGGCTCAGAAGCTTTCTCCATATTGATCTTTCCTCAGGCTTTATATAGCATATATACCATGATATCAATATCTGAGATTAAAACAGATACCAAGGTAGTCATCTGAGCATGCAGAAAATATCTAAAAATAGGTTTAGACTCCTAAACTTACGTGATTCATAGGTGAGTACATCAACCACTCTGTCTTTATTTTCTATAACAACTCCCAGTGAATTAAATATAGATCTAGCAGTTTGCAAGCATGAGCATGATAATTAATTACTGTAAGGTAAACAATGACTGAAATCTACGCCATCTCTACCATCACCAGTGAATGCAAGATGGCTTATCCCTCACTAAAAGGAAGACACACAGCCCCATGCTTACCACAGGATAAAACAACTCCCAGAGTTGAGCACTGTGGTGGGAGTAACACAGGGGTTGTTCCCTCAGTGACCTTGAAATAACTTACCTGAGCACACATCTCCTACACCAGCTGTTTCTTTTAAGTAAAATATCGACCTATGGCTTTCCAAATTCTTTTCAGAAAGGGCAGGATTTACCTCTCACAGCATTTAACAGCACAAACCAGCTGTGCCTCTGGTATAGCATATTTCCCTGTTTAAGTGCAGTGTACATGCATAGGGAAGATGAAGACTGCAATTCTTGCAATTATACAAGTTGTATAATACACACAACTTGTTTCTTACCCATTAATTACCGTGAGATGTTTTAAGTTCATTTAATAGAAACAGTGCATATTTATACAAGATTAATTTGTCCTTGATTTTATTAAATTTGGAAATATGACAAAACAGCCTACACTACTACATTTCAGACATATTTGTGAAATGCTTTAAACAGTTAGAGCACACTAATTGCTAAATGTTAAATATCACTGTGTGAGGTTAAGTCCTTTTGGTGTAGTAGTGAAAATAGCAACATTATACCTTTCTCGGTGTACTGAAACCAATCACTAAAATATTCTTGTTTATTTCAACACAGCACAACTAAAAGCAACAGGCAACAAGCATCTAGAGAATAAAGACAAGTTTTTCGAATTAATTCTGACTTCAAAGTCCAGTACTCAGGAAAGATTTCTTCGCTGTACAGTGTTATTCAAAATTCTATGCCATGTGAGAAGTACCAGGTAAGCCTTTGTTGCTGTTGTGTGTTACAAATGAGAAACAATGAGTTTTGCTTAGTCCTTGGTTGGAATACTGCTTACTCTACTTTGTATGAATTTGCATTTAGGTGTGGGAATTTTACAAATGTGGTATGACAGCTTGAAATATTACTTTTCCCGCATGGACAAATGTCAGAGAAATTATCTATCTGTATTCAGAACAGCACCCAGCTGCACTGTTGCCTCCAATAAGACAGTGTCTGATGTCATTCAAACAAGCAGTTGCATTCATTTCTTTCCCAGGATGAAACAAGAAATATTTGTAAGTGACAGCATATTTATCACTCCTCTAGTGCTAGCTTCATCCTCCTATCCTACTATTTTTCTCAAACTCTTCAGGTATGTCAATTTGAAACCTTGCTCAATAAATGTATATGTCCCACACTGGTTAATCTATCCAAACACAAATGGGGTCTTATTGAGTTATTTCCACTGGAATCAAGTAAAATCCAGTACTCGGTGACGGAGCACTGGAACAGGCTGCCCAGGGAGGTTGTGGAGTCTCCGTCTCTGGAGATATTCATGGCCCATCTGGACACCTACCTGGGCAACCTGCTCTAGGGAACCTGCTTTGGCAGGGGGGTTGGATCCAATGATCTCCTGAGGTCCCTTCCAATCCCTACAGTTCTGTGATTCTGTAATTCTGTGAAATGGAGAAAGTGCCATGTTATTATTTATTAATCTAGCATCCTACAGAACACCACTCTCCTTAACCTGGATCAATAAAATTCCTTAGTGAAAATCCAGGTCACAAACAGAATGCCTTGTCAGAAACAACTGTCTTCTGAATTGATTTTCCTTACCAACAAGTAAATTCACTAAGCAATCTATTAAATAGATACTACCATATTTACTTTCCACAATTCAAAAATGGGTAAAACTAAAAAGCATTCCCAGGAACACACAGAACAATACATTTTTTTCAATCACCCTAAGAGCAGTGGTTTTGCACCTTTGACTACTTATACTAAGATAACGATGCACAATAAGCTTAATGTCAAACAAAAACTGCAGATTTGCTGTAGTTTATGCCTGTGAAATGCAGTTGATTCTCTGCATATGTCCTGTTTCATCAGATCATATCCAATCATATTTTGTCAAAGTGTTTATTCATTCAGCCTAAATCCAGTCACATGACACACATTTCAATGCACTTAGTATTAAAACAAAAGCTTTCCATAATTCCAGTTATTTTTAACTGTGAAAAGATACATCCGATTACACGGCCACTCACGTGTCATTTACTGTGTTTCAAGCCCATTTTTACCTAAGGTTTTCATAAGTCATTTAAATACTATTCCCCTTTAATTTTGAATTACAACCCACCATCCACTGAAGAGCTGATTTCTTCTCTTTCTAAGAAGGCTTGAGCTAATGTTGATGGGAATACTGAGGAATACCTATAAAGAAGTAGACATCCTTAAGTTTCCAACAAGGTTAAGAAGTACTGCTGTGCCACTTTCAGACTATCTTGTGAGAAGTAAAAGCTTAGCAAAGGAATGTAGGCATATTTTCTTTCTACCCTGCTGTGATTAAGTCTCAATTCAGTTGTACACAAGGGACAAGAAAAAATTAAATATGTAAAGTATGTTCTGCAAGCCTAGCTGCATCCAGAAAAACAGGGATTGAGAGGAAAGAATAGGATGAAGAGCAGAAAAATAAAGTTAACTGGTTTACCTGATACTGTACAGCACTTTTCCAGTCTTAGAAATCCTTAGCAGCTTGTTGTCTGTTGTGACGTCATGGAAGTTTGCTCCCTTCTCATTGGCAAAGAATAAATCTGGTTTCCAAATAGAGTCCAGCATAGAGGGATCCAAATCCAGGGAATCATCAGGATATTCACTGTAAGCCAGGCGTGAGTCGTTCCACTGCTGTCTCAAAAAAATGTTCACTCTGTAGTCCTACAGAAATGCCATGTAAAAAGGTTACTGAGCCACTCACCAAAATTGGAAGCCCACTTTAGCTTTCATTATGCTATTACACTTATTACAGTACCAGTGTTACAGCAAATATTTATGTTATCTTTTGAATATGAGAGATGTCATTTGAAAATTAAGCAGTGTAAATGCCATACTGAACCAAACAAACACAACTGGTACATTTTCCAAATCAAAATTACTTCATTGATGAAGAAAATGTTAACTGCAACCTCCAATGTTAAATACAACCTTCTTTCAAATGCTATAGATTATCCTAGTGGTACTTAGAAAGTCAGAAAGCATTGTGGCTAGCTATATACAATTTCAACAAAGATGCTATAAAACTACTAATTTAAATAAATTGCTTCCAGTGTGTAAATCAATTATTTCTAATGTACTCATGAATAGTTGCTAATTTCAGTGAATCCAGATTTGTAGAGGAGAAATTAAATCAGCACTTCTATTTACTGTTTGCATCCTTATTCTATCTACCGTATGCTTTTCTCTGTATGTTATTTCATTCACTCCTCCCTCCTTGCATCCCTTTAAAATTGTTCTAATTGCATTCTTTTGCTGAGTGGTCTGTTAGTCACAACTGGGAAGACAGCAATTATATAGAGGTTCATTTAGAACCAACATTAATACCGTGTCGAGAACTAGCTATTAAAAAAGAGTATGAAAAGAGCTTTCAGTGTCTAATACAAAACCCAACAGAGAGAATGGAAAGCTTCTAATGTCTATTCTCCTTATCCTGAATTTACAAAGTCAGCAAATAAAAGCATCATCTCCCCCATCTTTCCCTTCTCTTACAGCATATTTACCTGAAATTGCAGCACTTAGCTAGTCTGTGAATACTTTCTTGGAAATATATCTACTCTTCCTCTAAAGGGAAAATATTTAATAATATTTATATAGGTTACGTTATCTGAAGGAATACATTAGTAAATAATTCTGCCAAAGGAACAAAAGTCTTACATTTAAGATTTGTTTTGTAGTAGCAGAAGTACATTAAATGGCAGCGCTGTGCTTTTGACTTGGAAAATGTATGAGTTGACATGGGTTTAGTTAGGCCACTGAACCTTATAGTCTAAAAAAATCATCATTCTTGAAATGTAAATAAGTTTTTTCACTCTGATTAGACCTGCAGTAAGCAGCTTGCCAAATATACAAACTCCATGGAATGAGCCCCACCAAGCTTCAGCGTTTCCCACCATTCTGTCAGTAAGTTCATGATGAAATGTGCTGCTGCTCAGGAAGAATATTTCTAACATCCAAACAGATGTAATTTTTGAGACTATGGAATGATATTTCACAGTCTTACTAGGAACGCGTATTTTCTCATTTTCATTATCATTTCCATACTAGCTGTTGTGTAGATGTGAGTCAAAATATGAACATCTAATCAGAGCAAGACACACCAGATAGAGGTCTAAGAATAGCATGTTTATTAAAGATACTTAGAAAAACAGGTATCTGCTTTTCACAAGCCACCACACTTTTATGATGGAGTTGTTTCATGCAGTTTAAGATCAAGTATTAACTTGCAGTTCTGATTTTAAAAAAATATTATCACATCTTGTGAGGATACAACAAACCTAAGCATACTTTGTCTTGTCTCCTGGTCTTACAAAATTTCTTATATGTTTACATGGGACAGTATCAATAAAAAAGACAGGAAGGCCCTTGACCTTCATTCTACATCAAAGGCAGGAAATGCCATCATTGACTGACACATCACTACATAATAATATACAATTGCTATTGTTAGTTTAGCAACTGTTTTTAATTTTTATTAAAATAAGATATGTAATGAAGTCCACAGAAATCAGAGGGATTTTTCCCCCATGACATAGAAATCATAAATCAGTCAAATCGTCAAATCAGCAAACTGTTTAGAAATATCTAACAATAGATAAATGTGCCTTCATGAATTTCAGTAGTTGATGATCTAGCTAGCAAAAGCTAGTCTGAAAAATCCTTATTCATAGAGGAAACTCCATATAATGATATATATTATACCAAAATCATAAATACCAATAGAGTTATACTATCTTTTCCAACACATATGTAGGTTGAAAATATATCTTCATAATTCATAAATATGTTAGAGCCATTACACCGATACTCTTTAAAAAGCTTTTGCTGGTGGTGGTGGTAGTGGTTTTTCTCTGCAGACTGTGTTGTTAGAAGCAAAACAGCACTGAAACCTTTCTTTATGTCTGACTGGCTTTACTATCTATCTAGAAATATCTATATCTATGTATTTATGTATATATAGAGATATTTAAATAAGAAATAAAAATGGAAATATAAATTGCATATCAAAATACCAGTTACTTGTTTTCTCATATGCTTGCAGTATAAGCAGCCAAAAGGGATGTGCATTTATACAGTCAGATGTAATCATGTGCAGAATTTTGAGTTTACTTTTTCTGTGCTAATGTTGTATCTATCTTATAAAGATAAATTCTCCTGAGAATGATACCACAACATGGAGCTCAGGCAGACTATAGTGTGTATTCTGTGAGCTCCTGAGGTTAGGTGTGGGTGGACTGTAGTAATCCACTCCTACACTACCTCAAGTACACCTGCTCCACAAATTCTTTCTGACAGTACCACTGTTTTGAATGAGAAGTGTGGACCTGAAGTTTAAATCTCTCTGGCAATATTAATGCCAGAAATAGCTCAAGGCAACTCAGATAAAGAGTTTTCCTCTGTTCTCAAGACATAAGATCATGGTAATGCTAACACACTAAAGGAGTATTCATCTGATCAGTTTTATTAGATTTACATGAAGATTTAGGGATTCAATCCACATATATACTAAGTTTCTGTTATAGGAATCTAGAGAGAAAAGATTTTTCCATTCACTTCATGCTGGGCAAGGTCAGGGATGGCAATTCCGTAGCCAGCAGGCTCACTCCCCAGAACTTCTGCAAAGTTTTGTGTTCCTTTGGCCTCAAGCACTGCTGTGTCAGGGAGTGCTGGAGATCCCCACTCCCTCTTCAGTCCTATTTACTAACTCTGAGCTTACTCTCATCTTTGATCTTAGCCTTCCTCCCATCTTTCCCTCCGATCCCATTAATCACCCAGGTGTTGAGTCGGTTGTCTGATGCAAACATCAGACTTAGATTGTCTTGCATACATAGGAAGGGCTAACCATAGAGACTACTCTCTCTCCAAGTCCTGAACATGAGTGCTAAGTGGAAAATAGTGGCTTAATCATTGATTTCAAAGCCATGGAACATGAAAGTGCTTGGTTAACTATGCATCTAAGCATGTAAGGTGTCCTCAATGGCTTCATTGGGAATCCTTTATGCAGTGAAAACTAGACATGTAAATTGCTCAACTGAGATCTAACAAGCTTATTTGTAATATGTGTTTTCTTGTGGGAATATCATCTATCCAGCCACAGCCAACTTCTATACCCACTAAAGTTTTTAAAGAATGGCTATTTTTTCTGCTAACGTAAGTACTCAAAACACAACTGGAATTTGATGCATTTATCCCAACAGAGAACCTGATGTATAGTATCAGTCATTAATTATAGGGCATAACAACAATAATAACATTCTCACTGTTAGTCATTTCTGTAATTAACAATTAGTTCATCAATGCACAAACTGCTCTTAGCTTCTCCTACAGCTGATAGCTAAAAAATCCTGGTCATTTGTGACACTGAACATCTGAATTCCTTGGGACTCTGCCCAGCCTGATGTAGATTACTCATCTGTGATACTCAACTGGAGTCATGCTGCACAGTGGATTTTCTGCTGAATACTGCATGTGTGAATGCTTCCAAAAATAGATACAAAGCTTACTGGCATAATTGCTTTATTCTGTGAACTTACTTAGGAAAATCTTGGCTCTTTCTTTTTCTTTCTTTCTTTCTTTCTTTCTTTCTTTCTTTCTTTCTTTCTTTCTTTCTTTCTTTCTTTCTTTCTTTCTTTCTTTCTTTCTTTCTTTCTTTCTTTCTTTCTTTTTTTTCTTTCCTTTTTTTTCCCCACAACAATTCTATCAATTCTATCTTGACTCTGATCTAGCGTTTTTTACTATTTTATTCTGGTATAATATACATCATTTTAATGTGGAAGAAACTGTTTCTTTTGGAACAAAGAAAAATCAATCTTTATACTGTCCCACATGTGCATAATAGAGCAGAGAGATTAACATATTTGCATTTTGGGAACAAAATTCATGACAACTCTGTGGAATTCATCCACTTGGAGACAGCCAGCACAGACCTCTGTTTTATTTCTCAATTAAGGATTTTAGCTTTTAGAACACATTGGGTATAGCACATAGGCACAATACAGAGTTGTGCTGGCCTTCACATAGGGATAAATTTCATTCTGGTGTTTACTCTAATTGGAACAAAGAAGCTACTACTGCTAACGTTATTGAGAACTTATTGAATTAAGTAGGCCTGGGACTGTAATCCTGTTTGCCATGTTCATTTCTCCTATCGAAAGCCTCTCTAACAAGTTTTCATCTCCCAAGGTTTCCAATGCAGCTCTTCCAAGTTATATATTGATAATGTCTCTTCAGTATCTATACGTGGTTTCACTTACCATCCCTGTCCTCTGAGACAAGAACATTTCTTTTTGACTTACAATCCAGGGTCTTAAATGAATCTTTTAGTTTTATGTCAAAACTATCAAGAGTATTTTATGAATAAATGAATACTAGGAATCAAACAAAACTCATTATTTACCAAAAGGGATGCCAACATTTTTACCTTGATTGCATCTATTTCAGAAAGTCAAAGTAGATGAAACTGTAATTGATGTCTGCCTCTCAGAGCAAATTTAAAACATCCTAAAACTAGTCATACTAGTCATTAAATAAGTGACAGCATTAAGAAAATCAATATTAAACCATTGAACAGCATCTAAGGGAACACTTTCCACACTTTCAGCAGATATTATGAACAAAGCAAAATAAGAAAGCCAACAGTCTTTGTATTCATCTACTTGAATGTTTAGCTGTTTTCAGCAGAATGTGTTAATGAACATTGAAAAGGTGCACATTAACATATTTGATAGACGGTAAAATGCAATGAGGGGATTTAATCAAAGCAATGAAGGAGTCTAATTAATGCAATCAGCATTAGGTCGTGCAAATATTTTCATTGAATGCCATCTTGTAAAGCCAGTGACATGCAGGATTTTTTGCTACTTAAAGCTATGTTGATGTCTCTACATCTTAAGATCAACAGACAAAGCTGGATAAAAAAGGCTACATTCATAACTATATTTTCAGAATCTTTCAAACACAGGAAAACAAAGTTTTCCAAAAGTAATAAAATTTGTCTGTTGATCATTATGTTACATCAAGATTACATTTTTTATGTAATTTTAAACTTATTTTTAATTTCTTTTTTTTTTAAAAAAAAAAGTTTACAGATACGTATACAGATACAGATACGTACAGATACGTACAGATACATGCTTATTTTTTATCTGTGTATGTTATAGTTGTGTCATTTATAAAAGACTCTCCTATACAAATTAAGAAAGCAACCTGCCCTAGTAACTACTTGTCCTTTATCTCTGTGAAAATGTTAAATAGCCATTGTTGATTGATTTATTTATTTTTGTATAAGTAAAAATATTTAGGAGCATAGGACTCGTGACTCAACATTTCTTAGTTACATCTTTCCCAAATGATGGTATAATTGAAATTACATTTAAATGAACTATTTTAATATTAAATATGATATTTAAGTTAGGCAAAATATCTGCTGTTCCTTAAGAATGCAAAGATTTCAAGGCATCTTTTATCCCATTAAATAATAATAATAATAACAATAATAAATATATATATTTTTAAAACTCTTTTGTATAACTTAAGTACTTTTCTAGGTAACAAGTTCATTTTTTATTTTTAAGAACTCAGTCCTACAGGATGTGAAGTATCTTTATTGTCTCCAGTTTCAGCAAACAGAGTAAGACCTGGGTACTGTATAGGAATTATCAGAAAACAAAATAGTGAAACTACACTGCAATCACTTCAGAAGTGTCCACAGCTGTTCGTTACATCCTAAGGTAATGGACAGCTATGTTATGCACATAGCTCTTCCAAAATTTCAGTGAAGGTGAGAGCACCCTTTTAAGTTTATTTTGTGGGAGAGGAATATTAAAGAATCTGAAATAAAGCTGGGATTCGTCACAATACCTTTCCTAGAACAGTTTTAACTCACATACAGAATCATCTGGTAATTATCATAGATTTATTACACTATTATATTATTATATTTTCATCAAAAAAATCTCTCACAGTATTAACCTAGTAACCAGATGTATATATGCTTGGATAAGTTAACAGATCTTCTTCATTCAGTGTTTGAAAAACGAGATTAAATAACTCAACATCTTTTCAGATGTACTCAGAAAATATATTTATATATATATATTTTTTCTTAGGAAATATTAAAGAAAATGAAAATTTAATTCCAGACTAAGGAAAAAATAAATAAATAAATGATGGATTACAATTTTCTTTCTTTTTTTTTTTTTTTTTTTTGTCTTTGGTTTCTTTACTCTTAAAATTCATCAATTTTTAAAAGAAAAATCTCATCTTGAAATGAAAATTTGAACTATCTAATTTTAAAAATATTAAAATTAGTTTTTTGTTGTTGTTGTCGTAGTTGTTGTTTTGGCCCTGTTTTTATGGCTGATAGTGTTCTTTGAATTATTCAAAATATGCATTTCATTTACCTGGATTCATGGCACTTTCAAATATGAGATTGGCCCTGAAAATACCCAAGTTTTCTTATAGCTATATGTTTCAGTCATTTGACTAAAGTTCATGCAGTCAGTGATGTAACTGCAGTTCAAAGAGATAACTAATGTATCTGCAGTTCATACTTTAGCTAAGTTGAAGAAGACGTTTCTGGTACCTTTGTCAGCACAGTCTGCAGCAGCAGATAATTCAGCTTGGGGTGTAAGACTCACTCAAAATATAAGGTTCTTGGCAGGCAACCCCACAGCTGAGCTCCAACCATTCCATTCTTCTGCTTTTTTGGTGCTAACAAGAGCTGGGAAATGTGCCTTGGGCATCCCTTTATTTGCTGCCATCACAGTCACTACAGACTGTGGCACAGCCACTATAGATATACATTTAGACTTGATAGTTGAGTTTAATTATTTATATATCTCTAAATAAAGTTATTTTATATTTTTTTATATTTTAATTAACTGGTAGTACCTTGAGAACTTAGCAAATGTCCTCACATCTAGAGCATCTCTATTCTATATCACATCCCACTCCTTCACAAGATGGCTTCAATGACCAGTCCCACTCACCATTGTAGTTTCTGCTATTGAACCAAAGCTGTTGATAAATATGTTGCAGGTAACATTTACAGGAGGACCTGCAAGTTGAACAATAAATAGAAAAATTGACAGGTTGTGTTCATGACATATATTACGTATTGTTGTTCTCTTGCCAATGGCATCATAGCACTTACCATTGTGGTTTCTGTGACTGATCCAAAACTGTTGATAAAAATATTGCAAGTAACGTTTACTGGAGGACCTGTGGAATGCAATAAAAATGTTGCAATATACATTGAAACAAAAGTACAGATCCCTCAGCCTCTGCACAATCTGATATAGACGTGGCTGAAAACAAGCAGAAAGTGAGTTTTCCCAATCAGATCACATAAACGTCTATCAAAAAAAAAAACATTATCAAAACGAAATTAATTAACCTGGCTCCATTGGATGTTGTTATATAAATATGCAGGACTGTATCCTTCCATTTAAGGATGTAGGAAAAGTTTTGGGTGAAAACATGAGTGTAACAGCTCTTAATTCACAGCTCTGGTGCAAGATACACTACAGCATTGCAAATGCTCCTCATTTCCTTTCTCTCAGACTTACAGTTATAAGATTATCTCTCCATACTTATCCCACTCCGTGTCTAACATCTTGGCACGGAAATTCCCGGCAAGGCCTACTTTTCATATTGACTCCAGTCTACTGGAAAAGGACTTAGAAGAGCAGGTCTTCATGCACCTGATATGGAGTTGTCTGCCTTCCTATAACAAAATGTTTTAACAATATCTGTTTTGGCTTGACACTGCTGTCATTAGACAGCTGTTTGTAATCTCTTCCTTTTCACCTCCTTTCCTGCTATTTAGCAGGCACTGATGTGTAGTAGAATGAATGGGGACTTAATATTTCATTAGTTTTCTTTTAGCCCCTTAGATTTTTAGGCTTGATGAAATAAAGAGGGGTTCACAACTGAATTAAAATGCAAAAGTTGATATAAACATTTAGTATCAAATACTTTTCTCTCTTTTTTTTTCCCTCATCACTATTTTAACAACACAACTTTCCCTATATTAAAATAAATAAATAAATATATAAAAATCAGTGCACAAAACATAATTACCTACATTCAGTTCCACCTTTACATGAGAAATTGTTTACAAATGATGTAATTTTTTTTTTTTTTTTTTTTTGAAGAATGGAAAGACAAAGTGATGTGCTTAGTGATGCACAGTAGTGCAGAATGCTACAGTATCATCTTTTTGAGTGCTAGACTACCCACCTTCCAGGAAACAAAATTTCCTGTCTTTGTGAAGAAATAACACAACAGTAATGTATTTTAAAGCTGTTAAATTCCAATGAACTATGCTGGTGAACCTACAGGTGCATGGCCTTGTTCTTCCCCAGGAGCATGAGTTTACATTCCCCTTGCTAAATTTCATGAATTTCCTGTTGGTCTACCTCTACAACCTCTCAAATTCCTTCTAAATGGTGGCATAACCCACTGGTGTAATAAACTCTCCTCTGTGCTTTATATCTCCTGCAAGTTTGTTGAGGGTGCATTTTGTCCCATCATCCAGGTAATTAATTAAGTTAAATAGAGTAGGTCCAGTATCAACCCCTGGAGTGCACCAGCATTGCCTGGCCCCCAGATGGACTTTGTGCTGCTGATCACAACTCTTTGAGTACAGCTCTTGCTCCAGACTTGCCCACAGTTTTTAGGAGTGTGGGATTAGTGATCAGCAGCCTTATCAGTAAAGACCAAGATGAAGAAGGCATTGAGTACCTCAGTATTTTCCATGCCTTGTGTAACCTTCTCTTTAATCTTACAGCATTGTCTGGCAAAAACTATCACATGTGAGAACCCCAGGTTTCAGTTCCTAAGTGACAATGCAAACCCTGTCAGCTTAAACAAACACAATTACATGTGTTAAGGGATTTGTTACTATACTACAGAATGCAGGACATTTGTATACTGAATGGTTACATGCTACAGTACCATATCTTATAACACAGCAAATATCTCCTTCCATTTCACTATTCAGCTGCATGACATCTGTTACCTTCTCTGCTGCTAGATGTAGAGCTGTATAAGAACTTAGTAAACGTAAGTACTGCCAACAAAATTGGTCACATTTCCTTCATTCTCAAAATTATCTTGAAAGAGGGTTATTGGTGAGTTATCACTCTTTTTTTTTTTTTTTTTTTTCCTGGTCATTTCTATTTATTTTTAAATGTCAGAGGTGTAATGGTGGATTTATAATCATATGAGAACAGAAGGTACTTAGTAAATGATCTTATAAAATGACATCTCACCATATAATTTACAGATTCTGAGCAAAGAGCCCAATTTTCCCTTAAAGTCACTGTTAGTGGTGGGTTTAGTAAATGTGCATAAGAAACATGGACCAAATGAAGCAAAAAAAAAAAAAAAGAAAGAAAAAATATATATTTACACACTGAAGTTTGCAATGATTTTACTGTTTTGTCTATTGATTTTTTTTTTCCTATGGAAGTTGATGTGATTATTCCAATGGGAAGCAGTTGTACAGGTGTTGTATGTCTTAAGGAAGCAGTGTTGTTTAAAGAGGGCACACCACATCACTTTTTCCCATGAAACTTTTCTCACACTCACTCCTAATTCTATCAGACTTTTCTTATCTAATAGCTCATTTAAAATGAAAGCAGTAAAATTCTATGAAGTAAAGCCAAGATTTGTGAACATAATCTAAATTTTTTTCAAAGGTAAAGAACACATTTATTTTGATTTTATTGCCTAAAATCTCAAAAGAGTTGATATAACCTCTACAAATTTAAGCCAAATATACTTTATAATAAAATCTTTTTCACTGCCTATTTTTGTCACCTAGAATGAACAAGCAAGCAGTCCAGGTGCCTTTCAGGTACATTTGAGATTGTCAAAGTCATTTTTAAGTCATGAGAAAAATGCCTGTTTCATGAAAGTACTCAGGCCAAAAAATAACCCCCAGGTAGCGAATGTACAAATACACCAGAAAGAAGGTGTCTGGTATTCTGACAAGCAAACAAGATATCATTATTGTTCCCTGCAACTCCCTTCCCCTGCTTCCCTGTACGGTGTGTTGCTCTTGCCAGCTGATGTGACTCTCCAATAGACTGTCTTCTTAATAAGACCTGACATTGTAATATGCCGTACCCCTCCTGTGACTTCAGGGCACTTAATGCTCACAGAAAGTCCTCAATACTCATCTGCAAGAAACCCTGAGTACATTGAATATCCACCTATATTTGCTTTGATATATAGCTTCACACCTCCTGTACCAAAGGTGCACTACTGTGACCTTGCCACCATCTGGTTGGAGAGTGAATCCTTTCCTTGTCATCTGCCAGAGTAGGCAAATCTATCTCACAGTTTGAAGGAGTACCACTGTTGACTGGTGAGTGCTGAAAGCTGTAAGCTGAGACCAGTCCAACTGCTAACTGCACCTTTTGATTAATATTCTCAAATTTGGTTAACACATGACCCCAAAGCTTTCTTCATTTGGCAGGTTCATGAAAGACTTACTTGTACTCTTTCACTGGACATCATTCTAACCACAACTAACCATATCTGTATTATCACGTCCACTTCGACTCTGTGTATTTGGTACATTGTTTCTAGGCTGCACCTGGCAGCCTTTTGCTCTTCAAATTAATTTCAACCTCATTGCTAAAATGTCTATGTTAGGAAAATTATAATCATACTGCATTTGGCAAATGCATTAAACACAGCACAGACAGCCAGTCAAAAGAGGTGATTTTCTCACTACATTTAGTGTTGGCCCAGCCTCAGCTTGAATATTGTGTGCTCTGCAATACAAAAAGTTCTGGACTCCACAACACAGAAAGGCTGCTGAGGTCCTTGAAAGCATCCAGAGGAGGATACTACAGCTGGCGGCAGGGCTGGAAGGCATGTGCTGTGAGGGGAGGCTGAGGACACTTGGGCTGCCCAGCCTGGAGGAGAGGAGGCCCAGAGGCAACCTCACTGCTCTCCACAGCCTCCTGAGGAGGGGAAACGCAGGGGGAGACGCCGGCCTCCGCTCCTGGAGCCCGATGGCCGGGCACGGGCACGGCACAGAGCTGCGCTGAGGAGTTCAGGCTGGGCATTAGGAAAGGTTTCTTTGCCATGTGAGGGTGCCCACACACTGCAACAGGCTTCCTGGGGAGCTGGGTGCTGCCCCGTGCCTGTCAGTGCTCAAGGCACGTTTGGACAATGCCTTTGGTAATGTGCTGGTCAGCATTGATCACTCAGGCAGCTGGACTGGTGGTCTTTGGTGGTCCCTTACAACAGAACTATTCTATTCTAGTCTAATCTAACCTATATAAAAGATTTAAAACAATGCCTGCACAATTGTCAGTTTTGTAAGGTAAACTAAAATATAGTTCACATACACAGAGACATACGGGTACACATACAGAGAACTCTGGGCAAAGCAGAGAGGTGTGGAAGCAAAATTAGAGACGATGAACCAGAATTCTCTCATGGAATTAAAGTGAAAATTTCAGCAATCTATTAAGAATCTTAAGTCCAAATCTTCCACCTTTTTGTTTAAACAGTATTTTTTGGTCAACCTTCTGATTTTGGCACATGTGCCAATGGAACAAGTGCTTTGCCATTATCCTGGATAATCTATTTAATTCTGTATATCAGTGAGAAAGCTGAACTGAACTGCCTTACTCCTCATACCATAGAGAGCAGGATAAGGATGAGGACTGTTTGAAAAGATTAAAATCAATCCCTTCTGAATGTAAGGATAAAGCAGGGATCCAGAACCAGGACCATAAGGCAAAGTGAGGGGACAGTGATCGCACTAGGGACCGGGTGTCCCCTCATCAGTGGCGTGGGGATTTCACATCCAAGCTTAAATGAGGGAGGAGAGTGAAATGTGATTGAGGACGTACATGCTGACCTGAGCACTGCTAATACAGATACCATAACAGTAGGGTAGAGTAGCAAGAATTCTGAATGTAGTTTTTTAAGTTGCCAGTTCCGGAAACAGGCGGGGTTTTAGCAACCATTTCTCCTCCACCAAACCGAACCGCCTCCAACATCCAGCACAGTCCTCATGAGACCAAAAACAGCCAACTCCCATGGAGGGCTCTGCTTCTGCAGCTGCAGTACTACATGTATCTGAATTACCACTTCAAGAGCTTCACAACACATCTCTTCATGGCCCTGCAGGCACATCCTTGTACGTCAGGCAGCAACACCGAACTACTGCTGGGACACCACAGCTTGCCATGGTCATCAGGCAGGAGCAAGTTATTTATCCTTCAAGCTTCCTCCCTCTGCAGAGTGAAGCAGGCAAGGTAAGGACTGGAAAAGTGTTATCAAATGTGTCTCAGCCTGTCCTGTGGCCAGGGACCATGGATACATGACCAAGGAAAGAAAGGGGGCTTTGATGCATTGGAAAAATTCCCCTGAGGCACAGGGGTCTTGAAACTACTCCAGAAGCAGATCAGTTTGTACACTTGTTTTCAATGTTCTGCCTAAACATGTAGTCCAACCCCTGGTGAGAAAAAGCTCATGATTTAAGAAGTTTACTTAGGTTTCTGTTAAGAAAGCAGGAACCACACCACAAGTGGTCTTTATTTCAAGTACATAGGTGAGCCTCCTTCTCCCTTTCCCTTTTCTTTTGCCTTTAGGCAAAACCAACATTTTCCCCCACCTTCCCTCCATCATCTCATTTGTGTCTTAACAGCAAAGGAAATATATCAGTCATAAGAAGCAAAACTAATAACACCAGGACAACATAATCACCCTAAGGCTTGAAAATTGAGGTGATGTTTATTGTTGGGAAGTGATGCTTTTTCACTAAGGACATTATTTTTCTATAGGATTTCTGTGGGGCACATCAACCTAACTCCCTAAGTATAATCATGCCAAGAAAACAAATTAGTCCTTTTTCTTTAGATGTGTTCACCACAATCCAACATTGCACAGAAATTATTATGCTTACATCAATTTTATTATTCATTGATGGCAATTGTATCTATTAAACAAATGAATAAAATAAAAAAGGAACCTCATGAGGAACCTCTCAGGAACCTCTGCAATACAGCAATTGTATGGTACTTTGCCCTGATGCAATTTACTGTGGGAAAAAATAATAAAATAAAATAAAAACAAAATTATTGTTCTGCTTCATCAAGCTAAAACCAACATACTCTGAAAGTTCATCTGTCATATATAATAACTTAGCTTGCTGAGAATGCCATGTCTCCTGGTGGGAATGTAGCAACAGTTTTGTGTGCTTACTCTTGCATCTGAATACAGAATTGTATTCTGTGAAGTCAATATACATGTACATTTATGAACAACAGGATAAGGCCAAGAGCTACAAAGACACTGAGAGATTCAGAGCCAAATCTGCAGACAAATTTAGGTGCCTAAAGCCTCTAGGAATCTCATGCCCATGGATATTATTGAGCCCAAATACTACCAAGTAGTTAAAGAATATATTTGAGCAATGCCACTTACTGCAATGGTATATGTAGAGTGAAGGACATACAGAATGCTCTGCCCAAAGTAGGTAACACTAAACAGAACCAGCACGAAAGCATTACAGTTAAAGGAATGCCTTAAGTACATTTTTTCCCTAGTTTTCGTGTCGCTGCCTATTTCCAGAAGTACACATGTAGGTGCACACACACACATATAAATATACAAAATGGCATCAAGACAACTCTTCTTCTACATCAAAATTTAAGCTGCTTCCTTCATTTGTTTAACTTCAGAAAACATTTGAGCAAAAATGCAGCCTTACAACATTACCTAGATATAAAAAGGGCACGTCACATTCCAAAATTGAAAGCTTTTCTTCAGTAAAATACCACTGGAGACTTACAAGACAAATACTCCAGTGATTGTCAGATTCAGGTGATTACAGAATGAGTCAAAGAAATAAAAGGTCTCTGAGGTAAGTAGAGCTAAAGCCATCCATATATGCATTGACATAGTCTGAGGTCAAACAGTAAGCAATCAATTTTTGAAGTGGTATGTGAGTTTTCAGCTGTGGGACTATTGCTGAATGTAACAGAAGTCATGCTGCTAAAATCCCATCAGAACATCACAGGAGGAAAATCCCTGCTAAGATGCACTTTTTGTGCCTTAAAGTGCCTGTGAAAATTGTTGGATTGGCATGCCTTACACTGAAGGAACGCCTCTGTCCTCAGACCCAGTGCTGGAACAGGAAGGTGAGTCTCATGCTACAAAACCTCTTCAGCTCTGCATTTGGCATTACAGGATAGTCCATATGACGTGTTCATTCTTCCCTGCCTCTTTCTGCTAAGGCTGATAACAGAAACATGTATTACTGTCAGCTTTGGGGTGCAGTGGGATATTTCCATGCAGGTTATCTAACAGACACCACACAAGAACAATTTTCAGGCACTATTTCATTTCACTCCCCAAACCAGGAGCTCAGAAGTGAAAAGCCCTTTAAACAGTTGACATGCTCCTGATATACCCAGCTAACCTGAGCTAGTCTACAAAGAGTATGTAGCAATAACAGACACAATGGATCACATAAAGGCATTGGAGCTGACTTTCACATAGGCAGTTTGAGGGCTGCTACCAGTGCAGTCATGGCAGGTTGGAATTCACTGGAGGCCAGTAACCTCAGGCATTATAGCTCCTGCTGAGCTCTGTATCATCTCTATGTGGCACAAAGCACCTCTGAGCAAATTACTTGAAAGCTAACTGAGATATTTCTACACAAGCCTGTCACACTTGTGACTGAGTGCAGCCAGGCCCAAAGCTAAAATCTTGCATGTGCAAATGAGTCTGTGGAAACAAATTTAAAGAAAGAAAAAAAAAAAAAAAAAAAAAAAAAAAAAAAAAAAAAGTGAATAAGAAATCTTTGATCCAAAAATTTCCTAATGGAACTAGAAACCTGCACTTCAAAGGTACTTTAGTACGTATGTCAACTTTGAAAATATTCAAATAAATGCTTTAATTCTTCATATGTCCATTTTTTTATATATATATATATTTTTTCTCTGAACTCTCCTCTCTTTTCTCATGTCTTTTCATTCTGAAGAGTGACCAGCACCTTACTACAAGGCATTTACATCTGAAGTCTTTGTTCCTCCAGTGCAAGGGAGAAATGGGTACTTTCTGGTGAAATTGAATTGTTAGCTTTTCTTATGGGATGAAAACATCCAGGCACCTACTTGTTTTTTTGTTTGTTTTGTTTTTTATCACCAAGTAATTTTCACTGACATGAGCAAATGGAAAGCAGAGCCACTCAGCCTCACTGGGAGCATGTAGCAGAGATGCTCCTTGCACCTGGTTCTGAGAAACTGCTTGCTTGCTCTACATTAATGAAGACAGAGCCCTTTGCTGCTGATCAGCATGTGAACTGCCTAATGTGTTCAGAGGCCTGGGACACACCTTAATGTGGTTAAATAAAATATGGTATTACATCTCTAGTCATGAAATCTGCATTCCTGCATACGGTCAGTCAAACTACTCTTGGGTAATCTTATTTTTAATAATATTTTACAAATTCACTGTAGCCAACTCATCCAAGAGACCACACGGAAACACAAGATAAAAAATATGCACTGAGAGAAGAAGGCAGGAGGAAAGTTCTGCTTAATGAAAAAAAAAAAAAAAAAGAAAAAAAAGTAATAATAATAATACAGAAATTCTGTTAACCCAGTCTAGGCTTTTATTTTCAGTTAGAATTAACTGCTTTATGTTCTGCTACTCGCCTCAAAACATTTATTAATAATAATAAATGATGTTTTATTCCTTTTTCTCTAAATATTTCTTCCTTTGTTCCTTCTCTGTGATTCTGATCTTGTACCACAGAAATTGATGGAAGCTTAGTTATATGTGTCAATAGGTATGGTCTCAAATATAGAACTTAGTCAATATCACTGTCTGTATTCAGAGAGGTCTCAGAATATATTTTAACTCCCTTTTTATTCTTCTGAGCCTTGGACATTTACCTTATTTCATAATTCTGCCAGCTTTTATTTTAACATCTCCCTAATGCTCCTTGCTTTACTGTCAGAAGGCATATGCAGGAGTTCAAGAAAAAGAGCAGTTTGGTTGACTAACATTACTGACCAGACATTGATTTATTGTCGCTAGGGAATTACGCACCAAATGATGTATGGGACACAGATGAACAACGGGATTTAGACAAATGGGATGGCTCAGGCATAGGGACAAATGACAACAGAAAAGGTCAGGAACTGATATAGATGGCAATCTGCAACTGGTCACAGACAAAACCACATATATTCACCACACCTAGAACTAACATTTTTCTTTCTGTTTTTAAACATTTCAGCTGTTGGGAACTCCCGTTTTTGACCTCCTTATAGTTCCACTCATTTCCATACAATCTATACAGAATATTACTCTGAAATTAATTCCTCCCTCCTGACCCATCAGCTGTTCTGTTGTACCTTTAGCTCAGTCTCCTGTACCCTCTCTTTACAAATCCTGTATCTCTCTGAGAACCTGTTATGTTGTCTCCCACATGCTGAATAGCAAAAAAAGGATCTGCAAGACTTCCTTTAAGCCCCCTCTACTCTGCCCTTGTGAGGCCCTACCTGGAGTACTACATGCAGGTTTGGGGCTCTCAGCACAAGAAAGATGTAGACATGTTAGGAGTCCAGAGGAGGGCCACAAAATGATCAGTGTTGAGCACCTCTCCTATGAGGAAAGGCTGAGGGAGCTGGGGCTGTTCCGCCTGGAGAAGGGAAGACTCTAGGGAAACCCCACTGTGTCCTTTCAATACCTAAAGTTGTGTCATAAAAAAGACAGAGAGGGACTCTTCACTTGGGTAGATAATGACAGGACAAGGGCGAATGCTCTTAAACTAAAAGAGGATAGGTTTAGATTAGACTTTATGAAGAAATTCTTCACACAGAGGGTGGTGAGGCACAGGAACAGGTTGCCAAGAGAAGTTGTGGCTGCCTCATCTCTGGAGGTGTTCAAGGCCAGATTGGGTGGGGCCTTGGCCAACTTGATCTAGTGGGTAATGTCACTGCCTATGGCAAGGGTGTTAGAACTAAGTGGTCTTTAAGGTCCCTTCCAACCCAATCTCTTCTATAATTCTATGAAGGCACTTCTTGGATGTCTTTAACCAGCAATTTTTCAGTCATCGAGGAACTCTGTATATAAAATGGCTGGAAGAATAGAAGTGGAAATGAGAAGTCTTCGCCTGCCTAGAAAACAAGCATCATTTAAACTGGCTGGCTTACTTTTTTTTTATCAATGCCAAATCATCTGGAGTAAGGAAATGATAAGCTCTACTATGCAGGATGCTCACTGCATCACTGAGAGGACCATCACATGGTTTAAGAGGCTCAAAGCTCTGCTAACATAAAGTTCATTGTAGGGTCAAAGTACAATCTTTTTACAGTTTCTACAACCAATATCCATGTTAAGTAGGAGTCTATTATAAAGTTGTCCACATGAGACCATATTCACACTGAGGAGTTTATTGTATTGGCCTATATGGAGTCTGTCCCTGTTTCCAATTTTGATGAGTCTACAAAGTTTTTCTTACACAGGAAAAAATAAATAAATTAAATATGTGTGTGTGTGTGTGAACTTAAAAACTGTTTTTAACAGATTGTTCAGGCTTTACCCCATGCAAAGCCCACTTCAGAAGTGTGAAAAAAATAAAAAATAAAGTAAAATAAAATAAAGTAAAGTAAAATAAAGTAAAATAAAATAAAGTAAAATAAAATAAAATAAAATAAAATAAAATAAAATAAAATAAAATAAAATAAAATAAATAAAATAAAATAAAATAAAATAAAATAAAATAAAATAAAATAAAATAAAATAAAATAAAATAAAATAAAATAAAATAAAATAAAATAAAATAAAATAGTATTTTCAGGGATAAGGAGACAAAGAACTGTAAAGTCATTCTCAGTATTATGGAGCCAAATGGCTGCAAAATTCTCCCAGATTATTATTTTTAGGATGGCTCCTATAACCAGACTGGCCAAAGGTTTTTAATACCGCAGACTTCTCCATCTGATAGGACATCACAGTCTGCAAAGGACAATTGTTGCAGTCTGAAGTTCTTATGTGGAGTGGCCACATGTGCATTTTGGTTTGTGCATGAATTTATGCATAGGCAACAGGCTATATTCACATCCTGACAGAAAGCAGTTTTCACATCCTTTGTTGGTTTGGTCTAATTCATGTAATTTGCATGCATCTTTTCAACAGAGTGAGATATTGCTTTACATTTCAGTGTGAGAGGTTATAGCAGCACTCCTGCCAAAATGTTGTTATTATTTTATTTATTATTTAGGACTTATTCTTCATTAAACAAACCAAACAGCACAAGAAGAGGCAGCAGTCCTGATAAAACAGTTTTATAACCTAAGATGAGACATGAAGACAACACACATCAGGAATGTAGTCATTAGAGACAGCCTAACATAACAAATGTTGATCTGGCAAATTTTAATCTTAGGTTTAATCTTAGGTCCTAATTATGTTGGTTTAAGGAAAGCATTTGGCCTCTTCTCTGCTGTATTTCCTTAAGTACAAAAACAAAGGAGATAACATAGACAGGTTCTTGGGACAGAATAACTTTATCAGTTGAATATCT
The DNA here is from genome assembly GCF_047663525.1 of Anas platyrhynchos. Lineage (NCBI taxonomy): Eukaryota > Metazoa > Chordata > Aves > Anseriformes > Anatidae > Anas > Anas platyrhynchos. The sequence goes on from NC_092587.1 coordinate 129,165,445, forward strand.
GTCACTATTCTTCAAGGGAAAGTGCCCACAACTCATCTAGTCTTGGATTCACCCAGTTTCTTCCATGCATTCCTGAGCTTTGGAGAGATAGAAACACAAATGTAGGGATATTAGCTTTCAGAGGAGAGCATCATAACACTACTGTTCTTCCCTGGACAGGCCACTGTTAGCTGTAACCAACAAAATCTTAGTCCTGAAACAGGTAGAAGCAGATGCAATTCTGCTGCATTGGTGGTATTTCCTCAGTAAGGTTTAGGTATTTCATTCAGTATCCACAGTTCAAATCATTACTCTGCAACATATAAAAGCTTTGAAAGAGCAAACACAAATTTCAGTCCTTCCTTTTAAAACACAGTCAGCTATGCAGCTAATAACAAGACATTGGGAAATACCATGCAGAAGGAGTTATTTCTAGGATCTTCTGTGCATACCTCAGATTGAAGGGATGAAAACTTGCACCTCCTAAGCTACAAGTCTATGGGTTTCTTGGGACTGGGGAGGGAAATCTCTCACTGTCACCTCATATTGATAATGGATAGGATTAGTGCAGCTATGGTCACTTTTTAAAATAGCTAATAGGTGCAGATGGTGTTCTGAACTCACCTTATTGTGCAGCAAAGCACTTAGGATAAAATATTTGGAGAAAGAGAGAAACTGGATTCATAAAAATTTGTATCTTAGCTGTCAGAGTAATTATTGGGAAGAGTGAGAGAAGTGTTGGTTTCCAATTCCTGTCCTTACAACTTTTTCTGTAACAGGTACTTCAACAGACCACAGCATGAGATGGTTACAACAGTCACGTCTGTGCACTGTATCAAAATGGTCAAGACTCTTAGACAACCAGCTACAAGGTTAAAAAGCCATGTTCCCCTCACATTTTCTCCCTGGACTAACTGAGTACTTGGTGATCTCTCATGCTTTCTAGAATTGTAACTTTTATGTTTCTCTATGCTTTCATTTTAACCATGGATTTTGTCTAAATGAGATCGGCAGATAACTATTTATGCCAGACATTGCATGCTCTTCATTTGAAAGCTGGGTCAGACCCGGTACCACCTTGTCTGCATCATTTAGAGGGCTCTTCTCTGCAGACCATTAAAATCACTCATTTCTGTGAAAGACTGTGAAATGCATATTTGGAAGCTGAAGTATCAAACACATTTTCTGATGACTTAATCAGAGATTTATATTCATATTGGAGGGTGGGGAAGATTAAAATAATGAATTTGCCTAATAAATCTGCATATTTCTGCTTTATGTGTACATATTCCTAGTTACCGTATCACTGTGTGGAATAGATTTTGCAGTTTACAAATGTTATATTTATAGTAAATCAAGTGTATATGTTTTATATATTCTATATATAAACTGAATGTTATTTAAGACAGACGAAACATAACAAGACACTTAATTACTGACCCCAAGGCATTGGCTTCAACTACATAAGATATTTAAATCTAAGCCCGACACTGGAAATAATGAAAATAACACAATTAAATTAGAACATGGTGAGAACAATAGTGTCTCCTGTTTTGATATCAAAAGGCTTTGGATCTGCTTTAACATTTGTTTATCATAAATCCCCTTGGCAGTTTATGCAGCAGCAGACCAATATTCCATGACTACTGCCAAATCCATTGATACCTCTTAATTAAATCACTGGTACTGAAAAAAAGCAACACACCAACACAACATGAATGACCATGGATACCTTTCAAATGTAAGAGACCAGGAACAGATCCCTAGCCTGGAGGTCAAGCAACATTGTGTTTACACTGCTGCAACCTCACAGCCTTTCTGACTTGTTATGGAGGGAAGGAAGCTATTTGGAGGAAGCTCAGAAAGAGATTCAGGGAATGAGCAAACACATAAGCTGTGTAGGTAGTCAGGGAGTCTACCTGAGCTTGCTGTCTGGCCCCACTTGTCTAGTAGGCTTGACATAACCTAACTAGCTATAAAATTCCCATAGCCTGCTGATGTTCTGGGCAAGAACATGAAACTAAAAGAGATGGGGAGAAGGACAACTTCCATAGCCCTCTTTCCAAGGATTTATAAAAGAAACACAATTGAAAGGTTTCTCACATAATTGCAGTGGAAAGGTTTCTGCATGAAAACATGTATATCTAGAGCAGTGACAGAACATCAGTTTCTTAGCTGCATTTCTACAGTTGAAGAAATAAAACAAACAAACAGAAATAATCAACCAATCAACCAACTAAAAACAAAACCAAAACAACCCCCCAAAAACAAACAAAACAAAACAAAAACAAACAAACAAAAACACAACACACCAATATTCTGTGGATAGGATATCCTCATATAGTATCTCACATAGCATCTACCTTTACACCTTTACAGTGAGAGGCCTGTTTCAAAGATAAAAGTAAATCATAAGCATACCTCCCTAATAACAGATATGCACACATCTCAAGAAACCTGTGTTTAAGGAGTGTAGCAGCCTGGCTGCTTCCAAAAACTGGCCATGTGTCTTCCCTCTGCCTATAATAAAACTTCTGCATATGTCCTACCATGTGCATCAGTAGGGTGCACTTCCTTCCTCTCTGATGTCATGCCTGATTCTGATTTGAGCTTCTACTGGATGTGGCCTTTTGAGCCTCAACTCTATAGAAAGTAGCCCAATGTAGAATACTCACTGCATCTGATGCTATGGGCAGTGGTTGTTACCAACTAAAGTCTGGCATTGGGAAGGTTGTTAACTACTGGAGAACAAACCATGCCAGCTCTGTGTCTATGTCATGTATATGTTTCAGCCTATTAATATATTTATAGGTTATTTTTCCAAAAGGTATTTATTGTGAAGCATATGTTTAGATTAAGGTAAATACCATCAGACAGTGCCTCATCTTAGCATGTACATAGAAGCTGCTTTTATGTATTACTCCTGATGTCATTCATTTCACCCTTAAATGTCATTCAGTGGTTTCTATTCATGCTTTTTTAAATATTTTATTGTTGGTCAACTTAGGGGCCAAACAAGCAACAGGCTTGAATGCATGGGAAAAACTAACCCTTGGTGCCAAGGAGTTATAGTATTAAAGTGCATAAGCCATTTTCTGTAACAGTTGTCAGGCTAATTTTCAGTAAATGACTTAGTCCATGAGTTTATTATTCAGATGTAAACCCACTGACTCGGCACGAGAATAGCATTACACCACTGTAATCACAGACTAATCTTTTACAGCTATAGTCACTACATGCCCAAACAGCATCCTTCCAATAAGACTTCTGAGTTCAAAAGCAGCAGCTTTTCAGCAAGTCGGTTCACACTGCATTGCACCATCCAGTGATGAGGATAATGTTGATGGGCACACTTGCTACACATCTCCATCTAACTCCATAAAAATCAGAATATTCTTCAGAAAAAAAAAAAAAAAAAAAAAAAAAGCAGGAGGAGGACTTAATGGGAAAGAACGCACTGAAAACATAAAATTAAACTCAATATAAAATAAAATTACTCTCATCTTCATTATTAAGATTTTCTGGAGATCTTGGGGACAAATTCCCCATCTCTCTCCAGTGCATGACAGCCATTTAATTCTTAAAGTATTAGACATAAAGGACTTAATAATGACTACAGGTTTTCTCTATCTGATCAGTTCTAGCTTATTTTAGATTTTAAGTGATTTTAGAAGATGAAGGTATTAAAACACATAATTTATTATCTTCTGGAAGTCAATACTTGCCAAGAAATCTTAAATTCAAGCTGATTTTCCATCATCTTTGCATCTCATGTTGTGATTAAGCGGTAGATTGATCCTGTGTACCATGGTATTGCATATAGTATTCTTGAGGAAGCTTGAGGTGAATATATATGAATCTATGATATCACTTTACCATCTCTACTTTCTACCAGCACAAAACTACATTCTTGGCTAGTGCTATAACACAAGTGCCCTGCACTACTTCAGGTTTTGTTGAGGAAAACAAAGTGAACAATGGAGAAAGTACAAGACTTCACTCTGATTTTTGTTGTTGTGGCTTTTTATCATTAAAAGTATATATCATTGATATTAATCACACAAAAAGAACATCCTGCAGGTTCACTTTTTATTATTTTATGTAAGCCACACTTAATTGATGTTATAATTGAAAAAGAAAGCGAATCAAGTCATAGGACTCCAAGTGTATGTTTTCTGTCAACAGAAGGACTCTCAGGAACTTCTGTTAGTATTAGCTTGTAGTCTTCATATTTACATTTAAAAGTATTCCCTTCTGTATCCTTACAGAAATTATTAGGCTATTCAAATTCAATAACAGATAAGTGTGAGATGGAAAAGCATGCATTAAGTATCTGACAAACTGATTAAAGAAAGGCAATTTTGAGAGCATCATTCTGGCACTTCATCTCTGAGAGCACCAGCTCTGGGTGATCATTGGGGCGACAGTTTCTCTAAGTCCCTGGTTGCTCTGTATCTGACCACGGGCTGTGTCAACAAGAACCAGAAATCATTCTTTGTGTTCTCCAATGGTTGTATAAGAGAGAAAGATAGGAAAAGAAAGGATCTTTCACTATGCAGCACTGCTGGGAAGAAAAAGATATAAAAATAAAAATAGAAAGAACTAAGCAGTGATATGTGTTCTTGATGTCTAAACGTTTATATATTCATCTGTTGCTCTCCCAGTATCTTCCTGAATGTTCTAAGTCACAAGAGGCAGTTAGGCAAAAGCAGTAACTAGTGATGAAATGCTTTATCTGGATAAAACACCTTGTTCCAGTAAGCAACATTTTCCTCTCTTTTTAGAATGTGTAGACTTTATTTCACAGAATAATCAAATAGGTTCTGTTTTTTTTCTGTTTTCCAGTAATTCAGACTAGTCATAAAAATACATTTAATTATTCTATAATCAGTGGTATAAGATAAATGGGTTCTACTCAGTTGCCTTTCCAAGAATATCAGACTTTTCTGACATTTTAAAATGCCTGGTGGACTAGGAGAAAGATATATAACTGGTCTAAAGCAGAAAAAGTCAGACAAATGCATGAGTAGTGAACACATTATCTTCATGCAGAATGTCTCTTGCGAGTCACGGGAAATGGATATTAACCCCAGACTATATGCAGAGTCAGATATTTTACCCCTAGTTTAAGCTATTCTTCCCACAGATATCTTTTATGCTTAAAACTTCTTGCCTTAAAATACAAAAAAAAAAAAAAAAAAAAAAAAAAAAGTTATAGCTTGGGTAATCTTTTAATATCTCATACATCAATAGAGTTATGTTACTTAAAATATCAGTATTGTACAACAGAGCATATCACCAAAGAAAAGATAAAAAATACAAAATCTCACACAGGCTAATAAATGTTAGAAACAGAAATAATTTGTATTAAGGTCACAATAAAGATTTTGTACAAAATAAATAAATAAATAAATCTTTATAATACTTAACTATAAGCAAGATAAATTTATTATGACCTCTTTGCAGCTGTGCTCTTATTCTTTATAAGGAAAAAATATTATATAGAACATTAAGTATTTTTTATTATTTAAAAAAAAAAAAAAGACCTGGGCAACTGTAACATAGGTATGCATCGTAATGACTAATAAAAATAGTTACCAGCTGAAAAGGTTTTCACTTGTGCTGTGAAGTTCAAACCCAGGTGACTTAGCTCTCTAGTTCACAAGAAAACCTTTTATACCCCTCACCACTGAGAGCTCAGAGATGTGAAGTTATGAAAAAATGCAGATCTGTTTGTCAGTTCAAACTGCTGCAAAGTACCACACCGCACTAGAAAGTGACATCATGAAAGTATACATGTATGAAATGCCAGACTCTTTGATATTAAACACTCGTAGGTGTCATCAGGCAGCAGCTTCACCTTGAGAACATGAACTATGGGACTTGGAGGAGAAAAGCATTTGTCAAACAGATCAGCATGTACCTTACATTGTGCACACCATACCTGCTCTACCCACTTGAGCATCAAGGGAACAAAGCTGTGGATCTGTCTTCTCCTGCCTTTTTCACAAAATGCTTTTAGATATGTGTTGGGAGAAATAAAGAGCTATATTTTTATTGTCCTATGCATATGACTGCCAGTCTCACTGATTTTACCTGAGCTACGAGAGATGAAGCAGAAGTCTTCTTTTACTGTGCATCCCACAAAAAGGGTAGGAAGAAGTTCTTAACAATCTCAATTTTCTGCCTTTATCTGCATTATGAAATGTCTCTAATATTCATGCAAACACATTACATGAATGTAAAAAGCCAATGTAATATTACTACAAGCCAATGTGGAGCCCAGTTCAGGGTCTCAATAAACATTTTGAAAACTATTCTGAAATTAAAACTTGTCTGACTAAAGTTTTATTAATTTAAAACCTTTGGATCTGAAAGTCAAACTAGAGTCCTCCTCACTGGTAAGCAGTCAAAAAAGACATTTCATTACAAGTCTTGTACTTGGCACATGTGAAAGAGAGAGAAAATGGTCTTTGATCTAAATTTAATTAAACACTTTCCTCATTGACATGTGAGCTTCTTTTTTCCTAACGGTTCATTCGCTGGCTAAGAAATGATTATTTCACTTGTTATCAGTGTTCACAGCACCGCTAACAAAGATCAGTATAGAAAAACGTGCATTTTGGTCAACAAAGCCAATAGATACGAGTGCAAATGTACTTTGGCACCAGATTTGTAGAGGAAATAATTGTTTTATTAATTTTCAAAGTAGAACTACATTCCAAGCTTAGAATTGGCTTAGAAGAGCCTGTTTGGGTGGTATTAAAGAGCTCTCCAAAAATGTTAAATATTTACAATGAAAACTTGTCTCCAGACTCTCTTCATTTGAAGCCAAAAGACATTCTTTGTTCATTTCCACCAGGATTTAAAGGTCTACAGCAAGGAAAACGTGCTCTGATAGCAATGATTGCAAATGAGGCCTCCAGTCCACAGCCTTCTGGAATAGTGGTTGTGATTCTCCTCAACTCAGTCAAAATTTTGGAAGAAAAGGGGGAAGAGGGGGAAGTCATGGAAATTCCCCAAACAGCGTATGTTTTTGCAAGTTTGTATGGATCCTGAAAAACTGATTCTTAAAATTGTTACCCAGATAAATGTTGTGTGCATACCCTGAATTCTACCTCCCTATTCTGGGGAAGAAGATTTTACTTTCTTCAAGTTGAACACAAGCATAGACCATTTTTTTCAGAAAGAAGAAAAAGAAGCCTGCTATAAAGAAGACCACAATTCATCATGGAAATATTGAAGATAGGTTCTTCATGGCTTAAAATTTTCAGGCATCTCAATTGTTTTTAGAGGGGGACCTGGAACCTTATTTACTATGTGGAATAAGTAAGATCCTCAAAAACAACCTCCAGCACCTAAGTATTATTGTCATGTACAGGTAAATTTGAAAAGAGGGTTTTCAAGCTCTGTACCCTTATCACCCACATTGCTCCTCCAGTATTCCATTGGAATGACTGATCTCCATGACAATATCACACTAGAAAGCTGAAGTTATTGAAAAGAGAATAAAAACCCAGACGTAACACCCTTAAAACTACATTTTGACAAAAAGGTAAACAATTAACTTATCAGCAGTCTTAAAAAACTTACCTTTAAAATTTGGTCTGATTCTAGCATCATACCCCGATGTCCTTCCCATCAACTTGTCCAAAAAATCTGAAGGAGACAGGGTCTGTGAGGGGGATTTTCCAGATCTTGAATCATGTTCTTTACAGAAAGTCGTCCTAAATAAATTATTAGCCACCATTAGCTACTATTTAGCTAGTGTTTCATTCAAGTCATGAAGAAATTCTAGCACTAAATAAAATTGTATCAATCCAGTGAATGTAACGATTAATATTTTTATAGAGCAATATAGTCTATTTTTCATCAGAAAACTTTAGTCTAGAAATAAAAATGAGCTTCAGGTAGTATGCATGGACACAACTTGCTCTTCACACACAAAAAAAAACCAACAACCAACCAAACAAAAAAAAACCCTCAGCTTTAGGAAATTTATTAGAGCTTTAAGAGTTTAGAAGATAGATTTTACTATTTGTCTTAATGTATAGAACAGTCACACAGGGACTTTGATATCTATTTCATATCATTGTTTTAATTGTATGTATGCAGTTAAAATGCATATATGTTAACACTGATTTAAGGTGGTCTTAAAATTCCAAACAATAGCTGGCAACACTCACCAAGCAACATTGAAAAATATGTTTGTTTGTTCGTTTGTTTGCTTTTACTGGAAAGGGTATAGATTTATTATTATTTTTTAAATGTTCTTTACAAATGTCACCCAAAGAAGGCTGAAATCATGCTAATGAATGTCTGGATTCTTCCCCAAAAGGGCAAAAAGGTTTCAGTCAGTCACATCTGATATTAGCAGGGTTTTTCTTTAGTTTACTTTACTTTTGTTTTGTTTTGTTTACCAAGGAACATCAAATTATAAAAATGATCAATATCACCAGTTGGTATTTATATGCAAGCTCTTAGAACACATTTCTGTTTTCAGGTTTTAAGAGCAAACTTCTGGTACCATATCATGCATGTGAAACTTTCTGCACATAACATATTACATATTGCAAGCACCTCGGGTATTTCAAAACAAGAGAATTCATGAGTTTCCCCAGGTCATTCAAAGGGGAAAAGAAACTATAATAAAATAGTAATATTTGGTGTGCAGGGGCACAGATTTTATCATAAATAGCATTATCTTGATTCCTAAATGTCATAGTATCTATGTTTCAATAGTATCTATGTTTCAATACAGTCTTTCAGCTATACAAAAAGTAATTCTATCTCTGTCTTCTGAACCATTCACTATATAAATATCTACCCAAAGGGAACCACTCATTTTTTTTGTGCATTTACATGTAAGTATAAATAAAATAGATATATGAGTGAACATCTGAAATTAAAAGCAAATATTAAATCTTTTACCTCTTTATAAAAAAATCAAAACTGTTAAAAAGCAATGATAGTAAATTCTTGAGGTGTGACTCCCTGCTTTTTTCAGGTTCCATATACAGCGGGCAGTTGCTTCTTTTTGCTTTTGTCAGTGACATGGTACAGTTACAACAACTTTAATTTTTTAATACAAAATATATAATATTTCCATCTTAAATCACAGAAATATTCAGTTAAGATAATAAAAACTGGAAGATTAATCTAGTGCACTTATCTGGGATGATCCTACACAAATTACTTCTGTTTTCATTCTGAATCCACTAGTTATAAGTTGTGTTGTGATCTCGTGTATACGAACTCATGAATATAATCATTATTTCATTCTGTCACTGTATATATACATCATTATGCATATAAATACACTTTATACATGTACATATAGATACACAGCTGTGTATATTATAATAATAAATCTCAGCTGAAATGGTGTTTTGGCTAATAAAACTGACCTGTTTGCCTTGTACCGCAAAAAGTCAATACCTAAAGCAAAAGCTTATAAAACATTAAAAAAAAAAAAAAAAAAAAAAAAAAAAAAGCAACAGTCATATGTACTGATACTTTAAGTGAGCATAGCACTGGTCTAACCCAGGGTTTTCCCAAAATCAGAGGGCTGGCTCTCTAATTTCAAATAACCATGTCCCTGACAAAACTGATTCAGTCATTTCCAGAGCTTGAAGAGGAGGGAACCGAAGCAACTTCCTACATAACCTCTGGTGGGAGCAGAGATTAAATTCAGAAGAAAAACTGAAGGAACTGTTTTTTGCTATACTGATAATCAATAACAATGTACATTTTTCAATCAGAGAAATGGAAAATAGATCACCCAAACTTGATTTTTTGGTGTTTGTTACCAAGCAACGAGTCTCTGAGTGTAAAAGGGATAGCCTATATAGAATGAACATGAAATACTCTCAATACAGCAAAACAAACTAGGTTAATGTGACGTAGTTTCTTTATAGTTATGATTTCCATAACCTCTGAAAAATATCATCACATAGAACCATATCACCTACCTGAAGTGGTTTGTCTCTAAGAAAAATGCAAACAAGGTTGTCAAAATTTTCACTAGCTGCCGGTTCATTCCTCCTGCTTTCAGTGGTGATTTTGGAAAATATCCCAGAAACGATTCCAGAGAGATGCAGGGAAAAAGTATGCTGGTGCTGCCTAGATTCCCCAATTCAGCAATAGTTTATTTTTCTTGGCAGTCGGGAAGAGAAGGTCTGGATCTCTACAAACTGGGGGTAAAAAAGAAGTGCCAGTCCTTGGAATCATGGTCAGGTCAAGCCTAGGCTCATCTCCAGCAGCCAACACAAAGGAGACAAAGCATCAGACCTGGTCGCTCCCTCGCCTTGATTTTAGTGGGTGAGGGAGAAAGGGAAAAAAAAAAAAAAAAAAAAAAAAAAAAAAAAAGAGAGAGGAAGAAAAAAAAAAAAAGGAAAAGGAGAGGAAAGAGGAAACCCCACTACCCACAGAGCATCACGCACAGGGGAGCAGCGCTGCGAGCGGTCTGTTGCCGGTGTGTTTTATTCCCCCTTTTTGCTTTGGAAAGTAGTATTTAGGAACGGTGGCGGGGCTAGTGGCTCGGTCTGCTTCTCCCCTCTGCCGGCAGGGAGGGTGGGACGGGTGGAAGGAGGGATGGAGGGACGGAGGGGTGGGTGGGTGGATGAAGGAGGAGGAGGAGGAGGAGGAGGAGGAGGGCGGGGGGCTGCGGGGCACCCCGGCGCCTGTGCCGGAATGAGGCGCTGGGGATTCAGCACTCGGACAGCTCCGCGCCCGCCGCCGCGCATGCGCCTGGCGGCCCTTCGGGTGGGGAGGGGGCGAAGAGGGGTGAGCGCCTTTTGGGGGGTGGGGGGGTGAGGGGGCCGCCATGTCGCGGCACCGCGCCCCCAGGGCTGAGGGTGGGCAGCGGGCAGAGCGGCCCCGGTGGGGTCCCGGAGGGTCCCTGAGGGTGTGGAGGGGGACTGGGCGCTGGGGGGGCGGTGGGGGAGCGTGAAATGCTGCCTTGCCTCGGCTGCCCGCGTGGTTATCGCTGCCTGCAGCCCGCTCACTGCGTCCTGTGCACCGCCCTGAGGGGGAGCCGCGTGCCCCCGCGTCAGCTCAGGTGGTTCCTGCAGGAAAATCCTAAACTTTCCCTGAATCGGAATCAAATCTGCTTAAACGACCTGAAAAGCAATTCATGGAAAATAATTGCAAGCGGTCTTTTCCCCCTAGCCAGCATGCCCAAAATAAATCACTCTTCATTCTCCAGTTGGAGGTCCAGCTGTTTTCTCCCACCAGAAAACCTGTCTGCTTGAACACTGGTTTGTTTCCACAAAATTCACACACACACACACACACACACACATTTCTCATATCTCCAGGCAAAAAAAAAAACAACTACCACTTCATGACAGATAACTTTTACCATGCTTGGAGTCAAAGTCAGAAATGTCTTCTGAACAGTGCTTGCTGTGTTCTCACATTAGCAAGAGATCAAAGCCACTTACCATTCATTAAATGAAACTCGGTTATTGCATTTTGTTTATTTTAGTTTAATACTGTAGGACATGTCTGAAAAAAATATATACCTTGCTAGGTATTCATAGGTTCAAATGGTAGCTAACATAACATCTTATGCAAAAAATAATAATAATAAATAAATAAATAAATAAATAAACAAATAAATAGAAAAAGCAGTACAAACATGCAAATCTAGGTGTAATCCTTATTGCCTTGCCTGCCAAGTCTGTGTGGAAGGTCCAACAGAAGAAAAAAAAAAAAAAAAAAAAAAAGACCACAAAGTTTTCATTTATTATAACTATCAACATTTAATGGTAGATACTGAGTTGATGCTGAATCACTGCACTACGACGTCCTCTAACCTCGTCAGAAGATAGTTCTTCATGCTAACGTGGTATTAAAGAAGAGTTATTTCGCTTACTGCAGTGTCTCATTCTGAGGAATGAAGCTCACAAAGCTACATCTGGAAACAATAAAATAGTTTTGAGTCAACAAAGACATTCTTTTCAAATTTTTTTCCTCTCCTTATCTGGGTAGAGACCCAGTAATGGTGCTATATATTGTTACCTTTGGTTAAGATAAATCGAGAAATTGGAAAGCAACAATCTCTATCGGCTGCAGGAAAAAACTATGTCTCTTTAACCGACACTGCCACCTGCTTAAAAGTATGGGGAATCTCAGGAATGCATGCAGAGTTCCCATTGCAGGAATCACTGAATACAGCAGGTATCTTTCAGATGGTGCTGTTTGCATGGATCTTGTGATATGACATGCTTTTAAAGACCTATAAATGTCCATTGCCTTTTTTTTTCTGTTGTTGGAAAAAGTAGCTAAACATTTTTAAAGTTTTTTTAACTGGAGAAAACCTACTTGAAAGTCTGCTTTCCAAGATTTAGCCGCTAGCAACCATTTTCTACTCTTCACAGTTATTTGAAATGCTAAATAACTGTATCCCGAAGCCAAATATATATATATATGTAAATATATAAATATATATATATAATATAAAAATATATATAAATATAAATAAATACATATATAAATATATATATATATGTATATATATATGTATATATATATATATATATATATATATATATATCAGGAAGTGCTTCAAAATAACCTGCCCTTAATTGGGGTAGGGGTTGTAAAAACATGATGAGATGTAGTAATAAGAACCTGGGGTACCTGCTCCATCATTCCTGACACCTCCCAGTGCTTAGAGGCTTCAGTGACGTGTTAATCAACATGGTAGTTGCATGGAAGTATCAAACAAAATTTAATACATGCTTGAAAACAGGGATTTACTAACTTAAGGAACAACCTGTTCAGCCTGGAAAGGAGGAGGCTCAGAGGAATCTCATCAATGTCTATAAGACCAAAAGGGAGGGTGCAGTGAAGACAGAGCCAGGCTCTTCTCAGTGGTGCCCAGTGCCAGGACAAGAGTCACTGGGCACAAACTGGAGCACAGGAGGCTCCCTCTGAGCACCAGGCAACACTTCTGTGCTGTGCAGGTGATGGAGCGCTGGCACAGGCTGCCCAGAGAGCTGTGGGGTCTCTTCCTTGTCCAAAAGCCACCTGAAGATGGGCCTGGGCAGTCTGTTCTGGGTGTCCCTGCTCGGGCAGGGCTTGGAGCAGGTGAACTCTAGAGGTCCCTGCCAGCATCAGCCTTGTCCTGATTCTGCCTCTAAAGAGTCTCTAAAGCGTTTCTAAAGTCTCTGTGTTGCCATTCATCCACAATTAAATAGTATCTATAAAATGCACAGCCAATTGTGAGGAATAAGCTACAGCTGTACAGGTTGGGGGAAATAACTGCCTAGATGTCCACAGCACTTTCCCAGGTCCCCTTCCTCCTCAAGAGCCAGAGCCATCAAAATGCAGCAGTTTCTATATAAGCTGTGTATGTCCTGTTGCACAGTTGTGATTCTTTCCAGTGTCACTCATCTGTTATCTCTCACAACACATTTATGACAGCAAAAGTGTGGCAAATGAATGGGAGTCAAGGACTCCCATGCAGGATTGGGGAGCCAGGGAGGGTGAGCGTGTAGTAACATGGCACAGGAATGTGAAGAAAGATGAGAGGAAAGTGCTGTTCTTCCAGCGAAGATGCTAAATAATGCATCCTTACAGTTCCCCAGGAATATACTAAAGATTAATAAGGGTACTAAATATGATATATTATGTTGAGTATGAACTAATTCAGTCACCTCTCTATTCTACCTGAGTTTCTTAAGCACTAACTGCTGAGCGGAAAATAGGACAGAATCACCCTTTTTCCATGTAAATGGTTTTATAACAGTTAATTGGTGGCACATGATTTATATTTGTTTGTATTGTGTGTGCATTTTTGGAAACCTAAGAAACAGAAGAAATAAGATCATACCACTTTCTCAAATTATGATAAATAAGTTATCCAGGAGCATGCTTCTGAAGGAACAAAATCCATCACTTCAAATATGCAATTAGTGTCCATAAGAAGAGAAAATTCAATATAACTTTCAAAATGGCATGTCAGATTATTATAATTGCTGGATGTTTGTTAACAAGACCTAGTGTATTTCAATATACTGCCAAACATAAATTAATAAAGAGTACATCCTATGTAAAAGGTGCAATTATAGTGGAGGGAAAAAAAAAATAATATAAATAAATAAATAAATAAAGGTAATCTAACATGTCTGACAAATGACAAACCACGGAGAAGAAAACAACTGCCCTGTTTTTCAAACTTTACTGTAACAAATTATGTAAAAGACCAAAAAAGGTAAGCAAATCCTGTTTCTCTTTAAGAATTGTATTAGTAAAAAGTCTCTATCAAACAATGATAATAATGCCCTGGTTTATATTAGGACAATGTAATAACTGTTTGTTCAGCTATTCAATATAAAGTAAAATTATGTATTTCAAGCATTTTTTTAAATCTGACATTAACAGCTCTAACACACCACTTGTCAATACAGCTCCATTTTGCATATATTCAAAATATTTTTACATCCTTCTTTCTCTTTTTTTTTTTTTTATTAATTGCCTGAGTCTCGTTAAACTTTTTAAAAGATAGAAAGTCCTTATTGTTCTCTATTATGTATTTTTCCTTTTAAATAATAAGCATAGATGGAAAGAGGTTATAGTAATTTTATTTTACATACAATTAAATATAATAAATATATTATTTGTACTGACTTCACTTCCTATATGTGAATTTTGCCTTCTGAAAGTTTGAGCATATACAGAATACAGAATATATAGACATATTGATCTACTAATTTGATACCCTTCCATGGTCAGCCACTTAGTGGAAGAAGGAAAGGTGGAGGATGTAATTTTTCTGGATTTTAGCAAGAGTCCTGGAACAAGTGGCCAACTTTGGGACGAACACATTCATGCGTCACTAGGAGAAGAACTGGCTGAATGGCAGAGCTCAAGCAGTTGTAGTGAAGGGGGCTACATCTGGCTAATGACCAGTTGCCAGCAGTGTCCCCCCAGGTTCACTCTGGGCCAGTTCTGTTCAAGATTTTTATCAGTGATCTGGATACAGGAGTTGAATGCATCCTTTGTAAATTTACTGACAATTCTGTGTTGGGAGGTGCTATTGACTGTCTGAAGGGACAAGAGGCCCTGCAGAAGAATCGAGATATATTGGACTTTTGGGCCATTAGCAGTAGCTTGAAATTCAACAAGAACATATTTAGCTCTGGTGCAGTGTCACCTTGAATATTATGAGCAGTGCTGGGCTCTACAATTTTAAAATTATTTTAAGATACTTGAAAGAATCCATAGGGGGTCAAAAAGCAGCTAAAAGGGCTGGAAGCCACGTCCTGTGAGGAGAGGCTGAAGACGCTTGGATGTGCCTATAGTTTTGGAGTTTTGCCAAGAGGCAACATCACTGCTCTCTGCAGCATCTTGAGGAGTGGAAGTGGTGAGGGAGGCGCTCATCTTTTCTTGGAACAGAATATGTGGGAATGGCTCAAAGCTGCATCAAGGGAGGTTCAGACGACATTAGGAAAAGCCTCTTTTCTGAGAGGGTAGTTAGACACTGGAACAAGTGAGGTGCCTGATGCCCCATACCCATTCAAGAGGTATTTGAATATGTTTAAACTTTGAGTCAGGCCCAAAGCAGTCTGACAGTTGATCTTTGTAGGTATCTTCTGACTAGAACCATTCTGTCCTGCCCTGCCCTGCCCTGCTCTATCCTATCCTATCCTATCCTATCCTATCCTATCCTATCCTATCCTATCCTATCCTATCCTATCCTATCCTATCCTACCCTATCCTATCCTATCCCATCCCATCCCATCCCATCTTTACAATACCAGTTCCTAGTGTGATTTTTACTTTTTTAAAACACAATAAAGATAGAAAAAATAGAACGCCCCAAATCTCATTTGAAAATGTGTTCTCTATTCAAGGTGTGACAGTTTCACAGTGTCATTAGGTATTTAGTTCAGTTTTAACAGTCAGATCAAGTGGGTTCAACCCTTGTTTTTTCTGGCATTGCCATCAAATCAGTGCTTTTTCCAAGAGCTTTCTATGCTACAAGGCCTGTTTAAGTGACTGATAACACTTTGCTTCTGGTGTGGTACCAGTGAAGCCATTACAGTATACAGGAGCATTTCATACCAATAAAATGAAAACATCTGGTATTTAGAGTAGGATAACATAGAAAATAAGGACAAATATGAATATAGTTATATACACATGAACCAGTCCAAATCTCCTTATCTGGGGGAGCACTAGGAGGAGGGAAGGTTAACAAGAGGTACTAATTCAGTCCTTGACCTTCTTTTGTGGTTCATACTGGAAGGCACAGGCAGATATCCAATAGGAAAAAAAAATTCTACTCAGAAACATCACAATATTGATCTTATCCTGCATTTCATATTGCCTCCTGGAAATATAGATATGACTCTGAATCACTGATAGCTCTTAGGTGTCATTTATAACTTAAATTATGGATGCATTACATATCACAGGCTTCAAGAAAGTATTCAAAGAGAACCCTTCCACCAAAGGCAGCCTCTACTAATTACCAAAAATCACTCTTAAACTGATTTTAAAATTGTTTTTAAAAATCTTTCTTGTGAATCCAGAATTTCCTTACTTGGAAATACTTGCTGGGTTATTGGAAGGGACTCCAGTAGCCAGAAGCAGTTTGAGACCTGTTCCAGCAGTGAATTTCTCCCTCTCTGCACTGTGCTGCTTTAGTTTATGCTTTAGTTTGTGACAGCCAGAAGGCAGAGAAAGTGGCACGAATTAACAGGGTGCTATCCATTGCCTGTTTTGTTGTTGTTGTTTTTATAGAGTCCAGGAAAAGTATAAACAGCAAATTACATTGTTTACTTCTGCACACTTACATCCAAAGTATTGTTAAGTGTGTTTGTGAGGTAATTTTTTGTTCCTCTCTATGTGTCCAGGCTTTGCATTACCTTCCCTCAGACACTATTGCTATGTGAAAACATTTTACAATTCTTCCCATGTATTCTTGTTTTAATCTCAATGGAACGTAAACATCCTTAATTAAAATTTCTACAAAATAAGTCACATGCAAACTGAGGTTGCTATGCGAGGCCACTAAAATGAATGATCAATGGTGTGAATTAAATTATTTTTACATTTGCTGTGTATGAACCCATACTTGAGAAATTTATTGTAAATACATTCTCCTGTCCACTTCCTTTGTCTACTTCATTAGTACAAGAGGGACGTAGAACTTCTAAAGAGGGTCCAGCACAGAGCCATGAGGATGATTAAGGGATTGGAGCATCTGTGCTACAAGGAAAGACTGAGCAAGCTGGGCCTGTTTAGCCTAGAAAGGAGATTGAGAGGGAACAGATCAACCTCTACAAATACCTGAGGGAACAATGTGAAGTGGATGGGGCCAAACTCTACTCAGTGGTGTCCAGCAATAGGACAAGGGGTCATGGGTATAAATTGAACCACAGGAGCTTTCATTGCCATATGAGGAAGAACTTCTTTACTGTGATCTGGATAGACTTTACTTAGAATTTACTGTGAACTGGATAGGCTGGACCGATGGGCTGAGGCCAACTGTATGAAGTTCAACAAGGCCAAGTGCCTGCACCTGGGGCACAACAACCCCAAGCAGAGCTACAGGCTGGGAGATGAGTGGTTGGAGAGCTGCCAGGCAGAGAAGGACCTGGGAGTGATGGTTGATAGTCAGCTAAATATGAGCCAGCAGTGTGCTCAGGTGGCCAAGAAGGCCAACAGCATCCTGGCTTGTATCAGAAACAGTGTGGCCAGCAGGCCTAGGGAAGTGATTGTCCCCCTGTACTCGGCTCTGGTAAAGCCGCACCTCGAGTACTGTGTTCAGTTTTGGGCCCCTCACTACAAGAAGGACATCGAGGTGCTCAAGTGAGCCCAGTGAAGGGCAACCAAGCTGGTGAGGGGTCTGGAGAACAAGTCTTACAAGAAGCAGCTGAGGGAGCTGGGCTTGTTCAGCCTGGAGAAAAGGAGGCTCAAGGGTGACCTTATCGCTCTCTACAGGTACCTTAAAGGAGGCTGTAGTGAGGTGGGGGTTGGCCTGTTCTCCCACGTGCCTGGTGACAGGACGAGGGGGAATGGGCTTAAGTTGCGCCAGGGGAGTTTTAGGTTAGATGTTAGGAAGAACTTCTTTACCAAAAAGGTTGTGAGGCATTGGAATGGGCTGCCCAGGGAAGTGGTTGAGTCACCCTCCCTGGAGGTCTTTAAAAGACGTTTAGATGTAGAGCTTAGGGATATGGTTTAGTGGAGGACTGTTAGTGTTAGGTCAGAGGTTGGACTCGATGATCTTGAGGTCTCTTCCAACCTAGAGAGAGAAATAGAAATAGAGGGTGACAGAGCACTGAACAGGCTTCCCAGAGAGGCTGTGGAGTCACCTTTTTTGGAGATATTCAAGACCTGCCTGGATGCATCCTGTGTAACATGTTCTGGGTGATCCTGCTTGAGCAGGGGGAGTCTCTGGAGGTCCCTCCCAATATCAGCCATTCTGTGTTTCTGTGATTTATCTGACCTAACTGCAACTATGAGAGACAAGTTTTTGTAGGACCATTCATTTCTTTAGAATTTGGTGGCCAAGCTGATGAATATTCATCCATCTCTACTATTTCTTTTTTTTTTTTTTAAGTCCTGACAGAAACAGTGACAAGAAAGTACTATACAAAAGACTTGTCTCACAGATGCCTGGTAAGATGACTAACAAAGAGTTCTGTTATATCATGCTATTAAGATAATTTATCTAGTGAAGCAAGTGCGTCAAATATATATATACATGAAAATTCTGTCACAGTTCTTGAATTCATTTGCAGTAATTATTTTGTTCCAGATGTTATATATTAGTCTGATGAAAAAATATCTTACTTTTACTGTAGAATAGAGATTTCAAGACACAGCACAATTGTATAGTAACGATGACTAATGCTGTACATCATAATCAATTTAATCATGTCTTCCCTTAATGCTTGTAAGCTGAATTTGTGTCTGTTCTGATGGTATTATTTTGTAAATTTTGATCTTTGATATTTAATCAAGTATGCATTCTTCCTGGCTTGCAACAAAACAATTTTTTACCCCATTTAATGCTTATCGAGCTTATTCAAAATAACATTTTAAAATAGACTTTACAATATGGCATCTGATCTAGGCATAAGGATGCTAAGATCCAGAGCATTGTAATCATACATGCAGAATGAAGAAAGCTGTAAAGCTTAATTTATTTATAAATGGATTACAAGAATTTCTTTAACATGATCTTTTAATTTTATATGCCTGCTGAAAGGCATGATGAGATCAATCATAGTACAAAATATGAATGATTTAGGTAATTATGTCCTGCATGTGCTGGATCTATCTTACCAGGATTACCCATCCCCTAGCAAATCCAAAATGCAGACACATGGTTATTTTCAGTACTATTAAAGAATGTAAAAAATAAAATAAAAAAGTAACAGGTGATATTTGTCACAGGTGATATTTGGACACCTACCTATGGCATTTTCAATACAATGTTCTTAAGTGATGAAAAGTGCTGTGACTAAAGCATGATGTATGCAATAGGGTAGTAACATCACAAAAGAGATAATGCTATATGCTCTGAGAAGTCCATTTTGTCATTTTCCACACTACAAAAGTGGCTCTTACTTCATTTTTTTCTCTAGCTTTTACTAAAGAGAAGTATCAAGAGCAAATGTATGAATGTGTGGGTGCATAAATATCTTTCCCCTATCTTCTCCATAGTTCTAGTTACTGGGAAGGAAAGTGGTTCTTCTACCTCCTCTTACTACCTCTTCAGTTTCAAACCAGCACAATGTAGAGAGGAAGGGGGCTCATTTTCTGCATCCCAATGACTCTTAGCTCTGCAGCCTCCTGGTAGCAGACAGAATGCAAGTATTCCTGCTACAAGCAGCCTGTGTAACTTCAAAAGCAAAGACCCTAGAAGATGCGTTGACAACAGACACAGGCTACATGTTATTGGTATGCGCATTCATAATTAGTTTTCTTTATGAGTAAAGGCAATCTGCAAGGTACCTTCTAAGTCATTAGCAACATTAGAGCTATGATTGTTTCTTAATTTTAAAGCATATCTTTCCTTATGACAGAAATATATCCTGTTGTGGGATCAGGTGCCTTGACCTATAGGAATCAAAATGCTGCTGAGTTCTGCCTTAGTCACATTTGATTAAGACCAATCCATCTGTAAGGCTGTTTGAGATCTAAAGATGAACAGTGTTCCAGAAACTGTGATTTATTTATAAATTTCTTGAGTAACATCAGCATGCTATGTGATTTTATATAAAAGACTTTCTTGAATTCTTCCTAGCATACAACTAATAATACATAGTACTAGAAAATCACATAAACTAGTAATTTAAACTTGTTGGGAAAAAAAATATTATTCAAGTGGTATACAATCATATAATTAAAGGATGTAACACAATGCATTATTCATCAGAGAGTAAAATGAAGATTGCCCATACATTTCCTGACTGGAATGCTTAACCATGTGGGATTGTATACTCCCACCTTAGTTTTTGTATGAAAAAATTTATTAATTCAGTGTTTAAATTATTAAAATATAAACTACTCTGCTCACACCTGATGCTATTCACTGGTAAAAACCAGTGCTGAGTGATAGAGAGACAGTAAAAGGAAAATCTATCACAAAACACATCTTTTATAAACTCTTTTCTCTTTGGAAAGTAACTAAGCAATAAATGTATATTAAACATTTTATCTATATTATTGCCACTGCTGCAACAGGATTTTGACTAATGCTTATTAACTCGCTTTATTGATCCATAGGCTATGGAGCAGTGGTAATAAGATTTTATGAAGAGTTACCAGTTTAAAATTTCTGTTACCTCTCAATGAATATGCATAATTATTATTGACACCAATATGAGGTACATACTGAGAGGAGGAGAAACGCTCCTACAGAGAATTTGGATCAGTTCATATCTATCTTTCAATTGTTTACACTCTAGGGAACAAGCAAAGGTCAATCTCCCAGGCTTTTATCCTTTCCTGCCAAAGTATGAGCCAACTTAAAGTCAAATGGAGTTTCATTGAAGCTTTCAGACAGTTTAAGTATTCGGCTTGTTAACCAGGTTTGTAAACAAAAACAAACAAAACCACCACCAACAACAAGAAAGTGTTTTTCAAGTACATTCCATAAAGCCTGCTTATGCCAAGGCCTCAGTCATCTCCACAGTCATATTTTATAGTCAGGTAATTACTGACTCTTCTAAAATCATCTAGGTGGTTGTGTATCCTAACAACATCCCAGAATCTACATATTTTCAAAAATATATATATTTTGACAATCTTAGAGCGTTCACTTCAACAATTATTATAAAAAATCTGAACACACACACCAGAATAAATAAATTAATAAATAAAAATAAAACCCTTCCTGACAACAGAATCTTAAAAAATTAACAAGACTGTCTTGCAGCTGTTGCTATGTATATTAAAAATGACAAGAACAGTACTGTTTTTAAGAAGGTTGTAAACTACCCACAAGTTGATGTTGTGGTGTTGTGGAATTAACCCTGATATTAGGCAAAAGACTGACATTAATACAGAAGGACAGCCTGCAAGTCTATTTAAACAAATAGAGATCCAAGAGTAACCAGCACCCAGAGCATAGCTACTGACTGTTAGTGATGCAGTCAGACATGTATACATTTATTTTTTAGAAAAAAAAAATGTATATATATATATATATAAGGAATATATTTTAAATTTTCTATTTACTCTTTTTTTTTTTTTAATTTAAATTATTTTCCCTGATCTGCATCATTGATTTCTATGAACCTTCATATAGAATTCACATTAATATCAACAGGAATTGTGACTATTTGATTTACCTCCTACTGCAATCAAAACAAGTCTGTTTTCTGACTTCAATTAGAATTCATGTTCATTGGGAAAAGGTGAATAAATATGCAGAGAAATGAAAGAAAGTGTTCAGACATTTGCTTCTTTTTATTTTTTTTTTCTGAAAACTTTTTAGAAATGAAACAGTGATATTTCTCTGAATATAAATGCTAGTCTTTTCCACTTAGCAGAGATCAATCTTTTTGTCTTGCATTTTCTTTAGAGCACAGCTTTCCTTCATTTAATTTCCTCTCTTGTGACAGAACATTATTCACAATGTCACCAATCCTTCACAACAAATTCACAGTGCAGCCTAGTCTTTTTCACATTATTTATTCACTTTCATTTTTTAACATATATCCTCAAAGTATATTCCCACTTTGTCACACCCTAAACACTAGTTCAGCCACACAAAAACCATTACTCTCTACAAGAATTTGCAGTTTTCTTAATCGGAAAGATAACCCAATTCTTTGGCCATGAAGAGTCTAGAGTCTTGCATGATCATGAACTTCATCTTCTCCAGAGCAGTGATCATGGCACCAAGCCTGCCGGAGTTCAAGAAACATTTGGCCAACATTCTCAGACACGTGGTCTGATTTTTTGAGGTAGTCCTTTGGGCAACCAGGAGCTGGAATTGGTGATCTTTGTGGGTCCCCTCCAACTCAGGTATTCTATGATTCTAGAGCTTCATGGCCCACTAAAAAGAGTGTTAATACACATATTAAAATGAAATTTAATATATTAATTATTATTATAATTATTTAATAATTATAATGTATTAAAAAGAAAAGTATTCCATTAGTGAAATACTGAGTTGCTGAGTCATCTCAACAAATGGCAGATACCTGTAATGAGATTCTCATTTTCCCAGTGCAGACCTACAAGATGCTTTTTAGATGATTACCCATAAAGACAAGTCTAGACTTATCCTACAAGAAAAAAATAGCCTAAAATGAAGATGGTGTTCAGGCTAGAAAGGAGCATTCCTATTTGGGTAGTATCATAGCTTTATTTTTATGCAGAATGCCATGTGGACATGGGTAAATTGGAAAATATATTCTTAAATCTGTGCAGAAATGTAAAAGCAAATGTAGATGTTCACATAGGCACTTAAATTAGAATTGAGTCTGACCAGTAAAGATCTGTTAGTATTATTCAGGTAATGTCGTTGCTAAGTCTGAGGCACAAAAATTGACTGAGGAGCAGTGTTTCTGGGTTATTCATCTCCAGCAGAAAACTTGTTTCAGGACAGTTGCCTGGGAATACTGAGAAATCCAAACCTGCTGTGTCTCTGCTGCCTGAGATTCAATGAGGTCACTGAGTCACTGTGACACCACAGCACTGACTCTGAGCTTTGAAAGTTCAGCTAAATTTAAAAACAAACTAACAAACAAAAACAAACCAACAAAAAGCCATTTCCCAACTGACCATTTCTTCCCAAAGAAAAAATCAAACCCTTATGAAATGAGCAGTATTTCCATTTTCATATCACATTTCTTTTCAGCTACAAGAAAAGAAATCTGGTCTGAAAGGGAAATAGCTGTTATTTCTTCTCCTCTTTCATGTACTTCTATCTTCAGACCTTCGGAATCCTTAATACATAAGGAGGTAGAGGATATCACTGGGAATACTTATTACAGCAGTGCAGCTAAGCAGCTAGCAAGTAACACATCCATCAGCGTTGTTCTTCAACATGAAGAAGAGAAGGAGCTGAGGAAGCTCTCATCCTCAAATGGTCAGGTTCAGAAGGTTCTCAGATATCACTCAGTATATTAAAGTCATCAATGCTGGACGGAGAACATGACTGACTCCCATAATTATTATGGATTTTCACTATTGATCAGCATTTTGAGAATCTCTTTTCTTTGCAAAGTTAAATACAGTCTGATATCACATATGTGGGAAACAAAACCAAGCATAAAAAGAATAATACTTTTTCTATCATTCCAGATATTCAAAAACAATAAGAATAAAGGCATTTACATCATATATTTGTATCACATAAAGTTTTCTTATGTCACCTGAAATTTATATAATATTGTAGCCATTTTCACCAGAAGCAGCACAGTGTCACACCACAGTGTGACAGCCTCGATGTCTTTGCTGACTGCATTGCTAATGCTGTTGTGCTTTAGTCCCAGCAGGCAGCTTGACCCCACACACCCACTCACTCACTCTTCCCAGGTGGAGTGGGGGAGAGAATCAGAGAGGTAAAAGTGCAAAAACTCATTGGTTGAGATAAGGACAGTTTACTAGGTAAAGCAACAGCTGTGCATGCAAGCAAAGAAAAACAAGGAATTAATTCACTGCTTCCCATCAGGGGGCATCAGTTCAGGCACTTCCAGGACAGCAGGGCTTGTTCTGCATAACAGTTTCTTGGGAAGACAAATGCCACCACTCCAAATGTTCCCCCCTTCCTTCTTCATCCACCAAGTCATCCACATCTTATGGATGACTATGAAGGACACCAAATTGCAAAGTCAGGAGTTTCCTTTCATAAACTAATGCTAACTATGCCTGATAAAAGACCCATTCATTAAATGCCTTTCAACAGCACCTAGCATAATCTTCTCCATAGTGTTTTTAGGGACAGGTTAGACTAACCTAAGCCTTCCTGGGTCTTGTTTTCTGCCCTTCTTGTTGATCATGAACTATGGTCACCTGACTCAGTCAGTCAACTACCTGACTCAGTCACCCTGACTAACAATAAAATTCAAGTCTAAGTTTCCATGGAAATGATACAAACGAGATGAAAAATTATATATAACAAGTGGATTCCAGATTCGTTGAATCTTCTGTAGAGTTATAAAAATAAAATGATATTTCAAAGCTTAATCAAAATTTTATTCATACTGTTTTTTACACAACCTGACATTTACTGCAAATATATTGGAGGTATTTGCCAGTTTTACCTTGTTCAGTTCCACATCATTTAATAAAATGTCTCTGAGAACTGGAGAGGGGGAATTTAACACCACCTTCAGAACAGGAGGTAGCAAGTTTCCTCGTGAACCACTGGAGCTAATTAAAGAGGTTTTAGATGGCCAATTATTAAGGAGAACATTATTTTTCCTAACTGATAACACCTCATTTCCATTCTTAAAGATTAGCCCTCATTAATGTGAAACAAAGCAGCAAGAAAGCTGCTGAAATTTCATGTGTAGTCTGTCTACTTCCAGCTAGACATCTCAGTGACACTTGCAGCTCTTTAAGAAAGGGGAAGGCTGTATAATCACCAATAATACAACTCGTCAAGAACTGTTCCATCCATCAAATTAATTTTTTTGGCTCCTCACATTATCTGTAGAACAGTGAAGTGAACCTCAGGTCCCTCATACCTACTTTGCATTGGGATGTAAAAGGAAATGTAGAGGAAATAGGGGAAAAAGTGAACTATAAGCATCTGACTTCACATAAGAATGACAAATTGGTCAGTTCTGTAGCCGCATACTGTATGTGATGGAAGATATTAGTGGAATTTCCATGCTTGGCACAACGGAAAATTTTAATCCAATGGATAAAAAAAGTAAATTAAAAAAATAAATAAATGGCAGAGTTTATGTGTTAAAGCTTTTTGTTTCTCAAATAACACCATTCACTTTTCAAATTTAGATATATCACATTTATTTATTTATTTATTTTTTACGTCTGACTGTATGAAAGAATGAGACAGCCAACAAAGAGGCAAAAAGAAAAAAAAAAAAAAAAAGAGAGAAAAAAATGTGTGCAACAGATTTGGGGTCAAACAGCTTGAAATGATCTGGAGTTATTTCTGTGTACAAAGAAAATAAACTTCAATAACCTAAACCAAACTAAAGCTATAACACCAGTTTCTTATTTGGTTTTAAGTACTGGAAGTTATCCTATCTAGTTTGTTAGTACAGGTATTGGGAAATGTTAACATTGTGACACATTTATTCAGACTAAGATTTTATTTTGCCTTTTATACCCTCAGAAGACAGCACAAGTTTTGTAATCTAAATCTGTTTGTATGAATGACTCCATAACTATAATCCACAACTCACTGGTGTCTGTGAAATGGTGAAAAAGAAAAAAAAATAAAAAAATAAAAAGTGTTTACAGTTAAAAGTTTGAGACCAAGAATGCTCAGTGGTCCATGAAGAGTTGTGAGAGTTGGCCGTAATCAATGACTCTACAGATGGAGCCTTTGATTTTGCTTCGTGTTCAGTAGGATGTACACAACATCTGCACCCAGGCCATTTGATGGTTTTCCCATTCTCCTTCCTGCAACTTCTGTCATTTGTGCACCTTAATAACAGCAAGTACCTAAACATAATTTTGCATGGAATGTTTCACGTAGCTTTATGACCATTTTCTGTCCTTCAGTTCCTTAATCAAACAGTAGCTCTGCACCTTTCAGACCAGAATTCATTAGATATGCCTAATTCTGACATAGATTTCTTGCAGGCTGGCCTCACAATTCCCCTTGGTGTCAGTTTTACTCAAAAAGGAAACCATCCAATGACTGCTAATGGATTTGAAAGCCAATATTTTACTGTTTTTAACACAGTTTGAGGTAGAAAGAGCTAAAAAGGTTTCTATGAGGCATCATTATTTTAACTAATCTGAAGTGATCCATCCTGTGTATACTATTCTTGAGGCATTCCTAGAAGCATTCATTTAAGTGATAGAGTGTTCTTAGTAGAGAAAACATTTCAAGCTTTCTTCATTATTTCCAGATGTCCCTTAGAATATGGCTGTTAACAATTGTATTTGGTTCCAGAGAACACAGAATAAAAATTACAACATAAAAAAGTACTGTAGCTAATAAGGAAATCCAACCAGGTACAGGAACCGTGCATTTTCCTTTGAATCCCTTGCACCTAGTAGGAAGTTTAATATAGCCTGCTGTTCTTTCTGATAACAGATGACAAAACAACATTCGGCATTTGCAACAATTAACTGAAAATACATGCTAAGGTATTATTATTTGGCTGTAAGTCTATTGCTTCCCCTTCAGACAAGCTCATATATTTTGCTAAGACAGAGAGGCATATATGAAAGCACATGTTCACATTTTTCTTTGAAATACAACCCTTCTGAGTACCACAGAGTTCCAGCCAATGGCCTCCTATAATTTCTGTTTGCTGCTGCTGAGAGCCATTTCTCACCAAAAGACATAATAATAGCAGTGTGCTAATCAAAATATGTTTGAGAACTTTCAGAATGAGGATAACACTTTAGAAGGCTTACAGCTGAAGTTGAGCCACTGATATTATGCTGTTTTTAAAATGGTAAAATTATATTGTGAGCTACAAAGAGGAGCATCATTGCTAAAAAAGCTGAAATGATCTTCCATTCTGCTCAGCACTGGAATGGGCTCAGCTGAGAGGCTGGGTCCAGGTTGGGACTTTGTTTTCCTGAGGACTTCTGACTATTGCAGGAAGGTTCAAAGGAAATAACCAGGGCAATCCCCCCATATCAGTACAGAGTGGGGAATGAATGGGTGGAGAGCAGCCACGTGAAGAAGGGATTGGGGATATTGGTGGATGAAAAATTGGACATGAGCCAGCAATGTGCACTTGTAGCTCAGAAAGCCAATTGTATCCTGAGCTGAACCAAAAGAAGGATGGCAAGCAGGTTGAGGGAGGTAATTCTCCCCTTCTCCTCTGCCTTTGTGAGACCCCACCCGGAGCACTGTGTTCAGCTCTGGGGACCCAAGCACAAAAGGGACATGAATCTGTTGGAGTGAGCCCAGAGGAAGGCCATAAGCATTATCATTTCCTATGAGGACAAGCTGAGGGAGTTGGAATTGTTCAGCCTGGAGAAGAGAAGGCTCTAGAGAGACCCTACAGCGGCCTTCCAGTACCTAAGGGGGGCCTGCAGGAAAGTTAGGGAGGGACTCTCTGTCAGGGAGTATAGTGACAGGGCAAGGGGTAACAGTTTTAAACTAAAAGAGGGTATATTTAAATAATATAAGGAAGAAATTCTTCACTCAGAGAGTGGTGAGGCACTGGCACAAGTTGCCCAGAGAAGCTGTGGATGCCTCATCTCTGGAGGTTTTCAAGGCCAGATTGGATGTGTCTTTGGGCAACCTGGGCTAGTGAAAGATCTTCCTGCCTATGGTAGGGGGTTTGAACTAGATGATCTTTGGGTCAGTCTGTTTGGATCAACCAAATCATTCAATAATTCTGTGATACTGTGATTCTGTGAAGAATGATCAAAGGTCTAGACGTCCTGCAGACTGAAGAAATGTATGTTCCTTAGTCTAGGGAAAAGGAGCCCAAGGTGATGTGCAGCTGTCTTCAACTAGAGAAAAGGTAGTTGAAAAAAGAAATACTAATAAACTCTTCTTTATCCAGCCTAGGGTAGGGAAAAATATAATGGGCTTAAATTACATCAAAGAAGATTCAACTTTAAGAAAAACTTCCTAGTAGTATGTATATTTGTATGCCGGAACAGATTTGCTGACATTTCTCAAGTGTCTTAGGACACTAATAATTTGCTATTTCTTAAAGAGGGAAGCATATGTCATGCTCTGTATTTTCTTTTCTATAATCAATACAATACCTCCTCCTGTTTTCATCCTGAATTCCTAATAGATCAAAACTTACTGCCCCTCACGCTGAAAGGACAGACGTCTTTCACAATCCTTACACATGGCTATGTAAGTGCATTTTCAGATTTGTGTGTCTGGAGAAACAGCAATGGAGACTACTCCACATGCAAGTAAAAAACTTAACAGAGAGCTATCAAGAGGCTAGTATGAATCACACAACCTGTAGAACCAGTGTTTGAAATCAGTGGAGTTGTGGGTAATTGTTTTTCTGAATAAATCTTGCAATGTTTGCATCTTTAAACCAGAAGGTTTTAAGATCACAATCCCAGGGAGCACCTTCAGTGACCAGTGAATTGTTTTTCCCAGAAGCATTACAGCTTTCTAGTAACAAGTTTATAGATGCATTTCATCTCTCCTCTGTCTCATGCAGCCTCATTCCCAGTAAATATTTATAAGCAATTTCTTTTACAGAACAGCTGACATTCTGGGGAATTCCTAGTTTCCGGATAGTTTGCTTGATTAATAGGAATGGCTGAGGAGAAATCTATGTTGCCAAGTTTCAAACAGTGCTCAGACCTGCAAACATCAGACAAAAAGCACTCCAGGAACACTCTCTGAGTTTCCCCTGTTCAAAGTATTAAATGTGAATACAGCCAATAGAGATAACACAGGTTTTGTTTTAGCTGCATAACTTTCCACCCAAAATGAAAAAACTGTGACTAATAATTTCACCGATCTATAAGTTTAATTAAATTGTAGTTTGTAATTCAAGAGCACAATAATATGCAGAGCTGCCATGCATGATTTCCTTAGTCTTCCAGTTCCTTTGTAAAATCTATGCAATGTAAACAGTAGGAATACGGTGGAAAGTAAGTGTTCAGCTATGGGGATTTTCAACTTTGTAATGAGAGCATGAAGTGTATGAGAATTATTTCTAGATGGATAACATCTTTGTGTGTTAAAGATTACTTGGGCTAGAAACTGAAGCTTTTCATCTCACCTAAAGAAGCATAATGGCTTAGATTTAGGTATAGGTAAGATAAGTGTCAGGTAAGAATGATAAAGGTGAAAACTTTCTCCTTGGTCTGTGGGAGAGGGATCATATTTCCTGCCCTTTGTGTCTTTGATGATATTCTTAATGCATATAGATTTGTATAAACTGATATTGCTCCCTTTGCCTTATAAAAATAATAACACACTTAGTTATTCATGAATATTTAGTTTCCTAATTTGATGTGTATTCGAGTAGGTCTTCAAAGTAGTCTACCATTAATATTGTACCTTTTGCAGAATTATGACTTAGTCCAAAAGAGACGGAATCAATTTGAATGTACTTATTTTTAATTTGCAGAATACTGAATTTATGAAGAACAGTCTTGGTATTTTTAAGGAACTGGAGATGTGCCAACACTAGTGCTACTAAGAATTTTTTTCCTAATTACTATGTTGAACATGGTTAATTTCATACCAGTCATGAGATTTTACAATAGGTTGTAATATACAGTGAACCTACACTTCCACATTATATCAAAATCAGAAGTGATAATTGCATTGTATCATCCTACAATAATGGTCCAATTAACCTATCATACCCTGTTATAGTAGATCCCATTTTGACTCAGTACTTATGTCTAGTTAAAAAAAAAAAAAAAAAAGTGTTCACTCTATGCATTAAAGAAGCAGATAGTTCCCCACGTCCTGTGCCAAAGAGAGCATTAAGCCCTAAATGAAATCACAATTTTTCTCCTACAGTCTGGATTGTACAAGTTATATCTGGGATATTCTGGAAAAAAAATAAGTGAAGGTCTCTCTGGGATGACAATTAAATAATTAAACAGAGAAGTCTTACCAGCATCCTTAATTATATTAGTCTAAGGTTCATACTGAAGGAAATGTGTTGATTTTCTATAGCTTCTACAAATACCATCTTGATTTTCAGTCCCCGTTCCTCCCACGGACACTTGACTTTCATTTCTTGTCATTTTCCTCTTTTCTAGTAATATATTTCCCTGTGTTTTTTGTTTGTTTGTGGTGTTTTTGATTTTGTTTTTGTTTTGAACTGCATGTACATTTTAACTGAACTTACAGTAGCATGATGTTCTCACAATCTGCCAGAAGTCCTCAGCAAATCATGAGTAATGAGGTTACAGTGATGGTGCCCTTTGATAGTGCTCCCACATTCTAGGGCTGCACCTAAACAAGTGTTTCTTGAACATCTCACTGACATGAAGCTATCTTGACTTTTCACTTAGAAACCTGGTTGTACAGCCATATTAGACCTTATGTAGGTAAAGAGAGGAGGAAGGATTTTGTAATGACTAGTGCATTGGATAAGCATAAAATTATAAAAGTAGAGAAATTTGGTTTGAAAGGAAAAGCATTTAAATTTATACAACCATTTCACAGTGAAGAGGTCAAGACAGAAAAACATCTGTACAGTGTGGCACAAACATAGTGGGGATAAGGATACTAAGGTATCGGTATCCTTTCTGTGATCTCCTCTCCTCAGATCAATTCAAGGTTAAACTTAAAGCTATCTTACTTGACACACCCAGGGAAGAAGTTGGAGAAGAAGCTCTTGCTCTGCCTGGAGACAACCACACTAGGTGGCATCTACGCTTGCAACTATTATAACTGCTATATTCATTACTCAGGCTTGTCTCCGTGAGTGGCATAGGTTCAAGGAAAGGCTTCTTAAAGCACTTCTTTTTCCCACAGGGAGCTGCAGGAAGGAATTCGTCCTTCTGTGGATGGGAGTCTGTGAATGTTTTCCACAGAAACCAGCTTTTTAATTGATATAAATGTGGATCTTCTGGAGTTATTTGAGGGTGAATTTTCTTTTTCTGTCTCAAAACTTAGTGAAACTGTAGAAAGTGGAACTATAGAAAGGACAAAGAAATAATTGCCATAAAATGGCTGAGGAATCATTAGGGAAAGATGAGGAGTTCTACAGAGGCCAAATAATGGAAAATGGAAGATGAATACACTGGAAGCATTTTGGGGAAGAGTTAACAGAAAATGGAGAAATAATTAAAAATTGAGGATACTTCCAAAGGTAAATAACACTGCTTTCCAAAATGATAAAATTTATGCTTTACAGATGCATACTGACATGAAATGTGGAAAAATGTTTTCTATAAAATAGAGATGATAAACTTGTTTGTCTTATTACTGTCACCAAACAATATCTGAACTCATGTTTGCAGACTATAATTGGCAGATTTCCACTTATGCCATTTTTTTGTTTCCTTCACATTTCTGTTCCTGGTATCAGTAAAAAAGAAGTGTTAATTAACCTTAGAAGCAAAGCAATGCAAGACCATGTTCTGAATTCAAAACATCTTCTGACAGGAGACTGTAATCTGCAGTAAATTGTAAGTAATGCTGGCCTGTCAATTAAACAGGACAAGATAGGGAAAAAGGGCAGAAGATCTTCACATTGTTTTCTTGAACTGAAAAGATCAACAACTTGGTCAGTCAGAAATAATTGTCTGCATCACTGCTTGCAATTACTTTTAATGTGACTGTGGTAGTATCTGCTCGCTGTGCAGTACTTGTGAGCCAGGGAGATGAAACAATGTTCATGTTTTTGAAGGATGTGACTCAAGGAGAGATGTTTCTCTGCAAAACTGGAGGTGTATTTCAGAAAGAAATGCACAGAATAATGACATTCTCTAAGTTGTCTGAAAACAAGTACAACAAACTTCTGAAACAGGACAAAATTATTCGGAGTAGCACTAAGCTTGGATAACAAGAATAATGCTGTGTGGGGCCTGGCTGAATAAAATTAACTTAATTGAAGATATTTCTGTATAATTGCTTTCTCTTTGTTGTTGTTGTTTGTTTTGGGTTTGGTGATTATATTCTTTAAACAGCTACCAGTCAAACTTTTCCAAACTCAAGGAAAGGAGGCTCTGTGCAAAAGAAACATTGTGGTTGCATGGAGGGAGTAGCTCACAGCTCTTGTTTCTTCAAAGCCTTCTGGAAGTAAGAAAGAACACCAAAACCAGGCCCCCAAAGTGGCTGCTGCCAGAGGGTCCTTACAAGGAGGAACCCAGAAAGAAAATACAGGATACAATGAAGAGCATATATAGAGGAAGAAAAAGTCCAAAGTAGAAGTAGTCTTTTTCCAAATTTTCAGTTCCAGCGGAAAATTTTGATAGGGTAGATACAAAGGTCAGCCTTGATAGGGTGGATGAAAAATAACAAAGTCCTACATTGTTTTCTCCCTGCATGTTTCTTACCTGCACATTTCTTACCTGCAGTTTACTTAGTAGAAATATATGTATATATATATATATGTATATATATGTATATATATATACATATATATATATATATATACAGGAAAACAGATTTTTCTTGATTCCTTTTCAGTTTTATTTTTTTATTTGTTTGTTTATATCTCATTAGATCTTTATGTGTTTTTCATAAGCAGTCGATATCTGTTTGTTAGTCACCTGCTCCCAGAAAGTTCATACAAATCAGAAAATGAAAAAATAATATTTCTAGTAATATGGTTTCAGAATTCAAATGATATTTTCAATATGTGAGATCAAGGAAGACTGAGGTATGTGGAGTTTTTTTTGGTTATTGTTGTTTAATTGCTTGTTTGTAGTAAATAAACATTTAAGTTTGTTAATTTATAAAATCAAATACACAATAATTAAAATTGAACAACAAGCTAGAAAAGATTATAAACACCACAGGCCTCCTTAGTTTTTTAATTATGAAAGTTTCACACATAGAGGAAAAAAATTATTAAAAAAAAATCGTACTTAAGAAGGTACAATTACAGATGGCATGTTAGCCATTTCATGAATAAATAAATAAATAAATAAATAAATTTCAATGGATTTATAAGTTTTATTTTTTGTGGTAATTTCTTATTATTTCTTAGGTCTCACTGAATGATCTATTGCTTGTTGTCCAAACCATGTCATGATTTCAATAAAGAAAACATCTCTTTGTGCCACTAACAGAAAGAATTTCAGTTCTGCAGGTGAAATTTATTAGTGTGAGCTCTATATAGACATGTTACACATGTTACACTCCCAGAAAAAAAAAAAAAAAAGTCAATTTACAGACCACTGTCCTTTGTTGTCTCATGGGTTTTCTCCACTTACCCTCAGAATCAATCTCTTCTACTTTCTACTCCTCTCTAAGGAGTAGTTTTTTGTTCTTGTGGGAAGGATGCCCAGTTTAAGCACAGTCTATGCAACATCCTATCAGTGAATTTGAGATTTCTACTGAGGAAAAAAAAAAAAAATCCGAGACCCCTTGTACGGATTAACTACCACCAAAAACAAACTCAGCTTTTCATTATCAAGGCCTTTCATCTGGGTTCATATTAAAAGAGAAAAGAATGAAGAGAGGTAAGAAAATAAATGTTTTGCTATAAATTAGCTACAAATAAATGCCTTTTGGCATTCACATGACTACCCCAATATCTTACCTGTCAGTAACAATTTGCTCACACGATTTGCAAGAGCAAGGAAGCATGAAATGACTTGTCCCTAGCATTATAGCAATGTCAAGAGAGTTCCCAGCTTGTGCTAGATCTATCATTTGTATTTCTAATTTAAGCAGCTGAATTCCAACAGCATCAACTCTTCCCCTGAACTATTTTACAATTGCCTGCAAACACTTGTATCTTGTTTGTTTTTCTCAATCTTAAAACAAAGGTGGACAATCAGCTTAATATGGTTTTCAAGTTTCAAGTACTGCTCTGTCTCTCCAGTCACCAGAATGCCATCCAAACAATACCATGCAACATCTGTTCTACAGTGATTTGTAAAAAATAAAAATAAAAAAATACACTACTACACTCCTGCATCCCAAGGCAACAAGTTACACTGGAGTAATCTTTTTAATAACTGATGGTAAGGCAGGGTGACCGGCCAGCACCACCTTCTGGTAAGCTGCCACAGAGCTCGGTGAGCCCCTGCCCTCCGCGACACACTGGATGAAGGAGGCATCGATCCATGTCTGAGAAAAGTTTAATTGCTATTTTATAATCCTCATAAACTGGTACACCACCATCTGTTTCCACTACAGTGCACATACAACAGGGGAGATTATTCCTTTGTTTTCAACATCCCTGCGCTGTTGTTTCACAGAGACTCTTGGAAGCATTTGGGATGGCTTTTGTACAGAGATGTGGAACTGCTCTGCCTTTGGACTGGATTTTTGGACTCAGCACTGTTAACAGAGCCCGCTCCCTAACATGAGAGTGAAATTTTACTTAATGAGCAGTTGCCTGCTGTCTAATGCCTAACTTCTCTCAGCCTCTGGATTCCCCTTGTGGGAACTCCTTCCCCCTTCCCTCCCATACAGTGCCAAACCTTCATCTACAGCTCTTACATTCATTACATTATTCCAGAACCACTCTCTCCATCAATCACTGATATTTGGCCCTGATTTTCTGCCCGACATGCCACATGTGCTTTTAAATACTTGTTCCTAAGAGGGGCTGTAAAATTGCATCAGACACACATGCACACGCACACACGCACACACACACACACAGTCAACAACTGATTGTTTGAAATGATTTGAGATGTGCTCTACCTTAAGTGATGTTCCACCATACTGGATTGCAGGGTTTATTTCCTTTATTAAGAAGACCAAAAGCCTGCCATGGTGAGGGAAGAGGAATGCCCTGTCCCTGGGAGGTGTGGTGCTGGCACACCAGGGGAAGAAGGCCATGGGTACCCTGGGATGAAGGAGAGACAGGAAAAGCAGACAACACTCAGCCTCTCTGATGACATGAGACCCCATAGCAAGCAGACCTGACGACCTGCTCTAGTGTATTTGGCTCGAGGACAGAAAGCTTTTATTCCTTCTATGTATTTCCCTCTAACATGCTTTGGATTGTCACATACATTATTTTTATTTTTATTTTTTTTTTAGATTTTAAGTTTGTTGGGATAGGCCCTCTTTCGCAGGCACAGTACTTGTCACAAGGTGATCCTGCTCTTGGTGAAAATGTTTAGAAAGTAGTAAAAGTCACTGTAACTTGAATCTAGCCATGTGAGTGCCCAGCAGCAGACAGGCTGGTGGTACAAAAAGGTGTCCAAAGGCTTCAACCTAACACAGTCAAGTGTGAGCAGAATCACACAGAATCACACAACACAGAATCACACAGGTGTATAGCTTGCCTGAACCTCACAGGGTGACACTAACTGCAGCTACTAACACTGTTCTGCACTGGAGGTGCACAGTTCTGTCCAGCACCTTTAGGCATCAAAATCCTGTGAGTTATTGCATTTTCTGTCCTACTTTACCACTATTAGATGAACTCAGATGACCAGTTTTTTAAATAAAAATAGTTAACACATTTTTAGAGAACTGAAAAGCAGCAGTCACATCTAAGTATCGAGTATGACAAGTACTGAGATTTTCTTAAACTATAAAAAGACAGATGGTCTGGCAAACGGCTTGGCAGTTAGCCTTTGCTCTGGCTAACCAAGAAACTGATGAAATTTCACATGCTTTAATTATATTCCTATTTTCAAACCACATTTCTAATGTTTTCAGGGTTGTAAGAAGCTGTGCTAAGCTTTTTTTTTTTTTTTTTTTTCTTCTACAAGTGAATATCTCTACTACTGAAAATATCTCTATCATGGAAATCAAAGCAGAAATCATTCAGATTGTCTCATCTTGTCCAAATACTCTAAGTTGATCCCATCCTGCAGGGAAGTCATTTACTCACAGTTAACAACAACAGAAAAACAAATAAATAAATAACAATAATAACAGCTATAATAATAGTAATATTAAAAACAACAACAACAACAATAATAATAATAAAAGGTTTCAACAAATCACTTTCAACTGTTACTAATAATACATTATGTAAGGGCTATAGAAGCAAGCAGCAGCAGCAGTCAGAAACAAGGTGGACTAGGGAAGCTCAGCTCTTAGGGTTTACTCAGTAAGAAGAAAGAAGGATCCATTAACACAAACTACACTCTATCCTGACATTTGTACTTTCTCTTTGATACTTTCTCTTCATGTTTTTCCCCTTTCAGCTATTAACTTAGTACTGCAAAAATTCTTCTTTACAAATAATTTCACTAGTTTTCCTGATCTCCTAAATTTGAATACTGGTGAAATTTGTCCTGCAGCAACATATGACTCCAGACATCTCTATCATACCACAGTAGCACTCGATGGAAGCTTCAGGAGTTTCACATTCACCATCAGCCAGTTCAAACCTCAAGATGTCTATATGGACCAACCCCACAAAACACCACCTTTGTGCTATCTCTCCTTATGTTGTTGGTGAACCCAGAGGGGTCATCATGAGTGGTTTATGTGGAAAAAATTTTGGTAGCAGGGGTGGCCTCTGTGAGACAAATCCACAAACTGCCCCATGTTAGATAGATAAGGGCCAGTTTCAGATGGCTCCAAAGGGACCCACTGCTGCCCAGAGCCAGGCCAATAAGTGATTTTGTTTGAATCTCTGTGAGAGCAGATTTAAGAAAGGGGAAAAAAAATGCTGTGCCACAGTGACTGGGAGACGGACATGACAACCAGCCCTGCAGCCCCCAAGGTCAGTGCAGCAGGAGGGCAGTAGGTGCTCCGGGCAGGCAGCAGCAGTTCCCCTGCAGCCTGTGGAGAGGCCCCTGGTGGAGCAGGCTGTCCCCCTGCAGCCCATGGGTCCCACATGGAGCAGATCTCCACGCTGCATGGGTGGAGGAGCCCCTGGTGGAGCAGGTGGATGTGGCCTGGAGGACGCTGCGGCCCATGGAGAGCCCCTGCAGGAGCAGGCCCTGGGCCAGAGCTGCAGCCCGTGGAGAGGAGCCCACGCAGAAGCAGGGGGTCTGGGGAGAGCTGCCACCCACCCGTGGGGGACCCGCGCTGGAGCAGTTTGCTCCTGGGGGTTGGACCCCATGGTACGGAGCCGTGTGGGAACAGTGCTTGGAGAGCTGCTGCTTGTGGGCAGTCCCCACAGGCTCAGTTGGGGAAGGACGACATCCCGTGGGACATGAAGGGTTAGGGACTGACCACAGCCCCCATTCCCTGTTTCCCTGCACTGCTTGGGGGGAGGACGTGGAAAAGTGTGGATGGGGAGAAGGCGCTTTTAGGGTTTTCTGTTATTGTTGTTTCTCACTGCTCCAAGTTGTTAGTAATAGGTAATAAATTTTATAAATCTCCCTACGCCGAGTCTGTTTTGCCCATGACGTTAATTGTTGAGTAATCTCCCTGTCCTTATCTCAACCCATGAGCTTTTTTCATTGTATTTTCTCCCCCTTGCCATTTGAGGAAGGGGGAGTGAGAGTGCAGTTACAGTGGAATGAGATGTTCTGCCTCTGTTTTTTTGTGGTGATATCCCTGCACAAATGTGATAGTTTATGAGGCAGAGTGGAAGAAAATCATCTTCCTTCGGCTGTGCCCTGTGAAGAACAGGAGGAAAGTCTCATAAAAAGAGACTTTTTAAGGGACTTAAAAAGTGCCACAGACTTCATACAAAGCAGGACATTAATCTTTTCTCTTTGTAGGGCTGAAATGTAGTCTGTAAACCATCTGAAGAACTGCCACACTTCATAAAACATGTTTCTATACAGTGCATTCAAACTAAACATATTTCTATATAGTGCACCCAAAGAACAAGAGAAGATCTCACATAATCACACCTCAAACCAGCAAGTCTTCATTGAGGGCACAATATGCTGTACAACAGGTTAGAATATAAAGCATACTGAAATTTTGTGAATCTTCCTACAGTGAAACAAGTCACCTCCCAGATACTTCTAGAAATGTATTTCCTCTTTCTAGTTGCTTTGTTTAAAACTTCCCCATCTCTACACATACAAAAGGAACAGCAAATTTCCTTTCCTCAGGACAAGAAAAATTGGTCACAGGAAGAAAGCAAGTGCTTAAGAAAGTCAAGCCTGAAATACAGGTTAGCCGGCCTGAACAGGAGAGCAAAGCTAGGAAACTATTGAAACTACCCATGCAGGAAAAAAAACTTTAAGATTACACAATCGTAGGATAAACCCTTAGTTGCAGAGGTCAGTTTTAGCCCTTTCTTGTCAGTGGTCTAGAATATCACATCTACTGTATACAGGAGAAAATAGCCATCTGTACATTTTACTTGTTACCTGCAAATTCTTCTGAAAAAAATATTGCCTCCACAATGTATAGATATGTGCTCTGGCTTACACTTCTCTGAACTATATGCTTGTCTATTAAGCAGTACTATCAGTGCATGTCTGCCCCAGCCAACAAAATGGACCATGGCCCATCCTTGGCTGAGTTCCAGACCAGATTTTAGCTAAGCTTTCTACTCTACCCCCTCACCACCAACAACAACGCCACAAAAACACCAGCCTTATCCATATCGCCTATTAAGAATAGTCTACGGCCCATGCTGTTCCTTGATCGCTGTTGGCCTTGTGCGAAGAATGCTTACTGACCACAAAAACTGTACCAGAGAATGTGCTGACAATTCAGTAGGATTGGGGTCCACTAACCTATAGCCTTACTTAATGAATACAATACCCCACTCCGGATGTAACCCCAAGATCATGAAATCCAGCTGCTGCCAGAATACAGAAATTGAATTTTATGGGGCTTATATTAAAATAATCTGTCTCCATTTTAAAACAAGTGTGGGCCTTTTTCCCTCTGATGCTGAAATGGCCAGAGACCTGGAGGAGTAGAAGAATTGTTTTCCTCTCTCTCTCAAAAAAAAAAAAAAAAAAAAAAACAACAAACAAATCATACCACAAGGCATGCAAACTCCACAAATAATTATGACCAGGTACCTCTTTAAACCAGAAAATTCACACCACAAAAGTTTGAAAACAAGCCAAGAAGTAACATCTTGTGGCTTCTCTGGCATCCAAATTTTTCTTCCATCATCCTTAAGGCCTGTCCATGGGTCTGTTCTCTGCAGATACCAGCCATGGTGCTTCTTTCTTATAGTCAGTGTCCATGCCACAGCTTTACTGTCAGCTCTACCTCCTTCCCACACCCTACTTGGCATATCTAGGCTCTGAAGGCTTCTTCCAACCAAATCAGCCCAGCAGTTCTCAGGGAGAGGGAATCTCCTTTTTTGTGCATCAACTTCACCTTTTGACCAGGCTGTGCCAGCCAGAATGGGACAGCTAAGCAGCCTTATACTTGTCTGCCTGGCCACATGCTCTTTAAGATAATTCAGAATATAAGTACTAACACAGTAAACATCCACAGTCTCTGTTGTGTACACCCATGTCTCACCTGAAAGGCTGCTCCAGAGCCTCACTGGTTTCCTAATTAATGGAGTTCTTCTACTGATAAGCCTAAGATTGACACTTGGTCAATTCCTATCCTCTTGGTTTTTCAGTACTACATACCAGGTAGTGCAGAACAGCCAGATACAAGACAAAACTCATTTTCTGGAGTCTCATATTGCCTGGAAAATCTCTTGATGCTGAGGAACCATTTTGATATTTTTCCAACGATTTCTCTGAATTTAAACCAAGCTCTTTTTTTGGTGAGATCCTCCAAATCTCTCATCGGCAGAGCAACTTTTGGGCCCAGAGGCAGCATCCAGCTGTTAGGCTTCAGCTTGAAAGTGATGGCAAAGCACACTGCAGAGGGGCTCCTGAGAAAGAGAGTCCAATAACCTGGTCTGTGGAGCTTATAATGTGGATCCATCCATATTTCTGGCTTGGGTCTGGAAATAACACACCACGTTTTGCATAAATTAGTGCCCAGTAAAT
Organism: Anas platyrhynchos; assembly: GCF_047663525.1. NCBI lineage: Eukaryota > Metazoa > Chordata > Aves > Anseriformes > Anatidae > Anas > Anas platyrhynchos. The sequence goes on from NC_092587.1 coordinate 129,205,489, forward strand.
GTAACCTTCCCTGGGCTATTAGACTGGGGAAGTGGTGTTTGAACATGCCTTTTTCTACATGGGCTGAGCTATTTTCATGCTGTACTGCCCATTGGCTCTGCTCTACACCCTAAATGGCTACATGTGACAGCAGCCCCAAGACTGAGCAAGAATAGGCAAACAGACCAAATGATTCATCCTTTCATCTTTTCAGATTACCTGGATAACTGCCTGGTCATCAACTAACAGAGTAAAAGCTGATGCTATTTGACAAATATGGTGAAAGCAGAAGGGTATTAGTTTAAGAATTTCAGCATTAAATGGTAAAAGATTTATCTACAATGATCTGCCAGAAAAAGAAATTCCATTGAAAACCTTGTCATGCCTCTGTGTGCTGTCATATACCAAAGCACAAAGAAAGGCATTCAGAGTAAGCTTTTAAATGATTTTAAGCTTTATTGCAAATTGTCCTAAAGATATCTTAGTATGACATGGCATAAGTTGGTTGTCCATGACATTTATTTTAATTCCTATGGCATGACAGCTTGCCATGGTATCTGCAGTGTGATTCAAGAATGGAACAAAAAGCAAACAAATGTTAATGTGCCATATGCAAACAACATTTAAATTTGCTCTTGGCAGTATAATTCGAAGCATTATTCAAGAAACTTCCAGCCATGACCCTTATTAAAAATGTCAGTCTACAGTTAAGTACTTGCACCTATTTAAAAAGAAATAAATCTGCAAGCTTTTTTTTTTTTTTTAATCAGTTTTGATTGGAATATGCATTATTTTTTTTTTTTTTTACTTATGGCTATTTATACTGTCATAAACATAATCTTGACAAAAATTACCAGATTTATTAATAAAGTATTTAATTTTGTACTTTATAATGTGAACAAGATGGATTTCATCCAACATAATGGTTACAGAACCAGAACCTTATTTTCATTTTTAATTTCAGAATTTTATATAAAATTTGAGACAAGTTAGTTCAGACGGTAACTCTCATAGGGAAGAATCTCTGTTTATACAAATAGACACTGCTTTCTTCAGTGGAATTAAATCTATTTGCTGATTTTAAAGACTTCTTTGGAGGAGTGTTGCATTAAATGCTACATGCCTATGTATACAAATGGGGAGGAAAACAGAGAGAAATAAGGGTAGTGTGCACCACGGGAGGTAAGCTTAATGACAGTTCAAGTAAACATTGTGTGTTGCAGTAACCTTTTCTCTAGAAAAAATGATCTAAACCCCCACACTGCTGTAAGAAGTCTGATTTCTGATGAAAGTCCATTTCCAAGAGAAAGCTTGTTGGAACTGCAAAATAAGTCTTGAAATAGAAGAAAGACCTGATATGACAATATAACCAGCAAAATAGTCATAAAAGTTTTCTAATACACAGTCCTAAATGTTTTCTAATACAACTGAAGCAATTTGTTCTGATAACTTCTTTTAACGGTATAGATGTGTCCCCAGTGTTCAACATGCTGAATGCTAAACTAAGACAGCAGATTCCTGGGGAAAGTACTGGTGAGGATGGTCCAGGATCTGTAGCACTCTTTTCTTGTCAAGCAGCGGTGGAGAGGTCCTCAGAGAGCTCAGATCAGTCTCTCCTTGGTCAGTGAGGGTACCACCACAGCCCTAATATGTAGACCACTAAATGTAACCACTCTAATGCATCGCACTGGTCAGATACTAACCTTCTGATGTCATCAAAACACAACATTTCAGTCTTGATGGAACAGAAGGTAAACAGAAACATTAGGACCCAAGGGAATGAAACTGCAACAGGAGTTCTGACTGGGTATCAGGAAAAGGTTCTTCACCAAGAGGGGGAATCAGGCACTGGGACAGGCTCCCCAGGGCAGTGATCATGGCACCAAGCTTGCCAGAGTTCAAGGAGCATTTGGACAATGCTCTCAGACACAGGGACTGATTTTTGTGTGGTCCTGTGTGGAGCCAGGAGCTGGACTCAATGATCCTTGTGGGTTCCTTCCAACTCAGGATATTCTATTATTCTGATTTTTCCCATTTTTTTTAATGATGCTATACCATACATAGCATTCTGGTGATACTATAACGTCAGCACTATGTATATGTGTGTGTATGTGCCCTGTGAGTGTGTGTGTGTGTGCCTGCTTGTGTGGAAAATTCATACAAGGCTTTTCATTATGAAATAACAGGGAATAATTATTTCTCTTTGGTAAAATTTTTCTAATGTTGCTTTTTCTATCCAAAGTAAAATTCAGCCAGCACATTTAATCCCATAAATATTCATCACAGGTGTCTGTATAACGTTCATTCCTAACTGGCTGTGCTGGGGAGAGGAATACTTGCTTATGTGATGTGTATTCATCAGTGCTGTGGTACTATACATTAGTTTTTAATTTATATTGTATATTTCATATGTGTTTGTTTATACTATGATGGAACACTAATTACTTGTAAAGGTTTTTCACTATACTTATTTTACTAACATGATTTTTGTGTTAGGAAAAAGATGGTGAATTGGTGTTCAGTATTATCATTCCAGGTAAGGGCACAACATCCTAACAAACACAATACTTGATCTTTAAGTCTATGCCTTGATAAACCCATTTACATGATTCAGGTCATAACAACTGAACATGAGATGATCTGTATTTATTGATTAAAGAATCTCACTCAGAAGGGATCCTCACAGCTTGCTGAATTTAAAATTCTAAAGGTTGCCTCAAAATAATCAACTTTGCCTTCATGTGTGGCTGGTCTCTGGTTTACCCCTTTTGCTATTCACAACAGTATCGCTTTATGCAAAGCACAGGCTTGCCTTGCTTGAAACATGGTAATGCAAGGAGTATCGTGCTATTAATTTGTCAGGGATTTCACTCGAGTTTAAGACAGCAACACTGCAACTGCATTTTTCTCATCATAGTAGGCAGCTCTATTTACTCTGCCCTTAGGGCCCCCCATGCACCCACACCCACCCCTAGCTGTCAGTGTGACCATAAAACCCTGCCTGACTTCTTCTGTGAACAGCTACATGTCACTCAGCTTTCAGACCACTGAGCAAGGGCTTGAACAAGCCTCAGATATAGTAGTCTTTGAAGCTTTGTGCAGGAATTGGAGGGAGTGTCACCGAAAAGGAAGTTCAACCTCCTCCAGTTTCTCTCATCCTATGGGCATCTGGCTCACATGTATTAGCCTTATAGCATACTAAATTAATTTGTCCAATTGCTGCTTATAATGATCACATGGTGTTTTATATACGTTGTTCTTGAGGTGCCCTAAAGCAACACGTGTTGCAGCATTATTTGTACTTTCAAAGATTATTTCAAAAGCCTGCAGTGTATCAGCTCTTTATTGTTCCAGTTAGACAGGAACAAATAATTGCAACTTGTAGGAGTTCTCTATTGTCTCTTACCCAAACAATGTACATCAGATGTCAGTATTTATATTCTAGTAACCTGTCACATGGCACAAGTCTTTTATACCGGTAACTCCCAAGTTTATTAAAATAGGTGAAGAATTAAATAATAATAATAATAATAATAGACAAATCAAAACTCAGGTATCTGGCAGCAGTGATAGATCTCATATTCCATGATACATCATTTTTTCTAATTGACCTGAACATAAGAAGACCTGTACATAAGAAGACCTGTTCTGGGATCACTGTCTTTAGGAAGACTGTTCATGCAGTCCTTTGGACTCTTATTTGCATGGTGTGTAAGAAAGGCAGGGTGTTTGGATAGTCATCTTCCATTACACAAAAAGAGTAACTGTCTCTTGTTCAGAAAGTAACATCCTTTCCATCCATTTCTCACAGAGCTGACCTTGAGACCTGTGGGAGATATATCACAGGAGGCTGTTTCCTTCACCTTAGGTAGGTGAGCACTTATATATCTTATAAAAGCCTTCCCCTCTTCAGGAATGGCATGCAGGGACAGGAAGACAAGTGACATGGATCCCATTCTCATTGGCCATATTTATCTTTTGTGTAAAACTTATACTTCTAGTAAGTTCTTTTGTTTGCTTGTGCCTATGATTTTTCAGGTTCCATTAAACTTCACATTGAACCAACTCTCTGTGCACACATTTCTATCTTTGCTTTCTTCTCACAGGATATATGAAGTGATGTCTTGATCAGGGAGCAAGTGGGCATCTGTTTTTTTTTGTGTTATTGAAATGGAAAAAGACCCTTGAAAGAGTGTCTTCTCTCACCTTTGCACCAGAAACAAGCAGGAAACAACCTTTGGGTTAATGAAGCTGGGGAAGTGATTAATAGAATTAGTGAAAGCAGTAGAAAACTTTTTCCATGGACAACTGTCTCTTTGTACCATTTTTCATGAAACATTTCCATACGTTCATTTTTGTGGCTGTGAAGAAAAAAGTAGAGGTTCAAAGCTTTCTTCTCAGATTAGAAGATTTGTTGTAGAAAAAAAGAAAAACAAAACAAAACCAACCAAGCAAACAAACAAAAAGAACTTCTGTTCTTGATTGAACCAAACTGTTTTCCAAAATCAATTTTTGGATGTGACCAAAATCAATCAGAATCAATCATTCAGAATAATCAGTGAATTATTAATTGATCAGAGTAATCAATCAGAATCAATCTTAATCAATCAGAATCAATCATTCTTCTTGAGTTGCAGTTATTACTTTCCTTATTTAAAGGAAACATATTTAAAATTATTTCACCATTTCTGAAAATCATTATCATCATCATCATCTGAGATTTGGAGGGCCAAATGCCTAAAAGGTAATCATAGATGGGAATTCTACTGAGGTACAGAAGTTACCATAAACAGAAGAATGAACAAGGTTCATTTGAAACTCATCCCTCAAAGAGATCCAGAGCAGCCCTCTCCTGGACTTGTTTTTCAGCCTTCAGCTTCAGGAACAGGGGATGACAGGCACAAAATATCTCAGGACTCTTTAACTTAACATGGTAAGGAGAGAGATTACCTTCAGAATGCTGTGTATGAACATATACAGATATTTGTCGTTCCCATTCTATGTAGTCTGGGATTACACAATGCAGACTTTAACTGGTGCAGTTTTACTTGGTTCAATTTTTGTTACTTAACCCAAAGTCATTGCTAAAATAACCTACAGCAAAAACTCCTTCATCCTATTTCTGCATATCATTATTGCTCTTATTTGTCTCTCTGTTCCCTTCTGAGGAATATGACGTCTGTTACCCCCATTAAATCTAAACAATGACTCAACCTGCAATGACAACACAAAGCTAGAAAATGATTTCCCAAACCCATTCTCAATAACATTTGCAATGGAGAGGTCCCTAGTAGTTATAAGAAGATGAGAGCACAGAGAAGCTGACTCACCTGGCAGTCAGAAGACCTGTCTGCCACTATTTCCAAGCCAATTCCTATTTAATTACAAGATATTTTCTAAAAGAAAATTATACCAAAATTAATAAATATAAATTTCAACATGATTCTAAAAATGGTCTGCTTATGGATTGCTTCAATCTCCTTTCCAGCATGCCCTGTTTTTTTGCCCCTTGGCTGCATGTTTTCTTTTTCACTTTGCAAAGGAGAAGTTTGTCATCCTTGTCAATCATAAGATCATCAGAGCTCTTGTGTCCTGTCTCATTAGTATATACCCAATCAATTACATCCATTCTGTTTTCCTCACTATTTTCCTGAATTTCCTCTTTCACCCATGAGTATTTTTAAACATCTCAAATTATCTTATATTTGATAATGACAATGAGCTTCCCCTTTTGGAGATAGTCCAGCAACAGGATCCTAAACCTAATTTGGATTTCTTGCCTGTTCCAAGACTCTTGTAAACAATCAGTTTCTTCTCATGGGAAATCAGCTTAAAAGGAGGTACTGCAGAGAAATTCCTCTAGGACACGTAGGAAGGTGTTCTGCAGAAAGAAAACAGTAACCTTACTTTTCTCTTAGCTGGAAGGTAGTGAAGTTTGCATCACATGAATTAAGTGCTTGTGAAGGCTCAGCCAACCGAACTCATACTCTCGGTGCCTCTCTCTCCTTCACAGTTACAGCTGAGTCTGAGGGAAACCAGGTCAGCTCCCTCAGTTCCTCTGGCAGGTGAACAACTTGTTCCATCTTTTTGCTGTGGTTCGCCTGGAAATCAAAAGAAACCGTTTTCTGAGAAGAAGCTGGTTGTATATGCATTAATCATAGCAGTTTGTGGGGGATTCTCCTCCGAGGCTGTACAAGGAAAAGAAAAGCAAGCACCTGCTTCAGGAGGTAAGCCCTTAGGGACAAACTGCAAAGACAAGTCAAGGCAAACACTTGTCTTGCTGGTGAGGGTGGGCTGAGAAAGACCTTGCTGTAACACATGCCATAAGTGGGACATGGAGAAAGCTGGGCAGGGCAAAATTTTTCAGAGTATTTCAGCACATAAAGATGCAATCAGAGACCAGTGGGATTTTGAAAAGCATTGGAGCTTCATATCCACTTGCTGGAAATCCCTATCTGGTTCTTCTAATGCTTCACTGCTTGCAAACTGGGCCGATCACCTGAGCATTATGTACCCTGAAATGCTCAGAGCTAATTGGGAAAGAACTGGTCCCAGAAACCTTCCTTCAATGTAGAGACAAGTTAACTGGGAAAACCTCAGCAGCAAGGCAACCCTCTCCACCAGGGACCACTTCTGAGCCCATTGCCGTAAGCTTCGTACCTTTTGGCATGAGGGGAAGGGTTGAGAGGATTTTGTGAAGTACTGTCAGTCACTGCAGAGAGTAAGGGGAGGGCACAGCACCAGAAGAAATGTAAGTTTTGAGTGGCCTATAAGTTAAAAACTGAAGCTAAATTAAAATGGAAATCTCAGTATGCCTTTCTACACTCAAGAGGTCTTGGTATCTTACTTTACATGTCACCCACAAGTGCAGCCACATACCTTCTAAAACTGAACAGAGCATACCTAAATGTTGATAGCTTCATTTTTTACCACTTGACTTTTTTTTTTTTCCCTTTCATTCCCCTATATTGCTATTATTCCATTCTTGCTCACCTTCATTCTACCCTTTGCCTTCCTACTAGAAGGTTGTAAAATGGCGTTTCACAATATGTTCTCTGGGAGAAGAAAGAAGTATATTATCTGCCATCATCAAAATGGACAACTCTCACCACAAAGCTCCTGACTACTGAGGGATATTACTGCATCGTGCCCTGTGGAGTCCCCATCCCACAACCCCACACCAACCACAATGGAGCATTCTGCAGCACCTCTACCAAACCACACAGATCCAGCTTTCACTGGGACTTTAAAATACCTTTAATTTATCACGGTTCCAGGCCTGGAACACAGAGCAAGTCAGAAAATGTCTCAGACACTCATTTTTAAGAGAATGTCATGTCACTCTTTTTTTTTTTTCTTTTTCCCCAAGAAATTTGTTTGAAGGTGACCTTGTAATTGTACATGTTCACATGTAACCAATGTTTCAAGACTGCTGTGGTTTTATATTGCCTTTAATCGATGCAACACATATTAACTAAGTACTTCATTGTGAACTTGCATGATTTATTATGTCTTCCTTCATTAATGTGTTTGATCAGAAAAGTAATTAAACAATGAACTGTGGCAGCAACACATACTTTGCATCAATTATTAAAAGCAGGTTTCTTAGAATAAAAATGTGATAATGAATGCTTGAGCTACCATGGGTTACACTTTATGTCAAATTATCTGAACTGTTAGTAATACTAATACTTGGCTTTGCCACATATGAACAAACTAGATATGACAGTGGTGAAGACAAGCATACTAAATTTGTTTCCAACACTGATATAAATAACAGCAGATAAGGATTGAGTTCCTAGACTTGAATTACTATGCAGCTATGTCCTATATATTAATATCTGTTTTTTAAAACAATGCTATGCCTCTTTTGTCATCTTCATTACCAGTTACTAAGTATACTCATACCATATCCGGAATTTGCTATGCTGAACACAGAAAGTATTAGTAATGTCTACGTGGATAAAACAATATTTAGATCCCCCATGTGGAATATTAATCTAAAAAAAAAAAAAATTAAATCTATTTCCTTACTTGTTTTTCAAAACGCATTCTTCCTGTACCACTGTGGTTCGTTTTCCTATGGCTTATTAAGTCTAGTTTATGCCAATCAAATTACCCATGTTGAGAGTTATTCAGACCTCACAGGATTGTTCCTTAGCTGCTTTCCTGGGTGAATCTCATTCTGCTCACATTCCTCTGTCAGATACTGAGAATTGCACTGACAGGGCATATTCCACAATTTCTTCCCTCTCAGTTATTTCTGAGGAAATGTTCTCATATATTTGTCATGTTTAGTATAATAATAATAATAATAATAATAATAATAATAATAATAATAATAATAATAATAATAATAATAATAATAATAATAATAATAATAATAATAATAATAATAATAATAAAAGTAACCATCCTATATTCCAAGTATTCATTCCACTTCCTTAAATGCCTAAATGCTATGTAAAGTTCCCTCTATCATAATCCAGGACTGAGATAATAATCTATCAATTTTATTTCATATGCTTGATACGCTCCTCAAACATTGGACCCCAACTGTTTTGAGAAATACTGCATCCCTACAACCATGCGTTCATACCTGTGTCTGTCTTATTAAAACACATAATTTTGAGAAGTAGTTTCCTCTTTATTCCCTGTTAATTAAAATCTAGCTTAAGCCTTCTGCACCACCATAAAGTATTTGGACTGAATTTCCTCAGTAACAGTTTCATATATTGCTCAGATCATCTCCCAGATGTGGCCAGCCATGAGCTGATTAACTTCTCGACCAACAGGACATTTGGAGGAATACATTTCTGTAATGGGTTTCAGCTTGTGCCAGAGGAAGGGAATGTTCCTATGAGTGGGAGTTTACTGTCTTTTGTGAAATTGGCTTACAGTATACCATTGCCATCTGACTTACAAAAAGCACACTCACTTCCATCTGGCTGAGTTAGTAAGTTATCTGCCTGCACCTATCGTTCACTTCTAGATGACAACGGCACATTATGCAAATGCTGGCACTCTGATGGAGAACAAAGATAAGCAATAAAAATCAGTGTTTTTCATACTCAGTGTACATTCCTTAGAACTTCTGTGTTCCCCAACAGACCTCCAGTTTCCCCGATGCAGTCAACAGAGCACAGCAATGGTTCTCATCTAAATAACTACTTACTGCAAATGCCTTACTGTTACCAGCTCCTACTTTCCATTCTTAAATTGGCATCTCACTGTGCATCTGTCTTCCTTCTGTCTTATGCAGAAGCCAGAGCACACATACCTCACAAATGCAAGAAGTACAAAAGAGCCCAACCCTGCTCTGGATGGATTGGGAAGGATTTTGAACTAAAATTGTTCTAAAATTCCTTGATTCATTTAAGTGCTACTCCCACAACTGTTAAGCTTCTTACCACTATGAATTTACAAATATGTACATTCTACATGTACTTACAATGTCACATTAAAATTTCACGAAGCTGAAAATAACACCACAGCCCACCCCAATTTTTATTACACTAAAAACAGGCTTTTATGCAGGATTCTTTAGCAGATTTCATTGCATTGTACTACAGAATGACAATACCAGGATCTTTCATAATATTTTGATGCTACACTATAACATGCTTAACTTTTCTGTTATATGCTACCAGATACAAACACTGTTTCATATAGAAATATTCACTTTAATCAACTTAAATAAGAGAATCCTCAATCTGCACCATGGTAAATATGTTATACAAGTTCCGCTGACCAGAGTTTGATACAGCCTCAAGGCTCCTTGATTTTGCATCTTCTAGGAGTTACCATTAAATGTGATATAGATAACATTATTATCAGCAGGAAAAAAAAAAAAAAAAAAAAAAAAAAAAAAAAAAAAAACACCTTTCTGCTTGCAAAACGCATCATCCTGCAATGCAACCAAAGATAATTTAAGGACAGTGTTAGCCTTTATCTGCAATAAAGACTTAAACAGCAAGATTCTATGAAAAATTAATTCTGATAAGTATCCAGACATGCTTCTATCTGACCCACAGCACTCCCACTTGTTTCACCTTCCCCGCAACTTGCTGTGATGCTAACCCCTTGTTCTGCGTTATCAGCTCCCAACCTTGGGCTGAGCTTTCAGGCTCTCATGTTGTTTGAACACCGTTGGCATCATACTTCAAAAAGTTGCCTTCTGTTATCTCAGACGTTTTGTGAAAGTCCAAATGAGGATGTTTTTCCCAAGTGGGTGCTGGAAACTGAATGTTTCGTTTTATCATGTGCCAGCTTTGGTTACGGCAAGAACTCTCTGTACAGCAGTCAGAAAGGGATTTTTGCTTGTAAAATGTGTTAGAGCTCATTCAGAGCTCAATGACCACAGATCTGCTCTCTGTCCTACAGCACATTTCCATTTTGCCTTAGCTTAGGTGCAATGCTGGAGTCCCTTTACGTTAGATTTAAATATCTGTGCCTTTATTGCAATTCACATTTTACTTGTACTGCAGTTAAGGCATGGACCTTCGGAGCAGAAGCAATTTCACATTGTCCAACCTTAATAGTTTAAGCTGATAGAGTACTTCTAAATGTCTCGAGACATGAAAGAACGAGGTGAACAGTGTTTCAAGGGAAATTTCTAACAGTGAATATTTAATGACCTTTTCAGGATTTGGGAACAAGCTCCCAAGCTACAGAGGGGAGGAAGAATGACATTATTTGGGAAAAAATAGGCACTAAAAAGACCACACTTAGAGGTCATGTAGTGGAAGAGTGCTTGTGCCCCCAGAAGAGTCTCCACTCCAGATAAGTGTCTCATACAACTCTTTTAACTTTGTGATGTCTTGTCTACATTTTTTATCTTTGTTAGTACCCAAGCTGATCATGCAAGGGCTGAGCATGCAAAGACAATAAGAAAAGTATCCAACTTGTTGATAGAAAAACACAAGCTTGTGTAGTGAAACAGAGGAAAGAGAAGTTTTAAGATCCATTCACTATTTAGAGTAGTTGGAGAGATACTTCTTAATATGAAAGAGCAGAAGCTGCTAGCTTGCTAGCCATTGCTTTCAGATAACTGCTTGATAAGGCCTTTTCTTCCACACAGAATTTGCTGAGGAGGTTTTAAAAGACTGTGATCTGCCAACGATAACTCTAAATCTAAAATCCATCTCCTCACCTCTGGAGATGGCTACTCTATGTCTCTCTAATATACACAATATATTTCTACAATGCACATTTTTCTGTGCAGATGAAGATCCATGGATCTGAATGACTTCCTACACCACTCTCTGCTATATGCACTAGGGAAAAGACAAAAAGAAAAAAAAAAAAAAGGTTTATTCACACAGTTACAGTTTACCTCTCACCTAACAGATGAAGTCATTACTTCTGAAGACAGGCAACTCAAAACTACAGTAGTCTTTCTGCTTCTCAGAGTTATTCGCGTAATGGTCTGGTCAGTCTGGTGGTCCTCCGATTGCACCAGGACTGTAGAGCAAATATCTAATCTCTTTTTTCCCTCTGTTACAAAGTATTTCTTGCTCACCAAGGCAGCCAGCTTTCCATCACTACTAAGAAGACATGCAGGCCTACTTAAAAACAAACAAAAATTCAAATTTTACATGGCACATGTAAAATAACAATAACAATAACAAATGACAAAATAACATGGAGTTATTTGCAGGTATATGAAAATTATATAGACTTAACCCAGCTGCTGTATGTTGATATTTCAGTCTTCAAAGTGCTCTTCTTCCTATTGAGCCACTGTTAATGTGAAATGCCATGCTTGAGAGCTTCATATGGATAACTTATGCCTTTCCAATGTCTCTTTAGTTTCTCTACCCTAGTGTGCCACAGGAAGATCAAGTTCTGCCATTTTTCTTTGTTATTGTTGTATTGTTGTTGTTTAAAAGGACCAAGAAAATAATCTTCTCCAAGAATACATTTTCTTCCAGACTGAATCATCCTTAAGTATTTGTACTGTAAACATGATTCTAATCAGACCTTGTACTTTTTAAATCATTGCCTCTTCCTCAGATCCCCAAGCAATAATGAAGGCAAAAGACAGATGTTGCTGGGTAGTTCCTGTGTTCTTGAACCTGCACTGGAACCCATCTTTCTTACCATGATGCAGTCAAGATTAATATATACTTTTATCTCTCAAGTGAAAGTGCAGCATTTATTCTAATGAACACTGCCAAGACTCAAGCAAGTTTATTTCCAGTGGACCATTTTATCTGCCACTTTTCTTAATGGGAAAACAAATAGTGAAAATGAAGCCTAGCAGACAAAAGTATAGAAATACCTATTAAACTAGAAATAAATTCAGAGTTTAGAGTAGTTTTTAAAGCCAAACATAATTTATTTGATCAAAATCAACAAGCCCCCCCTTCAACTGTCATGACCATGCACTTCTGTAATATGCTCAGAGGGGTGTGTACCCTAAAGCACATATGTGTAAAATATGTATAATACCATCATGCATCTATTGGAATTATTTAGAGGACAGAATGTGTCTGAAAGGCCATACTAAAAAGGATATGTTATATGTTCTTAGCTGTGGAAACTGAAATGTGAATAATTTTAAAAGATTAACTGCAGGGAAAAAAAAAAAAAAGAAAAAAAAAAAAGACATTTTTGCATTTTCTAGATCTAGTAATTCTGACTGTAGTACTTTCTCTTCTCTCTGGTCCTAGACAGGGTGATCACATTTCTTTCCAGATTTACTGTCTATACATGAAACAGCAGAAAAGAAGAGGACCATAAGGAAGAGACAGACCTCTTACCATGAGACATTTAGGTCTGTGTAAGATAAATACATGAGTACAGAATGCCTGTGTCTGAAAGTGATCCAGTAGTCTACCAACTGCCTGGCACAATGAATGAAGGCAGGTCCAGTGCTCCTCCTCCTCATCAGCCTGCCCTAAACTTCTGCAGCCTTACAAGCACCTGCTTCACACCAGCTGGTCCCCCAGGAGACTGTGTTTCCAAAGTCACAAACAAGCCTGCAAAAGGCACACAGCAAAACTATGTCTTTCATGCTGTCATCAAATTGTCTTTATTGCATAACAATTGAAAGGACAAGCCTGCTGAAATAGGGAACAGATCCAAAACTTGCTGCTTAAAATGATTTAATGTATGCCTCCTTTTAAAATCCTCTCTTCATTTTGGAAGATCTTCTAACACACAAAAACCAGATTTTCTTTTTAAGTGGAGTTATTTATTCTTGGGTATATGGGAGGGCATAACTTTGTCTCACTTTCTATATTTCACTGAGTTTGAAAGACCACAAAATTTCAATGCAAATGTAAAGTGTATGAAAGCATTTGAATCAAAGAATCACAGTATAGCTTGGGTTGGAACAGATATTAAAGACCATTTAGCTCTAACCCCTTGCCATGGGCAGGGATGCCACCCTAATTCAGTTTGTCCGAAGCCTCATCCAACCTGGCCTTGAACACTTCCAGGGATGGGGCATCCACAGCTTCTCTGGGCAACATGTTCCAGTGCATCACCACCCTCTGAGGGAATAATTTTCTGTTAACATCTGATCTAAGTCTCCTCTCTTTTAGTTTAAAACCATTCCCCCTTTTTCTATCACTAACTACCCACTTTTTCTGCTCTACATTTTCTGTCCACCCCTCTGCTGATACAGCCCAGGATACAGTTGGCCTTCTGGGCTGCAAGTGCCCACTACTGACTCATGTCAAGCTTTTCATCCAGCAGAACCCCTAAGTCCTCTCTGCAGGTATTCTCCCCATGAGTTCTTCTCCCAGTCTGTGCTCATATCTGGGATTGCCCCGACCCAGGTGCAACACCTTGGACTTGGACTTATTGAACCTCATTAGATTCATATGGGCCCACTTCTCCAGTTTGTCCAGGTCCTTTTGGATGGCATCCCTCTGTTGAGGGTGCACTTGATCCCACTGTCTATGTAATTAATAAAGATATTAAATAGCTTTAGTCCCAAGATGGACCCCTGAGGGATACCACTTGTCATTGAGTGACCAAGTTATTTGGCCTAGCTACAGTTTTTTGTTTGGTTGGTTGTTGTTGTTGTTGTTTGTTTGTTTGTTTTTGTTGTTGTTGTGTTTTTTTTTTTTTTTTTGGTTTGGTTTGGTTTGGTTTGTTGTGGGTTTTTTTTGGTACATTTTTTTCATGCTTTAAGGAAAAATATTGCATATCTAACATTTGGCCAAATAACTAACTTAGTTAACTTTGCCAAGTAGTATTAAGAGCTACTTCAAATTTTCCTTTAAATCCCTAACTCATTGAATTAATTTCAAACATTGCAGGCATCTCTTCACATTTAATGTTCAGGAAATCTGTATTTCCTCTAATGGTTGTGCTGCAGATATACCCTTCAAAGGAAGTAAGGAATCCTCACAGGTCTGTCTGTAGGCACTTATGGTATTAAGTGCTGAATTCTGCATATAAGAAGTAGCAGAAAAAAAAATAAATATTTTCCATGATACTTTCTTTGTTTATAACTCTACAATTTTCATAGCCCCTCATAAACTATTCTTTTGGCTGTCCTTTCCCCCTTTTTTAACTATAGTATAGTTACTACAGGTGCTTTTACAACTCACCAATGACTAATGCAAACCCCGATTAAGAATAAAACTTTCCAATGAAATGTAGAATCAAGAATGCTTCATGCAGGCTACAGCCAAAGGTAATCCTGAAGGCTCTTTTGTCAGCAAATGCTTCACAGCATAATAAAATGAAATCATTTAAGGCAGGCAGTCACAGACTGTAAAGGATATCACATATAACAAATGACATTTAAAGAGGCTTCAGAAGATCTGTAAGTGCAACCTGTATCTAAGTCAAGGCATTACATCTCAAACTTGCAGCTGTATGTTTTAATGTTTTGCTTCAATGTGACATTAACTCCCTTTGGCATCTTTCGAAATCATAAATCCATACAAATCAAAAGTTTAAATATTGTCAAGATAAATAAAATTGTAGTGATATGCCTGCAGGAATTCTTAAGGTCTCTGATTCCTTTTAGAAACTCTGTCACCACGTTGAGGAGAGGCTGGCATGATTTTACTGCTTCTGATGGAGATAACTCAGTGCTGAATACTACCAGAACTAAGACTGAAGGAATCAGAAATACACTGCTAAGTCTTTACTGCCCTGGTTGGTTCAATGCATGTAATTCCTAAATCCCACCCATCTCAGCTACTTCATATTATTTGAATGCAAACAATTCTGCACAAAACAATAGTAAAAGGATTTAAAAAAAATCTAAGGATGATATCTCCACATGGTATCT
Organism: Anas platyrhynchos; assembly: GCF_047663525.1. Taxonomy (NCBI): domain Eukaryota; kingdom Metazoa; phylum Chordata; class Aves; order Anseriformes; family Anatidae; genus Anas; species Anas platyrhynchos. Next base: position 129,220,727 of record NC_092587.1, read on the forward strand.
AGGTTCAGAATTGCAACAGCTCTTTCAGTGAAATGTCAGGGTTTCTTTGCTTCAATTTATTTCTATGGAAAAAAAAAAAAAAAAGTGGAAAAAATATAGAAAATATTTTCCTTAAAAAAAGGGGGGGAAGGGAGGAAGGGGAAAGGAGGGATTACTAACCATCTCAAAGGCCAGGTTCTTTTTCTAAGTATGATTTGCTGTTGAAAGTTCCTTTTTATTTGTCTATAAAATACTTTCATGCTTTATTGACAATTAATAAAAGTAATAATGATACACTAACAAGTCTGCTGAATTTAATGTGTCATAAAGAGTTCACAGTTTCATCCATGTGTCACTATAATCAAGGGACACCAAACAGATTTGTATAAGAACATTAAACATTGCAGATTTAAAATGTAGATCAAATAGAATTGAGTCCTGCTTTAAGTTAAAAGGTCTAGGGTTTTGAAGGAGTTACAGAGGTTTTTTTTCTTGTATGATCCCCCATACAGTGCTGAGAAGGATGGAGAAGCACACAGATGAACACACTTTCACTTCCATGTACTGCTGCATATATAGTTTCTTCTGAATATGTGAACTGAATTAAGAGAAAAAGAACTGTGAATATGAGTGAGAGCAAGTGAGACTCTCTGATCTTGGAAATGTTGAAAAGCTGTCTGGATAAGGACCTTGGCAACCTGCTTAGGTGGTCATGCTTGAGCAAGGGGTTAGACCAGATGACCTCCAGAGGTCCCTTCCCATCTCAACCATGCTATGATTCTGTAGTTCTGTGAGTTCCACAAGTAGAAACAATAAATAACACCTTAAATCATATTCCGCTGAAATGCAAGATAAATATAATAGAGTCATAGAATCATAGATTTATTTGTGTTAGAAGGGGCATTAGAGAGCCCTGAATTCCAGTCCCCCTGCCCTGGTCCAGGGCTACCTCCCACTAGACCAGGTTGCCCAAAGCCCCATCCAGTCTGGCCTTGAACACTTCCAGGTATCAGACATCCACAGCTTGCTGGGCAACCTGTTGCAGTGCCTCACTACCCTCAAGGAGAAGATTTGTAACATATACAAAGGAAACATATACATAGGAAAAGATCATGAGTAAGAAAGAATTCCCACAGCCCTAACACCAACTTGAGCCTCATGCACCAGCATTTTTGAAATAAGAAGTTTTCTTTAGCTTCTTTATGCTACTTAAAAGTCAGAGGATAATCAAGACTGTGTGGTAGAGATGGCTGGTGGAACACAACATATAGGGTTGGCCAACTTTACCAGAGCTGGGATCCATCAATTTCAATATCCTGTTTCCAAGAGCAGTGAGTGCCAGATGTTTCAGGGAGCATTATAAAAACTGTCTGTCATGGACAATTAAGTAAATCACTCCTTCATGGAGGAAATCATCTCTCAGATTCTGGATCTTAATCAACAGAACTGAGGATGGAAAATCTCTTCTGGATGAATGAAGCCACTCCCCTTCTACTTTAAACAATCACATCTTGTAATGACCTTCAGAAACTGATCAGAAAAAAATGGTCAAGCTCCAAAGTGTGAAATTTTGTCTCATTACTCTAAGTGGATCTGTCTCCAATGTAACTATGATACATCTACACATCTCCTTTTCAGCCTTAAATTCCTCACATCACTAATGTCTTATGACAAAATGCATCATAAGCTAATATCTTGTATTTGGTGGTATGCTTTAATTTTACAGCCTTTCACACCAGCAGCAGTATAGCTCAGCTCCAGATTCAAGCACCTAAATTTAGATGACCAAATGTAGTTGTTGTAGATGTCTTAAATTTGGGGCTGGCCTCCTGTTGACCTCAGCTGTGAAGTTAAACATACAAAATGCAATGTAAAAGTAATGCAAAGTACAAAGTACAGCAATAGGGACGACAAGCTGTGAACCAAGTTTAAGCTCAGCCATTTGACTTCAGAGCTGGGAAACCTCATAGCTCATCTTACACCCCCATAGTCAGGATACCTCAGCTGGGCTGATGGAGTAATAAAGCCACTGCAACTGGCTTACTTTTGTTGTTTATTTTTTCTCAGACACTAATGAGTAGCCCACCCACCTCCCAGTGGACTTTTCCCAAATTGGAGCTGAGTAGTGTTTCTTAAATTATGTCACTGATATATATGCCACAACATTTTCAGTGTGTTACCTATAAAGATACTGTTGGTGTTCCTGAGCCCAGTTTGAGACAATCTGGACCATGTTTAAGCTGTGGGTGGTTCTTCACTGAGTGGCTGACACTCATTGAAAATTTAACAACATTTCTGTTAGAAAGTCAGATGGCCAGGAGTGATATTTAGTTACTAGTGTAAGCTCTGTTTATCTTGGCAGCAAATTTGGAAACACTTAGAAGTTTAAAAATGGGAAATGATAACTAATTTCTAATGTCTGCATTTGATACAGGGCATTTTATATTAAACATTTAGACAGCTTTATAACTGAAAATAATATTCATTGAACTATTCTGGATTCATATACATCTCAGAGTTATGAAAATAATGAGTAGTAGTACCTGAATTTCAAACACACTTTTTCAAGAATCTTATACTCATTTGATTACTCCCAGTTTACTTTAGAAACCTGTTCTGAGCAGTCTGAAAATGATAAAAATGAAAAGCTACACTTGACAGATAAATCCGTGAATGTAAATTCATGTCTTCCAGAGTACATATGTGTGTCCAATACAATCCCATAATATTCCTGAGAAGAGAATCCCTTTAATAGTACATTATAATGATGAGAGACATTTTAAAATTTAAGGGGATGGAGTGACTGGTTAGAAGAAGAGAGTAGGAAGCTGTCTTGCAAGTGCAAATTTAAAAAAATGTGGTGAGTGTATCTATCTGCAGCTGTGAGGGGTTGAAAATTTCTGCTCAATCTCTTCTCAGTAAGCAACAGGTCTGCAGATGTTGCCATCACTGGAATGACATGAAGATACAGAATGAACACAGGAACCAGCCCTGGTAAGTTACATTTCTCATGTTATAGCAAAGAATGTTGTTCCTTTATTTTATTTACTTACAAAAGGTCACATTTCTTGCCCTATGTTGTAGAAAAGCATCATGAAGAAAGTACACAGCCCCAGCTGGTGGCCTAAGAGTACAATTTAGTTATTATGGCAAGCCCATGAGTTGTACCTGTAAGTTTCTGATGGCTCCTTAAGCACAGAGCAAAAGAGCCAACAGCAAGACTGATCTCTTTGAAGGTTCTTCCACTCCTATGCATTACACACAGAATTGAGGAGAGGGAGTGATACAAGGCTTTTTTTTTTTTTTTTTTTCCCTCTCTCAGTCCTGGCCCAGTCCAGAACTGACACAGCAGAGTTTTAAAGGCCCTTGGGACCTACATCAACAAAAAGGACATATATTATAAAACTAACGTGTGTGCTATAATATTTGTCTGTTCCCCTGGAAGCTGGGCAATTTTCTCAGCACAGATACATCAAGCTCACAACCTCAGTTCACTGCAACCTTATGATCTGTTGATTCATAAATCTGCCACTACAGCTTACTTCCATAAACTCAGTTTGAAATTGGTCTAGTGCAATCCTGTTCAGTCTATTAACTCACAAATTGTCTTGATCTTTTGAAGATGGCAGCAGATGCATGTCCTCAACATAGACCAGCAAAATAATAAAAATAAATAAATAACCTTCTCTTTGCATGCAAAATCTGTTAACCTGCTGCACAGGATCCGGTATAAACTCTGTAGCAGAGAGAAGGAAATCTGTGTTCGGTCTGTTTGGTAAATAAACACAGAGCTCAGATCATGACTGAGCTACAGTGGCAAGTGTATGAGTCAACAGATCATAAGGTTTCAGCGAACAGAGGTGCCAAGCTTGATGATTATCTGATGAGAAAATTGCTTATGGGTAAAGAATTTAAATTTGCTTTAAGTGAATGTTGGAACAAGTAAGTTTTAACTTCATTTTCCATAAATGTTTATGACAGAAAAAATTAATCACATGTATCTACAGAAAGGGAAAACAAAACAAAACAAAAATGTTATGAGAAGTTTTCTCTGAAATAACAGGTTAAGAACAAAAAGCTCTCTCAGTAAATACTATTAGAAATTATGCTTTTTTTAGTAGTTACCCAAGAGCTACTTGAAGACACAGAGTAAGCAAATATTAAAAAAATAATAATAAAATTGGTTTGCATACACCTACACATCCCATTCAGCCACCAGAACACGGAAGAAATCAAACTATTATTCTCTTTCTGTATTCTTTAGATGCAAGTACAATATTCACAATAACAAACAAAGATCAAGAGACAATATGAACAAGGAGACATGGAAAATGAGATGAAAAGATTCACCACTGATAATACTAGAACACCAGAAACATTTTTAGAATGTTTTCTTTGTCACAATTTGCAGAGGAAAAACAAAACTAGCCTACAATCTCTCATCCAGACTGCATTCTGATGTTTGCTCCTCATGTAACTGGTTTCCTCTGTATAGCATGTGTAAAGAGAAATAAATCTTCCCTCTTGGTACACAGACCTGCAGATATTTTTACCATCACTTCAACACCGAGAAGACACACAAGGTTTTCTCTTGTAACCATATTTATATTCTCTCCTTCTCTCTCCCTCCTAGCAGACAGCTGAAGCCAGGATGCTTTTCTCTTACACAAGGCAGCATACTAGAACCAGCACACCAAAACCTCACAATCTCATACCCTTTCCTCAAGTACTTGGGTAGCTCAGGATCTTCAAGAGGCTAGGCTAGAGCCTCGCTGAGGTCTGTGGACACACAAGCTGAAAGACAAAGCTCAAAGAACAAACAGAATAAACCTCACTGAGGCAGCTTTGTCTAGCCAGTAGGCTACAGGTATTTCAGAGTGCAAGAAATGACAAAGCTTCTCACTGATAAACAAATATTACAAAGCTACAGGTAGGCATTAAAAGGTTAGAGACATCATTTTACAGACCATTCTGTATGATTTTAAAGAATAACATGATCCATTTGCATATTTTCAAGAACAGGAGCTCTGACGTCACAAATTTGTTCATTTATTTCTCTCTGCATGGTCACTGTTCATTTTCTCAACTGAGAACCTGATAAGAGTGTCTGGCACATGCTGCCTTTCCTATGTGCCTTAGAAGCTAAAATTCAATATTTTTGTTTGTTTCTCCAGTTGAAATTACCACAAAACATGGGGCTTGAAATTACACTGCAATCAAGCAAAAAGAATTATCACTAATAACCACTACACCTCTGGGGACAACTTAATTTCTTTTCATGACAAGGTCACCCATCTGGCTGACCAAGGGAAGCCAGCTGATGGTATATTTTTGGATTTCAGTAAATCTTTCAATACTACTTCTCACAGCATCCTTCTATACAAAATCTCTCTCATACATCTAGATATACACCTAATATGATGTGTGTGCAATTGGCTGATGGGTTAAGCTCAGAGGGTTATAGTAAATTAAGCTGATGGCCAGTCACTAAAGTTTAACAAGAGCAAGTGCCAAGTTCTGCCCCTGGGAAGGGGCAACCCTGACTGTATGTGCAGACAGGGGGATAACAAGCTAGAGAGCAGAAAGGAATCTGAGGGTTCTGTTCGATGGCAATTTGAACATGAGTCAACAGTGTGCTTTGGCAGACAAAAGGGCCAACTGTATCCTGGGGTGCACCTAGCTGCTCAAGGGAAGAGATTGTCTTGCTCTGCTCTGCGCGGGTGTGCCCACACCTCGAGTTCTGTGTGCAGTTTGTACTACAGTATAAAAAGGACATACAACTGCTAGAGAGTGTCCAAAGGAGAGCTACAAAGATGGTGAAGGGTCTGGAGAGCAAGATGTGTGAGGCGCAGCTGAGGTCCCTTGGTTTGTTCAGCCCCGAGCAGAGCAGGCTGAGGGGAGGCCTCATGGCGGCCTGCAGCTCCCTCACGAGGGGAGCGGAGGGGCAGGCGCTGAGCTCTGCTCTCTGGGGACAGCGACAGGACCTGAGGGAACAGCATGGAGCTGGGACAGGGGAGGGTAAGGCTGGGGGTTAGGGAAAGGGTCTGCACCCAGAGGGGGGTCGGGCACTGGGACAGGCTCCCCAAGGCAGTGGTCATGGCACTGAGCCTGACGGAGTTCAAGGAGCCTTTGGACAAAGCTCTCAGGCATAGGGTTTGATTTTTGTGTGGTTCTGTGTGGAACCAGGAATTGGGCCCAGTGATCTTTGTGAGTCCCTTCCAACTTCGGATATTCTATGATTCTATGATGTCTATTATGTAGCAGTCACTTAAATCAGCTGAAGAAAGAAATGATAAACTTCGTAATAGCTAACTTAAGTTTTGTCATCATATAGGATAAGAATTAACTTTCTTATTTTTTGAGTTTTCTTCTTTACTTGGATTTCCTTCTCTCCCAGTACTTTGTCCAAAAATGGAGCCTGTGATAATGGTTATCGAGTGTGATTCTTACCAGCATTTCCTAGTATTTTCCTAGTATCTCCCAGATACTTATTTCTGACTGTATTCATTAACTGCCTTCAAAGCATTTCCACAGACCTGCCTTCTCAGCGGGATCTAAGGGCTCTTACACAGCCTCCTCTGTGCACTGGCAAAATCTATCCAGGACTGTCTTCACCAATTTGTGTGAGAAGCTTTGGTTCATGCATTTCTTCGACAGTTTTGAAACTTAAACAGAAACTTTGGTTTATTCAGCATACACTCATAATTAGCTCTCTCCTGATTCTTTTTTGCTTCTCATTTCCAGGTGGAAAACAGTCACTCAGAGATATTCTTTGTTCTAATTTAAGAGCCAGTCTTTTCCAAATCACCTGAAGGAGTCATACTGAATCTGGATGAGTCTGCCTTGTAGGAGAAGAGCTTCTAGTTTTCTTTCAAGTCTTTGCCAACTTTATTCTTCACTCTTGATTGTTTAAATGTGACTACCATCTGATTAACACCAATGTGTCACAGCTGAGTTACCAGTTAATCAACAATATCTTCAGCTTCCATGTGACACCCCCAAACTTTTCCAGACAGTCAGAGTTCCATAACATAATCAGAGCACCCATCCCCACAAAGGAGAAAGCTCATGCAACTGTGTTGTTCTGCACATCATTTTGTACCTATAAATCTGCTTGCCCAGGTGTAGAAACTTAATATTAAATTTCTTTCAGGAAACATTTATTTATGCACATATTAGATGAGTTGCAGACCAAAGTGCCTAGCTGCAGAAATAGGGCTGACTTGTGATGGGATAGAACATTACCATGAGATTTTGCATGATGGCAAAGTGTGTGATGCAGCAAAGCTCTTGGAATAAAAGATTTTGAAGAATCCATCATCTTGTTTTGAGGCATGTTGATGGCAAAGGATTTGACTTGAGGCTACTTATGTTTGACATTGTCTTTGCTTGTACTGAAACTATTCACACAGAAAACAACCCAGTGTAAGGAACTTACAAAGATAACCAAGACCAGAGTAGTACAGGCTGAATTCCTTTCATTCTTCCCATCTCTTTTGAATAAATAAACTTCCTTACACCCTGACAGACCAGGGAGATTAATTCAGAATGTGTATGCACAGTACACCTGGCAGACATGATAAAGTTTGGCTCAAAGAGCTAAGATGAAACAAAGGCATAAATAAAATGAGAGAAGGATTTACAAAAGGACAAAATACGGGCAGCCATTTAGAGATGACAGTAATTACTTAAGTAAATGTCAAAACTCTTCAAAGAATCAAGGGGGATATTATTCATGAATATTTAAGGCTGAAACATGTGAGCATGTTGATTTGGAAGGTTATGTTCATGTCTTATTTTCTCTGTGATAGCTATGGGAATGGATATTAAAATCTGTTTCTGTACAAATTAAAAGAAATCACTTACTGTTTGAGGACCTATTGATTCCTAGATGAATTGAAACCAATGGTCTTTTAGTTCACTCAAGGAACCTACAAAAGATTTATACCATTCCTGAGCCTAGCCATGAGGATGAAAACAAGTAAACAGAAGGAGATCCAGATACCTGTAAGGATGCAGAGACACTTTCCCTACTATAGCCAGGATCTTCTGACCACAGTGGGACAACAGAAGTTCACCAGACCTCTCAGCTCCATCCCAGTTTTCAACATCACAGGCAGAGGAACTGACAGACTATATTATACAACAAGCAACCACACCCAGCCAAGCATGGACAGAAGTTCAGCACTGCTCTGCCATACACTTTCCTACACCACGAAATACCTTTTTCTACAGGGCACCCTGCTACACAGCTGTCATCTTCTGACCCTAAATGTGCACACCCACTAAGCAGCTGAAACAAAATTTGTTTACAATGACTTACCAGTATCATTAAATGTCAATATTGGCAGATGAACTTTATAAAATCAAGTGACAGCAAATAAAATGGGAGAAAAAAAAATGTGTATTGAACTCTATATTTGTGAGATGCAAGTAGGAAAAAAAAAAAAAAAAAAAAAAGGAAAGGCAGGGCAGGGCAGAGAGCAGAGCAGAGTAGAGCAGAGCAGAGCAGAGAAAAAATAAAGAAACTTATTCTAACTCTACTTAAAATGACGGACTTTGGGATGTCTGATACAATGTAAGTGAAAATTTGTGGGTTTATCATAGATAGTTCTATGAAAACTTCAATTCAGTGCCTACTAAAACAACAAGTCAATGCTATGATTTATTAGTAAAAGAGAGAAGGAGAGGAAGAGGAAGAGGTAGAGGGAGCGGGACAGGGACAGGGACAGGGACAGGGACAGGGACAGGGACAGGGAGGGAAGCAGAGAAGGAAGGAAGGAGGGAAGGAGGGAAGGAATGAATGAACAATAACAAAAAGAGAACATTAGTATACACTTAAATATATACATGGTTTCCCTGGTACACAGTCCTGGTTACCTTCCCCACATCCATCTCTCCAAAGGGAAACCTTTTGAGAAGGGTGATCAAAAACATGCACTAGCTTCCACATGAAGAATGACTTTGTAAGTTAGATCTCTTCAGCATGGTAAAGGGATGGCTGAAGGGAATATACAAAATCATGGCATGGAAAGGGTGAATTAAAAGAGAAGCAGAGCTGGAGAACATCTCACCACAGAAACTGTGAGGTCTGAAACTCCACAGGGATTCAAGGGTGTGGGTCTGAACAAGTACTGGAAGAGATCCACTGAGTGTAACTAAAACAAAAACCACATTAGGTACAGAGACTTCTTGAGCAGGGAATGGTCAAAAGCCAGAGGAATAAGGAGCAGAATGTTGCATGCATCTATTTTCTTTGATTTGATTTTATTCCGTCATTCTTGATTTTTTACCAAATATTTTACATAAAATGCAGCTGCTATAGAAGTTGCAGAGCTTAATGATGCACACTAGAATTATCCTGTATTTAAAGTCTATTTTTCTGCCCATTTGATTAGTTTGTATTTAAGCCATAAACAAGTCCACTCTGCATGAATCTGAACATTAACTTGAGAAGAGAAATGAAAAGGCATCTTATATCAAAGCCAAACTAATTGCTGAGGCCATCCTTGGCCAATATAAATGATAGAATTCTCAATATTCTCTCATTTGTACTGTAGGCCAAACCAGCAGCCTCAGTTATCCAGCAATCCATGGTTAGAAGAGGATTTTACCTCCTTCCTTCTTGTCAAATTCTGCCAAGCACATGCATATCTCCAATCAGGAGATGACCTTTAAATCCAGCAAGTGTTTTAGACTCTTTTATACTGCAGATATCTTTTTAAATATGATATAGACCATGCTGACCACAGAGGTATCCAGCTAGTTTCCTTTAATGCAGTGATTTGTGTCAATTGCCATTTTCACCTAGACTAAATTAGGCAGTGAGGTAGAACTCACTCACTTGACATATCTTTAATGTTCCTGGTAAATGCTGAACAGCAGGACATAGCTGCTTGTAGTTAGCCAGAAAGTCCCTTTTTTGTTCTCACATCTGAGTAATCTGGGTTTGATATCAAGGGAAAACTTTCAAACTGTTCCATGTTGGACTAAGAGAGACTGTTTTAAATAAATGTAAGTGGGATAATTTAGCCTGATGACAATCCAATACTGTTCAATACTATAAATTTAACACAGAAGACTCTGGAGAATATTTCACTCTGAAGAATAAGACATTTATTCTAAATTATCATCAATACTTAAGGAAAGCATGCTTAATTAACGTAGTAAATGTGATACTAGCTTAGGATGTTATCAACTCTAATAAAACCTACCAAAAATGATATGTTTCTGTAAATTTCAAACAGCAATTCTGCTATGTAGAGGAAAAAAAAAAAAAAGGTATAGAGTATTCCTGATAATAAGCATTAAAATATTTGTTTATACAAGTTATTTGCTCTGGTGTCATTAGCTGCTTCCCAGTGACACTCATAGGAATTCAGAACTGGAAAGGCTGATGTGATCATCAACAACAAGGACAGTTTTCTGCAAGTGTCAACAACCATTAAGGACAAAAGGGATCACAGAACATCTGCTGCCCTAATGTCCTTGTTGATACAACACCCCTACCAGCCTGCATTAATATCAAAGCCTTCATACTCCTCGTTTATCTTCTAAAATTTGTCATTATGAGGAAGATATGTTATTCTTTACCACATTGACAGACTAATAAAAAGCATAAGAATAGGAACAGTCTGATTGGAAAAGAAAGAAGCCAGTAACTTTGAAAAGAAAATGTTATGATTCTTCCATTTAAAAAAAAAAAAAAAAAAAACAGAAAAAAAAAGTTTATTTATGACTGAGATGACAAATGCCTTTGTGAATGAGAAGCAAAGTCCAGCTTACATCCATCAGAGGAGGACCAGTGATCCAACTGCCAGCTCCATACATGGGACCATCTGCTCCTTCCACCTCCAATATAATTCATGATGTTTTGTGGCAGTCTGGCAAGATCAGGCAGAAGGTGGATTATTCCAGTGATTGTGAGTGAACAGTGTCTTTAATCTCAGATATCCATAGTCCCAAGGTATTCTGCCTTCTGCTCCTTATGACTTTATTTTCAGAAAAGAACAATCACTAAGTTCACAGCCAGATGACTTAATTTCTTCTGTATGCAAATGCTGCTTAATCCCTTTGAGGCAAGAATATTATTCATTTCATTAAGCCAATATAAAGTCTGTCCCTTTTACCTTGTGGTACCAGTCTTTATCTCAAGGCTCATTGTACCTCTGGTTATTTTACATGCCTTCTATTACCAGCTATTATTATTGTACATCCAAGTGTGTACTTGTATTCTCTACTTAGTACTCAGACATTTTGTTCCAAGAAATAAATTATTGATAAATTGTCTACCTTGATGTGCACTGCATCCTCTGGCATGCTGTTCATATATGTATATGGATGTGGGTAGTGCCCTCTGTGTTTATTGTACTCAGTGAAAGATCATATTACTAATATACTGCATGATCAGATGTGTTACCAGTATTCCAATATATGTATGGTAACAGCTTCTTTCTCCACAGAACATTGGAGGGACAGATAAATTCTAAATTGCTTCTTCATGCTGTTGTAAAGACTCTGCAAAATGTAGTTATTTAACAGCTTATTGGATAGACTTCCTGAAACAGAACATTAATGCTTAGTTATCCCATGCTACTTCATTTACATTCTCAGTACAGGGCAGGATTAGGATCTTCCAGGATGAAAAGCAGCAAGTAATTCCACCTATCACTGTTCAGAGTAATAGCACTGTCATCAGGTTCAAAAGGAATTTAATTGTTTGGCTGTGTGATATTACCATTCTTTTCACTCAGCTGTCTCAGGCTGTACAGTCACCTCTGAAGAACATATTCAGCTTCATCTTATCAGAACTTCTTGTGATTTTTCCTCTGTACTTTTCCTCTGTTAGAAATGTTCCAAGACATCCACTACTATAGTTTTCAAGAACAACTGGTCCAAGGAAACATTAGACTCAGCTCCCATAGCTCTTGCTTAAAAATAAATAAATAAATAAATAAATAAATAATCTAGTGCTGTTTATTTTTACCCTTCATCTATCACTTTCAAACAGCAAATTTTTGATAACTGACTTGTTCCATAGAATGCATTACAGACTTCTAATAGAGGATCTATCTTGTATTAATATTCATGTATTTATTTTTCTTCTTTCTCAAAAATTTAAAATTGGTACTTTAAAAAGATACAAAACATCTACATTTAAAATCATGTTTGCTCATCAGTGTTTAATGAGCTTTTCTATGCTCTGATCTACGTGTTAATTCCATCAACTCCATCTTTGCTCACTTTCATATTTTCTCCCCCATTTTTCATAATATGAATTAAAAATGTATAAATCAGGCTCTCTGAAATGGGAATATATTAAATCCTTTTTTTTTTTTTTTAATGAAATGTGATGAATCAGAAGAAAGTGCCTAATATGCTATGTTTGCCAAAATATGTCTTATGATTTATACCATTCTGAAGAAGAACTTCTAGTGCAAATACTATTTATGTATTTGCACAATTCCTACCCCAGCATAGCCACAGACCTGACAGCTGCTGTGACTTAAGGAAAGACATTTTCATGTTTCACTCTGACTATGAAGGTACAGGTCAGAAAGATATCTTGCTAGTTTTCACATTAGGAACAAACCTAGATTGCAAAAAAGCTCACATTCAAAGTGTTCCTGCTTTCCCACTCAGGTTAAAAACTCTGTGCTCATTTGCCAGGACTGATGACACCTGGGTCTGCTAGATATGTTTGGCTTCCAGGTATGTAGGCACTTCAGCTGCCACTTGTCTTGCATCCTCCATGGAACTGTGATCTTCAGGGTGCAGGTACAGGCAGTCTTCAGTACCCACATCCCTAGCCTTTGATGAGTCAGAGCCATTTCTATATGGGCACAGTCTCAGCCTACTTCATTCACATAATCTGGTCCCAGAAGGGTGAGGCAAGCTGCTTGCATAGGTTCTTCAGAGGCATCCAGTCCCTCTGAGAGAAGCTGATACACAGGATAAAATAGGGTCTATCTCTCCCAGCGTCGGCAACCCTCTTGAGCCAGAAACAGTGGGGCTCAAATGGAGATCAGTATTGATCACAACATGAGACATTTCATGAAAGCCAAATGGGATACTTCACTCAGTCTTTGTGGTATAAGACATTTTTCTCAGTCCTGGTAGCAGGTGTTACGCTCATGAGGGTGAACTCATGCAGTTAGAAGGGCAGAATCACCTATCTCTTAATGGGAGGAGATGTTTCTCAAAACTGGCCCACCTCTCATTTTTCAATTCTGAGTCTCAAGGGCAACTGACAATTAAGCCCCAAAGGATGAAAACGGCAACTCAGTTTGGAGTTTCAGTGGATACTAAAAAAGACAGACACAAAAAGATTATTTTGGCATGCTACTATTTACTTGTATTCTCACCTCTGGTAACCTCTCTCTTCCACTGGTGATAATTACCTACTTTTCTTTCCATGTCATAATGACTAAAAATCTTAACTTTTCTTCCCTTGCTAACATCCCTCTCTGCTCCAAAGGTGCCAATCATCCTTTCGACTCAAATTTTATAGTGGATTAACATAATTAACTTAAATTCAATTGTTCTCAGTTTGCTCTAGGCTTGAAGAATGATGCTGTTCCTCCTTCAGAGCTCAAGAAAGGCTGATGTGTTTGAAAGCCTGGGTGTTTTTGCAAATTCTATCAGCATAAAAATAAAAAATACTACCTGTTTCTGCTAACTTTACCTCATAAAGCCCTGAAAGTCTTTCAGTAATGTGATATTTACATCACTGACCTTTTACATGACTGGTCTGGTTCAGTCTCTGAGGACCTCCTTAATGATACAAGCATATCAAAATACGGTGCACATTAACAAAGCAATGAAATGGTCTAAAAAAAAAAAAAAAAAAAAAAAAAGCTTTTAAAATGGATGCTCTAAACTGGGAGCTGTTTAAAAAAAAAAAAAAAAAAAAAAGCTTTAAAAAATTTGCCCCACAGCAGAGCACATGGAAATTCTCAAGCAGACTCAGCTGTGTGTATCACTCAATAGGGATACATGTCAAATGCACTGATTCTGCACAGCATGGGTACAGATAGGCTGTTTCCATATATATTGCAAGTAGCAATGGGGACGGGCGGGAGACAGCTTATATGACATAAAATTTAAGGTTGGTAAACAGAGGAACAGACATACAACTACACAAGTATAGCCAAAGAGTTACCAAAGTAGTTCAAAAAAGGACAAGACTTTACATTTTGTTTCAGGTCTATATAACTTAGAAGGGTGTGTGGTTGATGGTAATTGTGGCACTCATTATGAGACTAATTTGTCTTTCAGTAGCAATGACAAACTGAAGTAATAAAGAAAAGATTTCAAACAGAGGAACCAGTTGTTAAACCCAATAATGAAATTAAAAGAGATTATGGGTGTGTATTTAATATAAATTTGTAGAGACGGGCAGAATACTGTTATCTGTCCCTACAGGCTCATCCTGTTGTCTGTGATGTGTGAAGTCACAAGCAGAACCGAGGAAACAAGAAAAGATTTTACTATAGTTGAGGTTGGTACATTCTGCATCGGGTCTGCTGAACACCATCAAATGTTTTAGTAGTGGATGAATGAGGATCCATTTTCAAAAGCACTACATTTGGCAAACTGTTTGTAAAGCTAAGTTTACACAATCAAAGCTGCCTGAAGCGTAGTAGCAGATGGCATTACAGACAGATGCTAGGAAAGAAAGTGTTATTTTCTGCAAACATACGCAAGCATTGAAAAGCTGTTTAGATGAAAAGGTTATTCCATCATGTACAAGTTGCTTGTTGTTTTTTCAAGAATAGGGCCACAAATTTAAATTTTTATTTTTCCTTGACAAATGGCTAAGACAAAATAAAACCATGTTTTAATTTATACACTCAAAAGAAGCACTAGGAGAGGAAAAATGAACAACTTAGTTTTGATTTGTCTTAATTTTTTTTTCTCTCTCCCTCTTTTTTTTAGTATTAAAACTTTGTAAACACTGTCTTCTGGAGTTTAAGTGTACTAGCTTATGCCTTTCTTTAAGGCTGCCAAATATGAGAATACAAATAGGGTAGATTTCTAATGTTGTAGAATATTTCTCTTTCTAGGTAGCATCCCCATCTGCTACAGAACTTTACATGTAAAACTATTCATTACTTCTCTTTTGAAAGAGACCTTACAACTAAAACTGTAGTGAAATGAGTCAAAATTTTCTACAGAATGAAGACTCAGAATGACTTCAGCACAAAATATTGTATTTCTTTTTACAAAGTTGAATCACTTGCACAACTCCATATTATTATACATACACATTTGTTAGTTTTGTGTGAATTTCAAATTTATCATTATCATACATCATACAAAACTGTACTGTTTCATTGAAGAATGAAGTTGAAAACAACTTTATTTTTCAAACTTTCTTAATGTAATCCCCGTGAAATACTCTGAATTTAAGAATCTGCATTTTCTGATAGAAGAGTTCCTTAGTGCTGTTCAATTGACAAGATGGATACTTCATAGCAGTAATTTGGTAGTTATTTTTCAAAGCCTTACGTGAAGACATCTACTCTTATCCTTCTGCTTCTTCCTTCAGAACATACAAAAATAAATAAATGTGAATGCACAGACAGAAACTTAAGACTATTAACCTACCCATCTGTCCAACCTCCGCTCAGGTAACAGATGATTTTAAAAGTAGTTCCTCCCATGAAATACATCTCTGACTCTCAGAAGAAATCACTTATTTTTTTAACAGCTATATCTCTAAGTGCAGCTCTTACAGAAGAGTGCAAACCTGGCCCCTCGCTTTCAGGGTCTCAAAGGAACAAGCTTTCCCCTCTTGCTAATTCATACACTGTGTAAGCATTTAGTTATTGGCTAAAGGGTGTTCGGTAACAAAAAGCCATCATACATGTTTTAGTTTGTCTTCCATACTTGCCATTTTACAACAGAATGATGAAAATACAATGCCAAGTTCCTCCAGTGGGTAGCTAATTTTAGCACAAGCTGAAGTAGTACAGCTGAGTTTTCGATGAACTAGTCATTTTAATTATAAAATGTATTAATTGTGTGTTTTGGTCACAATAAGTATGAGATATAAAGTTAAAACTTCAACCAAACCTAAAACACTGTTAGGAAAGGCATAGGATAACGGTGCTTCTCATTATTAAAAGGTATCACCATTTAAAAAATTCAAAAAGTATATTTAGGCAGTTTCAGCCTATGTGGTGAGATTTAAATGGTCATTCCATCAATCAGTGTCTCTTCTTCTGCTAACAACTGTCAGGTGATAAACAGGTCTTAAATCTTTCTAAGGTAAACATCACTAAGCACTGGTCAAGATGAATCAATGCCAGTACAATTAAGCAGAGGAATGTATAAGATTTACTCATTATGGGAGCAAAGCAAGTCTTCTAGTTAATATATGAAAGATGACTCAGAAATACAAAGGCATTTTTAGAGCAAGTAAGTTATGCATGTCTGAAGTATCATTCTTGAGAAGACGTATGAGTTAAACAACCATAAATTCAGTGTTAAAATATGAATTTGTATTGTTTGCTATCTTACCTTAAGGTACTTAGCAGTGTGTCAGAAGCAGATATCTTAAGGTGCATATTTTAACATCTCTATAGCAGATGTTTGTTTTTCATGAACTGAGCATATAGTTTACATTTAAAATAAAAGCAGGTGTGCCTCATCCACAGACTAACTGAGCTGTAAAGCAAAAGAAGAAAGTTTCTCTTCACAAAATTACCAAAGACGTCATCCTAGAACTAGGTCTGGCTACTTAATAATGTTCATTAGCTGGGAACTGTTCCCAGAGCAGTCTATTAAAGCCATTTCCAAGCCACCTTATGCTAGATTGGGAAGGGATTAGCATATATCCAAACAAAAAAATTATAACAATATTTTTCTGTTCCCCAAAGAGGAGAAATGAAATGAATACAAGTGAATTTTCTCATACTTGACATGAGAATACAGTACAACTACAAGAAGCAAAACAGTGTTGTGCCCTGCACTCGTAGCTGGAACAGCACTGATATCACTCCAGTGTTGTGTCTATTGCTGCATAGTGCTGGCACAGCATCAGGACTCCTTCCAAGCCCCCAAGAGCCAGTAGGCTGAGGTTGGGCAAGTGATGGGGAGGGGACATTGCCAGGGCAGCTGACCTAAACCAACCAAAGGGATATTCCATAACACCTGATGTCACACTCAGCAATAAAAAGGGGGGCTCTCGTGGGGGAGGGGGCTGTTCCTCCTGAACAACCACTGCGCGTTTTGAGGCCCTGCTTCCCAGGACATGGCCGAACATTGCTTGTTGATGGGAAGTAGAGAATATTTTTTTTCCTCTCTTTGTGCTTCCACGCGGACTTATTGTTTCTTTTGTTTCTTTTTTTTTTCTCCCTATTCCCTTTCCATTTAATTAAACCTTTCTCATCTCAAACCTCGAGTTCTCTGTGTTGTATTTTCTCCCCCTTCCTCTTTAAGGAGGGGGAGTGAGAGAGCAGCTGTGGTGGAGCTCGGCTGCCCACTTGAGCAAAACCACGACAGTTGTTCAGTCAGATAGCAAACCTCAACATAACCAGTCTCCCACTGACTCTGTATCAGTGTTGAGAATTAAAAGGAATAGTGGAGAAAAATGTATTTAAATGTATTTAAATGTATTTTTATGAATAAAGGAGATGAAATAATTTCATCAATTTTTGTAACAGAGTTTTCTTGCTTTCAGAGAACACGAGCAATCTCCACTTTGAGCAATCCTTTTCAACATGAGAAAAGAACATCTTTCAGTTCCTAAGGCCAACATACACCTTCATGAGTATTCACTCAAGTATCCAAGCCTTGAAGGGTTCAGGCTTCTGGTCAGCAGTCACGTAGGACAAGAAGCAAGTTTTCAGAACAAACATGATAAGAACATTTCATAAGTTGAAAGGCACACTCATAAGATGCCATATAAAACATAATGAGTTTTCTTAGC
This sequence comes from Anas platyrhynchos, assembly GCF_047663525.1. Taxonomy (NCBI): domain Eukaryota; kingdom Metazoa; phylum Chordata; class Aves; order Anseriformes; family Anatidae; genus Anas; species Anas platyrhynchos. The sequence continues at coordinate 129,238,641 of NC_092587.1, forward strand.
AGCTATGGTGGAGATAAGAGCCAACTTTTCCAACCTACAAAATACAGTCTACAAATATGTCAACTTCCCTTCTCACCTCTCTGTCCCTCCTTTCAGCCACTGGGCACTCACCTGAGAAGCAACACAGACAGGAATCTCTCAAATAAACTCAAGCCAATTAAGTCTCCCTAGCTTCCAATTTGGCCTACAACTTTCTCTCCAAAAGGGTACAGACCTGCTGTAGGATCCATGTCTTGTCTACAGCCTTACGAATGTTTCAGGTGCCCCAAAGCATCTCAGATAGTATGAGACACACACAAATAAGCACCTGAATATTACTCCATGATTTGCAAGAGAAAAACCCCAGGAGTAACAAGATAATCTTTGTCTGCAGATCATCTTCAGGTTTTTGTTTTTGTTTTTGTTTTGTTTTGTTTTGTTTTTCCCTCTCACCAACTGATTCATACTTTGGTCTTGGCCAGGAGACAGCAACACAATAAAATAAGTCAATACACATCCTCTATTTCTAAGCCCTTTGTGAACTGAATTTCTAACACTGTCTGGAGATGTCTCAGCACAGCTCTTCCCAAATCACATCCAGTTGCAATTGTGCCAAGGAACTGCAACTGCATCTTGCACCCAAGTGTTCTCAGAATATAGGAACACCCTACATGTACTTGTTTTCCTTTAAGCCAAAAGTGCAGTACCTCCCAAATTATGGTGTCAGTTGAGACCAGAGACAGTGATGAAACTTCCAGGAGTAAAAAAGCCAAATAACAGCAGTTTGAATTACAGAATAAAAATTACAAGATACAGAAAGTGCAGCTGAAGGTTCTCTCATACTATAAATTAATCTCTAGAAACAGGAACAAAACATTATTTATAGTAATATTTGAAGTACAAGGAAAACTGTGTTAAAATATGTTCTAAAATATACTCCAAGAACCTTGTTTTTCTCAGAATTGCTATTTGCTGATGGGACAGCTTGTGCTGGACTGTAGATGAAGCTGATAAAGAGACAATTAATACATTTAGGAATTATAATCAGTTGTAAATAAAATATGAAAAATGATAGCCTAGAATTCACAAAACAGGGTAGTATCTTTTTATATAAATTTTATATAGGATGTGTGTTCTAGTGATAATTGTAACATACAATCCTCACTGTATCCCACAATGAACCATGTTAGAAAAGCGAAGGATTGTGTTTGCTGTAGGACTAGTTTTCTAGGTCTCATTTGCACTGTATCCTTCCTGCAACAGTAAATTATGGAAGCATTTAACTTAGTATTTTGAAATTTGTTTGCTCATGTCAAGTACCACCACTATGAATGCAAGTAATATTAATCAAGAATACATTCAAACAGCAGCCTGTCAAGACAGAGTTTATCACTACGTTTTTTGCAGAATGTACATACACACTCCTATGAGGGCAGGAAAAGGGGTGGGAGGTGTCCTACTTTTGGTTGAGATCAGTTTTCTTCCTAGTAGTTGGTGTGGATAAAAATAATATCAAAGGCACACAGGTGTTTTAGATGCTGCTGAGCAGTGTTTACACCAAGTTGGAGACTTTTGATTTCTCATGCCAGTGAGGAGGCTGGAGGTGCACAAGAAGTTGGGAGGGGACAGAACCAGGACAGCTGCCCCAAACTGGCCAAAGGGATACCCCATACCATACAACACCATGCAGAACAATAAATGCTGGGGGGACCTGGTGAGGCAGGATGCTGCTGTTGTTCAGAGACTGGCTGAGCATCAGTCAGTTGGTGGTGAGCAGTTGTGCTGTGCATCACATTTTCTGCATTTTTATTTTTTTTTCTCCTCTTTCTTTCCTACTAAACTGTCCTTTTCTCTTAACAAAAACAAACAAACAAACAAACAAACAAACAAACAAAAACAGACACTTTTACTATTTCTTGTGGAGGAGTGGGTGAATGGCAGTGTGGTGTTTATCTGTCTGCTGGGTTAAACTGCAACAGGAGGAGACACAGCTGGGACAGCTGATCCCATCTGATCAAAGAGATATTCCATATAGTATGACAACATGCTCAGCAATAAAATTTCAGGGAAAGGAAGAGGAAAGGATTATGGTGGTTGTCTTCCCAAGTCACTGTTACACATACTGAGTTCTCACTTTGCAAGAAAGCTGCTATACATCTACCTACTAAGAGGACATAAAGAATAAATTCCTTATTTTGCTTTCTTCCATGCACAGATTTACTTCTACTCATAAAACTGTCTTTCTATTGAACCAAATTTTTTTTCTCATTCTTGCCTCCCAGTTTTCTCTCCCAATTACTGCAGGGAAACAGTGAGCAAGCGCTTAGCTGTCAGCTGGAATTAAACCACCATAGTCATAAATTTAAGGGCTTTTAAATAGAGCAAAACAAATTAAAAAAAAAAATCTTCTCAAGTTTCCTGTGATATTTACACAAATGTCATGAATTTGGACGGAGGAGATAAAAGGTTCTTGATTTCCTGTGTTAAGGTGCAGCATACTGAAGAAACGTTTTCAACACTGCATACTGAAATGAAACTTATTGGACAACAAAAGCCAGACTTAGTAACACCATATGTGAACGTTCAAAACCCATTTGAGTCAGCCACAACGCCATCAGGTCACAAGTTACACTTGATTTCCTCTGGATAGACCACTGTTTGAGTAACCTCATAAAGCTGTTCTTTGTAATTCAGGAGAAAAGCTAACCACCCTGAAGAATGCAATCTGCTCAAACACCCTGGGAAAGCATAGAAGAACAGCTCTGCCCATCTGTGGGGACTGCTGCCCTTCAGTGGTGACGCACCGGACACGTCAGAAGGTACCGAGGGATGCCTGGGGAGAGGTGTGCTCTGCCTCCCATCCAGCAAAGCAAGCGCGGAAGCAGAAGCACATGCAGCTTGTCCCTGCTAGATCCAGCTGGGAAATCTTTGGTGGATGCTCCCCCTCCTCCCTGCCCCAGGCTTTTTGTTTTCTCTAGCTGAGGTTAGGTTTTTCCTTTTCTCCTCTCAGCCAGGTATTACCTAGACCTGGCAATTGTTTTCTGACAGAGATTTTAGTAAGGACATTCATATTCAAAAAGAAAAGCTTAAGTAGTTAAAAAATAAATAAATAGAAGATTTCACAGTCAGATCTGGTCCCTCTCATTTATTTTTTTTTTCCATTTTCACTGGTCATGTATTCAGGAAATAGCCACTGCATTGGCAAGAGCCCTTCTCATCTTGTCTCACTGTGGCAGCATCTCTCCACTGACACAATTCAAGAGCAGTGGAAGTGTGACAGTGGAGCTGCATCGAGAGCAAACCTATCTCATTCTTCTGTCCTTTCTATCAGCCAAAGTAAGACAAACACACACACACATAAATATGTATCTATATATATAAATACACGCTCTCATATTGTTGCTGGATGCCAAGCTTCAGGCCACATACAACAGAAAACACAGTTCTTCAGATCAGGTCAGGGAGGAAGCTTGGTAGGGAATGTATCAGGGATTGGAATAAGATATCACCAGCAAAGGAAAGCTAAACATCAGACACAGTGCCAGAAAAGACCAGAGCTATACATAGTCTCACCTCATCAAAATATGCTGTTAAACTTTTTGTTCAAAACGCATTGCACAAGACAAATACAAACTAGCAAGACATTGGTTAAGACCCTTCTAAAATCTGATAACCCAAAATAGTTCAGCTGCAAATATAGTTGGCTTGTGTCGTAATGTTGAGAAATAGCTTAAAACAGTAAAGAGGATGAAGAACTGGGAAGTCTGTCATCAGTAGAGCAAGCCCAAATGTACAGTCTTGCTAAGGCATCTTTCTCAGTGTGGTCTTCTCTGACAGTGGTTTCCATTTTGTGTAGCTGGGTGCTGACTGTTTTATCTTTCCAGTATAAGTCCTTCTGTTGAGGTAACCACTCATAACCACATCTCATGCACATTACTATCTTTGTTATCCACTTATTAAAATCTAACAGACCTTCCTCACAGTTTACCTCATATAGTCAGGCATGACTTTCATCTTACACAACTGTTAATATGCATTGATGGGAATATAATGGGAAAACAAGACGAGTCTAGAAGTGATCCCTGACTTAAAACTGAAAGAAAGTTGTAATGCAACTAACATTCAAAGCCTTATGCAGTCCCCACAGTTTCTCGAATTCAAATCCATCAGAATGAAAGGACTTATTGCTGTCAAATAGTCTTTTTGTTAATTCTTATTTGCTATTGATTTTATCTCTTTCTGTTACACATTTTTTTGCTACAGTGTAAATGAGCACAGGACTCTGCACCTTAGTGACCTTGCTCCCTAAGATGGCACTTTGCCTCTTATGGATTTTTTTTTTTTTTAACAAATCAGAAATTGGTGCCTAATTTTCTCACTTCAGTCCAGCAACTCATTTTCTCTTTCACTGACTTGATTTACATGCTTGTGCTAGGCTCTGTAAACCAGCACTGCCAGTTTCATTCCTCGTCAGTCTGGATCACAACCTCACCCGGCTGCTCTCTGCTCCTGAAACAGGATTTGTGGCTGAGAATACAATTTAGGGTATTTATCCCCAACTTGACTCCATTCTCATTTCTCAGGAATCATTTTCTTCCCACTGTGCTTATAAGTCTGAAATGCAGTTTAGGATTTTCAGGCCACCAAACAAATTTAAATTTAATTGTTTCATGAAATAGAGCTGCTCTCTTGAGGAAACACTGGCAGAAACCCTGCCTGTGATATTAAACAAGGATTTGGATGGGAGATTCAGAAACATGACTGAAATATGATCTCAGTGTTAATATAAGTAATTGTTAGGCAAAGGAGAAAAATTTCCACTACCTTCAGAGCCCTTCTCATAGAATGGCCTGTGTTGGAAGAGACATGAAAGATCACCTGGTTCTAACACCCCACCATGGGCAGGGACACCTCCCACCAGACCAGGCTGCCCAAAGCCCCATCCAACCTGGCCCTGAACACCTCCTGGAATGGGGCAGCCACAGCTTCTCTGGGCAGCCTGTGCCAGTGTATTGAAAAGCTGCAATGAGTTCACCCTGGAGCCTTCTCTTCTTCAAGCTGAACATCTATGCAGCATGAGAGGAGGTGGACTATTTTTTAGACAATGTAAACCCTTATTCCAGCTGCTCTTTCTGGAATTTTCCATTTTTGAATTGCTACTTCTTGCTGAAATTCCTAACTAATTCATTCCAACTGTTTTGCCACTACTATTGCTGGCTATACCACAGGCCAAGCTCAGAAGCACTTAGAAGAAGCCTTGCATGCATGTTGTAAGGATCCTCAACCTCACAGTCCCCAGCCTTCCCTTTTCTGATTCTGACAGCACTTAGAAGAAGCCTTGCATGCATGTTGTAAGGATCCTCAACCTCACAGTCCCCAGCCTTCCCTTTTCTGATTCTGACCTTGGCACCACATCTAATTTTGAAAGTTTAACTCACCGGAGAAGGGAACCTGTTCTTGCCAACTGTGAAGCATGTTGCACACATCCTTACTAGTGATATTAAACTATGGCTTGGTAGTTTGTGATGTCTTCCCATGCTTACCTGAGTTATGTGTTCACATCATCCCAGGTGTTATGTTTAGTGCCATCCATTGCCAGAGAAGTACATGCAGTCAGGAATAAATTCCTCCTTCACCCAACTTCAAACACCCAGTTTCAGTGCCTGAGGCAGAAGATAATTTCCTGTATACCCAGTGGAGAGGATTTGCTTGGGGCATCTGATTTAACCCTGTTCTGTGACTTCTCCACTGGGATGTTGAAGTGATTCAAACAGAAGTGGGAGAACATTTTATGCAAGGATGACTCAGCTTTAAACTACTTCTTCTGAGTTCCTCCATGTCAGAAAATGTTTGCCAGCCAAAGAGAGAATGGATCTCAGCATCACACTCTGCAGGAACCACAGGTGTTTCTCAGCTCCACATCTTTTCCAGGCCTGCACTGAAGAGCAGACGTCTATGGTTCTCCTCAAAATGTTCACTCACAAGACATAGTTATCTGAGAACTGACCTTAGCAAAAGTTTCCAGAGTGCTTTGCATGACCCCGTGAGGAGAGGAGGCACGAGATGTCTCCTTCATCCTTCAGTACAATGCTAGCAAGCTCCTCCTAGATCACAGACCACATCTCCCTTGAATTCAGACACCACCTCCTGTGAAGCACAGAGATGGTCAGATGCATGAGTTTCCAGCCTTTCACAGTCATAACCACTGACATGAAAAGCTATCCTGATTAGCAAAGGTTGTCCTCACAAAAGTAAGTTGGTTTGTTACCTCATTTTTGCCTGTCTGTCAGTGTTTTTTAAGCTGTAACTCCAGGAGGGAGATGTCAGTGTTTCCTGAATTTTCGGAGAAGTTGTCTGCCTAACTCAGGGCTTCAGAGTTTTTTTAACCATCACTGTTTATAAATGTTTCCAAGTCTCAGCATCTCCTTAATCTACATGTTTTCCTTTTACCAGCAGTCCCTGCTGCACATTATCACACCTCAGTTAGGTATAGCTGAATAAAAGGCATAGCTAATTATTTAGCACAGCAAGTGCTGCGACATCTTAGGGTAGGTAATGTATGAAGTCAGTTGTGTGTCAGCAGTATGCAATGTGAACATCTAGGTTTTTTTGCATGAGACCTTATTCCAGTACAGTAGTTACATCCATGGATACCTAGCAGTTTGCTAGACTAATCTCTGAAAGAGTTACTAGAAACTGCATAAAAACAGACCACAATTTCCACATAGGGGACAGAATGGTGACAGAATGTGAACAGAGAGCAAACCAAATATGAATGCAGAGTTTAGCTCAAAAACATCCATGCTAAACATCCCATGGAATGTCTCTGGGACACTCAATGAGGAATAAAACCCAAGGTACACTTTTTTTTTTTTTTTCTTTTTTTCTCTTCTGTCTGGAATTTAGCTGCATCTAACTCCAGACCCATGTATTCACATGAGGTGAAATTATGGCTCATATCAGCGCTATCTCCACCCTCACACTATTTATTCTGACTTCTAAACACACTAAGAAGACCATGGGGTGAAGCAAAGGCTGTTGGGATGCAGATTGAAGATGCTACAGTAGATACCCACCTACGCAGAGAATATCACTTTCTTTTAGTTTTGGCAGAGAATGATCTCTGTAAAATCCTGATATCAAAGCTTAATGGAGAGTGAGAAAAGGAATAAATATTTGAACCTGAAAAATATGTCTCCACCTTCTTCCTACTGCTTCTCTGATAGCACCTATATTCATCACCATTTCACATCAAGCCTGCTGCTCTGACTCTTCTTATGGTTGTATGCTTTCTTTCTTTGGAGTCTCAAACAATTCCTCTGGTAATATCTGCTGTGAGAGAAAAATCCACCTGACACCTCCTCCAACACCCTGGATATGTCCCAACTCTCTTGAAATCTGTATCATTTGGCAGAGTGTATACCAGGTCAAATGACCCCTGTAAAGGACAGAGGATGAGAAAAATGTGCAGTTACAGCTCTATTTGAAAACAGCCTGCCAGCGCTGAGAAGTGGAGAGCAGACTCATTATCCTCAAAATTGGATTCACATACTATCTTCTGCCCTCTTGCATTAGCATCAAGAAAATTCCCTTGTTTTGGTTCAGGAATAAGCCATCCAAACAGAGACAGACCCTTTCAGAATAGGAGGAAGAAAGGTGACCCTAATACTTATTATTTATAACAGAGAATGCATCTATTTAAGTGTGATATGTAGGCCAATGATCACAAATTACGGTTTAACCCACTTCTGGCATGAAAAATCATACTACTCAGTTTTTGAGCAGCCTATTTCTTACTTAATACTTTGGTATAAGGTGATTCTCTGAAAAGAAAAAAAAAAAAAGTTAAATATAGGTCACTTTACATATACAATGATATCTGTTGCAGAAAAAACATGAATGACTTCATGTGCTGTATTAAGCATATGAATGTATTAAACACATGAATGACTTCAGTGCTGTATTAAACACAATAGCACAAGAGAAAGAAAGAAAGAGGAAGAGGAAGAAGAGAAAGAGAAAGAGAAAAAGAAAAAGAAAAAGAAAAAGAAAAAGAAAAAGAAAAAGAAAAAGAAAAGGAAAAGGAAAAGGAAAAGGAAAAGGAAAAGGAAAAGGAAAAGGAAAAGGAAAAGGAAAAGGAAAAGGAAAAGGAAAAGGAAAAGGAAAAGGAAAAGGAAAAGGAAAAGGAAAAAAAGGAGAGGAAAAGAGGAAAGGAAGGAAGGAAGGAAGGAAGGAAGGAAGGAAGGAAGGAAGGAAGGAAGGAAGGAAGGAAGGAAGGAAGGAAGGAAGGAAGGAAGGAAGGAAGGAAAGAGCTAAATATCTCAGCCTTACTTTATCTAAATTTAAAGTAGAAATGAAACGATATAACTCAGACAAAGCAATCCCTGAAAACCTGATAAAATTTGAAATATTTGAAATAAACTGCATTTGCAAAGTTTTTCTTCCTGTTTTACACCCACCAGCTGCAACAGCTGGTTTAACAGCACCCAAGCTCTTAAAACAGTCTTTTTTCATACTCCACTGGGGTAGAAATGGAAAGGAAAGGGGCCCAAGTGTAGAGAGCCCCCCAGCAGACATGACACCATAGCAGTTTTGTGGCCTATGATCCAGGCATACAATGAATGTAGAGCAGGACACCAGAAATCACAAGAAAGATTCACCTCTCCTCCTTCAGCAACTTCTGTAGACTTTCTCTGGCAACATAATTGTACATTTACAAATAACTTGTATCTGAATGGAGAATATTGCTAATGTCTCAAAATTCTATGTGAATGTTCTCCCAGCTAAACATTGTGTACCATGAACCATTCAACTATCAATCCTCCTGTAATTATTCCTTTCTTCCTTTGAAATAAGAAATTCTCATTGAAAGAGTTACTTACAGAGAGCTCAAAAATTGTTTTAGACAATATATGCTGTGGTTAACTGCATAGACAGGGTCTCCAGCAGGAAAAAAAAAAAAAATTAAAAAAATCATTAAAATTACAAGAAAAACTATAGGAAACATTTTTTCCTTTGGCTAATGAAGTAAGCACCTTGACAGGAGAGCTGTGTGCTATATTTATTCCAGCTGTGCCAAGTTAGCTTCTTTAATATACGAAGCACTGGGATGGCAGATAGCAAATAATGCTGGAAATGGTAATAGGACGTGGAGTCAAATGACAGCTGAGCTCACGGTGCATGTTCCTCACAGACCAGCTTGGAGCCCATCAGGGGTGTGCCTGACAAGGACATGGGCAAAGTCATCAACCCCCCTCAAACTGCAAGAAGAAATCTAGAAGAGACATACAATCATAGACAACTTAAGCCTTTAAAAAAGGTAAGGAGGTACTGCTCCTCCACTTCATTGTAAATCATTGTGTGCCTTGAATACATGTACGTACTCCCTGTCCAGAGGGATGCCAGTTGTTTTGCATTCACCTTGTACTTCAAGGGCTAAGACAACAAGGTAGAGGAGAATGGGGCACAGGGCCCTTGCACGGGGCACTGTCTGCCTCTGTAGTGTACCAAGGTTTTCTTGTACAGACAAATGTGCTGTGGTTACCATCCCAGGCATGCTGAAGCTGTACTTCAAGGTAGATGAAATGGATAAATGAATTCTCTCCCCACTGGAGAATGTAGGAGCCATCCCATACCATCTTATCATTTTTCCAGGCATCTTCTTCATCTACTAAGTATTGCCTCATCACTGCAAAACTGTAAATGTCCTTGCTGTTTTCAAGGTCAGCTTCTATTCCACATTGTTATTTCTGAGAGGTATTTCTTCCACTATTAACTTCCTCCTTTCCAAAGAAAAGACATATCAGGAGGGAGCATACATGATCCTACAGAGAAGGTGGATTTATTTATCACTCAAGAGATGCAAATTAAACCTCCTCACATTACTTATAGACAGGAAGATAGATTATTGTGGCTGTAAGAAAACAGCAGCTCAACTGAAAGAAAATGATACTCCAGCTGATTTGTTCCAGGCTAGTAAGAAAGGCAAGAAAGCAGTCCTCAGTTTGTCATAAGAGAAATCCCTCACACTCATTTATATATATAATTATCTAATTCTTCTATTTTATGTGCTTTCAAAAGATTTTGTTCTAAGAAATCCCACGGACAGTGTCACAAGAAGAGGTTTTCTGTGATTTTCCTAATGACTGCATATTTTGAGAGCACCTGTATTTTTCTGAGAGCACTTACCCTCCTGCATGTCCTTTAGATTCCTAGTCGTAACCCATAGCTAAAATGTGATGGATCTGCTCAGGGATCACATGACTCTGATCTTCTGCCTTTCATTTACTATGTGTTCTTAAGCAATTAATGTGTTTTAGTGGAAGGACTGGGTGACATTCTTCTGCCTCTCAAATGGCTATATGCAGGGCTGACTGAGATATTCTGATAAGCACTTCTAGATCTTACTTTTGCCTGAATAGATTTGTCCATCCTTGGTATGAGTGAAAACAGACAACTCCTATCTAAGGTGTCTGAGTTTGGGAAATAGGTTGTTTATGAAAGTTCTGCATGTGGCGACTGGAAATGGAAATAGTTGAAATGCTCACAGTGTGCGACACTTATTAAAAACCTCACAGCACAATGTAGAACTGTCTTCCAAATGCAAGCTTCACTGTTGCAATTATTCAGACAACGTGTCTGCACAATTGTACAGAGAGAGAGTGTAAAAAAAAATAAAACTTAAAAGATTGCTAAGCTATGAATTATGGAGCTCCGTATTTGCATTTGAGAAGTATGCGTGTGATGAAACCTGTCTGCCATCATCTTTCCAAAGAAGTTGGATTGCATGTGACTGCACCCCCTGCTGTGCTGCACCACAGGTTATACAGGAGCACTGCTATGATTTTACTGATCTCTGAAGCTTCCGGGCCCTCTGCAGTTTTCTTTATGGATTTCTAAATCTATTAAAATATGTGCACATAGAAGTGCATGGATTTGTTGTCCTCAGGATGAAGTGTCAATCAGAAACAGGAAGAAGAAAATAGTGAGTAATATGACAATGAAGGGTGCTAAATACTCCCAACTTCTCTTAGGGTCTAATTTTCCTTACAAAATGCTTTAAAGAAAGTGTGAAAGTAGTCTGTTCTCTTCAAATATCTATTCAAACCCAGAAGTGCTAGGATAAAGGAAACTGAGACCCATACACCTTTATAGGTATTGAAGTACTCATTAGCCATTTGTATAATCAGTCCCATAGAGTAAGTACCCTGTTGGATCACCCTGAAGTACTGGGGCAGTTTTTTCTCAACATACTGCAAATGATTTGGTTCTCTATGAGCTTGTTCAGCAATGCTTGGTGCACAGAGGTTAAGATCTTTTGAGCTCTACATGAACTTTACAAGGGCTTTACACTCATGGAGTAGAATAATCTTTCAGAAATACATAAAGCATGAAAACATAGCAGATTCCTCCAAGTTGGTGCTAAAGATTTGCTTATTCAAACTAGATTTCACGGTTTAGGACTCAGGCTTTTCAAATGGGTGTTCTGACATGATTGATTGACTACTCCTGACATCTGACAGATAACCTGATTCATAAGGTATTGTTCTTATTTCTGTGTTTTAAGCTAAGGAATGATGAGCAACAAATAGCAAATTTCTTATCTAGGGACAAATACGCAGCTTCACATTAAATCTGTATGAAACCAGATATTCCCCAAATGGTACACAAATAAAACCATATTCTGTGCTTGTTTGCAAATAGAAAGTTGCATAACATGATCGAGCCTGGCAGCTATCTGGCATTTATGTGAAGTTGTTACAAACTGTATTTTAGGTCTAAAAATGCAGTAGAGAGTGATAGAAGTTGGAAACTAGCCATACTCTGTGGCTTTATCAGTCTTAGTTCAGAAAATATATATATATATTTATATATATTTATATGCATTAACACATGCTTAGCTTCAGGCCTACTGACCTCTGGGCCATAGTCATACATAAGAAGCTAAACTTACTAACATTCCCTTTTCATCTCTCCTAAATAAATCAGGCTTAGGAGGAATTATATCAGTAAGGTTACAACATTCAATAGGAAAGTAAGGGAGAGTAAAGAGTCTGAACACCAGCTACTACTCAGAGATGTTTTCCTCCAGACAAGATTTCTATATAACCTTTGATAAAATGGGATTGTGTGTTTTGTGTGATCCCAACTTCTTACAGCTTTCTTACAATAACATGATAATAACTAAATTATTTGGTTTTGCTCTTTTCTTAAAATATAAATGTTCTAATATGCAATTTCAAAGCACTTTGAAAAATGAAGTATTTTCCTTTGTATGCAGCCTTTTCTGCTTTGATAACACTCTTGGATTTTGCTTTCTAGCACAATTGTTGTTGTATGACATACACTAACAACTTGTTATCCCTTGCTCAGAGGACATAATCTTCCTTCTTTTGGTCTTCTAATCCAACATGGAATCATTGCTGCACTTCTGGAAGAAGAAAGTAAACAAGACTTTCCTGTTTATTCCACAGCTTTTGATTGTTGCATGAACAAAACAACAAGAACAAAATATAAGTCTAAGGGGTAAAAATTGCATTATAGAACACTACATAGAGAAATTTTATATTTATGGTTTTATACAGAATTTGATAGAATTATTGTGGAATAAGCCAATATAAACAAAATAGATTCACAACTGGACATCTTAATGGCAAATTACTTTTTGGTGGTCAATTATCTGAGAGGAAGTATGCAGTCATTGCTACATGGATTTAATACCTAAAATAATCTTCAATAAATCATTATTGAGGGATCTGTATCCAAGAATAAACAGGCAGGTCCCATGTTCTTTTTATATGTCAGATTCTTCTGGGACTCTCAGAGCTTTGTATCTATCTTATATCCTGTTGTATGTAGGATTGTCAACACAGAGATCTCAGAGGTTTCCCATGCAAGACACAGAACTGTATGCTGCACCTGAGCCTTGGAGAAAACTGGGAAAATATTTTTCCTGAACATTAGGACATCCCTAACATGGCCACGTCACTGGCATATGTGAATTTCACCCGTTAGGCTGCCTGCCATGTTCCTATGGGTTTCTTCACAGGTAACAGCAGTCAGAAGAGCCCAAAGCCCAGTAACATCTTCCTCCAGTCCGTTCATTACCTGATAAACTCTCAGGCCAGAGACAATACTAAGAATGACAGAGAGCCATATGACTGTATTACCAGTGATAAATCTCTTTTATATTGATAGAACAAAAATGTAGTAAGGTGGATCAAATGCTGGTATAAATGTTTATTTACATACTTTTTTTTCTTTATCCTTGCTGTTTTTTCCTGCTTGTGAATTTCACAAAGACCCTTCTCAGCAGCTAGTTGTTTCCATTGCTTGGAATCACACAATTAGAGGTATTCATAGAGATTAAGCAAAGTTTTCCAGTAGGCAAAGCTTCTGATCTAGAGCTTAGGCGTAAAGAATAGAGCTGATCTATGAGAGTCTGGCTCCAAATGATTTTTAGATCAATATATCTTGGTGTCTCAAAGAGTGTTTTCATATCTCAGAGGTAGTAGTGTTGTACAGAGATTTTACTTATCTTTTTTTTTGTGTGGAGTCAGTGAGAGAAAGTCCATACTTCAATCACCTTTATAGAACAACCTGCTCCACCTTCTAGTTCCACTAGGATGCTTATTCTATAGGGACCACAGAAGATCTCTGAAGGTTTACAAAAACTGTCTTTTTTGTCAGTGGTGGCTGAATGTGTCCTTTCAGTTTCACTATGCTTTTGTGTAAGGGTATTGATAGATGAGCAGAAAAACCCTGTTTCATTGCAGTTCTGCAAAAAGCAGGAATAGACAGAGGCTCAGTGACTACAGAGCTTTGAAGAACCATGGTTGTTGCAGAGTAACTTTTTTTTTGACAGGTATACTTTGTTGTTATAAATATGCACAAAAATGAGACAAGTTTCTGCTGAATGCTGATCATTGTGTTTCTCTCTGAATTTGTCAACTTATCCAGCATCCAATTCCAGTGCATAATGTTCTAGAAGGATTAGTGACTTGCACCATGTCATTTCTTTGCAGGTTTCTGATTTGATGTATTTTTGAAACCAGAAGATAATGACCTCTGAATTCTGCTTCAGTCAGCCCTGCTGTCTCAGTGGAGAACTACAGTAGCTACACTTTTATACGTTCTTCAATCCATACTGATATTGCTTGGGATGAGATAGCTTGACCTTTAGGAAAACCATGTACGGCTGAATGTGCAAGAAGTGACAGCCTGAAACAGTATGTTCTTGTCAGGGTAATAAAGCCAAGCTTCAAAAAACATCTAATCTATGCACATTCCTTTTCTTTCAGTAGCAGCTGTAATTTCAGGGAAAAGGCAAGCAGATGATTGATTTGTTTATAGGGAGTCATGAGAGCACATTGGAGGTGAATTTCAAGTATGCTCTTGAACTCTGCTGTAGCTGTAGAATAATGCATGGGTTAAGGGTCAGTCACAGTGCCTGCAGCTCAAGTACTGTCCTGGCTACATTTTGGGTTTTAGAAAGATGGTTCAGGGTAAAAATATATAATTAACATTCTGGAAAACATTCAAAAGGAGAACCGATGAGACTTGTGAAGGATAAATAGTTAAAATTGTAATTCTCCTTTGGAAGATTTTCAATGCCAAAAAAAAACAAACAAACAAACAAACAAACAAACAAAAAAAAAAAAAAAAAAAAAAAAAAAAAAAAAACCACCAAATGCAACTGGACCATCCAAGACTAATGACAGACTATATAAAGCTAAATGAAAGATGAGGAGCTCTACTGTGATAAGTACTCAGAAATTTTATAGTGAACACTGGGAGGGACCCCACATGTTATATGGCTGCAGTTGTTGGTAATTGCTTCCATTCAAATAACTTGTTCTGGCAGAGGTTTTCCTGATCTGCAATGCAATTTTCTGGTCCTGTAAGAAGTACTCATTCACCCATCAATGTCATGGCTTTGAGTCTGTGTGTCCATGATACCAAGAGACAGTGTGTGGGTATATTGAGAGCTGCCTTGGAAGTTGAGTATCTGATGTATATAAATCAGCCAACACTACCTCAGTCAGGGTAGCTTTTCCTTTTGGTTTCTCAAAACTGTCTTGGGAGTTGGAGAATTCAGTGGCCTCTTTTTCATTGGGGATGGGGGGGGAGGGGAGGAAACAAAGCAAAACAAAACAAAACACACACAAAAAAACCACATGACTCAGAACTTCATCTGCCTCCAGAGAAGAAATTCATTTATTTTCATCCCAGATAACATACAAAGTTGTCATAGGGGATTCCCATAAAGCATGATTAGTCATGGACCACCCGCTTAGCAGTTGCTGACATGCAGAAAATGAAGGAAATAAGAATTTTCCAGACATCCGTGATACATGTCATGGTGAAGATGGCACAGGGGCACCCATTTTTCAAAACCATCTTTATGTGATTTGTTGAATGTCACATGTGATTTGGGTTGGAAGGGACCCTGAAGATCATCTAGTTAATATGGTGAATTCTGCCCAAATAACCCTCCGAGGCAGATAAAGAAAGAAAATCAAGAAAGACAATAGTGCAAGCACAGAAACTGGAGCACTTATTGCTATTCATGACTTTATGATGGACTTCTACTACAGCATTGGCATCTTGTTTGTTTGTCTTTCTGCTGGTAACAATCTGAAAAATATTGCCCAGACTTACTAAAACAATGAGAATGAGCAAATTATTCATTTAAAAGGCATATCTGCTTGTAAAGTTCTAGAAATATGACTTATCCCTAATATCGGGTAAAATACAGATCTTTTGTCTAACTGTCACCTCAGAATATCAGTGAACTAAACCCTCAGTAATGGGCTCATTTATCCAGCTCAGTCACGTTCCAATTTATCTTTGTAATTTGCACCACAGCATCACAGAAGGAGCTTTTCTTAGGGTTCAGCATGTCGCTGTGAATTATTGAATGTGAAGCTGCCAAATCTTTTTGTATCAGATTCATAGTATATGTTTGGCACAATTCTGTGTTCATTATTGCCAGAAACAACAGGATATAGAAATTAATTGGATTAATTGAAATCAATTTGCACAAATGAAAGATAACCTTTGTTCTCTTTCATGGTCTCTGTAAACCTTTTGCATATTTCAGACAAGCAAGCAGAGATCAATGCATGCTTTTCTCTCACACAGGAATGCACACTTCTTACTTAGTTATACCCCCAGAATCCTACAATACCAATGGGTTTTCTCCAATTATTTGCTATGTACACAGTGTAGTGTTTGGAGCTGATGTTCTCCACAGATCGTATTCCTATAAATAGCTTATGCAAAGAATCATGCTTACATCCAAGGGGATGTTTGGTCAGGAAAGACCTGTACCCACTACCACCACACAGATTTTGTAATCAGGCATTTCTCAAGCCTGCATTATTCTAAATAACAGAGAGAAGATGATCTATAGATAAATTCAGCATCTCAAGATTTATTTTTTTTACACTTATACCATATAATAACTCTATATTTTCTGAGAAAAAGGTCTCAGATAGTTGAAAAATATATCCAGCTTCTGTAGAACAAAATAAAATCCTACTGATTTTGAACTTGTAACAGAGACTGCATTTTGGCACATATCTGTTTTATGTAGCTTCTAACAGGTGCTGTTCTCAGATTTTCCATCATCCTGTGAGGGGCCTGAAAAAAATCTCTACTTCACAGCATCTCTGTTTCTCTATTTCTAATGTGATTCATAATTTGCCATTTTGTCACTAGACAGGGCAAGCAGCCAAGACTCACTATTGCAACTGTGAATAAAAGCTAGTTGTGCAGTATTTTGGGGGGACAAAAGAAGTCCTTTTTTTTTTTTTTTCCCCATAATGATCCAAAATACTTGGTTTATATGCATTTACAATAAGATATGGCAGATGCCCACTAAGTCATGCATTCGTCAATACAGTTACCAGCTTTCTGACCAAGTGGAAGTTTCATGTGTTGTCAACAGAGCACATTCAGTGCTGCTCTCTAAAAGTCAATTGAGGAAGACTTCTGCAAAACTTCATGAAGTCTTGTTTTGAAATTTTAATTCTAAGTGTGATGACTGAAACCAGATTTTTGCAAAAGAAACAGTCAGTCTGCCTACTAGTCCAGGTTGCGCAACAAAATATTTCATATACAAAATGAAACTTGTTTGTGAGATACATCAAAGAAGACTTAGTCATTCAGGAAACAACATCTGACTGGATATGTAGAACCTGTTCTCTTTGTGCTTATTCTTAAATATTGTATTTTTAGTAGAAATTATCTCCTGTGTCAAATTTCACCACATCAGAGTTTGAATTATTTGTGGAATATCTACTTTGGAATATATTTCTTTCTCTGGAAGCTGTCCATATTGAAAATGACAAGGTAAGGAACAAGTTCAACCACAAGCTGAATCACACATATCTCAAGCAGATGATTTACATGTACAATATTTTGAGAGATGAAGGATAAACTGAGATCTGTGAGGTTCCTCTGGACTATGATATATTTCATTCGGTAACTACAGAGCTTCTTTTTTGAGAAAGTAGCATTTTAGTCATAGCACCCTATTTTTTTTCCACACACTGTGCCATTAACCCATATTTTTCCCCTCACTCAATGCATTAAATGAAGATCAAAAAGAAGAATGAAAAGAAGAATGACTGATATATTGTATTTTGTCCACTAACTATGTGAATGCATTTACAAGCATGCTTGTATGCACAGGAATGTAAAGTATAAATGTCCCTCTATTTCAGACTGATTGGAGAGCTAAAAGAGAGAGAAAAACAACTTCCAGTCCCCTGTACATGCAGTCTGTTGGTTTAAATGAGCTGCAACATCTCATGGCAACTGAATCAAACTGAACCTGCCTCTGTCAAGGACCCAGCATCACGGGGAACAGACAGAGCCAGCATCACGTCTGTGCTTGGGAGCTGGTTTGTCCCCTCACAGATGAGAAGGGCCATCTGCAGAACTCCCTGGGGCAGCGCCAGACTGCAAGAACACTGGGATCTCAACAAGATGATTCTACTTCCACTCCAAAAATGGTGGTAGCACAGAGCAGGTTTGCATCTTTCAGTACACAAAACCCTCTAAGTATATATTTAAATAAACAGAGCACAGGCGTTTGTACATATGCCAGGCCTGCTGTCTGACTTTTCCAGCCCGAGTGACAAGGAGAGCATCTGTGTATAACTATAGCAGGGATACCATGCCCTGAGGGCTAGAGGCCTTAGCCCTCCTGAGCTCTTACACTGCTCCTCTGCAAACTGATTCTTCAGCTCCTCTGGTGTAAAAGAAATCAACAGGCCCTATTTTCCCCCACCTTTCCAGGTTCCCTTTTCGTTTGCTGAAGGAAACCAGATGTATCTAATCCCTCATGGATCAAGATTAACATTTAGAAGCCTGGCTCTTTAGGAGAGCTCATTGCTCTTGCTTCCCTTTAGCCTTGTGTCATTGCTGTCCAATAAAACTTTTGCATTCATTACCAAGTCAGCGTGCAATAAGCCAAATACACACCCTAACTTGAGATATTGTCCATTTCAGAGTTGCACAAATCTGGGTCCCAGGTGGTTTTCCATAAAGCTGACCTGAGCTTAGACTTTCCTTGATTTTTATACAATTCTACATAGTCATCGTCATATTAATATATCCACAAAATTTTAACTCAATAGTGATGTACATATAGTTGATCAGTCTTATCCAGAAAACCTATGCATGCTCAGGGGAAGGGTCTTCACCTCAGCTGGGTTGTGTTTATTAACATTATAATAACATTACAGTGGGCAAAGTTTACCTTTGGACTTTACTGTTCCCCTTCTTTTGTCATCTTGGCCCAATTCCCCTTGGTATGGTGATAACCATGCCCAAGTTCTTTATATTCCACGATATTCTTACACAATAGATGATGCTGATTTTATGTTCTTGTAGTCCAGGTTACAGAACAGTGACTGGACGTGATGAAAGTTGTCCTGGTAGCAATACTATGACAGAGGTGTTTTCTCTGGGTGCCTCCCTTCCCTCAGTAGCTTCCCTCCTACCATGCCTTGACTCTTCATCTGTTCCAGTGAATGGCAAGACTCACATTGGTCTCCAGGTGAAGGTTTGTAACAACTTACATCTCCCTTTCAGTCTTCCTCCAAACCCACTTATTGAATTCAATTTTCTGCTTCCAGGTCTCCTCTTCTGCCTTGTCACAGACATCCACAGATTACTATGCCTATTTAATTTAGGGCCACGCACTCGATCCCTCATTCAGAAATATCACATGCAAATGCTTTCCATGATGACTGGCAGTATACTGTTTACCAGAAGGCAATACATTAATAATTACATCATATATTATTACTATTATTATATTGTAATTGTTAATGTAATAAATACATTATTAATGTCATTATTGATTATATTATTAATAATTACATTATTAATGTAATTAATAATTACAATAGCAGTTTCTGCCAAAAAGTGATTAGCCCACCATGAAATCGAAAAGCAACGTAGAATAATGTTGGATGCAACATAATCAATAAACAGAATCATAGAACATCCTGACTTGGAAGGGACCCACAAAGACCATTGAGTCCAGCTCCTGGCTCCGCAGTGGACCACACAAAAATTAAACGTGATGTCTGAAAGCATTGTCCAAATGCTCCTTAAACTCCAGCTTTCTCACTGCTGTGACCACTACCCTGGAGAGCCTGTCCCAGTGTCCCACCACCCTCTGGGTGCAGACCCTTTCCCTAACCCCTAGCCTGACCCTCCCCGTCCCATCTCCATGCCATTCCCTCAGGTCCTGTCACTGTCCCCAGAGAGCAGAGCTCAGCGCCTGCCCCTCAGCTCCCCATGTGAGGGAGCCTGGGACAAGTTTTTGTAAAACAGCAGAAGTCCTCCTCCCTGGAGATACACTGAAATAATACATGTATGTCATACCTTACAGTTCTGAAACTGGGAAGATCTGCCTCTCCTGTTTTTTCTCCTTGCATCCCACATATTAAAGAGGTCAGAAGTGCATTGAACCAGCAGTTCACAAACTCTCACAGGGACAGGAATGAGAAAAGCAGATTGAGACCTCCTTTTGTAATGTATAGCAGTGTGGGCAATCTTGACAGTGCTATGTCTTACAGCCCTGAATGACTTCTGGTCACACTGTGAAGAAGTTTTGGGCCTGAAGTGAAAGGCAGAAGAAGGGGAGTAACCTCGTGGAGTCTGAGAAAGGCAAGAGTGTTGAGAGAGGTGGAGGGATACATGGCATAGCTCATGTCTGCATTGCAATGATATGCCATTTGGTAAGTTTTAGATGGTCAGTCTGGCTTCATTGCTCTTCATTCATTTGTGAGCATCACTAATAAAGCACTCAGAAGGCTGACTCTTTTGTGTGTCAGGGAATAGCTAGGTTCTTTTATTCCTGTTGACAGGCACTTACCTGTCTTTTTACCAAAGTGTCTGGAATGTCTTGCAGCACACAAAGACAATTTAAAGAAGAAAACACTGAGAAGGCCTGTCCAAAAGGAAGGGCTAGGACAACAAATGATGGTTATGCAGTGCTGTTCAGAGATGTTCCTATATTCAGGGCTTACAGAGATGTGAGCACAAGCTGCTGGAAAAAAATAAAAATAAAAATAAAAATAAAAATTAAAATTAAAATTAAAATTAAAATTAAAATTAAAATTAAAATAGGCTGAGGAGTTCAATGTCTCAGTTCCCAGAATTTTTAAGTTCATGCACATACTGAAATGTTGAATCTTTACACTGCATGTTGAATGCACACATAGATCTGACTGAACCAAACAGTATCCACTTCAGTTATGCAACTAGTGCAGTGAAATTTCCCTGGGACATGGCCCAGACTATCAAGATGTGCTGGGATGAGCCTTCTGTTACAAAAATTAAAAAAGAAAAAAAAAAAAAAAGAAAAAAAAAAGAAAGAAACAGATGCAGAAATGACAGTCACCCCCAGCATTCATCTTCTAGTGCAACTCATCCCATGCAGTATATTCTTGATCAGAATTATTTATATGTCATCTAAAAACTAATCAATTATTATTTAATGGTGTAAGTTCAAAGTAAATCAGACTGAGTTACAGAGCCACTACAGAGGGAAAGCAAATAATAGTTAGAAAACATTAAACCAAGTGTGTTCTTGAGACTGTAGTTGTGAGCCCTTGTTCTTACAAAATGTTTTGAATTAGTAGAATGAAGTCTAATCAGTTTCTGTAGGATTTTATTTTAAATTAAATTTTATTTTAGTTTAGAATTTAAAAATATTCAAAACTAGAGCTGTCATATTTACTGTTACTAATTTTAACTGTTATTAATAAAGTACATGGCATCTGCTAGGGACAGCAGTTATTTCATAGTCATGCATATCTCTCTGGTGGCTCATGCCAAAACCCCACGTCAGTCTGGCACCAGGGCCTGCCATTCAGCTGATAGCAATGCCTCCACAATCTGTTCATTCTTCACTTAGTTCACAAGGTTAGCTGCAACCACAGCCAAATCTAGATCTTTTATGCTTATTCCAGCACCTCAGGCCTATGCACACTGCAGAAATAACTAAAGCAGACCAGGCCAGACTTTGCTCTGGTTAATGTAAGAAGGATAATTCCATGTCTCAGAACTTTTAATATGCTAATGTTTTCATTGACTCCTTGATAGATCAATAAGGTCAAAAATCCTCCGTAACCCTTCCCTTTTAATTATCAGTCAGTGGCATGCATTAAGTTTATTGACTCACAACAGTGTTATTGCATAATGGAAATGCCCTTGGATATTCATGCTTTTGTACCTCTCATGTTTCCCCACTGTAACGCCTCAGATTTGTACATCATCAATGTGCTATTTTGGCCTAATATCTTGCAAGGACATTGGGGTGATGGCAGTTTATCAATGACTTTTTGTCTCCCTTATCACTTTTGTTTTGTTTTGTTAGAGGTATTTAAGAAGGCAAGCTATTTATGACAGGAGCTTCCTCTAAACTTAATGGATTTTACAGTATGACCATACTTGTGCACTATTATGCCTATCCCTTCCTTGTATTAATTATGATCATATTTGCATTCAGTATGCAACCTTATCTGAATCCAATGCAAATTACTATCTCTGAAGGTCTGTAGCACAGAAATTGTTAGAGCTGTCCCTGGAGGTAATGTGCCACTACTGCATGTGTTTCCTAAGGGCCTGAGCAATACCTTTCTTGATCTCAAATTTACT
Organism: Anas platyrhynchos; assembly: GCF_047663525.1. Lineage (NCBI taxonomy): Eukaryota > Metazoa > Chordata > Aves > Anseriformes > Anatidae > Anas > Anas platyrhynchos. The sequence continues at coordinate 129,260,805 of NC_092587.1, forward strand.
ACAAAAAAACATTTATCTGGAAATAGAAAATGTGTTTTTTAATGTAGATTTTAGGGTTAGTCTAATTTTCTCTCTCTCCTTTTCTCTTTTAAATGGATGACCTGCTTGAGAGGAGCTCTGAGGAGAAGGACCTGGGGGTCCTGGTGACCATGAGCCAGCAGTGTGCCCTTGTGGCCAAGAGGGCCAATGGGATCCTGGTATGCACTAAAAGGAGTATGGCCAGCAGGTCAAGAGAGGTGATCCTCCCCCTCTACTCTGCTCTGGTCAGGCCTTACCTGGAGTACTGTGTCCAGTTCTGGACCCCCCGGTACAAAAAAGACAGGGAACTCCTGGAAAGAGGCCAGCAGAGGGCCACAAAGATGATACAGGGCCTGGAGCATCTTCCCTATGAAGAAATGCTGAGAGATCTGGATCTGTTCAGCCTGGAGAAAAGAAGACTGAGAGGGGATATCATGAATGTGTATAAATACCTGGGACAGAGAGATTTGGCCAAGCTCTTTTGAGTGGTTTACAGGGACATGACAAGGGGGAATGGCCACAAGATGGAGCACAGGAAGTTCTGCACCAACATGCGAAAGAACTTCTTCATGGTGAGGATGACAGAGCACTGGAACAGGCTACCCACGGAGATTGTGGAGTCTCCTTCTCTGGAGATATTCAAGGCCCATCTGGACACCTACCTGGGCAGCCTACTCTAAGGAACCTGCTTTGGCAGGGAGGTTGGACCCAATGATCTTTCAAGGTCCATTCCAAACCCCTCAATTCTGTGATTCAGTGAAATTGCATATTACCTCATTGGCATTCAATCAGTATTATGTAAGACCATAACCAGGTTCACCTCAACAAAACTTCTTTTTCAAATCAGTAAATAAGCAATAATCCATATATACTACTTTTAGTAGGGGGATTTAGTATTTCCTGTTCTCCCTGGGACCTATCCAAAACAGCCAGGTGTTTTTCATCCACCTAACTCAAAATTGACAGATAAATAAGTTTTGTTTTGTTTTGTTTTTGTTTTGTTTTGTTTTGTTTTGTTTTGTTTTGTTTTGATTTGTTTTCTGGAGTCCTAAGCCAGCAATATTAATTCTTAAAAGTTCGGACTCTGGGAAGAACCTGAAAGGCTCATAGGCATATTCTTAAAGCCTGCTTATTCAGTGAGACTGAAAGTGTGGTTTATGTTCATTTCAGTGAAGAAATCATTAACTCCAAATTCAAGTCCAAATAACTGTATGTTCTTATATGTAGTCTAAATTAACAGACTAATTTTCCTGTTTAAAACACATGCCTAAGATCCCTGGTAAATCTTAACCTGCATCATGTTTGTAACAGAAGAGCAGAATGCTGCCTGGAAATGTGGCTCTCCATGATGCCAATTGTTAAAATGAGCAAATCCAAAGATCATTGTCTTCAGAAATCTATAAATTCAATAATTTATTCTGTTTCACAAAAGGTAAAATAGGCTTTGCAAAGCTTCATAACAATCAGTCCTTCTGTGATGATGGGTAGTCACAACGATCCTTATGATCTCCTGGGACCATACCAGTGTGCTTTACCAACCCAGCCACCTGTGGGACTGTAAAAGGTAATGTGTTCTTGCTGCAGCATAGGTTGGGGCTTCTGCCTTCTGCACAGGTAACAGAGGGGAAGAAGGAAAAAATGTAGAAACTTCATGAAAAAAAAAGTATGTGCTGCTCTGCTCATAGTTTAAAAAGGGGTGAATTATGAGACAACATATTAGAAATACACCCAGTGATATTGCTTTCTATCAGATAAACATCATTCTGCTAGAGCTCTCTGATTTCCAAAAGTAAATGGTGATACAGCAAGTGTCAGGGCTGTGAGGGCATCAGTAGGGCCAGAGCACCACTCCCCAACACCTCCCCACTCTTACCACATGTTCAGAAGTCCCATGTAACCCCAGCCTGGGGCCATCCATCCCTGCTCCCACAATGCCACAGCAATGTCAGTCTCCATCTCCTCTCTAGCCCTATCTCCTGGCTCTGTCTCATTGCTTGTGGTGTCTGGTGTTGTCAAAGCCCCTGTTACCAGAACCCAGCTCTGCCCAACTTTGTGCAGCTCCTTCAGGGCTGTCCCCCTAAGAGACAGCATGGGTTGCCCCTTGGATCCCTGCTCCTTGGGGATCATCCAGTCCTCTCTACACGTTGACAGCAAGGAGGCAGATTTGACAAGAAATAGATGCCTAAGATGTACATGTGTCTGCTATGTACTGGACACCCGTCCTTCAAAGCAGTTTCCTCTGAAATGGCACCTCTCTTTTGCTGGTTCTCATTAGGAGAGCAACAGACCCTGAGGTCACAGATATCACAGCTTCACAGTATCACTGGAAATTTCCAGCTGCTTTTCCACCATGTTTCCTTTCAATATCCATCATCACATAATGTAAGTAAACAGTCAAGTGAGGGGAAAAAAAGGAAAAAGAAAAAAAAAAAAAAGGAAAAAAAAAGAAATTATGTATATATACTGATCAATAAGACCAATAATAACTGTTTTCAAGTATTTTGAAGGAAAAAAATGTATTTTTTTTCATATGCATATACAGAGAGAGAGTGAGACACACACAAATATGCAAGCATAGCCAAGTGCACTCAGATTTTCTTTTTCAAAGAAACGAGGCTGCTTGAGGCTTTCCAAATTCAGTTAGATGCCCTTTGTATTGCATAGCTTCCCAGACCCATCTGCACAAGCTTCTGTCACACAGCCATCCTCAAAGTGCATGTATTAAAATTTAAGCTAGGTTGTTTACAAAATAGTTCCAAGACTGTCCCTTTGTGGAAGTATTGCTTTGCAGAACATCTGTTGCTTTCAATAGTCGATACAGAGCCATTTGTTCCATCTGAAAGCAATGGCATTTCCCTGTGCTATAACCATGCTCCCATGAATCAAAGGAAATATGTTAAGACCATTCAGTCATTATTAATTTTTTATCTGGTGACTCTGCCATTCTCTGATCACACATTTATCAGCATTAATTTTGGCTTGATTTTTAATAGAATCTTCGCTCTGATGATTTCTACTAAATGGCAAGACACTCAGAATTTGAATGGGTAGAATGACTCACTGTGGATTTATTAGTGTTTTGGCTTCATTTCTGTACGTCCAGGTTGATCCATTGTGTTGAAAAAGCAACTAGCAACTATGTCAGCTTCCTTTTGGCTAGCATCAGTTTCTCTGAAAAAGTGTTTCAGCAAGCCATGCCAGTCCAGTCCACAGTGGGCTTTTATTTTTCTTAAGACTTGCTTTTGCTTTTGCTTTTTTGAATTTTCTTGCTGTTAGTCAGAATTCAATGTAACTCAAGTATGAGCCAAATATGTCTCAAAAGCATGAAGTTAAGGGCCTGATTTTTCTGTAGGACAAGTTTGTAGAGATATTATTGTGTTGTCCCATTCTGACTTGTAGTCTCTCATGCCCTACTTCACCAGGATGCAAAAGCAGTGGAAGTTCAGGTAAACCACATCTTCAAATTGTGCCCTCAGTAAACTTATTGTAAAACTACTGCAGCTTCTAAATTCAAAATATCTGGACTAAAAAGATGGCAAGAGATTAAAAAAAATAATAAAAAAAAAATAAAAAAGTAAACCAAGAGAAACATTTTGTCCTTGTTTAACCAAGGATAGAGTTAATTTTCTTCATAGTGCCATATTTTGGATTTAGAAGTAAAATACTGCTGATAACACAGTGATGTTTTAGTTGTTGCATAGCAGTGCTTACACAGAGCAAAGGACTTTTCAGCTTCTCACACTGCCCTGCCAGAAAGGAGGCTGGATATGCACCAGGAGCTGCTGGGAGGACACTGCCAGGACAACTGGCCCACACAATCCAGAGGAGTGTCCTATACCATGGGGCATCATGTGGGACAATGAAAAGTGAGAGGGGTAGAATGCTGCTTGAGGACTGGCTGGGCATCAGTTGGTGGATGGTGAGTGATTGCATATACATCACTTATTTTATATATACAAATTTATAATTATTATAATATTAATTTATATATATATATATATATATATATATATATATATATATATAATTATTATAATATTAAAATATCCACAAGTTTTTCCTTTTGTTTTCCTTTCAGTTCTCTCCCCCATCTCACTTGTGGTGATGGGAGTGAGCAAACGGCTGCATGGTGCTTAGCTGACTGCCGGGTTAAACCACAGCACATTTCTAGCACATGTTGTGTACTCTAACTCTGTGTATTATACAGATCATCAGAGGAACTCTCAATCATCACTTTTGTAAAAGTTTTAATTTGAGGTTTATGAATTATTTGGGATGAATGACTAAACATTATACAACAGGGAAAATCCCTCTAGTTTCCAAGAGGCGTTTGTATACTCTACTTTTTGCCCTTTCCAGGAAATGTTTTACATTCAAGGAATAATGAATCGATAAAATAATCAATTTACAAGAAGCATATGAGAGTCTGGGGAATTCCTCCCGATGGACTGTACAAGCTGAGAATGGATACCCTTTTTCTTAGGAGGCATGGACATAACTTCATAAAAGATGGATAGTACTGTGAACTGCTGATTTTGGTCACTCAGAAGATAAGTCATTAGAACATGTTTATAGTGGAAATGACTGTAATTATATGCCATGGAGACAATATGTTTGGAGAGGAGGGATCTTGACCTTGCTCATCTCCAATTACAAAATATCCAAATTAAAAAATAATAATAATAATTCTTTTTAATAGGAGAATTGAGAAGTTCTTTGTCAAAACTAAATCTGAGCAACATTAAGAATATATTAAATTATTGCCTTTTCTTTTTTGATTGTCCCCATTAAGAATGGCATGAGAGCATTTATTTTATACTTGAAACTGGCATCTATATAGCCCTTACCAAGTCATATACACAAAGTCAAGTTGATTTGAAATACTTTATTGAAATATAAAAACCAAGAATTAAATGATTAAGCAAATAGACAATATATGTCTGGTGATGAAAATTCAAAGCCTGAAATGCTTCAAATGCTTCATATGCTTGTTCAATCGACACTTTCAGAAAGATGTGGCATCTGCATGTGTGTTCTAGCAGGTTCACTTCTCCACCTCTTTCTCTTTCCACAAAAATCACAGCTGACTGTTCTCCCACTACACAGTAGTTACATCAGGTCTCCGGTGAACTAACACCGCATGAAAACATTATGCTGTTGTGCAGAAACATGGTTCTGAATTAGACATTTAAGTCATGCTGAAAGATTGTGCATAGGTACCTTTTAGCATTTCACCCACTTAGACCATTAAATCCACAAAAGATATATTAATGCAGTGGCCACATAATTAAAAAATAAAATAGAGAACTTTAAAAGCTATGGTTCCAACACTTATGTTAGCTTGAAGGATTCTTGCTGCTGTAGTATTTTCTGCTCATTTGACTTTGCAATGAAAACCCTAGTAGTCATCAGTCATTTCAGCCATCCCAGTCATTTTACCTGAAGCACAGAAAATGTTCTGCTTGTCCTCTCATGCACATATCAGACTGCAGAGGCTGGGAAATAAGTTCTGTGTGATTCTACCAATAACGGATAAGAATCATAGAATATAGGATACCTGGAAATCACAGAATATAGGATACCTTGAAACAGGAGACCTGGAAAGAAAAGAGTCAGCTCTTGATTGAAATGACAATAAATTCTTAAAATATGTATCTTACAAAAGGTAATAATCTGGGAAAAAAAAAAAATAGATTCTAATTCAGTTTGTACATTTCAATGTTTGTGTGTAAACTGCAAAATGAATAAGGTAATTTTTTATTTCAAAATGTAAAAGCAAGAAGACTGCTACTTCATACATGAATTTCTTGAAACATTTTTTTCAATGTGAAGACTTATCAGAACCAACTCACTCGTGAACAGCATCATTTATGAAATATGAACCAAGAAAATCACTGAAAATATTTTTGCAGTAATTTTTCCAATTTCATTTTGGAAAACACTACATTAATTCTTTTCCTGATGGTACCTCCATTTCTACCTTCCCTAGATTCAACAACAACAAAATCTTTAGTAAATACTACTTTCCAGAGGGAAGGGATATATCGAAGGGAGCCAGGGTGCAAAGCAGATGTTTATATTAGTTGGCTGCAAAAGCAGACTCCATTTCTCCAGTTTCTCACGAGCCCAGATGGTATCTCTAATGGTTTGGGATTGGATAGAGTTAATTTTCTTTACATTGTGTGGGATTCACTCAATGGTGTATTTTCGATTTTTGATTAAAGTAGTGGTGATAACACACCAATATTTTTACTTTTTTCAGAGCAGTGCTTACACAGAGCCATGGACTTTTCAGCTTCTCATGCTGCCCTGCCATCCAGGAGGTTGGGGGTGCACTAGGAGCTGGGAGGGGTCACAGCTAGGACAGCTGGCCCAGGCTGGCCAGAGAGATGTCCCATACCATGTGGCATTATGCTCAGCAATTAAACCTTATTTAAATGAGTAGGAATGGAAGGACATTTGGAGTGATGGTGTTTGTCTTCCCAATCAACCATCACGCATGATGAGCCCTGCTTTCCTGGGAGTGGCTGAACACCTGACAGCCCATGGGAAGCAGTGAATGAATTCTTTGTTTTGCTTTGCTCACCTATATGGATTTTGCTTCAGCTATTAAACCGTCCTTATCCCAGCCCTTGAGTTTTTGCACTTTTACCTCTCCAATTCACTCCCTCATCCCTTCTGGGGAGAGTAAGTGGCCGGGTGGAGCTGAGTGGCCTGCCAGGGCTAAACCACAACATTGTCTTACATGGAAGTGATGAGGGCTCAGGATGCAACATGATAAATATTGGAGCATTCATCCTTCCTGAACAGCAAGCCCCCCACTGACTGCCTGTGAAAGGATTTAACTTTTGCACTGCTCATTTTTGCAGGGCAAAGGCTCACAGGCCTCATACAGTCCAGCACTTACCAGCCACAGCATAGGGCAGGTATGCTGGGGAAACAGAGCCCCAGAACACAGTTTGGGAAACCCCCAAGGCCCAGACTGATTCAGGGAATGTTCAAAGCAGTTAATGAGTGAAGCTAAGTGGTGTAAAGCTTCAGCATTCCAGAATTCTGCCTCACTGAAGAGAAAGTAAATCAACAAAATCTCTTTCACTGATGTTTATTCATTTAGAAAGATAACTTTTTGTTGCTAATTTAGAAATGTTCAAAAATCCAATGGTTTTCTACACGAAGCTTTATTTTTTAGCTCAGATCCCGTCACATAGGTGTGAATTCAATTAAAGATTGGTAGGAAGAATGAGCTGTCCTCATGTTATAACCAGTTGAATTTGTAGCTACAAAAGCTTTTGCAAGAGAATGAAATGTAACTTAATTTATGGTTCATCATATTGTGATGGAAATGGGGAGAGAACGAAAGTAATAGATTGTTTAGTTTTCAGAATTCCATTGGCAATTTCATTTTATTGTAAATATATCTCCTTCCTAGGTTTGGCTTAGAAACTAGCTTGTTAAGTACTCAGAATTGCTGTAGGGTAGAGAAACTTGTAGGTTATGAAGAACGAAGTCCTCGTGGGTTTCAGTTGTTAACAGGAAAAACAATGCTAGAAAAATAAATCTGCTAGGCTAGGGTTGAGGTTGAGAAAGTACTGTTTTCTAGGTAAAAAGTTTCTTTACTTTTAAAAATCATGAATATATGTGGATATCTCAGTAATTATAACAAAAAGTCATCAGTAATATTTAGGAAAATTATCTACAACTGTACACTGTACAGCTGCTGTATCAGTAACATTACTGATTCTCCATCTGGATGAACAAGTTCACACAGAAAGATTTATAGAAATTGAAGAAAATAAGTACCTTCACTACCCCATAACAATCTATAAATCCAAAACCTGTTTTTACGTGTACTTGTGGTTTGCGTTTTTGTGTTTGTTTTTTCTCCTTTGGTATTCATCCTTCACCTTAAAGGCCATTGTCAAGTGCTTTGAATTTTTTGCTGTCTCTAGGAGATGTTAAAGCTGACTTCAGGGTTACTGCTTTAAACGTTTCATGCTGGAAAATCTCTCATTTCCTCATCTCCTGATATTTTCACTTCAGTGTCCATTGATGAAGTGAACGTTGATCCTTAATTAACAGAAGGACCTTTATTGGACTGAGCAACATGGTTTCTTGACATCTGAAGACTTCATAATTAGTTGGGATTTCCCCAGAACATTATTTAAGCTGGATTCTTCTTGTAATGGAAGTATCTTAGAAGTTTAACCTCATGGATGAAGTGCTAAAATGAATACAAAATTACAATATATGATGAATATAAAAAATAAGCTGATAGCTGAGGAAATTAACTGGGTAAGTAAAAATGAAAAATCTACTAAAGTGCACTTGGCTTCATTCAGAAGGAAGAAATCTGACCCCAGAAAAGTGAATAGGAAAGTAGGAAAAACATCTGTGGCAGAGTGCAGGAAAGAAGATAGAAGATCAAAGGAGAATAATTGTAAAATGTAAGGCAAACCCAATGAAATTTTCCAGCTAGTTTAGGAACAAGATGTCACAAATTAACTAGTAAATCTCAAAACCAGATGACCAGAAAGTAAAAAAGAAAAAGAAATATATATATATATATACTGAAAGAGTTCTTTGGACAATCCTTTTTTGCCATTTGGAACAAAATCATACACCTACTAATGCAGGAAATCAGAAATTTCAAGTACTGAAGATAGGCTCTCATTCAGGGACTCAAGACAAGAAGTACAGGAAAAGAAGCTGGAACAAACTGGTAAATTGAACAGCAGCAACTCACTAGCACTGGTTGGCACCCATCTGAGAGCTCTGCAGGTGCTGAAGACAGAAGGGATTTAACTGCTAACAAAGTATGAAACCTCTGGTTTAAAATCAGCAACTATACTGCAGGCCTGCAGGGTAGCAACTGTTCCAGCTCTAAAAAAATCCATGGTAGAGATCTGGAGAATTACAGATCGTAGTGTTTTATTTCAATATCAATCTTGTCAAAAATTAATTTAAAATTGTCTTTTAAAAGTAGTCTTTTAAAACACCTTAAGGAACATGATAGAAACGATGTCTGATAGAACCCCATATATTTAGTATAATTGAGAAAAAATGAGAATGGTGAGGCAGGCAAAGTTGCAGATGGCTGAAAATTATTTCATTTGGCAAGACTAGAGAAGATTGCAAAGTGTCCTGTAGGGATCTAATAAAGATGCGTTAGTGAGAATCATGATGCTTAAAAATCAGTAATGGCTGATATTCAGGAACAAATGAAAGGAGCAGCTTTATTGTGTATATGTATATTTACCCCATTAATTTGCTAACCTGATTTGGTTTTGGAGCCAATAAATCTGCAGGATTTTTTTATTTAATGGAAGTCTGTGTATGCTATCTATGAAGTTTGTAAGTTCTTATGTATATGTTATAAAATTAACCACCACTTGGTACAGAGCAATAATCTTTGTAGAAAGTCTTTATCCATCTTCAAGAAGTGAAGGCAGAAGAATCCAGGTCAGTAAAGGCTGGTCAACTTCATCTTGGTCCCTGGGAAGTAGTAGAGCAAAATGTTGTGACTAGTGGTGCAGTCCAGCTGGCAGCCAGTAACCAGCAGCATCCCTAAGGAGATGACAGTGAAGCCCATATTGCTTAATGTCTTCATTACTAACCTCAACAGCAAGAGAGTATGCATTCTCAGCAAGTTGGTAGACAACATTTAATTGGGAGGAACAGCAAGTTTGGTAGAGGGCAAGACAGCAATTCAGAGAGACTTGGACAGGGTAGAGAAATGGGCAAACAAGGCCATCATGAAGTTCAACAAAAACATATCAAAAGCTGGGATGGAATTACCCCATGCAACAATACAAACTAGGGGGCAGCTCTGCAGAAAAAAGATTTGGGAGTCCTGGTAGGAAACAGGCTGGACAACAGACGGCTGTATGTCCTAGCAGCAAAGAAGGCCAACTATGTCCTTGACTGTATTATCCAACAGTGTGGCCAGCAGCTCAAGGGAGGTTGTTATTCCCCTCTTTTGAGCACTGGGGAGGCACATCTGTAGTGCTGGGTCCAGTTCTGGGCTGCCAGTGCAAGAAAGACACAGGCATACTGGAGCAGATCCAGCCAAGGCCCACCAAGCTCTCCAGAGGCTGGACCACATGACACAGGAAAAGCAGTTGAGAGAGTTGATTTTGTTCAGACTGGAGTAGAGGACATTCAGCTGAGACCTATAGTGCTGTCTCCAGCTACCTGATCAGAAGATACAAAGCTGAGCCAGACTTTTCTCAGATGTGCACAACAATAGGAAAAAAATAAATATATAAATAAATGAATTCAGTAGGCACAATTTGGAACAGGGGAAGTTCCAACTAGATATAAGGAAAAATATTTTTATCATGAGAGTGGTCAAATACTGTAACTTGTCAAGAACAGTTTTGGGGATCTCCATCCACATCTATGAGCAAACTGATATAATTAGACCTCATATGAGCAATGGATTGTATCAGATGGCATGCAGAGGTCTCTTCCAACCTAAACTATTCAATTATGTGATTCCAACTGATTTCTAAACTGTTCACCATTACTAGTCATGAACCTTCTTTTGAAGCATCTGATACCCAGCTGTGTAAGAGATGGGATACCAACTACTATACACGTCTTTGGATCCCGCAGCCTGTTCTAAATGAGTGAGTAGTGCAGGACCCAGAGGCATGCTAGTAGTTTGCCTGCATGTCTCAGAAAGACGGATGTGCAAGGTGCCCATGGCTGAGGATGAATGAGTCTGTGTGGAGCAGCACACCAACTGTAAGGCAGCTTTAAAGCTTACCTCAAAAGATAGTAAAGACTTAGCCCTAAGGCATCTTCTGTCTAATCCCATATGGCTGTTTCTGTCTGTTTACCAGAAAAACTCTTCTACTGGGATTTTTAAACAAACAGCAAGGAAGCTTGAAATAAGGGAAAAGAAGTAACCAGTCACAAAGAAATTCAATCATTCACCATTTTGTCTAAATGTCATTTGATGGCCCTTCTCTAGTGAAGCTACTTTCGTCACAGACTTTCAATGTATTCATCATATTGAAAATCACACATACATTCTCAAAAGTATGCAGGGTAAAGGGGCAAATAGCTGAACTCATTAACATAATTATATGTGTAAACATTAGCAAGTTCTTTGAAGATTATGTCTACAGCTGCTGCAGTGACATTTCAAGTGTGATATAGCTGCATTAATCTGAAGAGGAAATTTAATGCTTTAACATTAATTTCTAATTACCTGGTATTATTTCCTTATACCTTTATGAGCTCATTTCTACTGATATATAATTCTTAATCTATATTAGTTACTGTAGTCATGCAATTTAAAATGTTTCTATCTCTAAGAATACAAGTTAATAGTTGTTCTGAAGAGTGAAAGTTATTTTTTGTTTTGCATGGAATGGCAGGTTAGAGCAACAATGAACTCAGTAATGGATTATACACAGAGAATAGCAATATTGTCAGGGTGTCATTACAGATCAGCATAAGGCAGAGGGTACCAGAAATGCTGTTCAATTGTTTGACATCTTCCATAACTAGATGAAAGAATCAATAACATGCTAAAAGTTGTATTTAGAATAGAAAACACTGCAATGCCTAATAAAATGGAGGGAGATGGAATCTAGACAGATGAGAAATGGAAAAATGAGGTCACCTTGTAAATATGTAGATTGATGTCTGTGGGGGAAGTAATTCAAAACATAAATATTCACTTGTATGGAATAGTCTAAAATATGTAGGGTTAAAAATACTCTAACTTGTGCCTGAAGATCAAAATAGATATCTGTTTGCAGTGCAACATTGCTATATAAAACTGTGATTGTGGGGAGTGATAGTCTCATCACACATCAAGGAGTTAAAATCTTTTGTATATCGAGATGACAAACATCAGATACTACACTGCATACTTATCTATGCACTTCTGCAAAAGAAAGATGTCTATAAAGTATTTTTGAGAAGAGAAAGGAGGTGATTTGATGGTTCATTTAGGTGGAAAGTTGTTGATAATTAATACTATTAATGTGCTTATTAACCTTCCCTTATCTTTATAATTGGAAGACATGAACACACACTAGAAGACATGAAAATTTGCAGTCCAGTTAGGGCTACAGAGCTAGATGTGGTTGAAGAACACTTCTATTTTTCACAGACTTTTGATAAATGAAAAATTTAACCTGCACTCCACCGATATTGTCAGTTTTAGTTCCTGAGCAAATATTTCTGAAATATATATTCTATCTAATATTGGACAGACTATCTATGACCTTTCTCCCTTCCACCATCTTTCCAAACACACACAACTTTTTTTTTTTTTTAAAATGCCATTTTTCTGTAGAAACTTGTAGGAGAGGTAGGAGAGGTTGACAGAACTGTGTTTGTTCACTCTTGAGATTGAAGACTAAGGAGTGGAGGGGGCAGGTTATGGATCTTATCTTCAGCCAGCTAGTGGGAGGATAAAGGGAAAAGGGAGTCAGACTTCCTGAAGATGCATAGTGAAAAAGATGAGGGATAAAAGACACCGGCTGCAACACAGAGAATTCTGATTGGAGGTAGAAAAAAAAATCTTTTAACAGGAAATGTAGTCAAACAGTACAACAGGTTCTTCTATAAAGGCTGTGAGACCTCTGTTCTTGAAGATATTCAGAACTTGACTGGTGAAGGCCTTGAGCAATATGATCTAACCTGTACCTGACTTCAACATAGGCACTGCTTTAAACAGAACATTAGATGACCTCCAGATTTCCCACTTATCCTAAATAATTCTATGGTCCTAGCAAGTATCTGGAGGAGAAACCCCCACACCTATTACCCTTCATAAGCCAACAGTGTCCACGAGATAAAAATAGGTGACATATCTGGGAGCAGACACGGCACCAGTTCTTCAGGCAGCTATTTTAATTACTGCTTTTGATTACCAGACTCTACCTTTCCCACAGCTTTTTCACTAACGTATGCAGTGTAGTGTTCTGTCATTTGGCCATGGCCACGGTAATAGTATTTGAAAGGTGATAATCAAAAGCTATCTCCACTGGGAAAGAATACTCTTCTTGCTGTTTGTCTTCAGGCTTATTTTGTTTATTTTTTTTTTAAGAGCTGTTTAACATAGGGAAGAAACAAAACAAACAAAAACAAAAACAGTTTCTTTGGCAAAGGTATGGTCTGTTTTCTCAGTGAGGACTTCCTATAACCATGTAGAGCTTCCTTAACAATATCCCTTTCTTATACTTCCTTTTATCTACCAGTGATTATTTTTTGGCTTGTAGGGGTTAAGATGCAATACAGTCATATCAATAAGACCTCACAATACACATCTAAGGTATTTTTGTTCATTTGAAGTAGTATATGGCACTAGCAGTCATAAATTTTACTCATGTGTCGTAAGTCTAACATATAATCATAAAATTAATGTCTCCTGCCTAGGGCTTTCCCTCATATCAATTTGAATTCAGCACAATGTTAAAAAGAAATTTGCAGACAAATAAATGCATTAAAATAGCAGCAAGCGTTCCACACAAAAATGTATTTAACAAAGATCACAGCTCCTTTAGCCACCACATTCAAGGACAAGCTATTCCACTCACATATATAAATACAAACGCCTATATTAAAATAAGGGCAAGGTTGATTCACAAGCCCAGAGGGATGTTTGTGTTATGCTGGAACTGAACTACAGGGATAGTATGGTCTTAAAGAAGTAAAGAGAGTGATCTCTGTGCACAGTAAGAGTTATTTCTGGCACAGTAAGAGTTTTGGTTTTGTTCCTTTTTTATCTCATGCAGCTATAACAGATATATTCCCATTACAGCAGGTATACAGACAGGGATTTTGCTGTGGTTCCCTGCTATACCCCGCCTTGCAGTCTCACAAGTGCAGGAGATGGGTTTGGAAACCCTGGGCATGGGTAACAATAGCTTATGACCACAGTAAAGGAAGAGGAAGCTTTGATGTCACTTTTCTGCTGCTGGAGAGTCCTGGATATTTGAGATGTTGGAAGCTGGGAGCTAGAGTCAGACACTTCATGCCATGCCTTCTGACATGGCACAGAATGCCCACACATCCCAGGGCAACCATCCCAGCAGCCCCAGATACCCCATGTAACAACACTGTGCCAACCAGGGGCAAGTGGGAGACACAGCAGAAAGGCATCTCTTTCTTTCTTTCCACATGACAACACCTCAGAGCAAGCTGCAGAAGCAGCAGAGGCAACCAAGAGCTGAAGAGGAGGGAGGGTGCAAAGTGCATGAGACCAGAAAGGTAGCAAGTTTAGGAAGCAGTACAGCAGTACGAGGTGAAGTACCTTGCTAGAAGAGAAAGACTGCTGCACTGGAGGGAGGCATGGAGTCAGAGAGGCTGGGGAACTGACAAAAGATCAAGATTGAGGTGTCCACCACAAAGAAAAATCATGTTTTGATGCTAGCTGTTGGTGATGGCTCAGTGCATCAGACCTCCAAGCATTTCTATTTAAGCAACTATCTGCTGACCACTCTGAGTGTCAACAGTTCAAACGGAAGAAACTAAAGCAGCACTAAGCAAAAGCACAAGAATGGAGGAGAGAAATCCTGGATTTGTTAGAGTAACATGAAGTACTCACCACCACTCATAAGTGTTCATAACTAGGATAATATCTGGACACTCTTATCACTGTCCATTAAAATTAGTATTCTAAAAATCTGTCAAATATCCACATGTTAACAAACAAAGAATAAGATTAAACCTTGAAAAAAAGATTGTAGTAAAAGCCTTCATTTCCTGGATTTATAAATCTGCTGATGTTTCTCTAAATCTTGTACATATATTTGATGCGATGAGGGCTCAGAGCAGCCAGAGAACTTTAATGCAGGTTTCTGCACAAAAAAAATACTGCATCAGCAGGAACCTGTAAGATGGTGTTTTATCTCTTTCCACCAGTGAAAAGCCCTGGAAATCCTGTAGGCAGTACATGGATGAAAGAAAGGGGAACTGAGTTTTGCTTCTGCTACTCATGATGTAAATTTCACAAGATTACTTTCCCATTGTTATAAACAGGGCTGTCTGTAGGCCACTTTGCCAGGTTAATTGTCATTTCTGAATCAGAGATGCAAGAACAGTTTCTAAGCCTTATTTTTTCCCTTCACTGCTCTCTACACTTTGCTGCTTCTGGGTACAGCTAGGACAGGGTGGGAAAGGGAACCTGCAGTTAATAAAGAAGAAAACAAAGGGCCTGCTCTGTTCCTACATAAATCACTAGGAGTAATGACACTGACTCCAATGGGCCTTTAATTATCAGGAAAAGATGACTTTTGAAGAGATAATTACTGCTAGAGGTCTCAGAGTGTTATTCAATTACCCATAATGGTAATCATAGTCACTGTGCCATTTCATTCTTCCATTCTATAGCATATATCAAACACTTCACAGAACTGTGAGCACAGGAACAAAACACAAACAAGTGTAAGGAGTTCTAATTAGCAAGCTGATGTCTCAATCACTCACTAGGCTAATTGTTATCAGATTCATTAATTTCCCTTGTTATTCTACTGTGGGGAAGGGAAGGGAAGGGAAGGGAAGGGAAGGGAAGGGAAGGGAAGGGAAGGGAAGGGAAGGGAAGGGAAGGGAAGGGAAGGGAAGGGAAGGGAAGGGAAGGGAAGGGAAGGGAAGGGAAGGGAAGGGAAGGGAAGGGGGAAGACACGGTGTCCTTAAACATTTGAGGGACAGATTCTGCCACACTTACTCCTACTAAATTACACCATGTCCCACAAGCTCTTCATTCAAGTCAGCTAAAAACAGAGATTTGACGTTTCCTACAAGTGACAGGGACTTCACTAAAACAAATGCCTAGCAAAGTATACCACAGTGTGAATGGGCGTGGAAGAATAAATTCAGCATAAATGTAAATCCTGCTTAATACTTTCTTTCTCATGTGACAATTTTGATCACACTGGACACCTAGACACGTGATATAGAAATTCAGAAGTACCAGTGTGTGAACACCAGGTCTTGATTGTAATCTATCGTAATACTTGACACACACAAAATTATTGGTATACCTCCTTGAAATTTGTAGTAAGACATAGTACTATTCAAAAGATCATTTCAACTCCTGCATGTCCAGTTTGACTTTGTGAGTGAAACAATAACCTCTGACACACCATTTTTAAATCTCATTTACAGAAAAAGAAATTTTTTTCAAGCTCTGATTAGTTCTAAGTCTGGAGAAAAATGGACTTTAAAATTAAGGCATTCCTTCCTTCCAACCAGCTTCTTAATGCAGTCTTATTCACTAGTTCTGAAGAATATCCTGCTATGTCCTGAATATCCTGTTTTCATACAGAGGATAGTTTCCACAGCACTGCAAAGAGAGCATTCAGAAGTTTCATTACAAACAAGCTCTCTGGGCAGAGCAGCCTGTGGCCTCACAGAGAATTTCAATTCCTTTCAAATTTCCTTTCAATTCCTTTCAAATTTCCTTTCAATTCCTTATCTGCACAAATAACTGCAAACATTTCAGGCAACAACTTTCATATTTTTCTCCTCAGGTATTCCCTCAGCTGGAAATATTAATCTCAAAACTCATATAATTCTATTTTAGCATCTTCTGGAGGTGCTGTGTGTGTGTGTGTTTTCTTGGTGGGAGCTTCGGAAATGATGCTATCTTTTTACCAACTAATCTTTAAAATTGTTTTCTACAAAGAGTTTCTTTTTAGATTTCTTACTGTTACTCTGTTTCATCATAATAATATCCCACTTTTAATCTCCAGCTAGGACTTCTTTCGAAGATGATGCTTTAGGTTATATCATTACATTTTTCAATGGATTAGAGTCAGAGGTAGAAAAACGTAGGTGTTGAGTCTCTCTTTTATTTTCTGACATTCTAACAGCCTATAAATCTGGATTGCCTCTTTTTCTTCACAGATGTGTGGGATACTTACAAATTCTTCCTGTATTCTTCCAAATATCTAGGATTAGACTGTACAAAATGCCAAAAAAAAATCTAATTCCCCCTTGGAACTAAACTGACTCTATGTAGGTGCATGCAGAGCTCATTCCCTGAGAAAATACAACAAAATAGGAGGAAGAGAAGTCACTCTGTGCGAGGAAATCCTGCCCAAATTGCACAGATTGTCAAAGATACCCTTACTACTCCTACCATGGTTAGGTATCTGCTATTAAATGACAAATTTAGATGCCTCTCCATGGATCTGGATAGGGTCACTTGGTGATGAAGTGAGTTTAGACTGGTGTTGCATGACTAAATAACATTCCTATGTCCCCCAAATCACAATATTGAGATATAAGAAGTAGGGAAAATGTTACAAGTAAAGCAAAGATCTTAGACCAGTGCTCAAGAAACACTCAGCAGACAACACTTATAAAAGCCATTGAATCTTCAGATTATATGTATTCTGTATGACAAAGAGTGGAAATTAGCACTTTTCTGTTACTTTTAATTGTTTTGCCTGTTACAAAGCACTCATACATGGACTGAATTCTGTATACACAAATCAAGCAGAGACAGCTCAAAGTCTAGGACAGCCTAGGGATAAAGACTGACCCCCTTCCAGTAATGGAAATGCAAAGGCACACCACTTACTAAAGCTCAAATTGCTCAGCACCAAATGACCACAAAATATAGGCTATCTGTAGTATGAACCTGCACCTTCAAACTTCTCAATTCACAACAGATTTTTTTAAATATAAGATCTGTCAGGTAACAACTTCTGTTGATGTTCCAAAGTTGCTAACAATACTAGCCCAGAAACTACTGCTGAACACAGTTCAGCTCCTGCCACCACATACCAGAACTGACACCTTACCACAAGTCAAGATAGTATAATTTGGCCAGTTTTTCAGTCAGCTTCACAGAGCACCAAATAAAAATGTTATTGACATTTAAAACTACATTACTTAAAATATTGCGTTTTGTTTTTTGTTTTATTTTTATCTAATTTTCTGGAGTAATAGCCTGTTTTTCAAAGACATTTCATGGTTCAGCAGAAAGGAATCCTTTCTGACAGTCAGGGTCCTCACACCGTGCTTTTCTGGGGCTGAAGATCATGTTTTTGCACTAGCTCCATAGACAGTCAGTGTCTCCATGGCTATTTGTAAGTAGAGTTAATAATGAAAGTTGCAAAATGATCTTTTATGGTATTGCCAGGGTTAATACATAAGTGCAGAGGTTTGTGATTGTTCCTGACCTTCAGACAGATGGAAAGGCTTCTGCAACATCAGCCCAACAAAAAATCTACATGATTCTAACACAGCTTAAGCTGCAAGCACAGTGTTATGGAGATCTAAATAATAATAATAATAATAATAATAAATGAAAAGTTAAGTGTGTTGTGTAGTTATTTACAGAGTTGTTGAGTGCTCACAGATTTCTACAAATGAGGCACCATTAATTCCTCTGTTACTGTCATACTTTTGAAAAAAACACAAAACAGAAACAAAACCTCCACATATGTCCAAAATCTAAAATACCCACTTTAACATCTGAATATATGAGACAATAGCCCACAGATCTAAATAAAAGGATTTTTCCTTCTCTCTGTATATGTTTCTTACTGGGCCACATGAATCAGAGGAATATCTCATCAGAATATATAATAGAAACAGTGATTGTGAAAGAAGGTTGGAGAGTTTCCTTCTGATGAAAGCACCAATCTAGTTTTCCAAAGTGACTAATTTAAGCATTAGCAATATTTGCACATATTCACTGAAGACACGAGTTTCTTGATATGACTTCTGTTAGAAAAGCTGATTTGCACACTATTACATGCCTCAAATTCCCAGATACACTGTGGAGATAAATGTTTATACATTCTTCTTATTGAAGCAAATGGATAAATGTATCTACCTTATAAGGCAAAATCAAGTAAAAATTCACATTCCTGTGGTCTCTGTTTGGCCAAGGTTGACACAGATCTGCTTGAATGTTGGATAAAGTAACTGATTTAGTTACGGTTTTAAAAGGACAAATCCAGACAAACAAATTAATTTTCACCTTTCTGAAGATATCATTCTAGCTTACTGACCTGAAAAAATCAAGTTGCATTCTCAGAATTCATACCAGTATAGCCTTACCCTTTCCATTTGTTTTTATCTTGGCACCAGTCTGAAGCCTCAGAGATCCTATGTCAAAAGAGACAATAAATGAGGAGTCTACACAACTGGTAACACCAACATTGGTTGAAAGGCAATTTCAGTGCAACTGAAAGCTTAATATCACCCACAGTTTGGTTTCCTGTGATAGATATGCAATGAATTATGTCCACTGATTAAATAAATGGGCATAATTGTTTCCATCTGTGAGGCCAACACGCTGTAAATCTGGCTCCCCAAAATCCTCATACTCTGCGTAAGATAAACTATATCTATAAGACTCAGCAAAGTTTTGGATATAAACATGGCAAGTACAATTCAGACAGAGGCAAAAGAATAGTATGAACCTTCAACTTTATCAGCCTTGCCAAATTAAAAGCGTATAGTTGTTTTGAAAACTCCAGTTCTCTACTTTGCAGCACAGGTATAGATTCATTCTAAAGGAACTTTGAACGGCCATGGTTTTTTTTGGACCAAAATACTAGTAGTTGAATGCCTCAATAGCCCTATGTCACTAACTGCTTAAAAGCATCTGAAGATAACCACCCACTTCACAGATATGTCTCCCTTCATATAGGAAGAGTAATCATTAACCATGTTACTGGTTGTTACACTTACAAAAAATAGATTTACCTTTTATTTTGATTGAAGGGTTTTGCTTCACTAAATACAGTTTATGTCTGGTTGATGCCATAACATTATTAAACATTATTAAACTTAGCCAGTCAAACTCACTGTTGATGTGGATATGCTAAACCAATTTTGTTGTTTTTAGAGCAAATGACACACATTTCCCTGGGCATTATGAAAAAGAACTGTACCTGATTTTTTTTTTTCTATTAATTTTCCATTAAAATCAAGTCTACATTTTGCTGATATGTTTCTTTCGTCTGGAAATCAAAGACGTTTTCAGGATATCAAAAATGCCAAAGGTTTTGTAAGAGTGAAATGTTGTCCTATTTGTATTAGTCAGTGCCTCCAGGCAGATGGCTTTTTGTTTAATCAAAGATGTTAGAATTTATGCTCATTAAAGTAGTATGCATCAGCTAATACTCCAGCCTACAGGTATTACACTGCAAGGCCACTGAGTTTTGAGAAAGGAAAGGAAATTCTTCCCAGCTTGCTACAAACAGGGAAAAATCACACAGAAGAGCTATTAAAGAGTTTGCAAACTAATGCTTTCAGGGAAAAATAAAATAAAATAAAATAAAATAAAATAAAATAAAATAAAATAAAATAAAATAAAATAAAATAAAATAAAATAAAATAAATAATAATAATAAAAAAAAAAAGGCAGCAAAGCCCAGCTCAGGTAACAATAAAATGCAGGGCTCCTTCACCAACTTCGGGAACAGATCTCCCAAGAGCATTTTTTAAGATTAGAACAAATTGATTGGACTTTTAATTGCAAATACTGGAAAGCAGGAAAATATACTTTTCTTGGTTGGTTTCCACACAGCTACACTGAGTAAAAGTGCTATCACAAGACAGGAAGGGAACTCAGAAAAGATTTTCAATATTCTGTCAGGCTTTTAATCCCAAAGGACCCTATATGTCTTCAGTTTGATTCATCTTTCATTTTAGATCAAGTTAGATTAACTAGGTAAAAAGTAGCATAAAGACTAATAGGACTGCCATTCATATCAGCCTCTTCACACCGTCAAAACATCTGCCATTGTACTTTTGCAAATCTCAGTATTGCGAGATCCTTCAGCAGCAATAATTTTCATTATGTTGAAAAGTTTTATACTGTCATCAGATTTTGTCACCTCTTCATTCATGGCCTTTTCATTTATAAAAATGTTAAGTGGCACAGATCAGAGTGGGACCTCATGCTTCACCTTTCTTTCTGCTCTGAAAGCTATCCATTTATCTCTTTTCATTGTTTTCTGACTTTTAAGCAGTTATTAATTCATGAGAGCACCTTCCTTGTTCATTTTCTGTTCCATTTCTTTACGAGATTTTACAGACAGACCTTGCCAAAGCTTTTTCAAAATTCACCTACAGTAGATCTTTTTTCTTGCACATTTTGAGTGTTTCTGTATTGTATAAATTTTGAAATGTATTACTTTCTTCTACAATATTCTAACAAAATCCTTGCCATTGCATTAATATTATTCTGTGTGCTTATTCATTTCATTCTTTTCCTGTTATTTTTATAAAACTGATAGACTTAAATCCTTTCTAATAAACAGTTCTCTAGAACATCCTCAGACACTTTTTAAGTATACTAGTAGTATTTTTGTCCCCTCCTATTTGTCTGATACAGATGCTGTTTTGACAAGAAATAATACTGCTATCCATTGAAATCCAGCCATTCTATATCTGAAATCCTTTCAAAACCGAGTAAATATCCTGTTGTCCAAGAAACATCTTAATACTTTTTTTTTTTTTTTTTGCTAAGGCATATGCCACTGATATTAGTTCTTTAAACTCCTTTCCCAATAAAGAATATAAATAGCTTAGATTTGTCAGCTGATTTTTCCTATAACAAACATTTATGCTGAGTATTCATTACTTTATTTATTTATTTATTTATTTATTTATTCCCCTGGCCTTACTGTCCTTGAGTTATCTTTCAAAGCTTCAGCCAGGTATCAGCACCATGGGCTTTCTGGCAGGCTTTCTGCTTCTGATGTGTTCTTCAAATCTATTTTTATGACTAGTTTATATGCTTTTAGCAATTTTCTCATCAAAATCTTTTTGGCTTCCTTGCTATGAATTAACTTTTAACTTCCCAGAGTTCATGTCTAATTCCACTTTCCTCTTTTAAGCAGAATTTTAAAGATGCATTCTCACTTTCAAGACCCTCCTTCTTTCTGTTCTTTTAACATAGTCTTTTTTCTTTTTGAAGATCCACTTCAAGTCCTTTCTGATTTATGATACACTTACTTTGAACCTAAAACATTGATTTGCAGTGCATATTAACTCTGACACAGAAAAAATAGTCTGAGCCATCAACAGCCTCCATGCTGTCTCCAAT
This sequence comes from Anas platyrhynchos, assembly GCF_047663525.1. Taxonomy (NCBI): domain Eukaryota; kingdom Metazoa; phylum Chordata; class Aves; order Anseriformes; family Anatidae; genus Anas; species Anas platyrhynchos. The sequence goes on from NC_092587.1 coordinate 129,282,862, forward strand.
GTTTTTATGCTTTTAGCAACTGTTTCTAGTTAGTTTTCTCACTTAAGGCAGCTTTGCTATCATGCCATTTTTTTGCTTTTTTTTTTTTTTCTCTTACTAGGATGTTGAATCTGACTACACTGCTATAGATGGCTGATAATTATGTCTTGAACCAGTCTATACGTTGGTCAAAACTAAATAATGAGCTGTTTTTCTGCCTGCCTATGTGCTCTAAGGATTGGAGGCAATAGCGTTTGAATATATAACCACTGTATCATAGTAATGTAACTCCTCTGAATCTTAAATGGACTGGGGAAGCTACAGCATCTGATGTTATTCATCTGTTTCCTTCTTTGCCCCAGTCTACTGACAAGGATTCCTTAGCATATAGGGAAAGCTCTCACAGCCTTTCTGGGAAAGCAGCACACCTGGCTGACTCTCTGAAGTGAACACTAATGCTTACAGCATGAGAACAAAAGAAGGAAATGAAGATCTGCATGCAGTTACATGACTACAACCTCATCAAGATGTGACGGGATAGCTCATACAACTAGAGTCCTCCAGATAACTGGAAGAAATCTCATATTTACAGACCCCAATATCTGCTGAAGGGACAATATAGTATGGCACAGATTTCTGGAGTGCATTGATGATAACATCCCAACACAGGTGATCAAGAAGTCAAGTGAAGACACCCTGAATGGATAAATAAGGAGCTCCTGACTGAATACAAGCATAAACAGGAAGTGGAGACAGTGACAGGTAACCCAGAAGAAACATGAAGTCACTGCCCAAGTGTGCAAGGATGGGATTAGGAAAGCCAAAACCCATCTGGAGGTAAATCTGGTGAGGAATATGAAAGTCAACAATAAGCATTTCTACAGGTACCAAGCATTAAATGGAAAACTAGAGAAAATGTGAGCCCACTGCTGAATGGCAGAGGGATGCTGCCAATGAAAACATAAAAGACCAAGGTACTCAGTGCATTCTTCCCCTCACTCTTTTCTGGTAAGACTGGTTTTTAGGAGTCCCAGGCCGCTGAGACCAGGGGGGAGGTCTGTTACCCTTAGTAGAGGTTGATCAGGTTAGGGTGCATTTGAACAAACTGGAAGAAATGACAGCATTTGCAGTTTTAAAGACTGAAATGGAGCAGGTTGCCCTGAGCAATCTGGGCTGGCCTGTGTGGGACTCCCTGATACCCCTTTCCATCTGGGTTAGCATACATAGGTAGCATTTCATGAGCACTGGCTCTACACTTTCACTGGTACCACTTAGATACAGGGGTTATCAGTCTCCTCCATGCTCTGCTCTACCTCTATAGGTGTGGAATTTCCACCCATAGGAATCTTAATTCAGTTATAATATCTGATACTTTCTGTAATTTATTCAGGCTCTTTTCCAGTAGAAATATTTACTCAGTCTTTCGTATGCTACTGTTAGTAGCATCCTTCTGAAAATCTGCCTTCTACCTACTTTCTAACATGCCTACAGAATCTTTTATAATCCAGGCATCCTACTCCACTCATTTTAGCTTTTAGACTTCCAGTCTGTAACCTTAAAGTAAAAAATAAAAATAAAAATAAAAATAAATAAAATAATAATAATAAAATAAGCTCTAAAATGTAGTCTGTGTATTTCACAAATGTCAAAATAGCTCATTGATGTCCACGTGAGCAGATGATTGTTCTATTGAAAATAAATTCTGATATTTGGCAGAACAAAGAAAACCTATCAAAAAAAAAATAATGAACAAATGGAGTTTTTGTGCACATTGCAGTGTCCCACTCTTGAAGCTAAGCTGTAAGCTTGGCACCCCACAGAGTATAAGGAGATGGGCTTTATAAACCATAGGACTCAAAACTAGATACCATAAGTCTGGGTTGTAAGACTTTATGAAGCATCATGTAGTTTCCAGATTTAAAATAGAGATGTGAAACATCACCTTCCCAAAATAGTTTTGCTCATCTAGAAGTGAGAAGATTAGTAGGTAGACAATAAATAGATAGTATTTAAACATTCTAATAGAGGAAAAAGTTCCATTTTATCATTTTGAAAACACATGCATAGTTGTAGCTATTGTTTTGCATTAAGATACACGTTTCTGGAATATATATTACTTATGACAGTATTTATATAAGACTGGACTTTGTCAGTACAAACATACTGCTGTAAGAAAATTACAAATATATCTATGTGTATATATATATGTATATATATATAAATGGTAACTAGCAGTAGCACAGTATGCATACAATGCCTGTAGGTAAAGTGAGTGAATGAGCTCCAGGAAAATGAGATAAGACTTGTCAATATATTATTCCAATAACTTGTTGAACCAGATACTCCTTTCTGTGCCTGGCACAGAATAAAACATAATTGTTTTGACCAAGGCTTTTTTTTGTTTTAGTTTGGTTTTGTTGCATGAATTCCTTATATCATGCTGTTGTGTTGCCTGACAAGTACTTAGTGTGCGAATTCCAGCCTGCTGTGATTTTTGTCTTTGCTTTTGTCTTTGCTTATTTGTTCTCATACACTGAGTGGAGGAATGTAGGCTCACAGGAACTAATGAGGTAATTTGTAAACCTGTCAGAAAAAGACATCAGGATTAATCTAGGGTGGTCTGGTGGAAGGGGAGATGAGGATTACAGTGGCCTTATATCACCTCTGCAGCAAGATCCTTGTTTCTGTATCAAGACAGGCTTTTACATGCATAGGCAAATATAAGAGCCTGACATTTTTGCTCTGCAGGAATACATGATTGCCAGCCAATATGCATCCACAGGGAGGCCCAAAATAACATCTGAATTCCCCTATCCTGTTGGGGGAAAAAATCCTACATGAAGTTTCCACTTCTGTTCTGCATATCTCCTTCTTTGTGCCTCTTAGCCTATAGAGCTATGCAGTGTGTAAACTCTGCAGTATATGTGATAGTCCATCTCAAGCACTCCTATTCTTTGCAAGAATGTCTGCTTGGGACCCTCCTGGAGGAGTCTTCTCAAGGATGAAGTCGTGCCAAAATCCATAAGGGCTTGCTTATCGCCATCCAACTTTTATTCTATACAATTCTTAGCAACAACAGCATGTTTTTGAGAATGCACTAAATGACAAAGCAAGACTCTACTACTAATGTTCTGTGTATTTCATTTTCTTAAGAGGAACTGAGAAGAGCAGTCCCTCATCCAACTTCATGTCTGTTAGTTTTATTCTGCAGAGAAGCAAGAGGGATCCTCTACATCTGTTGTTATTCTTTGTTTTTCATAGGAAGCAAAAAGTCTTGTTGGCTTTATTGTAGCTTCATTTTGTCTACTCACATTCTCAGAAGAGACATCTGGGGACAAGGCTATAAAAATGAGTGGAAGCAGAAGGGCTATGAAAGGCAGTAGATGTGGTTTTATAACAACCCATGAGAACAGACCCACTAGGAAGAAAATCTTTAGAGGGGAAACTACTATATGAAACTCAGATGATTAGGATGCTTGGATAATTCCTGTCTTACTTGTATTAAGAGGTAATTAATGGGTTATTATGAATAAGAAAAAATTACTTTGTTATTCTATTACTTGGCATGCCTTATCAATATCTGTTTGCATGTTTCCACACTGAACATTTGATGAGTCATTGATGGTGTGCCCAACAAAGGGCCTTTGGGATAGCAATAGTTTTTTGTCTTGCAGAATTCATAGGGCCCATCTGGGAGTGAGTTTTGTTTCCCCTATGCTTGACACAGGTGCTCAGAATCCTTTGTGTCTCTTGGTACAACCACCATCTCTTCTAAGACAAGAGCAGGAGAGAAAGATCAATCTTTAGGAATTCTTACAGGCTGATTTACACTGTACACTTGAGTCGACTGGTTTATTGACAGCTCTTTGAAGGCAGTTTAAACTCCTTGTCATATGCCATGTTCTCATTTTCTCAGTTCCTTGAAGATTGCCATAAAAATAAGGACTAAGAATATAAAAAATAATCATTATGATTTAATAAGAATCTTCACAAATAGTTTATACTTTAAAGAGGAGAAAGCAGACAGTTGATCTCTTGCCCTGGAAAAAAAAAAAAAAAAAAAAAAAAAGTAAATGGATTATAGTCAAGAAAGATATATCTATGGTTGATCCTGTCTTGCTAGGCACTGATGGAGTAAATGATATCTTCAGGCATCTCCTGGCCTTTCAGCTGTATGATGTACATCTTTGTTTTTAGGTACTGAATGTATTGGAGCTCTTTTTAGCAGAATGAACTTTTCTTGAACGTCTGTGAGTTGATGAAAAGTATCTTATGAAATCTTTTCCCCTGAGAAGTTATTTAATTAATGCTGCATTGTTGCAAATCATTATTTTGTTTTTCTTTAGCCATCTTTTATTTTTCAAGGGACAGGTTATTTTTAAGTGAGGACTCATTCCCCAATCAATTAGTCAAGTCCTTAGAAAATATTCTGTATAACATTTAGTAAAACCAGCAACTTCATGTAGGAATTACAGGTACCTGTGTGGAGCTTTTGCATCCGAGATATCACTGATAAGGAACTTGTAGAGACCTTAGGAGTTTTATTTATCAGGCTGAAGAAGTCATGCAAGGGCAATGGGAATAAAAGTTTCTACCATAGCATCTTGTTAATTAGTTGCCAACTTGTTTTAAGGACAAGGCATAGTTCAGCTACTTTATCTATTCTGTTCATTATCTCTCTCCTGAGCTTATGAAACAATAGGATAATAATTTCATTTGTATGATGGTGATAGCTGTCCAGCAGGAGCAAGTCTGAGACTCTCAATTCATTTCCCAAAACCCATCCATTACTTAGTCATAATGACTTAAACACTGGGATTCAGCTGAGTCAGATACATTAATCATATTATGCTGTGCTGTCTGGAGTCTTTGTTAGGCAATGTTTACATTATTTGTACATAAAATTCTGTTCATGTGTTTCTGATTCCTCCTTCCCACATATGATACTTCTATAAACACCTTAAACATGGGCAAATATTGCAGAACAATATCTGTATATCTGTAAATGGTGATTCAATAAATTGTTCACTTTGTTTTCATATACATTTGAAAGTGCATTCCATGGCAGGTAGTGAGAAAAAAAAATAATAATAATAATTTGAAGATAGGGTTATGTACATTCTCTGAACACATGTTTGCAAAGAGAGAATTATATAAGCTACATTTGGCTGATGTAGTTGCCAAGCTTCTCTCTATCATAGCTGAAAAGTCCTGGCAGCCAGGTGAAGTCCCTGGTGACTGGAAAAAGGGAAACATCACATCCATTTTAAAAAAAAGGTAGGAAGAAGGACATGGAGAATTACAGACCAGTGAGCTTCACCTCTCTGCCTAGCAAGATCATGTAATAGATCCTCCTGTAGGCAATGTCAAGGTACATGCAAGACAAGAGGTGATCTGAGACAGCCAGCACAGCTTCACAAAGGGTAAATCATGCCTGACCAATCTGGTGGTCTTCTGAGATGAAGTGACTGCATCAGTTGACAAGTTGGATTTCTGTAAGACCTTTGACACAGTCCCACATGATATCCTGATCTCCAAATTAGAGAAATATGGATTTGATGGGAGAACCATTTAGTGGATAAGGATTTGGCTTGAAGGTCACACACAGAGAGTGGTGGTCAATGGTTCTGTGTCCAAGAGGAGGCTGGTGACAAGAGGTGTTCCTCCAGGGTCTGTCTTGGGACCAGTGCTGTTTAATATTTTTATTAGCAACACAGACAACTGGATCTAGTGCACCCTTAGCAAGTTTGCAGATGACACCAAGCTGAGTGATGCAGTTGATACAACAGAAGGAAGGGATGTCATCCAAAGGGACCTGGAAAAGTTGGAGAAGTGGGCCCATGTGAGCCCTACTTAGAGTACTGTGTCCAGGTCTGGGGCACCCAGTACAAGAAAAATGTGTGAAAACAGGTCCAGAGGAGGGCTACAAAGCTGATCAGAAGGCTGAAGCACCTCACTGATGAAGAAAGGCTGAGACAGCTGGGGATGTTCAGCCTGAAGGAAAGAAGGTTCTGGGATGACCTCATTGCGGCTTGTCAGTACTTAAAGGGGGCTTATAAAAAGGATAGAGAGCAACTTTTTGCTCAATCAGATAATAACAGGACAAGGGGAAATTGTTTTAAACTAAAATAGGGGAAATTTAGATTAAAAGTTTGGAGAAAACTCTTCAGAGGGTGGTGAGGCCCTGGCACAGGTTGCCCAGAGAAGCTGTGGATGCCCCATCCCTGGAGGTGTTCAAGACCAGGCTGGATTGGGTGTTGGGCAACTTCATCTAGTGGGTGGCATCCCTACCTATTGCGGGGGGGGGGGGGGGGTTGGAACTAGAGGATACTTAAGGTCCTTTCCAACCCCAGCCATTCTATTTTTCTATATTATGATTCTATGATATAAGCATGTATTCACATTTATCTTGAAAGCCCTTTGTGGATTTAAAGAGTCCTTAAACCAATTAATAGATGCAAATGCAGGTAATTTGGATTATTACACTATACACAGTACACATTAATAGTAAGGCTGATAGTCACAGCAATTAATTCCAAAGCAACTGAAAGTCGTAGCAAACACTGTGGCAAAGCTCACTTTCAGATCACTCATAAATAGAAGAGAGCAAATGGATAAATCATTGACCTGTGGGGAGAAAAAAAAAAGTTTGCCAGGTTCTCTTATTGCACTTTTTCTTTCAGATCCTTCCTTCACTTGTATCTCACTTACCTTAGGCACAGAAAGACCCACCATTATCTCCAGTGAATGAATCTGGAAGGAGATGCTGTTGGCTATAGCCTAAATGGAGCTCATCCATGAGAGGTGAGAAAGGATAAAGCTGAGAAGAAGCTTAAAACTTGTGGTTGTATTAATGTTCGTGAGAACAGAGTATCGATGCAGGGTTGTGTGAAGGTCAGCAATATCTACAATAGAAAAAGACAAAAACTTGAAAGAAATTACACCAGCACTGAGAAATCTATCATACAGAGTGATCAAAAGGAATAAAAACTTACTGATTCAAGAGGAAATTGAGCATGAAACACATTTGTGACTCATTCCAATATAATCAATACAATGTATTAATGTTTTTGTTGAATCTTTAATTTGAACAAATACAGAAATTGACAATGATGGAGTAATAGAGGCAAACAAGTTATCAAAAAATATATGTGCAAAGCAGTATATGTAAAACAACTGGAAAGATGTAAAAGTAATAAATACTACAGTAAAAATCTGCTTATCTTTTTAAGAAAAGACAATAATCACCTTAAATCTTATAAACTGAAAAAAAATATATATACTTTATTTAAGATGCATCTGCTTCAAAGATGTATTCATGTGAATAATCCCATTTTAATACATAGGAACACTTATGTAATTAAAACCCCTTGCTAACAAATATTTTAGGAGTATTTACTCTAGGCCCTCTAATCCCTCATCTTTTTTCTTTCATCCAGTCATTTAGCTCCATCAGTTTTAGCAGCAGTACTAACATCAGCTGATGTGCTGTATTATCATTTGCCCACACTTTTAATGTTCTGTCTGAGAGTAGCAGAGGAGCTGCTGAGCTGAGTGAGGTGGTCCCCACCGAGAATGTCCAGAGCCACCACGAAGGGCCTCCTGGGGTGCAGAAATCACCACCTGCCTGCCAGTGTCTTGGTGAGTGCCTTTGATATCCTTCTGTATATCAGGATGTTCTCAGTCTTGTGTTTGAAAGAGTGGTGCCCTGGCATCTATACAGAGACATTGCTCAGGCCAGTTGCACATGGTTTGAGTGTGAAAGGTGCTCAGGGAATTCCATATCTGTCCTTGAGAGCCTCTGTGGGTGCTTCAGAGCTTGCACCACATGCAGCTAACCTCTGACAGGGTGTGCAATTTTGGGTCTTCTCTCTAGCACAAACATTAAGACCTCATCCAATGTCCTCACATTGCCAGTGAATTTTTTTGCTATTGTACACCCTACATAGCACCACTTTCCCACCTGTTCTAGGCCTCCCTTATGAAGAACTGCTGTGAAAATATAGCAGGATGACTCTCCTTCTCACAGGAGCTTCAATGTCAGCATACCTTGGTGTTCTGCTGCTGCTTTCCTGAGATTGACATTAAAAGATATAAGTGACCACTGAAGCAGTACATCCTGCCAGAAACATACTGACAGGAAAAAAAAAATATAATAATCTCTCAACTTTTTTTTAGAGTTTTCTATGCCGTATTTTCTCAGGTGTTTGTCTCTCTTTTTCTCTCTTTTGCCTCCTGACAGCCACTGCTAGTGTTACTATACCCATTCTGTGTTCCTGTCAGTATTTTCTCCTTCTGTCCATTTTCTTTCAATCGTCATAAGGACATCTGCCCCACCTTTGAGATGTCTAACTCTAGGGTTCCCGTCCCAGGCACTGAAATTATTTCTGTCCTTGTACTCCTCCTCCCTCCCCTGCATGATGTTGTTACCTCTTCCCCCCATGAGACCACCTGACTGCATGAAAGGGCTGCCTTTGATCTTTAAGCGTTGAGTAGATATGTGTAATATAAATTGCAGTGACATTTCAATGAGTGTCCAACTACAGTTCTAAGGAATCAAAACAGGAAGCAGAAGCTTAATTTTATAATATAACAAGATCACATCAGAGCATGTTGGGGGGGGGGGGGGAGGAAGAGAAGGAGAAGAAGGAGGAGGAGGGGGGTACGTGATGAATAAATATTCCCCGGAGCTCTGACCAGCATAAGGTCAATGAAAGTCAGAAAAGCAAATATGCAAGATTCTACATTTCCAGAGTTTTATCACCGATATTTGAGTCATGGATTTGCTATAGGGGAAGCTCCTTTTCAGGAACAACTAGGCCAGGTTAACCAAAGACTAGCTGTCTCATCAGTCCCATCACTCTTTGCCCACAAAACTACATACCCAAACTGGCTATCAGCCCTCAGCAAATATTGCCTAACTTTTTCTCCATTGATATAGATGACCAATGTGATTCCCACTGAGCAGGCCACCAGGTGGCCTTTCTGAGTCCCCCTTACACCAAGGTACCTTGGAGCAGGTAGTGTGACACAAAAAAAACATTGCTGCCAGCATCCAACATGAAGTCCACTATTTACTTGTTTTAACACCTGCAACTTGTTTCCAGTTACATAGGGCATCATCATATCCACTCTAGTAGGCACATTACACAACTTTTCACTATTTCCTCGCATTGTTTCTTTTAGTACTTTTGCCCCACTTTTTCGTTTTTGACTCTTGCCCCACTTGTCATTGAGAAAAAGTAGATGAACAGACCTCACTTACAGTGTCTGGTAGAGATTTATGGTGCTTCCTCTCACTTCTGCCATTAGTCTGTGTGGGTAAAATCAATGGTACTTTCTCACTTGGCAGAAGCATCTTACACGTGATGTACGGAAATTATTGGCTCAGTATATGAGATCTGAATGCTAAACTCTTCATTTCTTTCCCACTTGCTCCTCTACATCACATCTAACTTTTCCTGACTGTCTAACTTTGTGCAGTTACAGTCAGAGCAATTGTTCTTAGTCTGTATTTACTTTTGAAGGTCAATACTAACTATTCTACCCCACTACTTCCATTTCAGATCTGCAAGGACCTTGTCTGTCTTCTCCATATTTTTTTTCATCAGTCCAGAAAAAAGTATCACTTCACACTACAAATCTTGCCAGGGAGCTGTTCTGCAATTCATACAAAAACAAAACAAAACAAAACAAAACAAAAAAAAACAGTCCAGTCTGCAGGGTACAATTAATTTCCCATTTTCTCACTCAGCCATTTTTAAAGAAAGAAAAGGAAAAAAATAAATAAATATATATATATATATATATATATATATAAAAAATCAGTTAGGATTCAGTAATATTAGATTATTAGATTAGATACAAATTTATGGGAAACATATAATGAACATCCTTGGGCACTGTGACATTACAGCATTGTAGCAACAGACTTCTGATTTTAGGAAAGTTATGATTAAGTTTTATTTCAGTATGAGCTACACTATATTAGAATCATAGAATTGTATAATTATTACAGACTTGAGGAAAATGTATGGTGAAATGTATGGTGTATGGTCCTACTCAGTGCACTTAGTGCCTTTTACATACTTATTTAGATAGAGTATGCCAGGGATCAATACTAGGGCTAATATTGTCTATCTTTATTAATGACCTGGATGCTTGGACAGAGTGCACTTTCAGCACATTTTCAGATGACACTAAACTGGGATGAGTGGCTGATACACCAGCTGGGGGTGCTGCCATTCAAAGGAACCTGGACCGGCTGGGGAACTGGGCTGAAAGGAATCTTGTGAAATTCAGCAAGGAGAAATATAAAGTCCTGCATCTGACAAGAAATAACCCCAGGCACCTGTACATGCTGGTGACAACAAGTTGGGAAGCAGCACTGCAGAAAAAAAAAAAAAAATCTATGGGTTCTAGAAGACAAAAAGTTCACAACAAGTCAGCAATGTGTATTCACAGCACAGAAGGTCAATAACCTTCTAGGTTGCCCTTCCAACCTCAATGATTCTATAATTCCAACTGAAAATATCTAAAATTCCTCTTTTCATACCTTGCCAAGAAAAAAAAATAATGGATGTTCCAACATCAAATCATTACTAATCACACAATTTCTCCCCCTAATAGAAACTAACTTCAAGAGAGCTTTATTTTTCAAGGTTGTCATGTAGTAAGCAATTAAGCAATTAATTGGTATGTGTGTGTGTTTTGCTTGCTTGTGTTATGAGTGGCTACATTCCTTCAATTTGGAGCTTAATTTTAGAATTTAGTCCATTCTTCAGAACCACATTACATCAGTGGTTCAAGACTCACTCTAAAGGTAATGCTGCTTTTCCCAAACGCCATCTAATCTGCTCCTGGAAGTTCAAAAGCCACACCTGCACACTAATTGAAATGATGAAAAAATTATTCCTTATTTTTTTCACTTGCATCACCCCCAGACACTCCCAGATCATGCCCTCCAGGTGGGCTGAGAGGATATGGTCCATCCCCTCCAGTTCCTGACAAACAGCTGTTTGCTGTTGAGTCCCACCAGCAAACAGCAAGTGTTTACAATGCTAGGAAGAGAGATGAGGTGAAGCTAGGTTGCCATGATGAGGTATTCTGCATAACTCTTACTGAGTTCATGCTCAAATAAACTCCCGTTGTCTAGCGTAAACTCCTTTACCTGTTACCTCTGGTTTAGGACAGCTCATGCTCCTGGTAATGGCCTTTGGCAGGATCAGTTGTTTCCACTGTGCCCTATGCTCCATTCTCCAGGAGTTGTCCTCTGTGCTACTTTTGAAGTCACCTTGGGCTCTGCTGGCAACATTAGGGCACATTGCTGAGTCCACATGTTCTCCTATCACTACTATGTCATTGATAAAAGCTTGCTTGGTTCTTAACAGAAATGGAAAGGAAAAAAAATAATAAAAAAATGTTGGTTGTTTTGAAGAAATTGAGTACAGAAATGTTCTGCAGAAAATAAGGTTGTTTCTGTTACCTGGGGTAAATGCAGGAACATAAAGAAAGTAGGGATGTGCTTTTTAACTATTTCATATTTTTATTTAGCCTTAATGATTTCCAGATTAACTACATTTTTAGGTGTGGAATCTGAAGTCATTGTTTCTGTCAGTATATGAGGATTGTTATGAAAATAACCTCAGTTGTGTTACCTATAATAACCTTATGTTGCGTGTTCAAACTTAGCCTTCAGTACTGGTCTACAGACACATACAAAATCTACTGAAATCATTAGGGACAGATTCATGCTAAGAGATATGAAGGTATTTCTCACCCAGAAGATCTAAGCAAACAAAATACCTTGCATCTAGTCTCCACCTTTCATCCCTTACTCTGATGCTCTGAGAAGGAAAGCAAAGCGGAGAGGATGGAAGGGAGCCGCAGGGCACTTTGGCAGTCCACCAGAATGGATGCCTATGCCTGAGGGATGCTACACGCCCATAAAGCCACCTGTCTTGCACTCTGGATGTAATCTATGAATCTTTCCTTGCCTTCTGTGACTTGACTTTGAATAGAGCACTCACTCTTTTAACTACTGATACACTTAAAAACCTTTCAGGTAATTACATTTAGTACAGCTGGGGGGCAAAGGTTTACTCTAGCTTGAACTCACGGAAAACAGGATTAGTTGTAAAGACCTCCTTAGAAAGGTAGTTGCAGCAACACCAGCACTGATCCAAGGAGTGAAACCAAAACCCAGTGATCTATATTTGCTGCCATTTTCCAAACAGAAAGATTCGCTGTGACAGGACAATCAGCTGAGACTACAGAAGAGCCTTTAAGAAATTAGTTTAGGAATTATTGTGATATGACCAAGCTATTAAACAGCCAGAGGCACTAGTATTTGGATTCAAAATGCATGAAACTGCTACTTGATGTGAAAAATAATCACTTAATATGCCAGCCTACTCACTTTTTATCTGGCTTTACCACTTTCACCACAAAGCTTACAGAAAAGCTTACAGAAAAGTCATTAGAAATTGAAAGATCTTTAGTTCTTATGTGACCTCCTTCTCCATGAAATCAAGTGCTTAATTGCCACCTCTAAGATATACTGGGGCAGGGAGGAAACTGCTTGGATATTATTAATAGAAAATTAAAAATATGGGTTTTAATTCACATTTATGATTTAATAACTTTCAGAAGAGACATATGAATAATTTCTTCATGCACTGTTACTAAATATACCCCCTGTCTCAACTAGGCTTTTATTGCTAACCTTTTCTTTAAATCCAGTTTTAAATTAAATGACTGAAAATTAATGTGTTTAAAGATGAAGAAGATACACAGACAAAACTTCTGAATTCACCATTGAGTCCCAAGAAATGGAGTGTGTTGCCAGGACCATGGAAATGCAGTTCACTATGGGTTATGAGTAAGCCTTTCTGTGAATATTGACAGAAGGACTATACCTCTCAGACAAAACTGTTATATAAAATTCCAATATCTTCATTTTTCAAGGTAAGGAAGATTAAGAAGTGACATTTCAAGACCAAGTCCAAAAATCTGCTGATTAAACTAATCTAAACTGTCCCTTCTGTGCTATCATCAAGGAGGAGGGAGAGCTATGTTAAAAGGAGAACATAATTCTGTTGATTGATTCGTTGAGTTCTTACATATTTCTCAAGGTTCTGACATTACAGTTTGCAGTGAAATGTTGAAGTTTAGTTTTAGTTTGTCCCAATGTGACAACAAGAGAAAATAGACATTCCATTTTAGTGGTAACAGGTGGATCACTTATATTCTCAAAGAAAAAAAAATAAAAAGGTATAAATATATATCCCAATCACAGATATGTTCAAGGAAACCTTAAAAACATCTTTTTAACCTCTGTTAGGCTGATTAAAATAGAAAACTTAATATCTCTTCTTTTCTTAAAGGTAGAACGTAGCCAACCTCTGGTATAAGAGAACCTTCTGGTAGATGAATCAATACACCTAGTTGCCTCACCTGTAGTACAGGACTGTAATTAGTATGGTTAGCATTCTAGTAACATTAGCCTAGGGACTAATTGTGTAAACAGTAAAATTTGGAGAATTGGATGTTAAAGTGCACTCTGGCTTCACATTCATTATATATACAGTTTAAAATTTTCCAAATTATTTTCTATTAAATGCATTTGTCTCTTCTATTCTTTTAAGAGAAAAATCTAGATTTATTTTCAAGTAGGTCCTACTGCAATGTACAGCTGTCACCTGCACTGAATTTTAGTAGCATCCTTGGTCAGAATCTAATGATATTTGGGAACTTAGAAAAATTAATTACTATAAAACTAAGCAGATATGAGAATACTGCCAGCTCAAGATATTTGAAACAGTCCTCTGCAGGAAGATTTTTAGTGTTCAATTCCCTAGCAGAAAACTCTTTCATTTGATTTCATTCAATTCATTGCTTTTATGTTCTACAAATAATATTTTTTGCCCTGATTTCAGCTACAACCAAAAGCCAAGGTAATATCAAGAGATGTTTGAAATATTACCCCTAAAGACAATGTTTATTATTTGTTATTCTTACTGCAAAATCTACTGTTGGAGTAATTGCCTGGGGAGTAGGGACGTGGTTGTGCTTCCCCAGCAGCCTTAGAGTGTTTACATACAAGTCACCTACCTTTCTGTAGAGCACGCTAAACAAAGGTCTTTGAGAAAGGCAGGAAAGGGATGTACAAGTACATACAAGCACTCCATTCACCCCTTAGTACTACAGTTTTCTTTCTTTCTTTTTTTTTTTTTTTCTTTTGTATGTGAACAAATGAAGTACACATTCAAAGATCAAGAAAAAGAATATGTGCATATAAAAAACTGACACCATTTTTTAGAGCTTTCCTGGAGACTGTACAGGTTGTATGCCTGTGTAGTTACTTTTACTATAAATAATCAATGAAAAAAAAAAAATGATGAAAAAAATTTTTGACTAAGAATTGGAGTCACATTTATCTCCTTTCCAGGGAAAGTCCCTGACCACGAAGCTTTACAGCTTTGTTCCTGTTGACATTTTCTCACTGGTGAGCATGAGACAACTCTATGCTGAGTGGCACCTCAATGAAATCTGCCTGGGGTAGATGGCCCTTTCTCAGATCTGGTGCTATTCGGAGCTGAATTTTACTTTCTCTCTACAGATTCAGAAGAAGAGTTCTGATTCGTGAAGAAAAGTGACACCGGCTGACACTGCTTCTATACCTGTGTGGGTATTTACCCCAAAGGTCTCCCTTTAAGCAGTCTCCAAATGCAGTCTTTGTTTCAGTTGTGAGATGCTATGAGATCAGTGTCTGAAGCAGCATGTCTGACAGGGAATCTCTGGCTTGAGGAAAAAGGTTCAATATTATGTGGACTTTTGTATTATTCACATCTGCCACTTTTATCTCAGTCTGTGAGTTATTGTCTTGTTTTTTCCCAACTGCAAAATTCAAGACTTTTGCTTTAGTACACATTCCACTGGAGCCACAGATAAGGTGCAAGATGGGCATGCTGATTATCAGTTCCCCCAGACAACAGAGGAGCTGTAAGCAGCACAGCTGTTTCTTCCAAGTAACATTTTTTTAGCTCCCTTATATTTCAGAAAATAAGAACAACTTTGCTTGTCAATGAAGAGTTTTCTGAAAGGGTATACTGTGTTTGAAAATAGCAAAGCCATACTGCTGTGTTATGCCACACAAGAGATGAACCAAAGATACATATATACACCACAACTCACAGTGAGGTGCAAGTTCATATTATATACAGATATAGAACTATATACAGATATAGAGGGTTTTTTAGACTGTTTTGTTAAAAAGCCTTCCAGCATGAAGCAAAGCAAAAATAAGAGATACATAAAATGAAAGCATAATATGCAGTTCAGTTTAAAAACAAACAAACAAAAAACAGCCAGGCATACATACGATCTGCCTACAAAGAGCATCTCTGAAAGAGCTGTTAGTTTAGGGTTAAGGAGGCCAGCTTGCAATAGCTATAGTATTCCTTGATGATGATTAAAGAGAGAAGGAATTTATAGTGATGAATCTTTAATATTTAGAGGCATATTTCAAAATAGGAAGATTCATTTGTATCTCCTTCAGTCTGTTAACAACGGTCAGCTGCTCACTTCTTAAGTGTATATAGATGAGGTGGTCTTAAAGACAATTGCTATATTTTAGTTCAGACAATGGATATGAATTAACATATGGAGAATATTCAGTTCTGCAGTGGCATTTTTTTTGTGCTTTTTTTGGCCAAGAAGGGCCTTGGCTGAATGGTGCCCTTAGAGGAACTAGGATTTCCCAGGTGAGCCAGTTCTGTCTTCTTCCTTTCCCTACATATAAAGTCTCCTCTTAATCCATCCATTTGATTAAACAGAAGGGGAATGCAAGCTCATCAAGTATGCCTGTAATGTATTAGTGTACAGCTCTCCTGACTTCTGAGAAATTGCATCTCTTTCCACTAGAGGTAGATTTGTTATGCAGGTTTGCGCAGAGTACATCAGCTTCTACATTTTCCTTCATAATTTCATTCCATTTAATCAGAGTTGTAGGCTGAATAGTATAGAAGAAGCATCAAGCAATTCTCAAAGGGGTCGAGCACAAGGTAGCAGGTGTGCAGAAGCTGTTTTCATTTTCTCTTGTCCTCCAAATTCTGCAGTTGCCATCCTCTCTCCCAGACTAAATATGCCATGACCACGGCTTCAAACATTTCAAGCAGACTATAAAAACAGGCCAGAAAGGACACCCAAACTTTCGGAACTAATCATGGCAGTTCTACAACTCCTGCCTGAGTTTGTGATTTCCAACGCTTTTCTCTGGAAAATGTCTGTACATAAGAACTACACACACACCAATTCCAGGAATTCGCAGCCTTTACCTTTTGAAAGTTACATTTTTTGTTGGATGAGGGGTACACAAGGGGAGAATTAGAACATACTGCCCATTTTCTGCTGAGCCATACCTGTAATGTACTCAGTGGGATAGTGTTAATCTAGGTAGCCACTCAGGATTAAAAAGTTGCAGCATGTCACCTTTAATTGCTATGTCATAAAATAGTTTTTAAAGCATTGAACATTAAGGGATTTAAATCTCTTTAATGTCCCTGAATGGCAATCTTTTAAGGTTCATGCTGAGGTCAGCCCTTTATAATAAATAGAATGTGGGCAAAAAAGCAATAACATAAATTAACAAGTATTCTAGAAAATGTTGGAAACATTTTAAATAAGATCTGTTAGTTTGGGGTTTCTACATCAACCACAGCAGTAAGGGAGGGAAGGAGTGGAGGAAAATGTCTGCTCCTTCACTACACTGAGATAAAGTTATTTATTACTCTCTAAGCAAAATGTTTTGTTTAATATTAATACAGGTAGATACAGATGTGTGAAATCAGACCTACACAAGGAAGGACCCAATGCAGTGATCAGATTTGCATAGACTGAGGTAAAGCAATATGAAAACACTGGTATTACTGTACCCAATGGAAAGTTGCTCTTGAAGATATGAAAGTATTTTCAGCAGAGGCATAGACAATGTTTGAAAGACAGATAGGTATTCTATGCAGCTTGAGCTAGCTGAGGGAATGATGTGGTAGCTGTCTTTTCCCAAATATCTTTTTTTTTTTAAAAAAAAAAAAAAAAAAAGTAATTTCCAGAAGTTTGTGAGTATCTAAGAAATGTGGAAGAAATGTGAATCGAGAAAACCACACTGTGGCATTGGAATGTCATTTTAGCTAACTCCAGAATTTTCCTAACAAATTCTTTCTAAGAACTAAAGAAAATCTGAAATATTTACATAATTAAGTTTGCTCAATATGCAGATATTTGAAAATGATAACAAATTCTTGTGACGGCACTTTATATCATTAATGAATGGTTTCCAATAATGAAAAACTGTCCCAGAAATTGCCATTCACAAGCTTATCAATACAGCTGAAATGAGGTGCAGCTTGCACTTCAATGCACCTGGTCATACATGAGGAAGATCCTTTTCATAGAACATTTTGACTGTGTCACAAAATCTATCAGATAATCTCTGCTCTACCTTGTCCAGAGATATTTTTAGTATCCAAGTGAAAGATTTGTTATAAAAGCTTATGTTTATTTTATTAGAATCCTAACATGGATTAAAATAAAAACAAAACACTATTATAAGTTCTTTATTTAAGTTTTATTAAATAGCTTTTCCTAGTTTTCAGTGTCTGATCTACGTTGATCTTCATTAGTTCGCAAATATTATTCTTCTGTCTCGTACCTGAGTGTATGTATTTGTACGTACCCTTGTAAATTTGTATGATTCATGAGGTCTAAGGATTTTCTATAATAAATGTTAATGCTTGGAATAGTAAATTCATTCTTGGTTGTATAAAACATTTTTCCTCATTCCATTTGAAATATTCCAAATACAAAACAGCTTTTTCTTTTTTTTTTCCTGCTTATTTATATGGTTAAAAAGGCATGTCATCTGTAATCACTATAATTCATCTGTATAAAATCTATATCACTTCTTTGAGGTTTTGGAAACTTGAGATTCAAAAACAAAATTCATCTTGTTTCACATTACTTACATGCAAACTATAATTGGTAAGTTGTTCTCACTATCCTATAGCTAAAGAAACCCCAAATTTTACATGTTTCCTTTTCACAGACCCTCCCTCAATTCTGAAAGGCGTTCTCCATAGAATAACAAAGACTGCAGTACTTAAGGAAGCCCATCTGTTAAGGCAACTTCCATGGAAAATGGCCAGAAACAAAACTGCAGGACCTTGTGAAAAGCTTGAGAGAAAGAAAACACTTGAAAAGCAGACTTGGGAAAAAATTAGAATTTCCAGAACAGACCAAAAAAAAAAAAAAAAAGAAAAAAAAAACAAACTTGAATGCCTGATCAGATAGAATCAACATGGCAAAGAAAGCTCATCAACTCAGTATGAGGAGGAGGTTGTACTCTCTGGACACTAAGGCTAGGAAAAAGGAGGACTACATAGAAGAGACTGCAACTTAATAAATACTTAGAGAAAAGGAGGAGGAAATGATCAAGCCTGAGGATAAAGCATAGAAAGGAGTGAATAGAGCTGAGATTCAGCCAAACAATACAATTATAAATTAATAGGTGACTCTGGGGAGATGAGGTTAATTATGCCGTGAAAAGTCAAGAAAGGGGTGTCTGAAGATACAGAGAAAAGAATCATAACTGAAAATAAAAATTAGGGTTCTAATGTTTCCCTGCATAATCACTGAGAAGCTCTCTCCGAGCAACCCTAAAATCACGCTTTCTTTCTTGTTAGCCTAGAGATCAAAGTACACATAAGCCAGTATAATGTTTCAAGCCAAAACTGATTACCAAGGTGCAATCAAGAATCTGAAGCCAAGGGCAGATATACCAGATGAGAAACCAGAAACAAGTTATAAAGGCAGTAGATGCCCAGGGCTTTGAGACAAAGGCAATAGTCTTCAACTGCAGAACTATTAAACAGTAGCTACACATGCTACTGCCTTGCATGGGTTCCTGCACTCCAGCAGCTAAGGAGCATAGGCAGGCTACACCTGTGTTCACCTCAGCCCTCCAATAACTCACAAGCCTTGGCGGGGGAGATCCTTGGAAAAGAGAGAACAATCTTAAGCCAATAATAAGAAATTAACATCCTTTAATTCAGGTGTATTTTGCTGTGGTGTGCATCAAGACTCTCTTCCAAGCTTTAAAAAAAAAAAAAAAAAAAAAAAAAGTAAACCCTGATCTTTCTATTTCCCTTAATTTGGCATGCAAGGCCCATCATATGACTAAATTGCATTCTAGTGGCTCTTGCACCAAATAG
The DNA here is from genome assembly GCF_047663525.1 of Anas platyrhynchos. Taxonomy (NCBI): domain Eukaryota; kingdom Metazoa; phylum Chordata; class Aves; order Anseriformes; family Anatidae; genus Anas; species Anas platyrhynchos. Next base: position 129,302,109 of record NC_092587.1, read on the forward strand.
GGTGTTACAGACAGTACTTCTGAGATTGAAAGCCTTGACCACGCAGCCCATACTGTGAGTGGTTTACAGTCCTCTGCACATGTTTACATGACCATACAGTACCCCATGCCTTCTGAGTTCATAAGATGACACCATCCAGGCCCTTCCCACTGCTGCTGAGACCTTTCATCTCCAATTTAATCATTTGATCCACACTGAATCCTCTTCCTAAGTTTAGCAGCCAACAACAAAAAGCCCAGTCCCTCTGCAAACAGATACAATAAGGGAATCGCAGGTTCTCAAGGCAATATTTATATCCAGATGATTTTTTCTTCACTTTTACTTAGGGACAGGTTGGCTTTGCTGCGGGACATCACCTCTTCTGCAAGACACAGGTAGGAACTCTTTTCCTCTTCTCCTAAGAGGCTGGGCAACAAGTGAAGGCCCCTGGCTGCAGCACCTCCTAGCCTTGCCCCATCATCAGTGTCATGAGACCCCTTCAGAGGCACAGATGTGACATTGTTTGCACTGTGATGAGCAGAAACAAATCCCCACAGCTTTGTCTACAGTTAGAAATATCCTGAGGCCTTTAGGATGTTTTCCTTCAAGTTGCTCTTCCAAAAAAGCACATCTTCAAATTGCCTCTGTAAGAGAAGAGGCTTGTCTGTTCAGTAAAATTTCTTTTTTCTAGCTAAATGACGTAGCAGTACTCTTTAGAGCAGACTATCTGCCACAATGATTGTCTCCAAGGTACAAATACTATCATGTACAATAATACAATCTGATCTTTCACTGGAAGCAAAACTATTTACTTGTTGAAGTCGTTAGGCAGGAAAGAAGCATTTCAAAAGTCCCAGAGCCATTCATCCACAACCTTTAAGTGTGCGTGTCTGTAATTTAGAGTGTGTAAGCCACAAAAACACCCTAAATGGAACCTGCCTCCCAGAAAGAGATGTCAGTTTGGCTCAATAAGTCACAATGAGAATCCCAGAAAAACAGAGCATATGGTGCTTAGCGCAGAACTCATGTCCTGACAAAGGTTATGTGTGAAAATGCCAGGCTCCTGTGCCAGCCTGGACCTCTGCTCTATGCATGTCTCACCTGTTGATTTGATACTGCAGCGGTTTAAGTTTTCTTCACAAAGGTGCCATGTGTGAGGTTTGTGTAATGCTTCAGAAGAGCAGTGTGCACTAACATTGCAGAAAGGCAGCTGTTCAGTAAAGAGCCTAGGACATAACAGCAGAGGAACAAGGAATTTTAGCAGAAATGTCCTTAAATACAGTGTGTGTATACCTAACTAACCTTACAAGGCTTCCACAAAAAAACAGATGGAGCTACCTCTTCAGAAAATGCTTTGAAGATACATTGAGAAGTTAGTGATCCACACAACAGTTACCTTGTGCAAGCACTTGCCTGTGCTGTGCTGAACTATGCCTTCAGTCTGTGTTGCTCTGCACAAATCCCTTGGACATAGGATAAACTCAGCCTTCTCGTTGTACCAGAAGAGCCTGAAGGCAGTTTCAGTTTGGTACCTAGGATTGTGCCACCTGTGTTACCTTGCTTTTAACTAGAAGTACAGCAAAAAGTTCCCAAGCTTGACAGTTGAGCTGGTGAATTGAGTTGTTTTCTTTTTAGAAAATCCTGTAACAGATCAAATGATCAAAACAGAACTTCTTCTATGGACAGGGTCTACACAGTATGTTGTACATGGATTAGAGGCCTCTTCAGTGCTACACAACTTGGTGTTCCCAGAGTTTAAAGTTACATTAGATCATCTATATTACTCTCACCCTGAAGCGTTAGTTCTAATAAATAACATTTTATGTGACACCTTACAGAGTTTGAGTACCTTTCATACTGGGATCATAATGAACCATCACCTCCCAACACATAACAGGTCCACCTGGAGTACAAGACAGAGATGTTAAATTGCTATGTTCCCCAAAATACATAAGATGCCTACATCCCAGAGACCCAGGACAGTTACGCTCTGCCTTTGTTAACCACAATCTATTTATGATAACAGTACTGAATGGAAGGTTTCATGTGCCTCTTTAAGACAGAAATTCTTCTCTAAAATCAGCCATCTAAAAATTAGGTATACTTTCTTAAATCAATATTTAGACTCCCTATAGATTCAGCAAAGAGAGAGAGGAGTGATTCAGGATAGTAATCCATCCCTTTTTAAGACAGTTACCTGGGAAAGGCAAAATTAAGCTTTCTCTATAGATGCATTTAAAGTATCCATAGGAGCCAAGCCTGATCTCCAGCCAGCTTAAACTTCATACCTAGCTGTTATGGCTTTAAAGTCAAGTGAGGTGATTTGTACTCCCAGTTGGCACTGACAGGGAAGTCAGAACAGTTTGGAAGCAAAGTATTTGAAATACACTAAAGACAAGATAAGCATAACCATCTATTTTGTTATATAAAAAGAAGGGAATTTTGAGAAATACATACTTCCCTCTGGTACTGCCTCATCCATTCACTTTGCTGTACCCTCAGCTCACACTACAGATTTTTGCAAGACTTTCTTCAGGTTGTAATGAATGATCCATCTGCTGACACCAGACCAGAGAAATGTATTGCTCTGTCTGTGGCTGTTACAACCCATCGCTTGTTTATGCCCGCTAGCACTCTCAGTGTGCATGCAGGCAGTTGTTGTGGTCTCAAGAACTAATTATGAATAGGTGACAGGTAATTGATCTGTCTTCTGAGAATGGCCTTAATTTCATCAGTACAATCAGGACACTAGGGTATTTTGCAAGGAGCGAGCTGCATGGGAAATAGCTGGTATACAGCAATTGCAGACACGGCTGAAGCAAAACGAGCAGACAAGAATGAAGGAATAGCACTGCTGAGAATACAACAGGAATGTATTTGCATAGATTGTACTTGCTGTTCCTCTTGTGTTATGTTAGCGTGGGTCTCAAGTTTATGCTCCAGCATAACTTTTTCAGTTGAGCACCAAGTCTGTGAATGTACACTCACGTCTGGAGGGTGGAATGGAGCTGCACCCCTGGGGAGGCACAGGCAGAGGCATAACAGAGGAGACAAGGAAGGGTCCTGGTGTGCACTAGCATTAATTTTTTGAGACTTTACAGACAGAGTCACTTGTCTGTAAGACCTTGATTCTAAATTGAGACAAATGTACCTGCAACTATATATTTGTGTATATATGTATACAGACATTTAAATGAATATATGGTAGGCCTGGGGACAAAAGAAAATTCTATTTTTTGAATAGCAGCTATTTCTGTAATATTATAGGGATGTTTTAAATGCTTTCTTCCTCTAAGAGAAGACTGAGTTACCTATCCACCATTTTCTATCTGAGCACCTCCAAATATACTGCTGTGTACACGGAAAGATAAACATACAGATTATGTCAATCTCTTATTTAAATAAACTGTTGAATCTAAGAACTCAAGAGGAAATAATTGGAACAGAACTCCATATTCCTCCACTTTAAGTACTTACAGATACCTTCTCTAGCTTACCACCTTAGGTCAGCATTTCATTTTGAAAGACATTCACCCTTACTTCTTTTCTCCAGCTTTTCCTTCTTGCTTTCAAGAAAGTAAATGATAGAAAAGTACTATTTATTGGTCAGTTCTTTGCTTAGATGTCTCTGTTCTGTTATTCTAGTGCAGGACTTATCTTTATTCCAAAATGTTAAAGGCTTTTGTCTTGTCTCAGGTATTTCCCAACTATAGAAAACATCTATTAGAAAATCTTAGATAGATGTATCATGAAAAGCAAACACCTTTAGAAGTACAGGTAAGCATGATACTTTCATTGCCAGCCAGGATGCTGGGTTTTGTCCAACCTGACCTCGGGTCCGTTGCTGGAGAAGGGCTGACCTCCGAACATCTGCTGGGAACCTAGACTGTTGCATGTTCAGCTCATCCAGGTCTCATCTACCCATCACGCATGAACACAGATCTGGTGGGACACTCAGCCTCCCACCCTTGAGAACAAGTTGCCTCCAAGGAAAAATGTGTACAGGGCAAGAGTGACTTCTCAGGACTTGAGAAACGGCTCAAGAGGATTAACTGGCAATGTAGGTATAATATTAATTTCCTTGCATCTCTACTTCCAATTCTGTTTCTGCAGGCAAGAAGAGGATCTGATCTTTAGCGTGAGACATAAAGTAAAAGAAAGAGAATGAAATTCCCTATGGGGATGAAAGCAATCAACCCAACAGATTTTATATTTTTATTTTTTTATTAAAAATCTTCTGATTGCATCACTGCATTTACCACAGGCTACTTCTCTGGAAACTAAGCAGGATCAGCAGCCCAGCAATTAAACCCTCCTCTGTGCTCCCAGGACAGCCTTCACTGATGAACTAGGATTAGAAAGGAGTTAATCCTACATAAGGTAAAGGAGAAAAATGGTGGAAATACTGGATTTTAGTTAGCAGATGTGAAGAAATGTATATATATTAGGCATGAAAAAGAATTAGAAAATAATAAAATTAATAAAAAAATAGTTAGACTTATGACCCTATCTGAAATGCTCACATTCAAGTAATTAAAAAAAAAAAAAAAAAGCAATCACAGAGATTTGCAGACCAGAGAATCCCAGGATCATGGTCACCCAAAAAGCTTGTTTTTAAATGACCACCTGCACTCATAACACATCTGAATATACTACAGGGGAAGTGGAAGAAAAACAAAAATTGTACCCAGCTCCTCCGGTAACAGATAAAGAATACAAGAAGCGTTGGATGTCCATAACTGAGCCTTTCAGGAGCCACAGCAGCAGCACCGTTTTGGATGCCCAGTCCCCCAGGGCCTGGAGGCTGCCACGCTGCCCTGGCCCTGTGGCAGCCACTGAGCTGCCTCATCCTAGCAAGACTGTGCTGGGGCTCAGGGTGTGCTGTCATGGACAGCTCATCAGCACAACCCCACACACCCTGCTTATAGTGCTACTGCAGAGTAGGAGAACAAGCTGTCCTCTGGGTGGCCTCCAACCACCCCACAGCACCCTGCCGGCTCTAACACATCCGTGGCAAAGATTGCAGCAATACACAACCAGGACTCACAATACTGACTACAATGCCATTCACAGCAACAGTCATGTATTTTCATTTTTATTTACTGTTTAAAGACACTTCATATCATACCCACATCTGGAAGGAAAAATATTTCTGTATTCAGTCTCAAAAGTGGCTCAAACAAAGAGTCTATCCTTTCCTGTAGCAGTCCCAAAAGGCATACAATTCATTTTGCCGCTGTCTGCAGCTTGCCATTTTGTCAGTTCAACAGACGGTTGAACTGTTTGCAGCCTTTAAAACCTACTTGGTTGCTATGGCTACCAGCTCTTCAAAATATCACTACCAGATTTTTTTTTTTTTTTAAAAAAGTACTCTAGGTCTGATGATCATACCATGATTTTGCCTGATGTCACAAGAAAATAGTTCTAGATTTAGGACCCCCAGAGATAAAGGATGGTGTAAGTCAACAGCAGACTGCTGAAAGAATATGTCCTCTGTGCTTTGCAGCTTCATATTGTTACATTAATCTCACAAACAAACTGAGTGGAACATAAAAACACTGAAAAGTAAAGCAACTTCAGAGAAACATGATGCTCAAAATTGTTATTTGTAGCAAATTAATTTTTACACGTGTAATATTAACATCCAAATCTTCAGATGGCATACATTTGGTTAACATTAGTGGGGACAATGTGAACTACATTACCTAAATGTTTTGCCACAGGTCACAGAATTACAGAATGATTTGGGTCGGAAAGGACCTTAAAGCCCACCCAGTTCCAACCCCCTACCATGGGCAGGGACACCTCCCACCAGACCAGGTTGCCCAAAGCCCCATCCAGCCTGGCCTTGAACATTTCCAGGAATGGGGCATCCACAGCTTCTCTGGGCAAAAAATATGTAGGAGTTGACATGATTTTGCATCTTTATATCAATATGTATTAAACTAATTTTTTGACAGCATTAGGCTACAGATTATATTTACTACAGAGATGAAACTGTACTGCAGAAAGCCATATAAGCACAGACATAAGATCAGCCAAGTACTTTCATTCCTCACCAGCTCTTGATTAAAGTTACTGTCAGGAAGCCCACAGAAAGCAATGACTTTGTAAGAAGGAAGCCAAAAGCTAGACCCTCAAAAGTAAGTATCTGCAATAATTTCTTCAAGCAACACAACTTACTCTGTTTGAAACTTCAGCCATGAAAGCATTGCCTCAGCAATCTTTATATAAAGACCTGAGTGTGTTGCTGGTTTTTTTTGTTTGTTTGTTTTTTAATTCATCAGTGAATTCTGACGTTAAGTTAATTAAAGGTGATATAATTTATTAATGCATCATTGTATACAAATAAAAAAAATAAAGAAACTTAGTCATTGTGTTCTTAGAGATAAAGTTGTGGTTTTTTTTTTTCACGTTTTTTTGAATCAGAGAAACAAGGACATCCAGTGGCTCTAAGGATAAGAATAGTATGCACTGTTGATTGATATTAAAAGTAGTTTATATTATTAAAATTGGTTTCAAACATGCAATTAAGCATAAGTGCTAGTTTCTCTTCTACTCAGTATTTAATATTCAGATGAAGGACTAACTACCAAATAAGCTTATTGCATTTCTAATGAATAAACATTTTAATTTTAAACCACCAACATGTAAGTTTGTCTTTATTAGTTACTATGCTGAGTTACGTTATCCAGTTAAAAATGTCCCAGATGTAAGGGAATCTATCCCTTTGAACACAAAAGCTAAGCAGTTACGCAAATTTCAGTGACAAAGTGTTCCCCTATGTTACATAACAAGACTTAAGAAACCAACAGACCACTTTAAAAAAAAAAAAAAAAACGTACTTCACTAAATGTAAAATAATAGAGGCTTTTTTTCTTGACATAAAACTAGCCAGCATTCCTTCACCCATCAAGTATTTTCAACATACATTGGAAATCAAAGGTTGGCAACGAAGATAAATGTGTCATTTTTCTACAGAGGAGACATTACAGAGAAGCTGTTCTTAGATGGTGAATAATAGAGACTTAGAGTACAATGAAATAATGCTGTTCTTCTTCCTGTACTTTCCTGCATGGGTGAATATGGACATAAATATGCCAATTTCTAACTTGCGAAGAAAACACGGTGGCTCCACTGTAAAAGTTTTCCTAGACTATCAAGTTATTGGGAAAAAAAGGAACAATTGAGACTGATAACACCTGGTTTTACCTAGCATGATCATTGCAAGCACGTATGTTGTTTTATTGCCTCACAATTACTTGCTTGATCACATGCGAATGTTTTGAATTTACTGATCTTGTAGTGAAAAACAAATCGATAGAAGCACAGTTTGACCAACAAACCTCCTTTACAAGCCCTCTCTATTTATTAGTATGCCATTTTCAAATTCATTGATAACATTAAACTAGGAAGGGAGTAATTGCCACTTCAATATCAATTAGTTACTGTGATTATCAAATATCAATCGATTCTATCTTGCATCATCTTGATTCAAAATCCCTAGAATGTATCTCTATTTTACAACTAGAGACTATATCATCCTCCAGGAGATTAGCAAACAAACAAAACAAAACAAACAAACAAAAAATTTGATTATCAATGGCTTGGTTTCCAAATTATCTTTATCACCTAGTATGCATGTTTTCCTGGTTTTTGGTCTATATTTGTATAATTTATCTTCATAACATATCACCTAAATCTATTTTCTTTAAGCTTGTTTTTATTGTTGTTTGTTTGTTTGTTGTTGTTCTTTTTAAGTGTTAAAAATATTGACTCAGCTAGATGAACAGCCAGCTCTAGGCATTAGAGATGTACCAGGGTAGCAAGGAACAGAACCAAGACCCTCTTCTATACCAAAAAACAGAGGCTCTTACATAGCACTGAATTCAGACTTTGCAGCAGGGAAGTGCCAAACAACTTAGTCAAAACATTTGTTTTTTAATACCAATAAATATTCTTCATGTAAATGTTCTCTCTGATAACATGACATTCATTCCAATGCTGTCTCATTTCCATCTAGTTCAACTCTGTGGTTATTTGCTACTTGAATTGCCACACTGCTTCAACCCTCTAGTCATGGGCCATGACCCCAGTCACCAAGGACTGAGCAAACAGGATACAAAACTGCCAAGTGGCCCAGAGAAAATGAATTTGCCTTTAGTCACAGACAAGTAGAGTGGATCATTAAGCATTTGGAAAGGAGCACCAAAGAGAGAAAGCAAGATTTTATTTGGAGAACAGAAAAATCTGCTTCTCTGTTTATGTCTTCTTAGAGACTGGGGCTGAGTTTGTTTTCTGACAAAATTACTCAAAGACAATGTACAAAGATAGAGACATAAAACATCTACCCAAAACCTAAAGGGAGTTAAAGGAATTCTCTCGCCCCCTCAAAAATCTGAAAAAAAAAAATATATATATATATATATATACACACATATACATATATATATATACACACACATATACATATATATATATACATATACATATATTAGAGCCAGGAGAGAAAGCCACAGAGAACAAAGTTCCTGACGAAGGGCAGGAATTCAGTAATAAAAACTTGGTTAAATGTACTGCAGGTGCCTGATAATTTGAAAAAGATAAGCCTACTGATCTGGATCTGAGATTCAGCTGCAGTCATCAGAGCTTTAGTGAGAGAAGTTTTAGAGATATGTCAGGGATGGAGGATGGATTAGAGATGTGATGAAGTCGGAGGAGACTATAGAATACAAATGAGTTTAGGAATGGAAAGAAAGGAAGGTCTGGGCAGGAGTTAGAAAGATAGAAGTACCATGGGTGGGCTTTTTAAGTGTAGAAAATGGGGAAATACACTAAACAAACAGACTGCAAGAAAGGCAACCAAAGGCACTGGAAGATAACATGGAAGCTGAATGAAGAAACCCAAATGAGAAGTTCATATTTGTGACAGAAGGAAAGAAGGAGGAGGAATAGGAAGAGAGAGAAATCAAAGCTATGAGTATCTGTAATGGTTTTGTCTGTCTTCTCTTCATAGAAATCTGTGAAAACCTGGGTGGAGAGGCAAGTGGAGGCAGGAGAAACAATGTGGAGGCAGGAGAGCAATAGTCTTGAAGAGATGAGTCTTTGGTATCTCAATTTACACAGTGGAAATATCCACAAGAAGTGTACTTGACCAGTTGAAGGCAGACTTAGGTTCATATGAAGTGTCGCTGTTTCATAGAATGGCATAAAGACTGAATATGGCAACAACAGAAAAGACTTATGTCTGTATGGGACAACTGCAGGTAGTTTAACCGATGCAAATCCTTTTCCAAATGAATTTGTCACATCTATAACCTGTCTATGTGTAGAAATGCTTTTCTAAGTAAATTGGCCAGTATGTCAGTGCCTAAGGCTGGAGGATTGCATAATAAACCCTTCAGATTTGTTACTGCTCTGCTCAAAAATTCCTCATGCATTTTGAGAAATATTTATGGAATATACTGAGCACCGATATATCCTCTGGACTGTAAAGTTCTGGGTTATGTTCTTTGTCTTTCAAGGAGACCGTCACAATATCACAATAATCTCTGAACTAATGGTAATCACATATGATTTGGGAGATGCTCCCTCCATTTATGATTCATCCTTAAAAAAAAAAAAAAAGGGGGGGGGGGGGACGGGAAGAAAGAAAGACAGACTCCATAATTGCGTACACACATTTCACTCCACATAAATGCATATTATATGTTTTCTTTCAGCTCAGGCAGGTAAAAGGTTACTAAAGTTGCCCATACTAAAGAAAATATAATTCACTCTTGCATATTTTGCTACTTATAAGCAGCAGCACTAAACTACAGGCATTTTCTGTCCACATACTTTCTTGAAGCTCAAACAGCCACTAAATTTCACTGGGGAAAAAAAAAAATCAGAACTTTGACTATCAAAAACTTTCCACTAATGTCTTCCTACATGCAAACCAGCACACTTTGGAACTGTTCCTGAAAGGAAATATACTTTTTCCTATCATCCCTACCAAGCAGCCTCAAAATAATTTGTTGTATGTTGTTTTGTTTCATTGCATTTGAAAAAGCTTCTCCTATCCTTTTCAAGGGACAGTATTTAGTGCATTTACAATTCTAACATTTAGACACACAAATGTTGACTTCATCATCAAAGGTAATGAACATTCGTACTTCCCTGTGATTCCTGTGGGACATATAGCAGCCTAATGAATCTACAAGAGCATATAATTTATGTTTAAAAATATAATTACCCACATTGGAGCTAATTGTCTTCTCAGTGAATTTAGAAACAAAAACAAAATCAGAACTTTCCTCCAGTCTTCAATTTCGGACACTGGCAGTCAAATGCCAAGTTCAGTTGTCAAGTTAATGCTGAATTGCAACCATGCCAATCAGCCATGAAGCTCAATGTGGACAGGGAAGATGAGATTTGACTGAGTCAGTCACCTTAAGCGTCTTTTGTAATCAACACAGAGAAAGAGCCACTTCAGTGTGATTCACCTCATCCCAAAGGAAAAGTCTAAAATAAGTCAGGTGAGTCATGCCCCAGAAATGCCTATTTCTCACCACAGACTTTGATGGGAGCTGTGGAGGGCTACCTTTGATTTAGATAACTACATTTCTGAGGTCTAAATTCAGGTGAGCTGAATCTCATCAGAAGTGTCTAATACTGCTGCCTACTCAGAATGAGTAGAAAGGTGTGAAAGTAGCAAAAATTGTTTCATTAACAGTGGAAAAACAATGTTCACCAGAGAATATATATATATAAATAAAAAAGATATCCTCTAGACAAAGCAAACATTTTTATTATGTTCTCTAAAGCATTACGACTTGCTTTTGGTGACTGGTTATCAAGCCACAACATTTACTTTTGAGTCAGAAGTACTGCAGTAGCAATCTATCCTAGATGCAGATCAAGCTACTATTTACAACTTGAAAGAAGTCTGAATAATATCATAACTTTTATTATTTTTATTTTAAAGTCCTTTGGCTACATAATAGGTGTACACAATGAAATCACTAGAATGGACTGAAGCAAGGTGCTGCTGACTTATTACTGGCTACATTCAAAGTCAAATCATGGAGAAAAACACTGAACAAGAAAGAAGGCCAGGGTAAGCCACAAGTACTCTCTCTTAGCTGAGAATGTGCTAGAAAAATACATTGCACTACAAAAAATAAAAATAAAAAAAAAAATCAGAGTAGTAAGAAAATTAGGTTAAAGTAGAGGAAGGCAGTGAATTTGAACAGTAATTGGAAAGGTCCTATTTTCACAGTTAGAGGCTGATGGAAAAAATGTCACAATATCGATGTGATGGGTCTAACAGCTTCTCCCACAGTAAGAAGAAAAAAAAAATATATACCATTGCTTTGTATTAGTTATCTAGGGACAGTGATGTTATATGGTGAATCCAAAGTATTCCTAGAAAACTGGTTTATATGCCACCATTAATAAAAATTATTCCCTGCCTCAATGAAGTAAATAGCCAGCAGACATAGGTGAAGTTGTGGGGTTTATTAATGGATACCTGCCTGAAACTGAGCTGTACCTGATTTTTATTTTTTTTTCATTGGGGATGCAGTCAGCATAGGATATGTACATCCTGATAGAAATGTATGCCTTTGCTCCACTGACATGAATAATGTGGCTAAAAAAGGGTGCTCATAAGTTTCTGAAGGAAAATGCCCAGCTTCTGAAATGCACAGACATAATATATGTGGTAAATGTGTCCAGTGTCTGCATGTATAAATTGCATAGCAGGATCACTGATGTCCCAAACGCAGACAGGAAGGTACTCTTTATGATTAAAACAATCTTGGCTTCTTTCAGAGAACACCGAATGGGATTTTTAATGCCTATATGTTACTGGGCATATCCCCCCTTCTAGACTGAAGTATATATGAAGGGCTTCATTGGTGGTGCCAGTCCAAGACTGACCACACATACAGAAGTCTGCATAACTCATCACAGTGATTGTCACAATAAGTTTTTTGTACCAAAACTGCTATGCCAGAGCTGGACAGCAAGATAGTGGAGCAGCTTCCATGTAGCTGCTTCCTGACTACAACAGGATGACTTCATGTCCCACTCCTTAAGCACCTGTACCACCTCCTAGTGTATGGTCAGGAAGTTCATCATCTGTACTCATACATTATTAGCCTAGTGCAAGTCATTCACATTTGGAGGACTGTATGGTCCTATCATCAACTGGCCAGGATTTACACAAAAAAATATCATCAACATGCAGTTGGTCTGATCACAAGGCTGATGTAATCAAGTGATTTCTCTGATGTTTGTGTATTTAGATGTACCAAAACTATGAGTGTTGCTGCTCAGGAGAGCATTGCCCTTCAGATGAACCGAGTACCTTGCATCAATCTTGCTAATGTGCCTCCCCCTTTGCTTGAAACTCCCTGGACAGTTGAAAGGTGGGATGTGTCAGACAGCCCTGTGAGGGCACTGGCTGCACTGAGTTACTCCCAGTTTGGAAGGTCTGGCTTCAGACCTCTCACACAACACTGTATAGGTGACCTTTGCCATTTGCTGCTGGCTTCAGTATCAACACAAAATAATTTTATAGCTACTGTGTAGGATTTACTGGCACATTTTTAGTTACAGTTGAGAGACTTTCTGCCTCAGTGAACAATGCAGTTCCCCAACAAGTAAGTATATACACTTCCTTACACATGTGCAAGAAGACAGATAGAAATGTCAACTGTGAATCAGCTATTATAACTAGAGCTATTTCTTCACTTTCTGAACAGTAAAAGCGACTACATAGCCTGTCTCTGCAGGAGTTGTGCAGAGCAATGCTAAGACTTGTCACTACTCCCAGTTTTAACATTATGTATTGAGAAATACAGCTACATACTCTCGGCATCTTTCTTTCTTCTTCATTTACAGTAGGGCTGTTATCCTCTTAATCATGAAGTGGGGTCTAGCATTACTATTGCTCTTGTAGTTTTATCATACCTGTATTACTTTACCACACCCCCAGACAGGATCTCACTTAGACACAAACACCAAAAAGTCATCCACTTCTCCTGGAGAAAAAGGTGAAATTCTGGCCCTACTGAAATTGATGGGAATTTGGAGGCCAAGGGTTTACTCCAAATGTCTCCACCTCTGCCACTAGAGCTGCACAGCCAAAATCCATCTGCCAAGGACCGGCAAACTGTATCAGATTATTACTGTGTTGCTTTGGTAACAAATGTTCCTAGTGCTACAGTGATGGTTCAGAAAACCTTAGATCATTGCCAGGAAAAATGCACAGATTAGTGATTCTCAAAGTACACAAGCAAGGTCTTTTTCTGACGTGATTTTTTTTCCCCCCAATGAAATTAGTCTCAATCTAGGAGTTAATTCAATTGAGCATGAGCACTGTCACAACATTTAAGAAGTTTGAAGTCACACAAGACACTTTCATGGAGCTGGCACACCTGCATCTTCTACAGGTGAAAACCAAGAAGGATGTCCTTTGGATAAGACATCAATCTCACATACCAGTGCACAGATGTATTTATGCAACTTAACCATATACCCATTGAAAACTTCTTTTCCTCCAATGTAAGCAGGGCTTGGATTCAACCTCAGCCTACAAAATGTTAAATTTAAAGAGTTGCAATGTAGGTATAACTTATCAGCCTAACCATACATAGCTGTTGCTATTTATGGTACCCTGGGACATCCATCTGTTCTCCTACTGCATTTACAAAATGATACACGTCCTGTGTTATCTGCCAGCTCCATGTGGATGTGACAGATGTGTAAAATGTTGCCACATACCAAACAGAATCACACTGTATATATTTACAAGACAGTTAGGTGTCTAGGCTCCCATTATAGTCATGCAGATCTGGTCAGTGGAGCCTGGAGGAGAATTTAACCCACTCTGAAGTAAACAGTTACTGGTTTGTTCTTCATTGACGGTAGCAGATAAACTTTCATTGACTATAATGGGAGTCTAAACACCCAGATCACCCATGTGTGAACATTTAAGGTTAGATATCTTAATCTGCAAGCTGACTTCCTCTCTAATTTTAGCTTTAAAAAATATGCCTCGGGTGGAAAAAGAGACAGACTCTCTGATCCTGACTAACAACACAAAATCTTTGAAGGAATTACATGAGAAGATATGCCTCTGCATATAAGTTAGTAGTTAGATCTTTGGACTGTATCAGCATTAATTATACTCTACAAATGGATTTCAAATTCTGGTGATTCACCATCAGAACAAAATAGAGGAAAGTGTACCTAAAACTGAATGAATGCCTATAACCTGTTTTTCATAAACTGAAATTCATCACTAATTTAAAGAATTGTTCAGACTCATGTAGACAAATAGGAATGTCCAAAGGGAATGGATGATACAAATGATATTCAAGCAGGCATATCTCTAAACAGGTAGTTTGTAGTAGATCCACACTTTCAGACAGATAAAAGCAGTTAACATGCGTCCACCTTTACTGATTTAACCCCTTATGAAAGTTGAGTTTTAAAATGCAGCCTAAGTGACATTCTTAGGATCCATTCATAGAACAGGTGTTACCATCACAGAGTGGTTAGTGCAGTAACAGATAGAAAATAGCATCCTGTTTGCTAAATCTGTCAAAAGTAGTAATGCCCACAAAGTCTTGGCTCAGGAAGCTCAGGGAAGTATTTGGCTTGAGAAATGGAAGAAACAAAATTGTACAGGAGATGAATCTCTGAAAATGCTGCTAATATCTGAATTGACCAAGAGAAGTTAAATAAAAAGAAGGTATTATAAATCTTCCCTCACTTCAGCTGAACTAATCATCTGTACACATTAAGACAGCATTTAATAAATGGTGCCCTGGGAAAAGTAAAAAAATCTACATTTTGGTGAATGCTCTGCCAACTGCAAAGTGAAGCCAAGATTACAGTGGCCTTTTAGTACAGTTAACAAAAAAAAAAAAAATCAATAGCTTTTGATTTTTATTAAATTACTATCAGTGCAGAGAAAGACTGAAGTATATTTTCCGTTTACTCCACAGAACCATATCTTCAAGAAGGTTGCAAATAATTGGATACAGAAACCTTCTGACAGAGTGGCTGAGATATCTTTATTGTTAGAGGGGATGCTTAATATACTTCCTTCCAGTGGCCCTTCAACAAGGAGGAAAGACATCTGAGGACTCAATAATTGATTGCTGCTTCAAAGAATTAATAAAAAGCACTGCACGTAGAGAGCAGTTATAGCTATGAATGAACTGTGCTCTCCGTGGCTTTGTTCTCCTAGAAAACCTATCAGAATTTCTATTATTAAACAAAGTGCATACAGCCTCAAAGGGGAAGCAGAGAGGGGAGGAGAGATGTCATGATAATGAATATAAAACACATTTTATTCCAAATTCTACTCAACTGAATTTTGAATAACCAGACATCGTTAAAGATATCCTGAAGGAGTATAGATCAACAAGATGTACATTTCCATTTTTAACAAAGATCTCCACTTCCACTAATTCTTTACTCTACACTCATTTCCTTCAGTATTTTCTGGTCCTTTTCACATTTCCTCCCAAAGCAGTGTTCAGAAGTTACGACAGGGTGATGGACTGCTGTGAAAGAATCCTAGAAGAATGCCTGCTTGGCAGGGCTGGAGGAACTCTCTTCCAGACAGACCATTTCAAAGATTTTCAACCTGTCTGGAAGCTGTGTAGCCCTATACTTTTTTTTTTTTTTTTCTAAAAGTGACATTATTTCCCCTGCTGTGAATTTACACCTTCTTCTGCAATTTTTCATTTACCTCTAGGGATACACAGACCACAGGTGGAAAAATCACCGCCATTTATAGAGCTCATATTAGACCTGTTGCTCTCCTGGGTGTGTTAGGGGTCACTGAAAAAAGAAGGCTTATCATTTATCACTCATACCATCTAAAGCCTATACAATAGTTAGTGGCAGCACTGCCCAGCATCTTTGACTCATCTCACACCAAACACATAGGCATACAGTGACAGTGTATGCAATGTATTGCAAGGCAGCTGGGAAGAGCCTCATAAAGTCAAGGAATACACACCAGGGTGGAATGGGATAAAGAGGGGTGACTTCTCACACATAATTTAAAAGACCTTTAGCCACCTCAAGGAGCCTGAATAAGGGGAGAGCTGGGAGAAAATATTTTTAAAAACAACGAGGAGAGGAAATTATGGAAAAATAATGTCAGGACAGCTTTCCTCTGACCATAACACTGCCCTGAATATAAAGCTCCTTTCATTGTCATGGAGAAAGCATCCCAAAAGTTCATTTCAGGTCTCAGAAATGTATCAGTAGCAGAGGCAAAAGTCATGTGAGACAAAATTTAGTCAGGGGTAAAATACAGTCAGTCATTTTCAATCATGCTCAGAAAACAATGGAACCATGTATTCAATAATTTTGAGATACCATGTCCAAAGTAGCCCCGTTGATTCATACTGCCATACAAGGACATCTGAGAAGATAGAGGATGAACAATTCACAAGAGCCAGAACTGGGAAGAATGCCTGTACTGAACAGACCCAAGACTTACCTAACTGTATATAACGTCTTCTACAGTAGTTGTAACAAGTGCCTATAGGAGAGTAGGAACTGGTCAAGAACATATCATAATTTCTCCTAATCCACCAGCCTCCAACTTCATTCAGACCAGGCATTTCTTCAGTTGTGTATGATAGCTATTCATTTATTAATCATCATTTTCCTTTGGATACAAGCAAACTGTTCAAAATGGTAGTATCCCTTGACAAGTTGTTCTGCAGGATAACTATCTGTTGCCTAAAGAGACACCTCATCTGATTTATTTTGAACAATGCTCCTCCTACCCTGTTTTGAGGGCTCCTATGTTTGGCACTGAAAATCATATAACAGTTTTCTATTTTGCTTGCTGGGAAGACCTTGTTTTCTAAGGCATTCTTTAGGTGGAAGACATTCCTTTATTTTGAACAGATCTCTGTCTCTTCTCTAAATCTTTTCCACTTGTATTGTATCTTTTTGGAATTGCTATGCTATCTATTCAGAAACATTTATAGTTACAATAATGATTCTGAAAGCTATGAAAAAAAACCGTTAGTGACTTAAAAGAAATTATGACATTTTGACAGGTTTTAAAACACATATATTAAACTGATCATGTGCCTCTTCATTGAAAACCATGTTTTGCTTTGTCTGTGATATGGTACCATGACAGCAATAATAAAATTATAATATTCATATCTTAATTCGTCATGATTGTCCCAGAATTCCATAAAATTTTGAGGATTAAACAATATTATGGGAAAGAACTTATATTTTGTTTTCTCTGTGATTATAACTTCATTGAATAACTCAAAATATTCTGAAATGACTGTTACTTTCCCACCTCCGTCTTCATTCTCCCATAGGAAGTATCACACTATTCACTGTATCTAAATAGCAAAGTATTGAAATATGACAATTTGGAGGGTACACAACATAAATGAAAATCAATTTGTGGAAAACAAAGCAATCCCTAGTCACGTATTTTATTTAATCTGAATAATGAAGGCTAATGCAATGAGGTATCATAATCTCCGCTATGATTTAATCTTGTAACATAAAGCTTTGCTGCATAGTGAAAAAAAAAAAAAAAGTAAACAACAAAGCTAGTCTTCAACCTTCTCTATAGATAAAAAAATCACTTAAATCATTTCCATAGAGATATTTTAAATCATATTAAAAAAGAAAAACAAAACAAAACAAAAAAAAAACCACTGCTTATGTTAAAAGATAAACTGATAAACTTCAGGAATGAAAGCGTGATGTATCATGAAGACAGCCAAGGAAAGCGGGCACTTCACAAACACATGTTTTTTTGTGTAGGAATTTTTCTTTTGATTCCTTTTTGTTTTCCTGGATGCAGCTGTTTCTTTGGAAGAGACTCAGCACTATGTGTGCTTGTGAGGTGACCCAGGGCAGAGGATGGAGAACATCAAAGAAGACAGCAGACAGATAGCAAGCAGTACTCCAAGCCACACCAGGTCTAATGGCATTGCAGGTACTACAGTCTCTGCCCAGGGCCATGGGGCTGGTGCAGCACCAGCAGGCACAGCCACCTCAGGGTCCCTCTGCCACCACCAGGAGCCATAAAATCAGCACCAGCCCAAGCCTGGGCCCTGCCAACATCCAGCAGACACGACCCTTTACCCAACACTTCAACATGGCCTACCCCTGCCGCTCATGGAGCCTTGGTGGGGCTGCTAACTCAGGGATGGAAGGCAAGTATGAAGTGGAAGGAATAAGAGGAGCTGAAGTGACAAGGCTGGGCTGAGATTTCCTTTGTTAGTCTGTTTTCCAACATAATTAAATGGATAAGTGATTAAAATCCTCTGTCCATGCTTGCTCAAAACAACGCATTCCAGTTTATTACACAGCCTGATGTGTATGAAACTACTTCCTCTAAAGGAAATAATAACTGAAACCACGCTAACATTTGTTAAGAAAATAACAACTAGAAATAGCATGTTTTCACCAAGAGTAATGGAAGACACCCTCTGTGAGGTATTCGGCTCCTGATTTGGTAGCTAGATGACATTAAAGCACACACAATTAAAAGTGAGAATAGGGAGAAAAGAAAAAAAAAAAAAAGAAAAAAAAAAGAAAAAATGAAAAACAGAATTCAAGGCTTGCTGGAATAACCTGCCACAACTTGTCAGCTGAACACAAAATGATAGGTACAGAGGCTGCTCTCCTTGGCACGGCTGTAGCATGAAGAAAGGAGACCCACATCCACTCTGCTTCATTACTTTGTCAGGTTATTTGTTTCAGACTGACTGCTTTCTCCCAGACCTTAGCAAATGTCTTTCCCTGTGCGTGAGAAGCCATGAAAAAATGCCAAAGGTATGTAATGCAAAGTGCTATAAGTTTTATATATATATATATATATATATATATATATATATATATATATATATATATATACACACACACATGCTTTATAACACAGGAAGGAAGCAGAAGGGTTTGGGGGAGTCCCCAGCTCTTTGCTTTGCTTCATTACTGTGCTATTCCCCATCAGTGGTGGCTATGCCTGTTGGGTCTCACCTTGTTGCTGAGCAGGGCTGAGAATGAACACACAGCCCATTCCTCTGTATCATCTGTATCATTTAATGAAGGATAACATGAATCTGCAGTAAATCATACCTGTGACTGCACACTGAAAATCCATCAATAATTTGCAAGAATAAGTTGCCTAAAGAGGGACATCCCAAAGGATCAGTACAATGAATAACAGTCAGAAGTGGCACATATCTATTTGGATGCAAGAACAAAAATGTTCATGGTGAGCTGTCAATTCCTAGAACAGGTTACCCAGACAGACTGTGAAATCTCCACCCTCAGAGATTTTCAGAAGTTGGATGAAGAAGATCCAAAGCACACTGCTCCAATGTTGGAGGTGACTCTGAGCAGGGGGCGTTGGACCATGTGGACTTCAGAGATCCCTTTCCTTCTGAATTACTTTCTAATTAACTTGAACATAGAAATGGGCTGGTGAAGTTCAAGGCTACATCTACATCATAAAGCAATACAATTGCAAGGAATATTTCTGGAGAGCTAAAGTAAGTCATGTCAGTTATTAGAACGGTCCTTGGAATAGTTTTGTACTGTTCCAGCCAGCAGTCTGCCAAATCATTCATAGGCACATCTGGGGAGATAGCACATACCTGCACACACTGTCAGTGAACAGTTTGCATATTTTGCAAACTGTTGCACCTTTTGGTAGCAGATGAAAGGCTTCAGTAGCTTGAACAGGAATTTTCACATCCCATCTGGCCTAAGGACCAGAGGAGAGTCCTAGGCACATTTGTTTAGTAATAATAGAGCGATTCCAGTGTGGGTATTATACAGATATTAATATGAGTCATTCCCAAAACTTGTAAGTGATACTGCAGTCTTTATCTACAATACAGAGATTTTTTGTAGCTTCTCACAGGATGTCACAGACCATAGATACATTGCCTCTTTTCTTCTCTGAGCAAACACCCTGTGCCTCTTGTTTAGTGAGAGGCTCAGAAAAGCTGGCACACATCACACTTCAGACTAGCATCATGCAAGCATTACAGACTCAGTTCCTATTAAAGAAGGGCACAGGCCGCCTATAAGCCCTGCAGTACATCTGCCAACTTTATGAGGATACCTCAGATATCCTAGAGTAACCAAAATGATGCTAGACTGCCCTGTTTAAGCAACTGGATCCCCATCTTACTTATAGAGAAATTTGGTTCCAAAAGACAGAGCAGAATGGGAAGCATGTTGTGTAAAACATAAGGTAATCTAAAATGAAACTGTATGAAGAACTACTCAGATGGATATACCTCTCTTTGGCTCTACAGCTGTGAAGAACAAAGAATATATCTTAGTTCTCTGATGGTAGAAAAAAACATTGATGTTGTGATACCATAACATCCCATTAGAACAGAGCAATACCTTTATTGAGTCTTCTTATTCTAGACAGAAAAATGTTTTATTAGCCAACATACTAACCTAGCAAAGTTCTCCTGTGCTGTCCCACAAAATAAACTTTTAAACTTAAGAGGTACCTTCTTTTAAAGGTTTTGCTGTCCCAAGGAAGGAAGAGCTATTCCAGTTTCCTTGAGCAGGAAGCAGTGGCCATTCTGGCTGAGAAGCTAAGGTATTTATTATATTACTCTGCAGTTAGGATTTGTCAATAATTGGTCTGCAGGTGAAGCAAATGATTACAAGACAGGTTTAGTTCAGGTGAAAACAAACTAATTCAGATTCTTGCCAAAGCAGACAGTGTAAAAAATTCTCTCACATCTAATGACGTTCTATTAAACTCCAAAATAAAATGCTTTGGTTTTAATCACTTGTTAATAAATTAAGGAAAGAAAGGACTAAATTCACAAAGCTACTGCTGTCTCAATCTTTCTTATGTTTGTCCCAGACCTTTCTCCAAAATGCACCAGTTTTGATTCACCTCTTCACCAAGGATCTTTCCTTTGGTTCCCCTCTCCAGGAGTAATTTTGACTTCATTTCACTGAGCAGGGCTCAGAACACCAGACTTGATACTGACAGGAGAGGGGACTTGCTCTGAGCCTGCCTTTCTAATAATCTTCTACATTGCATAAATAGTTAAAGGTTGAGTGCAACAGGCATTGACACATTCCTGTTCTTTGTGTTCTGCTTTTTGAACAACAGCTTGTTTGTTTTACCTATTAACCTGCACCAAGGTCATTTTTAATAGATAAAAGTAAAAAGCACCCCTTTCTATCATATGAGTGATTTGATTGGATCATCCAGATCTACAGAAATTATTTTTGCATGACTGGAGAAGGGTAATGTTGGAGTTGTGTGATATTCTGTGTGAAATAAAAACATAAGTACTTACTTACCTACTATATTATGGTATTGCTAAAACTGTTCTTTTGGCCCTTTTTTATATTTGTATATTCTAATATAAAATTATAGAACCTATGGTTTCATCAAGTAATTAAACAGCAGGTAAAGGGTTATTGACTTTACTACGAAGTTCTTCACCCTCACATCCAGCTATTAACTCAAAGGAAATATTTTCCTTTTCATTTATGCCTTAGGTAACCTGTGGATGACCTTCACAGCTCACATCACTTAATTTTTTGTATTTCTCACATAGCCTCAGGTTTATCCATCTGCATTACAAAGTCTTCAGACATTTTTGGGTTTTCAGCCCTTAAAGTCTATTACTCTTTAACACATAAATGTAAAGCAAAAATTAGCATCACCAAAGTCTATAGAAACAAGGAACTCCTTTTAATTGTATTTTTAAAAGAACAGATTTCAGAGTAAATAAATTTAGCGAAAAGCATGACGTGATTGCATAGAATGATTGTGGCACACTACACAATTCAAGAAATTCCACAACTTATGCAGTGTTATCCAGAAATTTAAAATAACAGTCACTTTTGTGTTTTCTTGTTATGCAGGGACAGGCTGAAATTTTAGATACCTGTATTCCTAGAGGTATAAACCACAACAATCCATGGTAATTGCCTCTTGTTTGAGTTTCCATGGAAACAGTGTTTATGGTATTGCAGTGTTATCGGGGGTGAAAAAAAAGTTATAAATAATAAAGAGGCTAATGTTGTTTCTCTTGGTCTTGCTGAACAGCTTCAGGCACTGAGGCAGATGAATTGGATAGAAATGGAAGACAGCAGCTGTAACACCAATGCTTATTATCATCTGTGCTTTATTACTGGAAAGCCCACATTACTGTTAAAGCTTCATAATGTGATGGTGCCAAATTACCTTTTATTACTATTATAACCACTAAAGATCTAGCTTCTTCAGAAATAATTGGCTATGCTATCTTCACTCTAGTAATTTGTAAAATTCTAACTTAAAGAGAAGTTAAAATGATTCAATCTTGGTTTGCATTTTGCTCATCTATTAGCTTTTATATTTCAACAAGTAATAGATAGATTGTTGTTTGTTAATACCTCCTCTCCTGCATTCCCACAGGCTTTACAGAACATCACTCTAACAACTATTTTATTTTTGTTGATATGCAAAACTGTACATAAATATACATTACCCCAAAGCTAAGCAATTCTCCCTTGTAACATAAATGGGTCACTTTGTAGAGGCAGTGCTTTTCATCCATTTCTTTCTTGTTATTTAGTAAAAACAAGCGGGCCTCATCTCTTGCACACTCAAATGTTAGTATATAATTGACCGAGCTGTAGGAACTTCACAGCACTCTGTCACAGCTTCCTGTGCTCTGTAACTCTGGGAACTGATGCAGTAGTAGAAACAGCTCCTGTGAGGCATTCGGTATCACCAAACCCTGCTGAAGTTACGGGTAATTGAAAGCACTCTGTACTTCTCCGGAAGATTTCAGGACCACATTCACATGGAAGACTTAATCACTTGAAAAAGGAGATCGGCGCCCATGTCATAAGCTGAGCTACCTTGCAGCAGGAATCTATAACTAGAAGTTTCAGCATTGTAGGACCCAGTCCAGAAAAAAAAAAACAGGTGAGAAGCAATGGGCTGTATCTCTCCTTCCCCACTGCTTTAATATCTAACTATAGCTTTATAATTCTCCTCATGTTATCAACATTTCTACTGGTAGTGTGATATCTAGATTGAAAACCCTCCTGTACATTAGAACAAAGATTTTAAGAACAGTCTTACATTACTTACAACGGTATGCTTTTAATCGCTGTTGTGAAGTGGGTCTCTCTTGACATGTGTGGTGGTGTTACACAGCTGGACAGCTAAGCTCCACCATAACTGCTCTCTCGCTCCCCCTTCTCAAAGGAAAAGTAGGAGAATATACGATGGAAAGGGCTCAAGGGCTAAGATAAGGACAGGGAGATCACTCAGAAATTATCATCATGGGCAAAACAGACTTGTGTAGGGAGATAAGAGAAATTTATTACCTATTACTAACAAGCTAGAGCAGTGAGAAACAACAACAACAAAAAGAACTAAAGACACCTTCTCCCCATCCACCATCGTCCACCTCCTCCCCCCAAGCAGCACAGGGGAACAGGTAATGAGGACTGTGGTCAGTTCCTGACTCTTCGTGTCCGCCGCTCCGTCATGGTCACTCCCTGCCCCTACTCCCTGTGGGGTCCCTCCCACGGGATGCTGTCCTTCCCGAAATGAGCCTGGGGGGCTACCCACAGGCAGCAGCTCTTCAAGCATTGCTCCCACACAGCTCCGTACCACGGGGTCCATCCCCCAGGAGCAAACTGCTCCAGCACGGGTCCCCCACGGGTGGGCGGCAGCTCCCCCCAGACCCCTGCTCCTGCGTGGGCTCCTCTCCACGGGCTGCAGCTCCGGCCCGGGGCCTGCTCCTGCGGGGGCTCTCCATGGGCCACAGCCTCCTCCAGGCCACATACACCTGCTCCACCGGGGGCTCCTCCACCCACGGGGGGGCTGCAGCGTGGAGATCTGCTCCATGTGGGACCCATGGGCTGCAGGGGGACAGCCTGCTCCACCAGGGGCCTCTCCACAGGCTGCAGGCGAACTGCTGCTGCCTGCCTGCAGCACCTCCTGCCCTCCTGCTGCATTCACCTTTGTGTCTGCAGTGTTGTTTCTCACTCCTCGCTCTCCCAGCTGCCATTTCCCAGCATTTTTTTTCCCCCTTTCTTAAATCTGCGCTCACAGAGGCACAAACAACATCATGTTTTGGCTCGGCTCTGGGCAGCAGTGGGTCCTTTTGGAGGAGGCTGAAACTGGCCCTTTTCTAACATGGGTCAGCTTCTGGATTCTTCTCACAGAGGCCACCCTTGCAGCCCCCCACTACCAAAATCTTGCCATGTAAACCCAGTACAATCTGGCAATGTTAACCCTCCTTCAAAGTGTAATTCAAGGCTCTCTGGACCCAAGAGACAATGCCAATTTCATCTGCTTATTAGAACATTCACCCCTGCAATTGCTGTTTAGTGAAGTCCTTATGTCCACATAAACACACATGCTCTGTAAGTTTGAATCCCATTCTGAACTTTGCAATTCAGTTTCATCATTGTTTTCTATAGCAACACTCCATACAAAATGAATGTTTTGGTGTTATGTCTCTTGTACTAGCCAAGAACAGAGCATTCAGAGAAACTTCAAAATGAGTAGTAATAGGAAAAGAAAGAAAAAAAATCACAGAGGAAACCCCTGCCTAAACCTACATTGACAACTATGATTTTATGTTAATCTTGTTTCAAAAGTGGGTACCTAATTGACAGCATTATTATCTATGTCTTCTATATAGACCTTCAAAACTTGATCTAAACAATAGTTTATCCAAAAACTCTACCAGTTAATTATGACTTGTGAAAGAACAATATCTACTTTGATTTAGTTTGTTTTTCTTAAAAAAATGTTGAGAGAAACTTAAGTGCATAAAAATTTATTTGCAAGGTCCATAGTTGATGGTGTGCATAGACTCCAGTGGTTGAAGTTACTTTCAGGGAAAAACAGAAAGATTCTCATCCCAGTGACAATCAGTAACAACACCTCAAAATCCGCAGGTCCAAGATGATGGACATGAGCAAAGAGCAGAGCTAGAAAAGAACTGCCACAGTAGTTTCAGCTTGCCCATGTGACATCTCGCACAGCTACAAGTGAAAGAAGACAGCAATATTACAGAAGAAGGGCTGTAGAGTTGCAGAGGGAAGCACCTGAGCACTGCAAAGGTTCAGGGACTCGAGAAACTCTACAACAGTTTAAAACATTCAGGAGAAAGAAAGAAAAAAAAAAAAAGAAAAAGAAAAAGGCCTAAGGTTCAAAATGATACACATATTTTAGAAGTCTACAGCAGTATCTGGGGGACCTTACAGGGACATTTGTTGAAAGTGAATTTACTTTATTCGCATCACTACTTGATGTGACATGTGAACTACTCACTGGTTTTTCTTACGGCTGACTGAAATTCAAAGCAAAAGTTTTCAGCTAGCACTGATGCAAGCAAGATGCATACCAAGATACAGTGATCCATTTGGATTGCAGGGGCACATGGAGGTTCCTTAGCAGGATCAGAAGAGCTACTTATCATACATAACCAACATGACTAAAAGATAGAAACTTGTCAAACACAGACACAATTGTTATAAATTCTGAGTCAATTTAGCTTTATGAGATTTATTTATGGGGTCAATAAAAGGCAAGTAAAGAGCACTGGGTGCACAGGGAGACTGGGCTCCTCCAACACACACACAAGTTACATCAGGCAGCTGTTTTTTATGCTCCTAGGCTAATACATATTCATTACTACTCCTAGAAAAGGCAGGGTTATTATAACTCGTTCCCGGAATCTGAACCCTCCCACTGGCACATGCGTATCAGTCTCCAGTGGTCCCTCTAGGGGTCTCTCGTGCTGAAGGCTCGTAGTCTTCCTCCCAGGCTTAATCCTTGTCCTTCTCCTTTGTCCATCTTGGCCGGATATCAGAGACTTGCGCAGCATCCCATGCAAGCTTTGTCTTTTAATCATCCTTCAGCTTTCTCCTTCTCCTTAATCTCTTGGGTGGATATCAGAGACTTGCGTAGTGTCCCATGCAATAGTCACAATAGTTAGCAGTTATTCTGAACCCCTTTGTTCTCTTATCCCCACATATCAGAGACTCAAGGTTTACCCTTCAAGCCCTCTATTGACACGAATTGCTGAAACATTCCTTACACAATGAAAAAGCTATATATTTAGTTCCATAGATAAATTATTGAATGATCAGCTTTAGAACAGCAAGCTACTAATAAATGCAGTCTTTCCTTCCCATGTGTACAAATCAGTGTTTCTAAATTGCACTTGCAAATATTTGCATGTGCATGCACAAGTTCCTGAATTAGTTGACTTCCTGTTTTTTTTTCAGAACTGTGCTAGAGGCTTATGTTTGAAATGTTGATGCCATGAAGTTGGGAAAAGTTACGAACTTCCTGGCATTAATTTAGCTAACTACAATGATCACAAGTTTTTCTAAGCTCCAGCAAAATCAATGGATTTTTGCAATTCTTTTGCTTTTAGAAATATGCTAGCTAAAACAGTGGGAGCTTTCTGCTTTTGCAACATGGTGATTGCATTTCATTGCTCACAGCAAATTTGAAATATTATGAATGTTATTTAAAGGAGGAAATCAATAATGACTTAGACTCTTGGCCTCTTCAGTGAATTGTCAGGATTATTTTGGAGGCTTATTACATTGGCAGGAGTGCTTAGCAAATCTAGCAAAATATGCACAGAGCTTTCTCACTACAATTTGTTTTTTTTTTCAAACAGATGCCAGTTCTGTGCTGTTATAATTATATTCTGATGTATTACTTTGCTAATGAGAGGTCTGCCTAACCTGCAGCTTCTGCAAAACAAAAAGGGAGGTACAAAATGTTGGGTTTCTTTATTATTTTAAGTCAAGGCATACTGGTACCAAGAATGCCTACATATGGATTTAGGAGCTAACAAAGAGCAGCAGAAAAAGGAAGACTGGTTGCATTAGCAAAGTATACATACTTCTTCTATCTAGAACTGTACAGTTGTCCCTCTTTCAGCACCCCATGAGTAAACTTGGACAGATCCTTCACTATGCAACCCTAAGATGCCCTAAATCCCTTTCTGAAAGAAAGAAGTGGCAGATGATAGGTGTTTCCACATGGCCTAGAAGGAGGTTTGCAGTTCGCTTGCCATCTCTATCATACTAGCATTTTTATTAGACTTACTGCCAGACCTGTGATGTAGGGCTTATGGAAGAGACTGGAAAGCAAATAGCCTATAATGTCATCAGATTAAATGTACTAGCACATCTTTTTGACAGGTGACAGAAACCTTTTCTGCAATCAGCAGTACCTATTTTTGAATGTCTTATTACTTTCTAAAGGTCATAAAAGTTTAGAAGATAGAGTTAAAATTTCTGAAACATCTTAAGTTAGTTGCATTCAAGTAAAACTGACAAATACTCCTTTTATAAGGTAAAGAAAAGCTATTTTATGTCTTTGAGGTCAACATATTTTCTTTCAACAATGTGGAAAATCAGTTTAGGTTAATGGCAGTAGTAATTATGTAAATGATTTATATAACATATAATATTTGAAACCCTGAATGAATGAATCTGACTGAATGAGGGAAAGCTCAAAATTCAGCTTCTTTCTTCAGCAGTAGAGCTGACATATTCTTATCTAGGCTATTAGTGGTATCTTGGAGCCCTCTAGCTCACAGCTCTTTCAAGATATTTTGTGATCTATTACAGCACTGCTAATTGTGTTTTGAAACATTGATTTTAGGAAAGAGATGGAGTGTGCTACATTAGAAAGCATTTGAGCCTTGGCAAAAATATACTGCATGTACTGGAAAGGCAGTCAAGATTGACTTGTACTTGTACCCCATGGGGAAAGCATAAACACTTGTTAATTATAGAGGAAGCTAACCACCAAGGTGGCTGGGAATACAAATTCATATTTCCAAACAAAGAAAACTAAACATTTACTTACACAACCCTGCTAGAGAAACGGCTCTGCAGATCTCTCTGCATTAAATGAGCTATCTCCCAATGGCAAACAAACCAGGATCAGCCCACTGCCACTCAGAGCAGCAGGAAGGAGAAAGGCTGATTAAGTGGCCAAGTGTAACCTGTCTTCTTGTGGCCAGCTCATTCACCACCCTTTGCACCATGGGGGGGCCACACTGCCATGTCCTGGCTTCACCAAGATACGCACGAGCTGTTGAGGTTTCCTGCAGGCTTTGTATTTCATACTGTTCTCTCCAGTAAGAGAATATGCAAAGTGAACTAGGGTGGAAGGAAACCTTTTCAATAATCTTCAGTCTGTATTCAAGGGAGGACTATGGTAACGCATTCATTGCTCTTAGCTGCCACCCCGAGAATCCTTCACAGGAGAGCAAGGACCCAGCAGAGCTCATACCCACATCATAGCCAGCACACCACATGGATGAGACCACTGCATTTCAGAGGAAAGGGGAGTTTCTCACATGAGCACAAGACCTCCTGTTGGTCCCAGGGTCAGAGAAAGGCCAGGCCAATTATACATGCTACTATAGACATAAGCAGGATATCCGAGGCCTGTATGAGAAACAATAGCAACATCTTGACCTCCACCCTTGCTCACTAATTCACAGCTGCTGAAAATACCCAAAATATAGACCTGAATCCAGTTTCCCTTCAGGCAGAGCAGTAAATACTAAAATCGTTGTGTCTAGTGCTGTCCTTTGCATATGCAGTTCTTTTTCCACAGGATTTTTACTCGTAACAGGAAACTCATAAGAATATGAAGCAACTTGTCTGATAGCTGCTGAAGTGCTGTTTCTAGTGACAATCTATACAGCTATGTTAGAAGCAGTAAGGAAAGAAACTCTGCTGTGCCTCTTTGATCGTAACTGGAATATAAATAACTGTTAGTGCTAGCCAGATACGTTCTGCACAGTGGATGTAAATTAAGATCAAGAAAATGCTGGGCTTTGAGCATATGAGGAACAAACACTATCCTGTTACTTCTAGAACAGAAAAAGAAGGCATTGGAATCAACCTCTTTGACAAATTATCCTGTGTTGTGTTATATGATAAGTGAAAATATGGGGGTAGGGGGAGAACTCTCAGGCTTAGTGTGTGGATGTCTCTGTATAGTTGTTTGTTTCTTATTTATACTATTCATGAAGGATTGTAGAGCATAATATTAGTGCAGCTAGACAAAGGGAAGCTTTACTGCATTAGCACATGTCTTAGCATGCTATCTGCACTGAACAGAAGTGAGTTTGACATACTGGGTGAATGAAAACCTGTTGCACTAGCTTGTATTGTGGCTGGTAGGTGGAATGGGCAAATGCATTAGCTTGAAATGACAATGGGAAAACTAGATCTGTGAAACTCATGTGAAAAGTCACCCGGTTTAATATATATGTTCAGAATGAGCCAGGCAGGGCAGCTGAGAGTAGCAAGAAATGTATTCCCCACCTCCCAGTTTCTTTTTATAAAACAAACAAAAACAACAACAACAACAACAACAACAAAATGTATTCCTATTGATTAAAAATGGAGATGAGGGAGTAGGGACAGGTGAGAGAACCCAAGGAAGGAATGAGGGAAATAAATAAAGGTCAAAGACTAAAGCAAATGATTCTCAAAGGTTTGCACAGATGGAAAGGATGAAAGGAAGTTTTCCCAAGGTCCAGCTGAAAAATTATGTCTCTAAAAGGAAACCTGACTGGAGTGGAAAGATTATGGGTCAAAATACAAGAGCACTGTCAATAATTCATTTCATTGTCCTGTACTTTGTTTTCAAAAATGTAAAACCTTATTTTCTCTTTGATGGAGTAAAGCAAACAGATTTCTTTTATCCCTAAGTGTCATCTATTGAAAAAGCCAACTCTGAATGAGGTGACAAGCAAAAAGGTCCCCCATTATTCTGAGCAGTGAGTTGAACAGAGTGAATAGGCAAATTCACAGAGGGTTTTTCATTCAGCAAACACTGAGAAAGCCTAGAAAATTGGGGCACACATTTCACACTCCTTTACAAAGGCCTATTTGGAGCTGGGAATGCTGACAGTCATGCTGTCAAAAGAAATCCCTTTTGGCAGCTGATAGCCAGCACAGACTTGAAGAGTTCCACAACATTTATGAACCCCCCAGAATTAAATACATTCAATGCCCATCAGAACCAAAATACATTTCTCTGAGCTACAGCCAGATACAACTGAGCAAAGTCCATCTAATTGACAGCATCTGCAGGAAAAAAAGGCCATAAATCACCATCTACTTTTCTTATACTTATCATCAGTATCTGTAGGTATCCTTCTGTAAGAGGTATATACCAGCTCCCCACTGTTACCTCTTATGTGAACATAATGGAGCATGGATTTAGTTCCCTTCCAAACCACAAGTGACTTCATGCACTATGAGTACACAAATGATAATATGGTTCTGAACAACAAAATGCTACATAAATAAAGGACGTCAAATAAGCAAAGAGAAAATTAGCAATGCGTCCTTCTAACATTAAGGAGAAGCTTATATTGATAGCATCACCTTTTGAGTACAGCATATCTTAAATATCCACTAAGATTTTCAGACCTTGTATTTGACATAGCATATTGGCAAGATTGTGGTAGCAGTGAGGGGGAGGCTGCAGGGGTGGCCTCTATGAGATGAGACCAGGGGTTGCCCTCATGTTGGACAGAGCCAGTTCCAGCTGGCTCCAAAGGGACCCATAACAGGACACAACTGAGCCCATCAGCAGTGCTGGTGGTACCACTGGGAAAACTGCTAATAAAGGGTAAAAAGTGCTGTGCAGTAGCTGGGAAGGAGAGAAAAGAGTGAGAAAAAATGTGAGAGAAGCAGCCCTGCAGTCCCCACGGTGAGTGCAGCAGGAGGGCAGGAGGTGCTCCAGGCAGGCAGCAGCAGTTCCCCTGCAGCCTGTGGAGAGGCCCCTGGTGGAGCAGGCTGTCCCCCTGCAGCCCATGGGTCCCACATGGAGCAGATCTCCACGCTGCAGCCCCCCCCATGGGAGAAGGAGCCCACGTGGAGCAGGTGGATGTGGCCTGGAGGAGGCTGCAGCTTGTGGAAAACCCACAGCAGAGCAGGATTTCTGGCAGGAACTGCATGCATCCCATGGGGTACCCATGCTGAAGCAGTGTGCTTCTGAAGAACTGTGCTCTGTGGAGAGGATTCACTCTTGAAGAATTGCAGCCCATGCAAAGGACCCATATCAGAGCTGCTCATGAAGAACTGTAGGTCATTGGAGCAACTCTACTGGAGCAGGGGAAGTGTGAAGTAGGAACATCAGAGACAAAATGTTATGAGCTGACCACAGCCACCATTCCCCATCCCCCTGAGACACTCAACAAGGGAAAGGTAGAAGAGCAGGGAGTTGAGAAGTGAAGTTGATGTTTGAAAGCAGGTAAGGGGAAGGTATTTTTAATTTTGTCTTTGTTTCTCACCATTCCACTCTGTTTTTTGACTGGCAGCAGACTAAATTAATCTTCCCCAAGTCGAGTCTCTTTTGCCTGAGGTGGTAATTGGTAAGCAATCTCCCTGTCCTTATCTTGGCCCCCAAGCTTTTTCATATTATTTTCTCCCTATGTCCTGTTGAGGGCGATAGTGAGAGAGCAGCCGTGTGGATGACTGGCAGCAAGGACATACCCACCACACATTTATAATATAATACAGAAGAAAAAATAATAATATTATTGAAAAAATACTGGCTAAGCACTAACATTGCCACCTTTTCATCGTTCATTCTTCTACATATTTTAAAAGCTATTAAATGGTAATAACAAGATTATGTGGTTTAAATTTTCCATCACTGCTTTGCAGTAGGAATTGGTCACAGTTTCTATTACCACCACATAAAGTCATAATTTAAAACTTGGTACCAAGAGGAAAAAAGCCTGAACTCATACTGCATCCCAACAGCAACTTGGTTCTCCAAGCTAATTTTTAATGTGGTCTGTAGACAGTCCAGTAGTCATTCATTCTTTGGGTTATCAGTCAGGGAAATGAGTCTAGGGCTAGATTAGGCATCCACCAAAAGTCATCACTATTGCACAGAAATAAATCCCAAATACGTTGTTTGTTTTTTGTTGTTGTTGTTGTTTTTTTGTTTGTTTGTTTGTTTTTATTATTATTCTAAAAGTGGTTTAATGATAAAGCCCCAGAAATATCAGCTGTGGGGTGATTATTTCTTCACACCATTAAAGAAACCACAAAAGTCCTATGAAAGTTGGAAGCATTGCCCAGAAGGAAGACTTTGCTTTCAAGTGAACTTCATAGGTTCAGGGAATTTGAACTGAGCACAGCATTTGATGCATTAATTGAAGCACTTGTCAAATGTAACATTTTTAGTGCATGATGATGTCTTCATTAATCATGATGATACTACACATATGATAGCCAAAATGGAAAAAAAAAAAAAAAAGCTGAAGAGACCAGATTGCAATTACTCCAGACTCCTCACAGGAGGGAAGAGCTTGAGAATTTGGGCTTTATGCTTTCCACTTTACAGGAAGCTAAAAAATACAGTGCCATGTCCTAATTTTAGAAGTGCTTTTTGAGCTCCTGCTGCTATTGTCTTTGGCAAGCATGGTTCCAAAGTTACACTGTGCAACTGTCTACTTATTCATATTTGGTAACATTACAGCAGGCAATCAAGGTAAAATTAATTTGAGTTTTTGCACATAAGAGAGGCTGAATCTTTTCTTCCTCCAGCAGAAATATGATTAAGTTTTTCTGTTTCATTTTGTCCTACAAACAGGAGATATCCATAACTTATAGCAGCATAAAGGCTTGGCCTTTTAACATTCTGATAAAACAGCCATTTGAAGAACGGTCTCCATTTCTCCAGCCCATTGAAGAGATGCTCTGCTTTTCCCAGTGGGTCCTTTGACTCTTCAAACTCACTCTCAGTTTAGTTGCTTACCTAATATGACATTGATGTTTTCATTTATCTCATTTGCGCGAAGTGAAAGGTCTTGTCAATAGGGATTTGGTACATCTCAAAGTTTCAGTGAGACTTCTTTTCCTTTTTAATGAAATCATTTCCTAATACTCAGTCTTTTTATAGTGTCACGTTGAGCTGACAAGAAATTGTTTCTTTTCAAGGTTTCAGAGATTTTTCCCAAGGTAGCTACAACTCAATCAACACAGAAAATGGTCTTGCAAAATGTTTTTGCAATTTTAAAGGGCTGTAGGTCTCAGTAGCTCCTTACTATAATGTTAAGAGGTGACTCAGAATCTGTAGCTGGAGTGTGCCAGATTTAATTATGAAAGAACTTAACACAGGTCAACAAACTTCTGTTAAAGGTTAGCTTGTTCCAAAAAGCTTTGTAAAAAGCATTTCAGCTGAAACATAGAACGTTTTCAAATGGCTTGAGAAGGAAGTTATCTCCTAAAGTATGCAGATACCATGTTACTTACTGGGAAACAGATGCAGCTGTAGAAACAGGGAGTCTTGAGGGGGTAATTAGCCTCTGTGTTCAACATTATCATGGAAAAAGCTGCTGACTGGTGCCATTTCACACTCCCGTGAGAGAGAGTAAGCACCAGCATGGAAGTTACTAATGACTCTCCTGGGAGCACTGAAGGCTTGTTGCACAGTGTTACTATGGGGGGGTGAGAGGTGGGATATCATGGCTTTCAGGGAGAAGGGCATGCTATCTGCATCTATACCAGCCAGACGACTGCCCCAAGGCAAAGACCAGAAGGGAGCAAAGGGCAAGGGAAAAGAGGATGCTCTGCCTGGAACACCATGTGGTTGTCTTGCACGCCCCAAACTATCTTTGCATGTCATACATTTTAAACCTAAAGACATTTTAACCGAACACTGTCAATGTAGGCAAGAGTATTTACTAAAAGATTTGATGATTTATTTAAGATCATATCCTTGCAGAAAACATTTGTGCTTCACCATTCTCCAAAATACCTTGTAATATTTTACTGACTGATAAGGCATGGAAGTGTTCTTACCTCAGTCACAAATACATCAAACTGAGGAACAGAAAACCTCACGATCCTAAATACAGAAATCTGTGTAGGATCTTGCCTATTTCATGTGGTAATGCCCTGATGCATGCCATATCCTTCCAGCCACCCTGGAGCCATTTCTCTCTGTATGAGTAGATGCAGCTATGCCTTTGTTCTTTGCAGAAACCCGCCCTTTGCAGTTCTAAAGCAGACAAGGAAGGGGCCCTGAAACCTAAGGAATAAAAGGCTTGTATAAGCTTATGGCACTAACAACATGTTTCAGCAGGAATGAGTTATTTCAGCATAAAGTTCTGTTCTTTATTTACAGAGTGTGATCCTAGTGATGATTTTAGCAAATTGTTTTAGTCCAGCTCTAATTTAGAACTCCTCCTCTGCTAGGGAAAACCCCTAGGAAGAAAATTTTTCAGCTTCTTATGACATAAATGGTCTTTCTCCAGGAGGCAAAGTGGGAAGAAAAGGAAAATATCTTGACAGCTTTAGTAAATACATATTTGGTTACAAATTAAGTTAAACTCAAACTATGGAATTCACATGGACAAATAATCTCAGGTCTGAAAATCAGGGGTGCAGAAGATGCAGGACATAATTCAGTTATGGCTTTGAAAGCTCAGTGTTATATATCAGAGGTTGATCACCCACCACATCCCAAGCAGTGTCAGAAACTACCTGGAAGGCTGGTCCCATTGCCACCATCAGATCCTAGCTCTCACCACACAAATGAAAGGAGAGCTCAGAAGCTGTAACTTAAAATGGAGACTGTCTGTAATGCCTACTTGTCCTGGGAGGTAAAGGATTCTTTGGTTTCCCTAATTTCTGGGGGAATAGATGGAAATGGTGATGCCCCAGAACACAGTCTCCAAACCGAGGTCTGGCACCTGTGAAGCAACATAAATGATAAATGACAGGCCAAATGATAGGTAGACATAAATGTTAAGCCAAAGCACTGTTTTATCTCCCCATTTTGTTTAAGACAAAAGAGAAGCTATCATCAGATCTTTATTGTGATATAAACACATGCCTCATCAGTGCTCTGACAGATGGTACTGCTTGAGCATAGACAGTAGTTAAACTGGCTGTGATTATACGAATAGTCAGACATGGCAAATGGTCTTTTGCATTCTTCCAACACATACAGACTGCTTCTTTGCTGAAAAACTCATATGTTAAAATAAAATGTATGTCAATTTGCTGTCTGGATTTTCCATCTAATCAAATCTGGAAATAATGGGAAGTGCTTTTCCACTCAAGATAACTGAAATACTTTCATTCATTCATTGCAACAACTCACAGAAACAGACAAGATTATTTTTGAGAGATTTTGGTTCATACTCTCAGAAAACGGCTTGGGAAGATATTTAGCAAATTGGAAGACTCCGTTCATTTTGGCCACTGAGTCAGAGAGGAGAACGAGAACAATCTGTTTTACTATGTTCCTGCATTCTCATTAGGGGCCAGATGCTTCCCAGAAATGTACACAGGCAGTTCTTACTGAAGCCAGTGGGATTGCCTGCATCCAGGGGCAGATGTTCTCCCATTTTAGAAATGGGAGACTGAGGGAGAGGGAGCCATATTTGAATATGCTAAGTGGGAGTAGAATTAAAGTCCAAGCAATGTTCAACAGAATTCAACAGAGTTGCCTAATTTGTTCTGGTTTTGCATGAACATTGGGAGTGCTACTTAAGTACATGTCAGCTGTCTGTCCCTAGGATAGATGGCTGCTTTCATCATTATTCAATCTAAGAAAAAAATAAAAATAAAAAATAATAATTAAAAAAAAAAAAAAAACACACTAATCAAATCAGAGAGAGAAAAGAACAAAATACTAGAAGAAAAGTCACTTCCCTTCTGTTTGGGTGTAGAGCAGGTTTTCTCAGTCTTCTTTTAGTAATTTTTTTTTTTTACACTCTCTCAATCTTTTTAATGAAACAGAGGTAGGATTTAATCATAACAATCCACAAATTCATTTGATTTTCACAGAGGAATTATTTCCCAAATATTTCTATCCTGGTTGCTACA
Organism: Anas platyrhynchos; assembly: GCF_047663525.1. Classification (NCBI taxonomy): domain Eukaryota; kingdom Metazoa; phylum Chordata; class Aves; order Anseriformes; family Anatidae; genus Anas; species Anas platyrhynchos. The sequence goes on from NC_092587.1 coordinate 129,338,013, forward strand.
GACTTTATTGGTCCCAAGCATAAGCAGCAAGGCAGACTCCAACCACCTTGGTTTCTTGCCCTTTCTCTAAGGGCACCAAGCTTTCTGAGGTCACTTGGCTGTATGGCTGCATACATTTTTGCCCATTATCCCTTATAGCACAAAGTATGTTTTTTGATGGAGATCAAAAAATAACACGGACATTTCCAGAACTACATGGATAGCTACCATTTTCAAAAATGCCACCTTCTTTCTTGTTTGTTAAATGAGGAGAGCTTCTGCTTCTTCTGAGCAGAAGAGGTGGTAGACAGAAGAAGGTAATTCTCAGAGGGTAACAAAGAATTCCCTTCAACCTCATCTGAAAAAAAAAAAAAAAAAAAAAAAAAAGCTATGAAGATCAGTAATATTAAGAGCCAATAACAAGCATCTGTTTAGAAACTTGAAAAAGTATTTTATATACGCAACAGAAAGAACAAAAGGGAATGGATGGACAAGGAGACATATTCATGCTGTTCATATCATAACCAAGAGTTGAACCCTGAAGAGCAGGCAGATTCAGATCATCTGGTTAGAAGGAGTCGCTCTACTGTGTGCAGACAGATATGGTGTTTTGAATATTTATATAGAAAAATTTGTTACAGGCTGCAAGGAATCACATTCCAACTTTTGAAGAATCATGGGATTTACATTATCCATTAGGTCACATCACAGCCTACGGAATGATCACTACAGAAATCAGAGGGGAAACAAAAGAACTGAAATACTCCTCTGAAAACCACACTAGCAATACAGATGTCACAGGTGATGTTTGTTCCACACAATATATCCAAACTATCTTTGTGGTAAGGATTCTCAAAATAGTGTCTCCATTATGTTTCTTTGTATATAAAGTGACTTAGAAAGCATTCCTGCGCTTTCTGTTACATTTTTTTTGTTACATTGACAATAAATGTTTGAGTGTTAGCTAGTTCTGTGGTGTTTCTCGTCCTTCAGAACTTAATAGCATCTACATCTGATTCTGCATAATGTTTTCTGGGAAAACATAAAGGAAGCCCAAAAAAATCCTTTTTCTATGCAACAACATAGATTTCGTTTTGAAGAAATACACAAGAAGCTGCAGAAACTACGTTTCAATAACCCAGTTATATGATGTCTAAAAACCAGCTTTTGAAGGATAAAGCCAGATAGCTGAGGTCTTAGGCTGTTCAACATGGTAATGTACCTCATGAATGCCCCTCAGAAGTATAAACATCAGCATGACAGCAGGAAGGTACAGTATAAACAAGGATTTTAAGGGAAACAAGTGACTCACCCTGAAGTCTTCAGAATTATACTAAGAGTAATCAGTCTTCTGAACCTGAATATAACAAGTCATCTTCTAAAACCTAGAGGCCATTTGTGAATGTAAGATCTGCCACCCATCAGATACAGTTTTCAGTGGACCATGCCAAATGAAATCCAACATGTCATTTCCTAAAGGAATGTGAAATAATGCAGTCTATTACAATGTAATATAAAGCAATACACAGGAAAAATACTAGGGAGGCTATGAGATGATGTCCTTCACTGCCCATGCTAGAACAAATCTCATGTACTATTCAGGATGAAAAAACAATTTCTGGTAGCTTGTCTTATTTATCAAATATATTCCCCTCTTGTCTCCAGACTTGCCTCCCAAAGGCCTGGCATCTCAGCCCTTAATCATGTGTAGAGGGTAGCAAGGTCCCTAGATGAATGTAATGTGTGCAGCCCTTCTTCAGTAGGATGACTGATCACTAACCAAGATATTTCAAGCAAAGTGTATCGACATGTTATAAACAAATGTGTTTGTTTGTTTGTTTGTTTCCAGGTAAATGAGAAAAGTAAAGAGAACAGAATGCAACCTGGAATACATATTCCAACACCACCACTGTTTTACATTACTGGAAAAGTAGCTGGCTTAACTGGTTATAAACTGGACTGTTTCTTTTACTTGTGGCTGTATGCTGAAGGAATAGCAATGCAGTATTTCTTCTGTTTAGAAATTAGTCCTTAGAGTCACCAGATACCTCTCTGAACAGTATAAAACCAGGTGCTTTGCCACAACATTAAGTCTGAGTTTTAATGCTGCCACAGGTGTTAGCAAATTCCCAGGACTTTGTTTACACTGGCCAGAAATTCAAGGTGAGGGAACGCTGAACACATAAATATATGGAGATCATTTACCTTAGCAGAGAGGGAGACAGAAGCAGCAGGCATGGCTGTGAAGGGCAGCTCCCTGCAGCAGGGTCAAGGCCTGCCTCTGCTGGAAGATGCTGCAGCTCCACAGGTGCTGGGAGACCCAACCTCCTATCTTAGTGCTGGTCATGTCTGCCTCCTTGAAACAATCCAGCAAGGATCTTCTGAGCCAGAAAACAAAACAAAACAGCAACAACAAAACACACACAGACACAAAATGTTAAGGAGGGTTTTATCAGTTTAAAAGACCCAGAGTTTAAACAAATGCTGCTTAATTAAAATGTTGTCATGATTTTGATAAGAAATGCTGCCAAAATAGTGTTTAGAGCTGTCCCAGACTGAGAAGCAATTAGAATGGTTGTAGTAAAAGAAAGGTATGTTTCCAATAATTCTCTTTTCTGCTTAATATTACTACTGAATGCCACTTGTGCTGGAATTAAAAGTACACTCGCTCTTCCTCATCGTCTCATGTAAGTGCTTTAAAATTTACAAGGACATGTGGTTAAGATAGGCATTTCAGATTTGTGAGTATTTGAACACGTCATACTTGACAAACAGCATTCTGGAGTACAAAAACTCATAACAAAAAGTCAAGGAAAACCAAACAGCTTTTCTTAAGATTGGAAAAATTCACCCATTTATTTTGCTTGAACCTGAAATTAACTCATGGCTCACATTATCTCCAAAGCTATTCTGACTTTCTGGCATTTATGTCAGCAAGGTAGTGGGTGCACGCCCAGAGGGAAAAGAGAAAGCACAATTCTCATCAGTGCTCACTAATGGAAGGGATCACACTTTATAAGCACACTGAGAAGATGAAAGGTCATTCAAACTTTTGACTTTGAGGCCTTTAATAAGAGCTGGTTAGTATGTGAGTCAGATCAGCATTCAGTGCAACTGCCTCTTATCCTGCTATCATCAATTCACACCCAGCCTTTGAAAGCTGAAGGAAGGAAGACAAATGTTTTGATGCAATCTTCTCTAGCAAGGGCTTTGGGGAAAAGGTTTTAAGCTGTATGGAAAAAAAAAAAAAAAAAGGAAAAAAAAAAAAAAAAAAAGCAGAGCATAGCTGAAAATTCAGAAGGAGCTCAAATTCTTCTAAAGAAGATATTTAATAATACTTGTGAATGTGTACTGGGAAGGACTGAGAAAAATCTCTAGCAGTGAGAATGAGAGAATGAGAAGGGACATAACAAGGAGGGTGGTATGGTCTGGGAAATCAGCAGGAGGGCAGGAGGGCAATAGGGGTCATTTATCTCTGCTGTTCCTGAGCCTTTTTCCAGTCCTTCTGTGTGTGGGTTCCTCCAAACTCCTCCAATACTTTCTCAACATAATCTACACCTTCAAATACCCTCACCCCAGCTGATGGCATACCTCAAATCATGCCACCTTCAGTTTCATGCTGAAAACCAACCATTCTAGCAGACTGCTACACACACTTCGGACTATTTCAGACATTTTCAACTGAAACCCACTTCCCCAAACACAAAAGAAATCCAGAGAAAAGACGTACGAGGAACGGCTGAGGGCACTGGGCCTGTTCAGCCTGGAGAAGAGGAGGCTGAGGGGAGACCTCATCGCAGTCTACAACTTCCTCGTAAGGGGGTGTCGAGAGGCAGGAGACCTTTTCTCCATTAACACCAGCGACAGGACCCGCGAGAACGGGGTTAAGCTGAGGCAGGGGAAATTTAGGCTTGACATCAGGAGGGGGTTCTTCACAGAGAGGGTGGTTGCACACTGGAACAGGCTCCCCAGGGAAGTGGTCACTGCACCGAGTCTGTCTGAATTTAAGAAGAGATTGGACTGTGCACTTAGTCACATGGTCTGAACTTGGGTAGACCTGTGCGGTGTCAAGAGTTGGACTTGATGATCCTTAAGGGTCCCTTCCAACTCAGGATATTCTATGATTCTATGATTCTATCTTTTACACATGGAGGCACTCCATGTGTCCCAAAGGAATCCCAAGATAGACACATTTACAGCCACTTTGTTCTACCAAGGACAAACTAAGCTACAAGAATGTAAGGCAATTCATGCTGCATGGTGTTGGGATCAGGGATTGGTCCCTGTCTGCTTTATTTATCAGCATAAATAGAGGCACTGAGCTCCTTTCCCTGTCCCCAGAGCACATTGACATCTGGAGAGGTCCTGCACTTCATGTGTTAGACCCAGAGTACTTATGGAAACTTTCCCCAGATACAAAGTAAGGTTGAAACAGTAGCAGTGTAAACATCCGACCAAATTATCAGGACTAATTCCTCAGAAAGGAGAGAATACAGGTAGCCTCCATAACCTCCTTAGCTGTAGTCACAGATGAGCTGGAAGTAATCCCACCCCCTCCAGAGAAATACTAGGAACACTCCTGGTTCCTAAAACTACCTCCAGCAAGTTTCATCCTTTGTTAGAGATGCACCCCTGCCTCTGCCTGCACTGTCATTTTCCCACCCAAACCCAGCATCAGACACCTCTGTTCTACATGTGCAAGTGTATCTGCATAACCAAATTTCTTCCCAATGTCAGAGAGGCCAGCAGAGATGTGCAGTGGTCAGAAAATGACACCTACCTTAAGACTTGCCATTCACAAGAACTGCACATTATAGCTATCCTGCTATCTCATGGGCCTGCCAAGTATTAGCATAGGAAAACAGGTCTAGGCCCTCATGTACATAATGCTAGAAGGTCTCCCTCTAAACCTACGCCTCTGAGCGTACATAAAAATGTTCATACACAGAACCCACTGGGATTACCAAAAGCCTCAAGTAAGACTGTTTCTTGCGTAGTTTTAACGATTAAAAACGTTAAATCTGTATTAATCATTATGACCTAATATACTTGACCTTCATCCTGCTTAAATAAAGCCAAGAAAATAAAGGGAGGCAGAAACCAAAGCACAAATCAAGACCTAACTTGGCCAAATATAGGGTTAGTTAATGAAGATGTCATTATAATCAATACTTTAAACTGCGTTAACTCCCAACTTGTTGGTCTGAAAAACAGTGTATATACATTTTTTTTATAGCAGCACGACTGGCTGACAATAAAACACAGAAGATTGGTTTCTAAAGCTTGCCCTCTTCTAGGTGACCATGGAGAATTAAAAAGGATGGACATGCTCACTTGTCTATTGACTGCATGACTTAAAAAGTGTATTTCTCCATGTACAAATTCTGAAGAGGCACAAGAGGCAATTGCTGAAAGAAAAACTGAAAAGAGTATTCACTTATTGTCGGCAGCATGCATCAAAAAAAAAAAAAAAATCAGGATTTTGAAGAGTCTAGAAAAGTTCTGCCTTCTGCAACTGATGGCATAAACTGTGAAATTATTGTTCCTTTACTCATCTATTCAATCTCATGTACAGTCTAGGAACATGAGAGAGACTTATGTCTGACACTGACATGCCATTCAAGTTGCAAAAAATAATGGAACTCGTGTCAGTGCCTATCTACCTCCACTGGTGAATTTCAATGACTGGCATTTCTAAACAGTTCTTGTTAAAACTTCACATTTTCCCATGCAAGGTTAGAAGAGACTCAAAAATAGGTACCATGACTTACACGGTCCCAACAAACGCCCGAAGAGATCACTCTGGTCATTTATTCATGGTGTTAGATCCCATCTGCAGCTAAGCCAGCAAGGACTTTCCTGACTATAAAGGCATGTGAAACATGTTCAGAATGTTAATTCCATGCTTGTCTGAATGTGTATTTTGCTAAATCTGTTTATCAAAAATGTAATTAACTTCTGTCCAGATGGAGTCGGCATCATGTTTGGGGAAAAAAAAAAGTCAACATACCTTTAAAGACAACACAAAAATGACATAATGTATATGTATATCTGGTAAAATAAAAAACAAATCACCTAGAAGACTTGGCTCAGATGATCCACTTGAGAATTTTGGGTACCACATGTTCCATCTTCATAAGTCAAATAAAAATTATGGTCAATTTATGCAGTTAATTAAAAGCAGGAGATTACCGTTATTTATTAAGTAAAAATTCTGAGTGTACAGTAGCAAAAACAGCCTATGAGCTGCTAAATGCTGTCTGGAAAAACTGTCTTAGTTTGTGACCTCATTTTCTCAGGAAATTCATCTTGTGTTGTAATAGTCAAAAAGATCAGTAATACTAACCTAACTGAGCTAGGTTTCAGAGTAGGCATTTTGGATGCTTTAACAACCTGGTTTACAATTTGGTCATGAACAACTGCCCTCTCAGAGAATAATAGACAGAGCTTGTTAATAAATTTCTGGGTTACCATAAAATGGAGATTCCAGAACTAGCTGAACCTGGAACAATGACACAAAACACAATAGCACAAACCTTGTCCCAGATAAAAGACTGATTCAAAGTGTAGTTGCCTAAATGAGAACTCAACTTCTGCCAAAAGCCAACTTCAAGCCCCTAGACTAAAAATGTAGAAATTAAAATGTATAGAAATTTAATTTTTGGTTTTTGAAAACCACCATTTGATGGAGTATTGTTTTCCTTAGGGTGAGAATAAAAAAGAAAACACAGTACTTGAATAGAACATTGAAAGTCAAAAGTGGTGTAAGTGGCTTTAGGGCTTTTGCAGATTTTCAGCTGGTAGTAATGAAAGTTACATTTATGTCTATTGTTGTTTACATAAAGGCAAAATGATTATTTTTTTTTTAATACAGTAAATGCTAATGCTGGCAGATAACAGAGGAATCAAGTTCATAAAGGTGCTAGAAAGGTAGTGTAAATGTTAGCAACTCCCAGAATAGATTAATGGAATAGCTTGACACTGGCTTGTTACCTGGCCACTGGCACAAGTTAGTCTCAAGCATCACACAGCCATAAGAGAATTAACAAGAAGTTTATAACCTCTTTGATCATGACCTAAGCTGAAATAGTTTCCTTATGATTCTATTAATCTCTTTTCCTGTTGTTCTGTTCTATGTAAATATGAAGAACAAATAATGTTCAAGTGTTTTTGTCAACATTCTTCTTGTAATTTAGCAGTTGGCTGGTATCAATATTTGAATAAAGAGAATTAGTTTATTATTTAGAAATCAGTTATAAACCTCATTTCTAGTCAACCCACACCACTTCCTGGAAAGATAACTGGGAGGCAAAAGAACCCTAAAACCACCTTTCCTGTGAGTTAATAATGACCAATGCAGCCTGTTGGGGTAAGGGCAAGGACCTCTGCAGTCTGAAATGACTTGTGTAGTTCTTGAGGACCTGATGCCTATGCATGCTGCACTTATTGTTCAGAAGGTAAGAAGTGAACCCAATGCAAGATCTGTTCTTTATTTTTATCCTGTTCCATGCCCATCTATATTGTTTCCAGCTTTGGCCTCCACACTGTTCATTTTACATGTTGTACAATGCACATTTCTTGCTTTTGTATACAGGGCACCAAGCAGCTATTAAACAATGAGAAAGGAATGTTCAAAGTCTTCTTATGGAAATGAGATGACTACATTGCACTTAATTCAAGATGATTTGTATTTTTCTACATGTTTAACACCCCTATGAAGTCCTAAGAGGAGTTGCTATTTAAATCACAGCAAAATAACAATATACGGCCACAGAGTGAACTGTATGGTAGTATTCAGTTTCCGAAGTAGCAATAAAGACATTTTATTGTGTTAATAAATAGGTCCTGAACTCTTAAAATACTTTCATACGGGGCTATTTTTTTAAGCCTTGAAGTCCCAGAAAGAACTTAGTGTGAACATTAAATGTGAAACGAAATACTCTTTGAAACTAAGGCTACTTTCTTGAGTTAGCTCATTGTCAGGCTGGTGGTAAACAGGAAAATGTCATGATGAAGTTAAAAATTTCAAACTACCTACACTCTTCTTTCCTAAGGATAGATATAGCATCTTTTGCACTTCACAAGAAATGAAGAAGGCTTCCTGGATGTGTTTGTCAACATTAGAACAGCAATTGTCGAAGAGACTTTTCTCAGTTTTCAGTTATTGTACCATTCATATGTTTCATTGTATTACTAAGTAGATTACCAGCATTCTCTTTCAGGCCATTTTAAGCTAATTGTTCCTTTTCTTTTGCAACTAATTGTAGTTGGTTTTTTATCCAATTTCCTTGCGAGTTCTTCAGTCATGCAAAGAGTGAGACAATTTCCTTGCTAGTACTTCAGATAGGGAACAGCCTTTGGTTACCAAACACCTTCAGTAATTACACCAAGAGTTAACCCATACTGTTGCACTGGCATGATAACCATAGCATCCATTACTATATCTGTTTTACTGTAGAAACCACAGCCTATGTGTTCTGCATGCTAGGCTCTGTTTTGTGCAGGGTTTTTTGTTCCCTTATTTGTTTGTTGTTGGTTTGGTTTGTTGTGTTTGGTGTATGTTTATTTGTTTGTTTGTTTGTTTGTTTTGGGGGGAGGCAGTTGCATTTATTTAGGCAGAAAGTCAAGGTATCTGACAAATGATATTAACCATCTGGTTTTAAGATGCACTGATTTCCCAGAAGACTGTTGTGAAAGTAACCTAACTGGATCTCACATTTCAACAAATGAAGAGCAGAGCACCTGCCCAGCCGATTTTGTATCTGACATTGCTGTCAAGCACATAAGTTCATAGACCATACATTAATAATAAGGAGGCTTCAGTAGGCTACTGTTTGTCACTATTGGTGTAAAAACTGTGAAACGGGAAAGTTCTTTTGTGTCCATTGACACAATGATCACATGACCCATCTAATCCTGGCTGTAGTGTCTTCACAAAAGATTGTGAAGTATTTGTATTCAAACCAGTGACTGAACATGCTTCTGAAGACTTTAGGGAGAAACTATTGTTTTTATTAGAAGTTTGCTTGGGATTTTTGCAGCTGAACTGAATAGAAAAGACAACAAAATGTGTAAAACCACTAGGGACCCATAAAGCCACACATAAGGCCTAAAGCGGATAGACAGACAAAAGATGCTACTTTACACATGTAAAAATAAATGATGGAAAAATTACTAGCATATATCAGCAAAAAGAGATTGGATTTCTCCTGCACATCAGTCATTTGAGGCATGATTGATTGTTTGCCTAAAGAAGATGACTTGAGTCATTACAGACAGCTTGTAACATGAATTTCACTAATGTATATTATTTCAATGAACTCACTGAGGAAAACAAACTTTAAGTAAAAGAAACCAGAAAGGTCAGAGAGTTCCCAGTAGTGACTGAACTGATCTCCTTAAACAGTCTATACGTCTAGCCCAAAAGCTCTTTATTCACAAAGTCCTTGCTGCTGAGACAAGCCCCTTACTGACACTGCTATGACAGTGCAGCCAGAACATGATATATCTAAGAGAGGGTCAGTAAGCCTGGGCTGCAATTAAGCCCCGCTGGCCATGTTCCTACTGCCAAACAAAAAAGTTGAGGAGCAATCCCTGACAACAATATTAAGTGGCAGTGGCTAGCTCACAGCCATGCTGCCAACACGTACAGAATTTCTCAGTCAGTTGGAGTGCTCCAAAATAGAGCAAGGTAACAGTCAGATAGAGATCCAGTGCTCAGGGTCACCCTTTCAACTACTTCTATTTAACTGCATAGACATGGGCATTGTAATACTCCAAAGTCCCATATCTGACTGATCTATATGTGCTATTTGCTTTACAGACCTTCAAGATGGCCGTTAGACAACCAGTTCACAGTCTGTGATGTACATCACACAACATTATCAGAAAGGCTTTATCGGCTTATCCCTCTTCAAAGAGAGGTTCTGTGATGTTCACTCATTGCTGAAGTCTGATCTGAAAGCTTTTTTTTTTTTTTTTCCTTCTGAACTCTGATGTTTCCATTCAACTTAGCATTACATGGTACTTGCGAGGTGATGACATAAATTAATAACACTCTTCTCGGCCATAGTCTGATTCCCAGCACACCATCTCCCCAGATCCTATTATGTAGATAAAGGCATATTATTATTTATAGTTAAGCAAATTCATCTACTTCTACAATTTGAATTAAGAGCGGTCTAAATAATTAGACCATTACCGTTTCCCTAACGATCTAATCTGTTTTGAGTGTAAACACAAGAGAGTGAAAGTAGGTCAGTCTTGGTTTCATCGATTTTTAATGACAAAACATGAAATACCCTGTAACCTACTTTGTCCTTTCTTTTCAGATCAATATGAAATCAGTAATAGCTTTACTTTTAGCAAACAGGGATTTTGTTCATTAAAATATTTTGCTGCTCCAGCCTTGATCTTACTGAATACATTAAGAAGTAGGTCACTTGACAGGTCTTTTCTTTTTCTTTTTAATTGAAATCAATGAAGCTGACCCTGGCAGGTAAAACTAATTAGATCATTAAAGAAGTAGCAGTAGTTTTGATGATGAGATATCTTCTATTCAACTAGGAGTTCTTTCTAAAGAAAAGGAGTTTGAATTCAGTTTATAGGAGAAGTTGTTCCTGAACAAATTTGTTTTATGAACTCTGAGGAAAATATCACAGTACTTGAAATTCAACCTTTTGTTGTCATCAGCATTGCCAGAAAGATGAATATTGACTCTAGTGGTTCTTGTCCACTGACATAAGCAGAGGCAAATCCACAAGGAGTATTTGGGAGTTAGGCTTCTCGTGACTGAAGTTAAAAGCCTCACATGTACAGATCAGGCAGCCCGTCAGCTGTGGAATTCTTCAAAAAGCCTTCAAGGTCATGCAAAAATAATGTGACTTCAGTATGAGCTTTAGATTGACTGAATCAACAGGTGATGCATGAAACTGATCATCACAGTGGTAGCAACTCGTTTTATACTTCAGCAAAAATAATCCAACAAATACAGACCCATCAGGAAAATTTGTATTGGTCACCTCAGGTATGGGGAGGATAACCATGTGTATAAAAATCATAACTTGTTTTACAGTGAAGGGATTTTCCCTATTTCTTAAAGGAGCCTGTAATTACACACTCGTTTATGAAAAATTAGCTCATCATGTAAGAGAGCTGCTGTTAGTGGAATTAAATGCATCATTTTAAGTAAACAGCTACAATAACATTGGCACAAAACCCAAACACATTTCAAAGATAAATAATTATATAAAATAAAATTAAATTAAGATAGTTTATGACTAGCTTTAGAAATGTGTTCCTGCTAGCAGTTATAAAACACATAGCCACAATACAGAAAAATCAAAGGAAAACACACACACACACAAAAAGGCAGGAATGGGTTCAAAGTGAATACACTATTAAAAATGAGACAGAAGAAAAACTGAAAAATCAGATATGCTTTTGTAGTAAAGTATGCATTATGAAAAGACTGCCAAATATAAGGTACATATTTATTCTGTCTTGAGTAATCGAAAAGCAGCATCTACCTCAAGGAGATATTTTGCTAGTCACATAATCAGCATGGGATTTAAAAGCAGAATTCATGTGTCTGAACGCAGGTACCTAATGCCATAAAACCAATAGCTGGGTGACATCAAATAGGAACTCTTAGGAAGAGTCAACTTTCTGGAATGGCCCCTGGGTGCCAGGTGGAATCTTCTGCAGTACTGCAAATTGCATATGACACCTGCACCTATGTGTGGACACCCAATCCACTTCTGAAAGGCAACATGGAGCACTTTGAGTAGGATTTGGCTTGCAGTGTATAATTTCTAAATATGAGCTGTGTGTCTAAGCTCCCATTACAGTCCATGGAGACCTAATCAAGACAACTGGAGCCTGAAAAGTAGTTCAACTCACCCTAAAGCAGACACCTATATCTGGATAGTTGAATATCTCCCAAATTCCCCAGGCTGCAATGCCTGTATAGGCAAATAGATGGAGGCAGGGGGGCAGGAAAGGACACTGCTTAAAAGAGTTTGAAACTCTCTATCATGTTGCTTTTTATTACTTGGTATGATAATTACATTTGTTTATGAAAGGAAGATGTGGGAAACTGTATTTTTTGGAAACCTTGACCTAGCCCAGCCAGAAACATGTGCAATACCCAGAGGCTCATTAGCTCTCATCAGAACAACACATCATGCTACAAAAGGACATAAACGTCCAGCTGAATCACACCCCAATGCTTTCTCTGGAGAACTGTGATTGATGCTAGTGCAGAGCCAAGACAGCTAACTCAAAGCCCATGAAAGTACATCTGTGTTAGTACTCCAAAGGAGGAGGAAGAGAAATAAATCTCTAAATACTCTACTTAAATACCAAGCAAAGTTATGGTCTCCATAAATATTTAATAAAAGTCATCAATTAGAAATGCCTCTTCATTTCTACCCACATCTGAATCTGTAAGGTTTTATTTTGGAAAATTAAATCTACCTGCTCCAGGAAGGTGGATTGCTCCCTGACGACCAGTGAATGAACTTGGCAGGCAGTGGTCACTGGGGCATGTCGGTGCTGGGAATGCTCTCTGATGTGTGAATCCTCTTGCTCTTACAGGAAAAAGTAGTCTAAAATGTCAGAAGGCTTATTAAATAGTAACTTTAAGTCTTTGCTGTAGAACAAGCATGAAATTCCCACTGAAGTAAGAGTTGTGTTTTTGGTCTATCCAGGGGCTGAATTTGGCCCAAGGCTCTTCAGAAGTTTTAACCAATGGTTATAAAAGATTTTATGCTGCAGAGTATAAAAAACTCCTACTTAGATTTCTTCAAACTACAGGCAGTTGCTATGCGTTTAACCTGAATTTTGGTCCTCAGAAATACAATCAATTTTTTCCATTCATCATTTCCTCTATGACTGCAATTTTCAAAATCTGTTTCACTTGCCTACCATTTTTGGTGATATTCTGGACATGCATGTGTTTCAGGACCTCTCCTAGGCCCCAAAGTACAGGTTTAGGCAATTCTAGGATTTGAATTCTGAATATGTGCAGCTAACGTGGTGCTCACTATTCAGAAATACCCGCTAGTTTCAAAATGATTCAGAGTACATCAAGCAGTTACACTTCAGAGTCACACTTTTAAATACAAGTAAGTATTTAGATCACGCTGTTACCTGTTATTTGTATTAACAATTATTATTTATTTATGGAGTCCATGGAAAACGAACCAAGATAAAAAGCCTTCTTTCCAACTCAAGACCTTCCTCTTCTATTTCTTCAAAATAATTTTTTGTTTTGTTTTACCATTTAAGAAATACTGGAAATCTAATTTCTCAGTCTGTGACAAACATGAAATTATCATACTGCCTATTTCAGTTTAGGAGGTACAACAAGCTTGCTTCTTGTTTATGCTAGTTATAAGCAGAGTGAGAAGTTTATGAAGTCTTTGAAAGCTCTAGAAATTATAATGAGAGCTCTGTGACTGCCTTTGTGCTGGAAAATCATTACCTGCTCCCTTCCCCTGGAACACTTGTGTAACAACCTGTAATGAACCATTCTCTACTTCTTTCTTTCAGCATACAGTTGCTTTAAGGTCTCTCTGATGTGCAACATTATTAAAGACATTGTCTGAAAGCATGACCACCAACAGTTCTGATGTGTCCAAAGAAAAAATATAGCTCCAAAGACCTTTTTCACAGCTAGATAAAGGAACTGCCTTCCCCTCTAATAGGCCCAAATATCCCTTATCTAACAAGGAAACAGCAAAAAACTAGTGACTCTGCTTCTGAGTCACTCCTTTTTACATTAGCAGCTAATTTGATTTTGACATAGAAATGGTAAAAGGAAAAAAAAAAAGTATGTATTCAATGGTACAAAAAAAAGAAACCATCTTTGTTCATACTTTACTCTTCTGCAATATTGATCTTACAGGTGTTGGGCATGAAGATTCTAATATGAATTACTGAACATACATTTTTTGATCCTTCATTCAACATGTGTTGTGCTGCAGAGCTACAGAATCCTTTCATTCATCGGTTGAGTTAGATATATCATCTCTTAGATGCACTCATTCATTTTTCATCTTTAGCTGTAACTTATGCTATTACTGTCTGCAAAAATAAAGTACAGCATGGTAGAACTGGGTAGCCTGTCCATAATGTGAACATATATTATATAAAACAAAGCTTTATATTAATAAAATTATTTAACTATTCTATTGAATAAAATAAATAAACTGTTCCATGTGTTCTGAATGCAGCCCATCAGGCTAAAAGTCTGATTCCAATCTAGGGCTGTGGTGGTGCAGACAAGCACCCATCTCAAAAGAAAACAAAGCCACTGATTTCTTTACAAATATTGATCAAGGCAAAACAAGAGATGGAAAGAGATAATAACGACATTGAATATAATGTTGACTACTTTGAACAAGGCATTTCAACCTTTGCTGGAGAGGGTCCCATGGCGGAGCAGATCTCCACACTGCAGCCCATGGAGGAGCCCCCGGTGGAGCAGGTGGATGTGGCCTGGAGGAGGCTGCGGCCCATGGAGAGCCCCCGCAGGAGCAGGCCCTGGGCCAGAGCTGCAGCCCGTGGAGAGGAGCCCACGCAGGAGCAGGGGGTCTGGGGGGAGCTGCCGCCCGCCCGTGGGGGACCCGTGCTGGAGCAGTTTGCTCCCGGGGGATGGATGGACCCCGTGGTACGGAGCCGTGTGGGAGCAGTGCTTGAAGAGCTGCTGCCTGTGGGCAGCCCACACAGGCTCATTTCAGGAAGGACGGCATCCCATGGGAGTGACCCCACAGGGAGCAGGGGCAGAGTGGGACCATGAAGGAGCAGCGGAGACAAAGATTTAGAGACTGACCATAGCCCCCATTCCCCATTCCCCTGTGCCACTCAGAGGAAGGATGTAGAAGAATCAAAACTGGCATTGCACCTAGGAAGAAGGGACTGGGGGAAGGTGGGCTTAGTTTACTTTTAGTTCTCACTGCCTTACTCTGTTATCAGTAGGCCATCCTTTAAAGTCTTTAATCTCTCTTATGCTGAGTCTCTTTTGCCTGTTATGATAATTGTTGAGTGATGTCCCTGTCCTTGTCTCAGTCCATGAGCTTTTGCTCAGTATTGCCTTCCCCTGCTGCTGAGTAAAGGTAGTGAGAGTGCAGCATGGTAGTAGTGTTTTTATATACAGACAAGTTGAGCCTATAGACCTGTAGATTCTTGGCACAACTGGCACTGATGGTTTTCTTAATAGAAATAAATAAAATAAATAAATATATTATATAAATATAATACATAAAAAAAAAAATCTTAATAGAAAAAAAGAAAGAAAGAAGAAGAAGAAGAAGAAGAAGAAGAAGAAGGAGGAGGAGGAGGAGGAGGAGAAGAAAAAGAAGAAGAAGAAGAAGAAGAAGAAGAAGGAGGAGGAGGAGGAGAAGAAGAAAAAGTGGTTCTTAGTACTCTGAAATTTAATCAAAACAGATAAGTCTACTGAGGAAAATTTGAGTGGTGAAAATTGTTTTTGAAATCCCAGCCCCATGGAAATTTACATTTTCCATTAACTTGAATAAAGTTTCAGTCTCATTACCAGAAGTGAGCTCAGCTCTCTCTCTCTTTGGTTCACCAGAGATGTTTCTTCATCAGAGATGTCCACAGTTGCTAGGACACAGTGAGCATTTTAACCCCAGAGGCAAGCTCTTTATCCTTGCCCTCAGTAACCACTGCTGGTTGCTGTCAAAGATACAGCAGAGGACTAGACAGCCCTTTTGTCTGAATGAAACGTTCTTATGTTCTTAGAAGCTGAAAATGCTGCATGTTCTTTAACACACCATTAACTCACAGAAATAGTTATCTTGCATCAGCGCAGATGGATTACCCTTGTCCAAGAGATTTTAATCACACTACAAAGTCACAATCTATTTAATGGGCCTTCGCTGGTACTCGGCTTATTCATGTGTCTTTTTAGACCTGTGGACATCTCCTGTGGTTCTTAATGATACATTATGCTGAGCTACTCTGCTCTTTTCAGTGAGGACAGTTTGGGAACTTATTTGTCTTTCTGGACTCACAGAGCAAATTGCAAGATGGCATTAGTGGAGCATTAGCTTTTGAAAGTGACTTAGCTAATATAAATGAAAGTGGCATCTGAGCCCAACTGGGCAGATTAATCTAAATATGAAGCATCAGTACACTTAGGTTGGAGCTAAAGATGGGAGGAGGTTGACATCCAACAACTTAAACTTTGCACTGAGGGCTTACAAGACTCTAAAAGTTGAAAAATATGAACAGAAGAGAATATTTCGCTCTCTGAGAAGGAAACGCATAGGTCACAATAACCAAACCCTCAGCCATTGCAAGTACCCACACAATCCAATCTTTTTCCTGCTCTGATCCATCTAAAAAGTATGTAGCTAACCCCCGTCATTCTTACTGCAAGGCCCCACTGCATCTGATTGCCCTCTGCTTTCCAGCCCACATTTATTCATAGCTCCTGTATAAACAGGAATGAAAATGTCAATGCTGAGAGTTGTAGCTGCTAGCAGCTTGGAAACAAAAGGTCTTTTGCTTGTATCTGGGGAGTCCTTGGCAGATCCACATCATCATCTGGAAGCAATACATTTCACATATGGTATGGATGATAAAATCAGTGATATACCTTGTGCCTGATCTCCAGAGACCTACGTGAAGCTGAAGACTGTATGAGCTGAGGGGTCTTGTTAGAACCATTTAACTGCAGCTGAAACCCAGAGCATGTTTTATCAGAGATTTAATAAAAACAATCACTTAGAGGCTGTCTGTTTTGCATGAAGAAGAAATCATCTGCCAGGACAACAGTCTGGTGGTTCTCACTTCAGCTGTGTCTGATGTATTAGGACTGAAGAAAGGGAAAAATGCAGGAGGCTGCACCATGAAGTTTACCACAAACAGCTAAGAAGTAGTGACACAAGCTCTGGAAAATAAAATTGGGTTTGATTTTGGGACAGAGGTGGAGTTACCCTTGTACTGGAACAAAGAACAGAGTTCCACAGGAACATAGTGAAAGTGCTGGGATGTGACCAGGAGGTCCTGGTGGGCATACAATTCTTAATAGCTGTTGAGTTTGCTGCCTTTTATAAGGTACATGGCAGTTCGTTCATTTCTTACTCTTTTCACTTCATTTGCCTTGATGGCCCTAACTGCTATTAATAAATAAATAAAAAACTCAAACCAAACATTTACCTTATGTTGCCACCTGATGTGATATAATGTGACATCCAGTGCCAGCTGCAATCACAACCTATATCCTAAAATAACTTGATAGCATATGTCATGACATGAAATAATAGGAAACGATGCATGACAAATTAATACCTTAAAAAGCAGCAGCAGCTGGATGTGAAATCCTTTCTTCAATCATTCTCATAGCACTCTTGCTGGAATAGTTTTCTGTGCTCAGCATCAACAGACACTGCACAACAACTCACTTCCCTTCACAGTACAGCAGAACAGCACAAATCCCATAACTTTGCTCCACAAATCCATGGTTTCTGGAGCTTTTACTTTTTAATTGGTCCGATATGGTGTGAACCTCTTACTGAGCACTTTCACAGTTCACCTTGTGGTAGGCAGTACCGATAGGACACTTGATTTTGTTACAGACTTTTCAAAGGCCACCAAGTTCAGTGGTTCTGCCTGGTTTCAGGGAGTTGATGTGAAGAACTGCACCTGTATTCTTAGCCCAAGGTATATTTCAAGGGCACTTGAACTTTTGTTTGTTTGTTTGTTTGTTTTTGATTTTGGAGTTTTGGCTTGCTTAGACTTAGTGTATCAAGGGTACTATTTACAGATATTATGTTGTAAAGAGTATACAATACAAGTACAGAATATTTTGTGACAGTGACATTTTGCCATTTCACACAAGCCAGCTGAACAGTAAAAAAGGGTGCAAAGGGGCATAACATTATGCTTACTATACACTGAAATCAGCTGCCATACAATTTTGGGGGGGTGAGATAAAATACTTTATACATGTACCAAAACCAATAACTAATTACATAACTGATTCCCTTTTCAGGAAAAAAGCCTTTGTACCATAGCAAACGTGAACCCACTGCAATGACGTACATGTATATCTCAGCCAGTGGTTTGTGCTAACTTTCTTTGTTTTAGTTCAAATGAACTATGTGAATTTTTTTCCAGCTCAACCACTCTAGTTTAATTGTTTAAAACTAAGAGATCAAAACTGTATTATTTATCCCAAGATATTTTAGAAGCATTTTATGGTGAGATTTTTTTATATAAATATGCATAAATATACACATATTCTATTGAATTAATATGAAAAACAAGCATGTATCTGCATGTAAATATCATCACTACAGAAATTTATTCTCTGTTCACTTACTCTTTTTTTCCATCAAATGGGTGTTTCAGATGATCTAGAGTGCAGTCATATACCTATGCTGTCAGAGAGCTTTGAAATTTTGCTATCAGTAACCTCATTGGTTGCCAAGAAGGAATGCATCCAGGTTTACAGTTACATTTATTGCCCACAAGATCTTTAATCTCCTAGGGTGAATTTGAATCTCTCTGATATTTAGAGAACTGAATAAGTCAGTTACATAGGATTACATTCACTTATATGGACTACCTCAGCTATTTTGTAAACAGATTATTGCCTAGCATTACTTTGTGGAGTCATGAATATTACTCACACTGGCATTACTAATATTATGTTCTCAAATCTCTCTCCTATGTCTGGCACATTTGTATGAGAACCTTGCGTCCAGGAGCACCATCTGTTCACTGTAAACAAAGTTACATGTAGAGCATTCAGCCTCTGGAGTTCAGAGCAATAAAGATACCCATATGCTACAAAACACCAACCTCCAAGTAAGTCCTTCTAAGGCACGCTGTGACTGGCCTTAAACCACGTCTGCAAATATATGCATATATATGCTTAGCAAGTTAGCCATGAAGAGAAAGGAGAAAAAGGGACTGCTGTTTTATTCTACAGAAGGTAGTGGGTTTGTGGCTAATAGATTATAAATTAAGCTTTCAAACTCTAAGCATTTTTCCTTATAAAGGCCTTGCTGAAAATGGGAAAATCTACCTCATAATTTTATGGAATTTTACTTTCAGTTTCAGGAAGAGGACCACAGATTCTGTGGATTTTCCTACAGCCCTTGAGAGCTACCGTGCCTTTAAAAGTGAGAACAAAAAATAAATCTTACTGAAAATCAAACCTGAAAAACAAAAAATAAAGGAGTTGTGTAATACAGGCTTTTTATGAAAATGCTGTACTCTTTGTTCATTACCTGACACTGAAAAGGCTTCATTCATCAGAGGTCACGCCAAAATACCAAGAAACAAAATGCTACCTAAGTCATCTGCAGAATTGTGAAGATGAATCAGGAATTGGTGGCTTTGTTAAGTACTTCAGAAAATGCTACCACCCAATGTATTGAACTTTCTTCTTTGTACCTTCAAGAATAACAAATAACCTGTCATGTTAACTCCAGAAATGTAATTAGTATTAATAGCTACATAAAGTAAGCAATTACTTTTAAAGCATGATGGATGAAAGTATAGTTTCCTAACAATAACAGCTGAGGGTTCCTATCTAAAACTACAGCAATTCGTCTTAAATGACTCATGTAATACTACTACTTTTCAACCACTACAGGATACTGCTTCAAACCTAGCAATGCCTTTGCTTTCACAGAAATAAAGTCCTCAGAAGCAGTTTTCCAAAACTAATATTCTTAATTCTCCTTATAACGTGAAATAGCATATCCATGCAATCACACAAAAAGTTTGAAATGTATGGATATAATAATACTCAGTCTGTGGAAATCTTCGGTCTTTGCACATATCCCTTCATAAATAGAAATGTTTGTGACAACCTTGGGAAATCTTCTTTCATTTGGGAATTATAGTTTACTTTTAGTATACTTGTCTTGGCAGAGGTCCTGGATAAGGGCTTAAAATTACCCCAAAATTCAGCAAAAATATAACCTTTCTTTGTTTAAAATTTAGAAACATTTGTATTGCATTTTCCAGTGTTTTCAAACTTAGATGTTAAAGCAAAAATTTTTGACTATACTGCATCCAAAATTCATCCATGTCTTCTGTAGCATGAAAGAAATGATTTCTTAAAGACATAATGAAATACTTCTTGTAATATTCAGAAGTACTTTTTGACCAAGTAACAAGATCTGCAATGTATACAGGTATACCCAGCCTAAAACATCCACACACACTGGAATAAATCATTTCATGTTGAGAAAATAACAGAAAAATCTCTCCATGATAAACATGCATAGTGTAGGAATGTACTGTCAGAAGGATCGGTTAGAAGAAAAGAACTAACTGTGGAAAAGAATTGTGAAATACTGATATTATCAAGCAGTGGATGGAAACTGTGCTGGAAGATAACAGTGATTAACTGGAAAGGGAAATTTATCTGTTTTATATGGCAGAGAATCTCTATAGGCATTCAGCCACTTATATTCTTTAGATATATACATGTATTCTGTGAGTTTGTTGAGTTCAAATACTCAGAACCTCTGAAAATCTCTAACTGTATGGTTGCATCATTGAATTACAAAATACACAGAAAAGACATAAAAACTCCCACAAAGAACCTACCATATAAATAAAATGTTGAATTATCAGTTTTACTATGAGGTGAATACCTGATATCTTAATGACAGCATCAGTAGCTTAAGATTGTGCCCTTATTCTCTTTACCCTGTTGTTCTCTCCAGCTGGTGGACATAGAACCTATATGAACCAAAGGGTATTGGGAGGTTAACAAATTTCACTGTTTTCCATGCTTTTCATTGAGTGGTTTACATATTTCCCCCCCTTATTTACAATGATTTTTTATAAAAAATTAAGTGATTTATTTATATTATTTTATATAATTGATCTAAAACATTCCACATATTTTTATGAAGATAAGTGCAAAGTGCTTTGGAATAAATTTACAAAATATGAAAGTATGTGTTATATATTCAAGAAAAGAAAATGAAGGTAAACAAAATGAAATATTTCTGAGAATAATCCTCTTATTTCCCACTTCTTGTGTTTCAGTAACCAAAGACAAGCTTTTGAACAACCTATCACACACGAAATGTTACAATATACTAGAGAATCAAAAGAAAGAAATTTTAATCATTTTATTACCATGAAAAACCTGCTAATGCTCCCAAAGGGACTCTGCAAGGAAAGAATAAAAAATCAGCAGAGGGTCCCTATCTCAGAGCACCCTGCGATCTGTTCATGCCTTCTCCGTCCTTTGTGTCAGAACATGTCAAACTGAGTCTTGAAGCCAATAGGGTGTCATCAAGAATAAATAGTATCCTTTGGCTTCAAATATCTGCTGTTGTTGCATGCACATAGCTCACACTTCCCACAAAGCACACTGCCCAGCTTGTTCCAAGTCTGCAGACTCAAAAGCCTCAGTGTCACATTTTGAAAAGGGGTACTAAATCTGGGCAGATCACATTTTCTGTGATCTACTGCATGTGCCATTCATTGGTAAGGCCACAACCATGCCTGATGTTTGCTGTAATGTTCATCGCACTGAGTTAGCTCTATACACAAGCAAGGTTTCATACTATTGTATGGACAATTGACTCCAAGATTACAAATTCTGCATCTGTAAAGTCACTACAATTTTCCCTCCTGCAAAAACGTATCCCCATGACTGACTATGCTAACATGAGAGGTTTCATGGAAACAACTGAAAGTGCTGAGTTAATGCACTCTGAAAATGAGATGTCTTTTATGATGTTGGAAGCTGATTAAAAAAAAAAAAAAAAAAAAGTAAACACCATCATCACCATCATTTCTAAAACTTTAAATATTTTGAAATCTCTTCTTAAATCTACCTGTTTTTCTGAAAGGAACAAAGAAAGAAGAATTATTTTTGATGCTTTTGTCCACAAAGAGGACAATTTCATTAAAACCACATGCACAGCAAGGCAGGTCACAATTTTGACCCAGTTTTTTGAACCCAGGAACTCCAGTTCATAATAAAATACATGGATATTTTCAGACAATGTGTGATGACACATTTGTAGCACTAGATTTTACTAGACAGTGAAGGTATTAACTCAAAACTTTAGTGTGAGCACAGAACCTAAACACTATAAAAAATGCCACATGCTGTCAGACTTCTCTCAGGTGCTCACATATCACAGGCATTATCTGTTACTCTCTTGATTCAGTACTTAAATTTTCCAGTCACAAATTACTGTGAGACTTTACTGTATTTCATGGTAAGCTATTCCAATGTCAAGTTGCTCAGACTCTCACTGATAGCAGATTTGGGTCATGCCCCAAAAAATGCCCTATCGCAACAGCCATTCAACATATTAGCATCAGTTGGAAACAGTAATGCAGATTTAGAGGACTCAGAATGCATTAAGAAATATGCATTGAAATAAGTCATGTTATAGAAAACAATAAGCAATGTAATATTTTAGCCCAGTGTTTATTCTGGTATGCTATGAACTGTAATTGCTAAAAGAAGTGATGACACAAAGCAAAAGGATTTGGACTTCGGATCCAGATCTGAATTAATTTGAAACTAAATGTGAAGCCCAGACCATTTATATTTAGACAGTGTTGAAACCATCCAAGTGTTCTGGAGCTTCTCAATGGAAAATATAGAAGATTCTTGAGATTCCCCAGGGTGGAGGTCTTGTGCAATCCTATGTCTTTACAAACAAGAAATAGCTGATATTCCTGCTGAGATTTTTGTCTTCCAAATGGGAAAAAAAAAAAAAATATGGAAAGAACAACTCAAGTAATTTCCAGAGTACCTGAAACCATATTCTTTTGAACTGTATGTCTTCCTTTCCCCAGAGAGTATCCCTTTTTTTTTGCCCAGAAATTTTGAATTTTATCAAAGCACATTTTAAAGTCTATATGTATTTGCCTATTTTATATATGTATAGGTTTTAAACATATATATATATAGGTTTTTACATAGGCTATATAGAGAGATTTAAAATATATATATTATATATCGGTTATATATATGTATAGGTTTTAATATATATGTATAAATCTGTATTCTCAATGGAAATGATTGCTGTCAACAGCTGTAGTTGTCTAATGCCATTTTAGACACCCTGGCGTCCCCCATATGTCCTGCTGCTTCCTCAGATGGACAAAGACCACAATGTTAAGTGGTCCTAAGCACCAGTGTGAAGGCACCTGATCTTCTTTTTGGATGTCTGATGTGTTGAGTGCCTCCACTCAGGGAATGCTGGAGATGGCTACAGCCCATGTGAGCTATGAGGATATCAGGATTTGTCATGGAAAACAGGTAATTATATCCGATATAGTTCTGTGTGGCTCTGACAAAACTTTCAGGAAACAGTGCATTTATTGTAGATAAGTTGTTTGCAGTACAGCTTTGCTGCAAGGATGGGCATGATGCATGTGTGCTGTCCAGTCAGTGTGTGACTCCCAGGGTCTCTGAAAACTTTGTTTCTTGCACATCATTATCAAGCTCACATATATAGATTTCTATTAAGAAATTCCTAGAACGGAAGTCTTAGTACGTGGGAATAAGTCTACAGAGATTACTTAAATTACCTTTACATATAGCCATTGACAAAAGATTACAAAGAAAGGGACTGAATCTTTGTCATGTGATTTTCAAAGCAATTCATTTTACTAGTCGATAAGGAATTTGCTTCCACAGAGTGCTGGTCAAAATTTACATTTAAAAAGGCAATTTAATTATAACAGAAAAAATGGGAGGAGGAATGTGTCAATTTAAAAAAAAAAAAAATCTGATGAGGAAATATAAATTAATTTGAATCATTTCAACTTTCTATTACTTTTTGATGTTAGAGCACATTGTTTCAAATATGATTAAAATCAAATTTGCATAGTGTTGATTCACTTCACTTAACTATATAAAATATGCAGACTACCATTCTATTATGTTACAATTACATAACATATTTTCCATTATAACATCTAGATGTTATCAGAATGAAAGAAATGGTTCTGAATCATTTTTCATATTCTATGGGAAGCTGATAAGTGATTTTTTGTTTTGATTCTGAATTAAAACAAGTTTGAAACTCTTAAGATTTTCCACAAATGAAAGTTATCATTTTTACTAGCTCCTGGGAGAGGAGAGGAGAGGAGAGGAGAGGAGAGGAGAGGAGAGGAGAGGAGAGGAGAGGAGAGGAGAGGAGAGGAGAGGAGAGGAGAGGAGAGGAGAGGAGAGGAGAGGAGAGGAGAGGAGAGGAGAGGAGAGGAGAGGAGAGGAGAGGAGAGGAGAGGAGAGGAGAGGAGAGGAGAGGAGAGGAGAGGAGAGGAGAGGAGAGGAGAGGAGAGGAGAGGAGAGGAGAGGAGAGGAGAGGAGAGGAGAGGAGAGGATGCTGTTCTTCAAATATTTTCTGTAAATAGACTGTGCATACGGTAAGTATGAATTATGGTATTTCCATCAAACTGAAGTGTTTGTTCATACAATCCAGGTGAGTGAAAAAACATGACTGAAATATCACTTCTACTTCTGTTTACAGTCTTTCAAGTGCTGTTTATGTTACCGAAGAGCATCTGCTTACATGTGTGTATGCATTTCCACTTATGTTTGTTTCTATAATTGCTTCTCGGGTTTGCAAATCCTTTATTATAAATACCTCTTTCTTCAAACTTTGTACTTAATTTCATGCAAGTATATGACATTTGCAAACCTACAGAAGCTTCCAGATAAAAGCAACTGCCTTGGTTTTAGATGTATTTCATCCTTAGATGTTCTGGGTCTCTCTCTCCTACTGAAAAACAAAACAAAACAAAACAAACAACAACAAAAAAAAAATAACATAGGCCCATGGGGAGAGTAAACAATATCATTCTGTTAATTTTAGAAGGTTTTGTGTTATTTCTGTGTGAGGGAGAATTAGAGTGAAAACTATGAACTAATCAAATAGGCTTGAACAATACTTCTTTTTTTTTTAAATAAAAATAATGACCACAGTAGACTAAAACAAACCATGCTAATACATAATCATAAGCACTGTTATCCAATCTGATATCTAAATCTTTTCTGTGGAAAATTAATGCCTTCTCTTAAAGGACATTAAGAGGGTAATTGCCTTTGTATAAACACAGAAAAGGCTTTTCTCTTATGAAATAATCTTGAGAGGAAAATACATATTTAGAGAAAGGATATATTTGAGTATCATCCTGAGGTAACTCCAGGTTATTACCCACATACGTGGGTATTACGCATACCTAAACAGGAGAAGCTCTCCTACTTGTCACCATACAGATGCATCCTAGCTGCTCAAAAGAGAAATAAATAAGTGTAACCTCTGAGCTACCACGGGGAGTCAATTGCTCAGACAAGTTAAAAATAGCCTCCTGACTTCTCTCCTGTCAAAGCAGATTTATTTATAAGGAAGTGAGACACAAGCATGTGATGAAACACAATCTAGCTAATCCATTTATTTGTTTAGGTAATTCTTTATTTGAACACACTAAATGAATGATCCTAATATGAGGATTTTCCTAAAAGGATTGTTTCCAAGTGATCGGTGTTTAAAAGTATGTCTGTTACTACAGCACCCCTAAAGAAAGTTACAGAGAACTTAACCCTGTCAGAAAAAATAGGCATTGCTAACATCCCTGAAGGTAAAGGTGACCTGTGTAAAAAGAAGTTATATTTAATTAATTCCACCTATACCTCTTCACACAACCATGTGTGGTATGTGATATGATATCTCCAAATGACAGGAGCAGAGAATAAAAATGGATAATGAAATTAACATACATGAATTCTAGCTCACCTCCTATATTCCCCACCTAACTCACCAACAGTAATTGACAAAGAAAATTAGTTACATGCCTGGCTTCCATGAGATGATAAGCAATGTGTTTACTTATCAAAGTTAGAGGGATTAGGGGATGGTGTCACTGAGTAGTAGTGAACGTTAGTCCATAATTCTGCATGAAAAAAATATTCACAAGGACTTATATTCAGCTGAATACATAAAAGTATATAAAAGTATATAAGGATTTATATTCCGCTGAATAATAAAACCCTCATCTGAACTATTTTGGGTCTGATTTCAAGCTGAAATGCACACCAGCACAGTCAGTACATTCATTCAGCAAAAATAATGGCTTTGCTGATTTATGGTTCTGCTGATAAAGTAGAGTAAGTACATCATAAGTAGACAGTAGCCATCTCCTCCTGATAAGAATACAGAAATATGAAGATGCTATTTTGTAAACAGATTATTTTTAAAAAGAGTTTGTACCAAGAAATGGTAAACAATATCTGATTTTTTAAAAAAGCACTAAACAGAAACATAAAAGGAAGGCTTTTCAAAATAAGAAAAGTCAGAAGAACTTAGACACTTAAATGACATCAGTCCTCTCTAAACTTGCTATGTGCATGAGCTAAAACAGTCTCACATCTTATAAGATACTTTTACACTCCTTTAAGTTTTGTTTTGTTTTGTTTTTGGCAAGTATTAGCAGTAATTGTACTGGAATCTGTATCCTAATGCAGTTTTCCTTGTGTTCTAGATAATACAGAAAGTTAAATGCCATCCAGTAGCTTCTACAAATAAGTATGCTCAATTTATGAGTGACAAAGTATGCTTCAGCAAGTTCTTATCTGAGGACAATACCTCAAAAAATGTAGCTGAGGCTGTCAACTGCAGCTGTGGCCTGCTCATAGCTTCTTAAAGAAGGAATCCACCATATAAGCTAAGAAAACAGAAAGCGTACTAAAAAAGAGACCTCAGCATCTGTCAGTCCATAACCTGGCTCCATGCTATATCAAGCGGGATCTGAAATGTGACTTCCCAGACTCACTTCTCTGTAATGCAGTAGCCCATTTAGAAAACAGAGATGTTCTGCTACATTTACAACCTCCTCCAGAGGACAATACATGAAGTTGCAGACCACAAGTACCCTGTTATCCCTGGTCAGCTTTCAGCTAAACTGGCTTCTGTGGCTCCTCCAGCAAAGACCATTCCTATACTGGGCCACTAAGGTAATGCACATGATGGGCTGCTGGCAGAAGGGGTGCTGTGCTGTCCAAAAGGCACAGAAGTCTTCAACTTTTCTGGTCATAAAGCTCGAGGCAGAAAAAATATCCAGAGCCAGGACACCATCCATCTAGCACCTATGCAGAGCCAAGAAGCCCACTCACGCTGCAGCGGCAGGCTGAAAGCAGGAGGGAGCCACATAAAACACTGGTCATGCAGCAACCTATAAAAAACTAACACAGCTCTCAAGTTCTTCGCAAACATTTTTTATCCCTATTTAACCCCTCTTCAGCTCCATTTCCCCATGGGTACCCAAAAAGCCAGTGGATGAGATGGAAAATATATTTCTTGCTGTCTCCAGCCTTTGCCAGGAACACAGGTGCTACTTTAGTAGCTCCCTGTAGATGCTCTTCATGCCTAGCAGCAGCAAACAAATTTTTCTGACAGCAGATTAATTATAGGGAACTCCAAGTAACAGAAAAGGCAGGTGCAAAGTGCCCTGTTTCAATTTTAAGGCTGAAGTATAACCAGTGTTTGCTGGTGTTCCCTTTTCCCTCCCATTGGTAAAAGTTGATTCCAAATGTCTCTTCAGCTAAAGAAGAGAAAATTTCAACCTGATTTTACTCAGCCACTCTAGGAACATATTCCTGCCAGCAGCATTCAGTTAAGGTCTTCTAAAATCATATGAAATCAGTGGGATTTCTTCATACCTCACTAGGAGAGAATTTGGTCACCTCTTTCCTTTCCTCTGGTAACTCTGATGCCTGTTTCAGCAATCGTCGTAACACAGGAGAAGCACCTGTCTGAAGGACTCCGATATGGGCAATTAGGTTTTGTCCTGTCGGCAAAAGCTCCATACTGTTTGGCCATTTCCATAAAATTTTCTCAAGTGTTATATTTTGAGCAAATTGACTCAAAATACCATTCCTGCAGGAACCATGGATGGTGGATTTGAAACAGACAGCACTTTGATTTGATCTGCACAACTTCATAGTGAAATGCTACTGAAGTTGCTATTTAAAACTCTTTACTATAAAATGTAACCTCTCTGTAAGACATCTGTAAGGACAGATAAGGTGAGATTATGTCGCCTAACTCCATATATCAACACTAGTTATATTTGGAGCTCTTCATCATCTCTTTCAGATATTTCCTTTAGGGTTGGCAGAACTGCCTGTTTTTCTCCCTTGGATATAGAAGATTAGACAACAAGTGCTGATGTAGATGCCTGTGTTTGGTCATCTGAATCCCCCTCAGCCTGCTAAGGGGCAATTTTTAAGGCTATTCCCTTTCAAACAAAGCAAACACTGCTTTTTCCTCTGTAATTAAGAGGAATCAAAATTCAGCCAACTGAGATAATCACTTTTGTTTCTCTTTCTTGCCATGGATGAAACAAGACATTTCCAAGTCAGCAGTAGAGAAGAGCTGTGAAACAATACAATGAAGGAAAGGGAAGAGGAGAAAACACTTGAGTAGTACAGAGAGGGATTTCTCTCAGTGTTGATGCTTCAGATACCACGTGGGTTCAGCTCCAGCAGAGGAAGAAGACATATCTTGTAAGTGTACAGAGTGGGGAATTCATATCCAAAATGGAGCTGTCCAGGAAAAAAGGTAAAGCATGGATACTGTCAACAGATTTATGTCACTTAGGACACTTGAATCTGACATGAGAACAAATAGCACAAAAATGGGTAGGATAACTTGGAACTGTGCCTCAACTTGGCAGGGGCAGAGTAGCAGCTTTTTGTGTGATGCTGGAAAACAACTCTGCAGCCCACAGGTCTCAGTACTATCCACTTTATTACCCAGAAAGGTCCAGGAAACCAAAGGGAATTCAGAGAAAAAGAATAAAAAGGATTAGAGCTCCAGAGAAAAGGAACAAGAAAGAAAGTATGTAAGCAGCAAGTGTGTATTATATCTGACTATATGATTTGGAACATATCTTGAGGAGAAATGGATTTTTATTTTTTTTTAAGATGGGTGTTTACTGAGATCAGATCAAACATTTTTACATTAAATTGTGTGAAAGACCAAGAGAGCTACAAAAAAGACAAAACTGTTTAAAGAGAGGGTATAGAAAAAGTGGCAAAAAAAATCCAAGAGAAGTGTGAAAAAAAAAATGTCTAAAGCTGACATCTAGTAGGCTAAGTCTCCCAATATGGAGAAAAGTCCCCTCTTTTTTTTTTTTTTTCTTTTGGAGAAAAGTCCCACTTGAGCTTATTTGATACCAATAAAACACAAGATAACATGTCTTAAAGAATACTTTTCCATGCTGGGAGAATTATTTATATTTTGATGTTATTATTCTAACTTCTGCATAGTTTTAGTACATAGTTCAGCCTTTTGCAATTTATCTTTTCCAAAAAAAAAAAAAAGTCACTGAGATCATTTTAATTGAATGCAAAAGGCTGTAGATTCAGAATGTAAAGGCAACTTTTCTGCCTTGTGGATCTACAGACTAAAATAAAGTTACCTGGTTTTAAAGTGCACAGATTGCCCGCAGTTTCCACTAGCTTCACTGAGAGCAATGCAAAAGGCAGAAGAAAAACAAAATGAAAATGTTTCCTATGGGTTTGTCTCCCATGACACTTAAGGCGGTTGTTTTTTTTCTCCTTGTCTGCTGAATTTTGGCAGCTGCACCACCAGTGTCAGCTCCAACTTGTGTAGCCTCAGGTGGAGGTGCTTTGGAAAGCGTTCCCATGACTTCTGCCAGGCCTGAGTCCAGTAGTGGGGACTGAAGAAGGGTGAGATGTATGCAGCTGAGATCACGGGGCTGCCCTGCACAAACGTCCTATGGTGGGAAGCCAGCAGCTCTCAGGTGGATATTGTCCAATGTATTAAAGTGTTTAGTGTGGGTAGGGATAAACAGAAACCTGGCTTTGGTGGGTGGTCTAGGTCAGCTTATACATTGCTTGAGACACCTAGATGAATCCAGTTTTGTAAACCACGAAAGGACTGAACAGACCAGAGAGGCTGAGGTGATTTCCATCTGTTCAGCCACTCCATGACCTCCCTGTACCAGGGAAAGGAAATGGTGAGCTCCAGAAAGAGGAGCAAGGGGAACCAATGTGGGTGAGAGTAATGGCAAAGGGTGAAGTGTTAAGAAATTAAGAAAGATTTCAGCCTTTAAGTCTGGCAAGCTATTAAAAGTGGGGCTGAAGTTACCCTTGGATCTGTCTCCTGTGCATGTACGAATAACAGCCTTGATATTGTGTGTTGGTCTCCTGCTTTTGACACCCCCCACTCCCCATTGTACTTAGTCTTTGTTACCAACCCTGAGACCCAGCCCCCTTGACCCCGAGTTTCTCAGCCCTCTAAGGTCAAATGGGGCTTGGTGAGTCTGAGCTGGGCTGTTTGTTTGCTTTGAACATGTCAGCTCCCTAACCTGATGGTGTTCTTTGTCAGAGCATCTCATTTTCCATAAATCATTCTTTTAAATGCTGGAGTAATCACTCAAAGTTTGGCAGATGACCATTCATGCAGAAAAGCTACACCAGAAGTCCAGGCAACAGATTCATTCTCTGGCATCTTGGCAGAGATAAAGAGACATGGGCTATTTCATAATTAGAATGGGCTTTTTATTTTTTTAATACAGATGAATCCTCTACAGATGACAGCTACAAAAGCAGGATTTGTCCATAGCTTGGACATTTCAAGTGTGCACTTTTAATCTGATCTATTTTTCCTAGATATTTCCTCCACCAGTCATCAAAGCTCAAGTATATGTTTTAGATACCAAAAATTAGAACAATTTCAAAAAGTCACTGCCCAAAATTTCACAACCAATTAGGCAGCATAAGCAGCATTACCAGATAACAGCAGTCAATGGCCACAGCCCTGCTTCCTGGTCACCACACTCTTTGTCTCCTGCACACCCAAAGGAGCTTGTCCTGCATCCACTCTGTCCCCACTCCAGTGATTCTTGCTAAATTACCCAAAACAGCACTTATTCCCTAACAGCCACACTGTGTGAGCTAGAGTCAAGTAGCACTGGTTGGCTGTTGAGAACCTGGATTAAAAATGAAAACTGTGGGTATAAATTGGTTGTGACAACGGACTCAAAGGGTCTAGCTCCGGACTCTGTGCATCAGGAAACTGGTGCCCTAATGAGGTAAGGAAGGACTTCTGAGTCACTTTTGGCTGCTTTTTCCTCTTGCAGTAGAAGCTCAGTCAGATTTCTTCAGCATCCTACTGCTTTTTTAATGACTATAAATGCTTTCAAGCAATAAAATTATTCCTTTTTCTCCCTGGACTTCATCTGGAAGTACAGTCTGTTTCTTCTTATCTCATTTGGAGACTGCTCTGCTGATTTATCTAGAATATTTGGAGCATCAGTGGAGCCTACATGGATTTGGCAAGTGGACAGGCAGGGTTTCGAGGAGGATCTTTAGGATGTGTAAGTTTTTGCAGCTCTTCCTTCTGAGATATCTTTTGTCTGGTACATGATGCACAGCTTGGTTCTTCACTGGGTGCACAACCTCAGTGAGAAGGACAAGGATCTACAAGAGGAAATATTCAAGGAATTAAAACACACGCACATCATCAAGACAATTGAAAATTAACGCTCCCCAAGGTATGTTATTGGGAAGACTGTCAGAGTGAATATAGCTCCAAGGAGCAGCAAAGACGCTCTCCAAGGAAGAATCAGATAAAACAGCTCAGCATGAAAAGCGTTCACAAAGGCATCCCTGATCACGACAAGCATTGCACAAGAGAGGGATAAAATCCATGTTATAACCAACATAAAATCTGCAGTGGGAGCTCAGAAGTTCCTCAGCATTGGAGGATCTTCCCCGAGGAGAGACTTTGCATAAACAGCCACTGTAGAGGAGCAGGAGATGCTGCCTGAGACAGCATGAACAAATTCACTTGAGAGATGCTGTATAAATATTTGAAACAGAAGAGGAGTTTAGCATAAGAGCTGCTTCATCCATAAAAGAATACATCATCTCCTCTGGTCAGCAGCAGGAGAGGCCACAGTTCTGTGATGAAATCAAAACAAGAGTCCACTCAAGAGAAAAACTAGCGGATGGACTTTGGGAGATGAAATACCACCCAAAATCCATTCTTGCTAAAGTACTGGTCCAATATTGGACAAAATAAATAAATAAAAATAATAAAAATTATTTAAAAAAAAAAAAAAAAAAACACAAAAACAAAACACAGAAGTGTAAGGGGGAGATGAGCCTTTCCTGGGAGGTTGTTTTGCTGAAAGCAGAGGAGCCACACAGGAGGAAGACTGGGGAAGAGGTAAAATGGGAAAAGCTTTCAGTGCAGCCCCTGGGGTAGTTCTCACAGAAGAGAGGCCAGGGTGAACCAGCACATGTTGACCTTCTCATCAGGCCTCCTTTGCTCCTACATCAGGGACAAAGTGTTTGGGTTCATGGGTGAACCCCTGGGGAGGGGAAGGCTTCCTCGCTCACACTCACTAAACACTTAGCAGTCAGAGGGGCAGAGAGCAGGGAGGTGAGTATGGAAGAGGAGCAAGATGAGCACTGAAGGGAACAACTATGGCACCAGAGAAAAGGAGGCAAGTGGTGCAAATCTGGGTTTTCTCCATTCCTGGGTGACTGTTGGAATAAGGAGCCTAAGAGAAAGTAGCTGGTTCCCAGCGACCTGGAGACACCATGGAGAGAGCATCCAGTCCCATCAGCTGAACAGAAAAAGAGGTATTTGAACTAAGGGTTGTGGGGAGAAGGCTGCTTTATGGAGGCAGGGGAACAGTGCCTCACTACTGCAAGCTGTTTAAAATGCTGCATTCCCATTTGGCTTCAGCTCTTCTTCCCATCTATCCCACTCCTGGGGATTTCTGAAAATTGCTTCATTGGAAACTGGAAGTCCCCTGTGGAGCCAGTTTGCATTTTCTCAGGGCAGAATATTGAAATAACTTCTGTCCTGCGTTATTGTAAAGGGTTAATATCACTCAAACCCTTATGAAGCCTAGTCTCTGTTCCTACTGAAGTGAATTAATTTTAATTAAAGAAGCTTAATTAATTAGCACATAATGAAACCTAAACAGACTAGCATTTCCCACCTTTATATTGAGATGCAAGACATCAGAACTTTCTCCAACACCAACATTTTAAAACCTGTTAACCTCTTTTAAGACTCCATCCACCCCCAAAAGGGGAGAGACTGACAGAAGAGGGATGTACTTGCCACAGCACGCCCCATGCAGAGCTGTGGGTGTTGTCCCGATGCAGTGCAGCCAGCCCATACACATGGCCATGGCACCAAGCTCACCAGTGCTTCCTCTAGCAAGGAGGTAAAAGCTGACAACTTTGGCATCCTGTGTGATATGGTGCAGGGAAACAATCTCAAGTTGCACCAGTGGTGGTTTAGATTGAATATCAGAAAGAATTTATTCCCAGAATTCACTGTGAGGGTGATCAGGCATACGTATACATATACATCACACATATACATACATCACACATATTGATCCTCTGTTATTCATGCTATTCCATTATCCATGGCACAATAATTGTGTCCATAAAAATCTTCAAGATTGATAAAGACACTTTGCTTTTACATTTTGAAGATATTTTCCAGTTTTATGTTCACTGGAGAAATGCAATTAGGAATATGTATTTCTCTTTTCACTCAGAACCCTAAAAATTGAACTTTCTGTTTTTAGATTTCCATAGTTTTTCATTTTAAGTAGATGTAAAACATAACTGACTTTCCAACTCAAAGGACAGTTCAACACACACTTCTATCTGAACTTGCAATTTTTGTCCATGCACAAGTAGCACTTATTCCTGAAATTTTTATAATCACAGAACGGTTTGAGTTGGAAGGGACCATAAAGATCACCTAGTTCCAACACCCCTACCCTGGGCATGGACACCTTCCACTAGACCAGGCTTCCCAAAGCCCCATCCAGCCTGGCCTTGAACACCTCCAGGTGGGGTCTCACGAGAGTAGAGCAGAGGGGGAGAATCACCTCCCTCACCCTGCTGGCCACACTGCTTTTGATGCAGCCCAGGATACGGTTGGCTCTCTGGTGCAAGCAGACATTGCTAGCTCATGTCAAGCTTCTTATCAACCAACACCCCAAGGTCCTTCTCCTCAGAGCCACTCTCAATCCATTTTCCACCGAGCCTGTACTAGTGCTTGGAATTGCCCTGACCCAGGTGCAGGACCTTGTACTTGGCCTTGTTGAATGTATATGTATATGTATATGTATATGTATATGTATATGTATATGTATATGTATATGTATATGTATATGAAGTATTTGACCCTTATAACAATTCCAAAACACCATAGGCTTCTAGCAACTTTCTGGAGCAGCAATACCACCTACAATTTCATGGACAGCTAATGTAGTCTCCAGGTATCATATTCTAAAAAGCCAGAATTTGAAAGAACCGTGGATCTGGACATATGGCATTGGCTATGCCTCAAAACACTTTCTTTCTCTAAGAGATCTTTTCTTTCAGAGCCTGTATTCCATGATTGCATCATGGAATGAAAGAGGTCTTGCTATCTTTGGGAATGCCACACATTTTTGATCATTTCCAAGATCATTAAGCACTGAAGACAGGCACCCAAACTCTGACCCATATGACCCATATGTGTTTTTCCATCACCGTTGCCAATGAAATGTCTTTTCATAGCCAAGCCACTCTGGTTTCTTATGCACCTCTCTTGCTTTCTGTGTCTGTGTTTGCCCACGGACAAGAGGGACATGACAAGCTACAACATGTTATTGAAGGTACATGTTATCTGTGCCATTCAGATCTACAAAATACCTCCTTTTTACACAGAGAAACATATTATAGAACATATTACAGTATTTATTATTTTGTGCCTACCATTTCCTCTCATCCTTCCTGGTGAGTGAAACTGTGGTCCTTCACCACAGTTATTTCATTTGTTCTGAGCATGCACAAGGTCGATACTGCTAAAATTCACTACCACAACTGAAAGCAGACAATAAAAACCTCCTTCAGAAAGAGACCTAAGGCTTTTGTATTCAAATAATTTAATTTCAGTAACTGCATTATCATTTATCTTCATCTACAACCATTTCTTATCCTTTCTCATTTTTGCAATCAAGCCCACATATTTTTCTGTTGTGCCCTTCCCCTGCTAAGTCCCTCAGAACTCCTTCTGAAGTGCTTCTCTTACTCTGTTTACCCTACAGTCATGACTGACACAGCTCCACACTGCTCAGCCTCCTTCTCTGAACAGCTATGGTAAGTATAGCTAGGCATGCCTTCTTACCATGCATCAGTTTTTTGTTGTTGTTATTTTTATTTTTTTACCTAGAACAGCTGCCAATTTTTCTCTTATAAACTCTTGCAGCATCACAATATCCCCAGTGAAGCTATCTCTCATTGGGACCCATGTTCAGCAACTCTGTTTTCCAGATGTTCCCTTATTTCAAAATCACATGAAATCTCAGTGTCTTTTAAAAACAGTTCTAAGACAGTGCTGGTTACAAGTATCCCAATTCCCAGCAGTTATACATTTTCATGCCTAAGTGTCATTTACTGAACCTGAAGGTTGGGAGCAATAATTCTCATGTGAGTACCAGCTACTCCCCCAGGACACAAGATAGTGGACCAGAAAGTCCTAGAGGCATGTGCATAAGGCAATTGCTGCTGTCCTTCAGCACAGAGAACTGTAGATATCTTTGAACACTCCCTTCTGATACTTTATCTTTCCAGTGTAAACATCCCTGATGCTCTGTCATGGCCCTCTGGTGCTCTGCAGACTTTAAACTGCAGGATGCTGATTAGGTGAGATGACCACATCTGTACAAGTAAAGAGATACAAAACCAAACCAACCAAACAAACAAAGAAACAAAAAGCACTACTGAAGAAACACAGGGGTTTACAAGAGAAAACAATACTGACCCTTAATTTAAACATATTCCTAGTCTTCCTATCTATCAAGGTTTTATCAGTTTACAAAGCAAAGACTTTTGAGGAAGAAAAAAATCCTTCAAATGTGCTTACCAGGAAATTTCCTTCTCTGGGGCCCTTTTCTTCTTAATAAGTTTATTAATATGAGGGGGAAAAAAGGTGAGAAATTGTGACAAATGATACTCTCCCTGCAGAAATTTATCTCTGTCATCTCCGGGGACTCTCCATGTGTTCCAA
This sequence comes from Anas platyrhynchos, assembly GCF_047663525.1. Lineage (NCBI taxonomy): Eukaryota > Metazoa > Chordata > Aves > Anseriformes > Anatidae > Anas > Anas platyrhynchos. The sequence continues at coordinate 129,374,090 of NC_092587.1, forward strand.
AGCAATAGGCAGTGACATATTTACTTTCTCTTATTGATATTAATGTGAAATTAAATCTTTGAAGTTTTTTCCCCTTTCAGTTGCTGCTTTTTAAACTCAACATATCTTTAGGTGCTGGTGAAACAGCATCTTCTCTACTTGCCACAGAGAAAAATGCCCTAGACTCCTGACTGAGAAAATACATGTAGAAAAAAAAATAACATCTGAAATCTAGCACTTACTGTACATATTATTGTTTAAAGGACACTGGCTTTATGAAACAAAGGTTTTGGTCCTCCACTGAAAGAAATCTATCCTTATTGTAAGGCAAAGACACACGTAACTAACATAAAATTATGGCAGTTTAAATATAAAGGAGGTATATACAATATATTGGTAAGAAATAGGCATTTTTTAGATAATAAAATTGTCTGCTTTTCTTATTGCTGCATTTTTATTTTTAAAATAGATTTGATAAAACACTTTATATTTTCCATTATAACTCTTTCTTATTCTACATTTTATAGAGTTTTGTTACATTGTGATGGAAAACATGATGCTGTGAGGAATAGATTACTCTGTTTCTCATAGACCTTCTCTAAAATACATAGGCATTTGAAGAATGAACTCTACTCAGTGCATCAGGAGGGCAGGAGGTGCTCCAGGCAGGCAGCAGCAGTTCCCCTACGGGCTGTGCAGGGAGAGGGCCCTGGTGGAGCAGGCTGTCCCCCTGCAGCCCATGGGTCCCCCATGGAGCAGATCTCCACGCTGCAGCCCATAGAGAAGCCCCCGGTGAAGCAGGTGGATGTCATATTAATCAAAAAATGTCTAGTTAGTATTTCTTACATTGCTGTTTACAAGGTCAATCCCACATCAAATGCTGTAGCATAAACAAAGAGCTTGTCATGTGCTCTAGTATTAGAATAATGTTATTGTTAATACCATGGCTTGTAAGTATAATGTCAATATCAGTGGAAATGTCCAAACAAGATTCTTTATACTGGCATCAATCCAAACCAACCAACCATGTCCAGGTTTATTTTAGTATAAATGGCCAGGACCATTTATACTAAATATCCCTGGTTTCAGAAAGTTTCTCTTTTGGGAAATTATTAAGAGTACTAAAAAGTGATGCTCTTATTACAGCTGTCAACATTTTTTTTTTCTATTTAACCTTTTATATAAAGACCTTCTTTTCAATATCTAGCAAGCATCTGAAGACTGTTACACCTCCTTAACAACCTTTCTGTCATCTTCCCTAGTTGTAATTTCTGGAAAAAAAAAATGTGGGCCCTTGTCTGAGTGTCTAGGAACAGCAGGTGGTAAAGTCACCAGGAGAGTATGAAAACATTTCTTCCAAAGATGAGAAGTTCACAAATAAATAAATTAGCATCTATCACCAATTGCCACCAACTTTACTTACTTTAAACTATCTTCATGCCAGCATCCATTTAACTGTGCTTCACTCAGACCAGAGGCATCACTTACATCAATATAGACGCTTACACATACTTGATTCTTTTTTCTATGTATTTTTATGCATGCATGTATTTATATATTTGAGAGGTCACATGCTCCTTTGCATGTTCCTTACCTGCTGAATGCCCTAACTAGTCATATCCCACTGTGAATGTTTTTTCTGGGTAGATAGTTTTTGTAGCAGCCAAGTCCAGACAGAAACCAGACACATCTGTATCCAAATGTAATTTGGGAAAAAACGGAATTCCTATATATCACACCTACTAAGGAGCAGACCAGATATGTCAATAGGTTTAATCAAGAGCTTGCTTCATTAGACCTATCTTATTAAATTGGTTCAATCAATTGCAATAGGAGTGCAGGCTTTGCTAAGAGTCTGAGTGATGCTATATATCAATTTTCATACACATCCTTTATATCTGCAAATTTTTCAGTCTAAGATGAGGTGCCTGGACATCTCAGCTCTTCACTGTGCCCTCTGGCAGTCCTGTTTCCAAGGTGAGCATGAAGCAGACATTAAGCACAAAGGAGACCTGAGGCATTACTGAGCAGCCAGGACAGATATGAGAGAATGGCTCTTCAGCAAACACATGCTGGGCACATAAAACCACCAGGTAATAGGATTGTTGCGTGGAAATACCCTGCTCCAATCTCTCAGGCTCACTTAGCTGCAAAATGACAATAACAAGTACAACATTGAGTTGCAGACAGACCAATAGAATAACACATAAAAGCGGTGTTAAACTTAAACCTGGCTCCCAGCCGGAGTTCTGCTGCAGCCTGCCAAGCACAACAGGGAAGAAGGCAACAAGGAGACTAGTCTGGAGATCAGAGCGGAGGTGTCTGCAAAGAACAAAGGATATCCAAATAGTATTTTTGGCTGCAGACAGCGCTGATAAGACGGGCAGCATTTGGAAATAGGCTCACATAAGTAGGAGGAAGAGAAAGAAAATGAAGGTGCCAGAGGAATAGAAAAGAACAAACTGGGGCAAAACAAAGGTAATGAGAAAAGGGCATTCAATGTTTACTGATGAGACATCTTTCAGATTATATCACAGGGAAATCAGCAGGCAAAAATCATTGCACAAAAGAGGGCAGACAGTGCTGCAGAGTTACAGATATCCCAAGAAAAGGGACTGAGGGAACTGAGACGTACTTTAGTTTTATGGACCACTGGGACAAATAGCACTGTAATGAAATCCCACACTCTCCATGACATGCAGCTCCCCAAGATGTGTCCAGCCAAGTGGTCACGGACCACTTTATGAACTAGCTCAAGAGAGCTGGTGTGAAAAAGCACCAAGCTGAGGGGGAAAATTCTCCATTCATTATATTTCTGAGAGGAAAGTATTAGGGGATGTTGTCTCTTGCACCATCTCATTTTGGTCTAGACTGACTTGCTGAGGGAAAATGAAGACATGTTTTGAATTTTAAAAAGTCACGAGGAGTAATCAAAGAGGTTTATATAGTTTCTATAAAAAAAGAGTTGGCTTAGAGAAAGGAGGCTATAGCCTTAAAGCAATTTAGCTCCACTTCCATCAGGAAAACCCTCACATTTCATTGCAAGCCTTCCACAATTACTTGTCATTCTCTGCTCTTGCCATCCTTGTAGACTTTTAACACTTAATCAGATTTAATTTATTAGCAAAGTGAGTTTCAATTGCTACAAAGTAATGAGCAAAGATACACTCTAGCTCTTCATTTAGCTCTTTCCTAGCTAAATCACTTCTTCAGACGCCAGCTACTAAAGGATGCATAAACATCTGTGTCATGTACTTTCACGTACGTTATCCAGTTCAGTTCAGTAGGGCAGACATCATGCTCTATACCCTCATGAGAACACTTTTACTATATGGATAAAATGCCATCAGAAGAAGAGAACCTACTTTGAGAAAACATACTTCTTGCTGTCTCTTTTGAGAGTGTTAAGCAAAATCAAATCTTTGTGCAGAATACAGTCAACAACAACAACAAAATAAATAAAAAAATAAATTTCTTCTGAAGGTCTTTTCTAGGCCAGGATGGAATTTCCCATCAAAGCATTTCAGTGATACCAGCCTCAGGAACAGCCAGTCACCTGTGTCTTAAGTCATTGCTAAGGACACTACAGGTCAGAATGTGTTTGGCTTAATTTATGTGAAGCTGGCACATCCTAAATAAGGAACCAAATCGCTGGACTGTTGTCTCTCCTAGAGTACCGCCCTAAGCCTTTCCCTATAATGAAGCACTCCAAAGAATGTCTTGCTCTGATGCAGAATGACACACAGTTCCAGAAGCTCAATCAAACTGGAATTCTCTGAGGTCTTGGCCTAAAATAAGAGCTCCCCTGCTGAGGAACTGAATAAGCATATTTTTCTAAGCACTCTGGGTAGTGTTCTTTAGTCCTGATTCATAAATTATTGGTGCCTCCCTGTTTTTTTCTAAAGCCTCCTTCAGTGAAAGCTTCAGATCTGTGGCATCAAGTAACATGCAGCTGAATGTTCAGACATAAAATCTTCCCTGTTTATTCTTCAAAAGCGCCACATAAACCAAAGGCAATGAGGAGGGTTGTTGGTTTTGTTTGTTTGTTTGTTTTGATACTTCCCAAAAAATATCAGTGAGCTATTTTCTTTATAGTCTCTGACAATAACCAGAAAAGAGAAGCATGCAGGTTGAAACTGAAAGCATGCAATCTGCCTGTTGTTCAGTTTCTCTTCTTTCTGGAAATCACTGCATACATAAAGATCCATAACTACTTACACAGTGAAAAGTTGCATTAAACAAAGTATTTCAGCTGCCCAATATAATTTTAAAAAGAAAAAAATCAGCATGCTCTGTCAGCTGGGTCCACTTCATTTGAGATAATCTCATTTTCTTCTTATTCACTGACTTCAGGAATGGCTGTCATAGATGCTCCACTCTCAAGTACTGTGAAGTTCTCTTCACCCTATTAGTCTCTGGGGAAGGATGTTCAAAACAGAAATGCAGTACATATAGCAAGTAGCTTTCAGTATGATTTGATGGGAATTAAACCATTGTGAGGATTCATTAGTTCAGTAAATTGCTGCTGCAGCATCTGTGCTTTCTAGTCACATTACAAAGCTGATGCTTTTAATGTGAGCCAGGCCAATAAACCATATAAAATATCCTATACGGTTTTGGATCTAGACAGAGAACTGCTGTATGCCACAATCAGGCAAACAGAATAGATGAAGTGACCACAGAAGACAAACTCAGCAACTAGGATACACTTAGGCTAATTGGAAAATCTAAGTATCTGCCAATTCATGAACAGCTTGGCCCTTGCTTTTACAAACTCTTTTTCCAAGAGAATAGCGACAACTAACCAAATCTTGTGGTTTGAGCTCAGGAGTCTTATTTCATATTGTTTTGGTGTATGCTCAGCATTAATAAGTCACCATGTGATGTGAAATGTCAGACAACACAATACCGGGATAAACTCACATTGTTTGTTCTGTTACCTTCCAGCTTTTATTCAGAACAAAATCAAGTTCTTTGGCTTATTGAGAAACTCAGAAATGATTAACTTTGTTCCTGAATGGTTTCAGATAAGGAAGAAATCAAAAATTACAGCTAAAATGGCATTATTTGCAAGCCATTCTCATAGGCTTGGGTATTTATTCAGGATCTTTAGTTCCAGGAGATGTCAATCCTACAGCTACGCTAATAAAAATCACAATGTACACAAAAATACTAGGATGATATCTATTTCCTTCTGTCATGCCTAAGCAGTTTTGTACTCTAATTAAAGACATTACTCTAAATTTGCCACTAATCCTATATAAGCACACAATCATTATTTCCCTGCAGTTACAAGAAAATATATAGCAAAGCTTTTTACATTTATTCTGGACTTTATTTCTAGACCATCACACTAAACTATTATAATCTGCTGTTGTTTAAAGCAGTTTACTCTTGGTTCTTGGGTACTTCTCCACAGGAGTCACATTTGCTAGCTATAAGCGGGTATTAGATTTCCTTTTGCCATTCATGCATTGCAGCTGCTGTGCATTTGTTCTCCACTGTAGTCCCAAAGGACCTCAGCACCATAACAGGCACACCAGCTACTTTCAGTCTGCAAGTACCTGAGACATGCAACATCACCCAAGTGCCAGGCCAGGACAGATGACACAATTCTTAAGGGAATGATAACAAAACCACATGCAGAGAGGACCTATCAGTCAACTAATGTAATGGACCAAGATGCCTTTTTTTTTTTTTTTGTCATTCTAGCTTAGAGAAATAAGCCTGCCCTTCTCTAAAAAAAAAAAAAAAAAAAAAAAAAAAAAAAAATGAAAAAAATGGATTCTATTTTTGTCTCCTTGAATATGTGACTGTTACTCTTTAATTCACACTTATACTGCCAGGGTGTAATATGTAACAAATATTAACTTTTAGACAAGGGTCATTCAGTTCATCCTGCAAAAATGCAAATGAATGAAAGCCATGAGCGCAGGCTGCATCTTGCGTTATCTTACTGCAATGTTTAGTTAAATCACGTTTCATACTGTGTTATGGGTTGTACTGAGAGGCACAAGGTAGTCATGGTATACACAAGGTGTACAATTGAGAGACAAAGGTAGACATCACCTAGTAGGTGTCTAGCAAGGCAAACATCACTATTTCATAGTTGAAAAACTACCTCAAACAGAAGCAGCCTTAATCACATTGCATACACTATACTGTATACACTAGCTAATTAAAACCCAGATTCAATTAAAATTTTAAGCACATAACTATCTGTTGCAATAGTTGATTAGGAAGATAAGACCCCACATGCCTTATAAAAAGTAAAGGATGAGCTAAAATTTTGCAATACAAATGCAAACTCAGTGTACCAGGATTCCAGTCTTAGTGATACAGTCTCCCAGACTGAAGGGGTTATAATAAAAAATAGAGATTCTTGAAATGTTTGCAGATACTCGTCTGACTATGCATACTGGTTTGGGAATGCAGTTGTGAATATTTTCATTTCTCTAAGCACAAAATCTTGGCGAAAACAAAGGTCAGCTGCTATATATAGCTGTGCAAGCCCATGATGACCACTGATTTTTCATCAGTCCCTTGTGCTGCGCTAGAAATTTGTTTGTCTATTGCCTCTCCTCTTATGCCTGGGCTGTAAGCTTTTTTGGATGAGGACCATTTTTTTGGCTTCTCAGGAAAGCATCAAGCACAATGGGATCTTGGTCCATCGCTTAATTTCTGATGCAAATAACAATCTGGCTCTTAGATCTCGGATGAAAGAGTTTCAGAATCCTTCTAAAGGACAAAGGGATTATTGTTATTTCTGTAAGCATAGAAGCAGAACCAAATGGCAAAAAAAGAAGGCCAACAATGCTTTTTGCAGAAGCTTCGGATTATTAAAGGAGAAATTGCTGCCTCATATTACCATTAATTATGTATCTAACTACCAGGAGTCTTTTGTCATAACAGATATCAAAGTGGACCCAGGAGAAATGACCAAACTGATCTTTTGTGAAGCTGGGGTTTTGAAAGCTGTTAAAGGCAATTGGAAACTGGCATTTTACCTAACATTAGCAATAAAGCTGAAGAAAGAATTTCAGAAGAGTAAAACTACATTAGGGTGGGAAGATTTTGTACACAGAACGATGATATTATTTTTGAGCCATCTGTCAAATCAGACTCAAAAGATTTCCAAACTCGTGTTGCAGGGAGTGGAAATATAATCAGACACTTTATTTTGGCTTTGATGCAAGGCTAACCGTGTTAGGTCATTGTCTCCAAGAGTCATCGTTTCTGCTATCTTACAAATCTAAAAGAGGGAAGCAGTAAAAATTTACAGTGAGAGAAAAGCAATAAGAAAAGTGGTAAATTCTCTGTCCTCTGGTAATGCCAACATGTCCTTTGACTTTACTTTGGAAAATAAAATGACTCTAAGTCTTAAGTCTCCAAAGCACATTTCTGTTGATCCTTAAGAAATAATAACAAAGTTTTCTGTTGCATATATTCTGCATTTTCTGAATCTTGTAACTACTTATTCTAAGAACAAAAACAATTTGCTTAACACCTGAGTGTTAAACTACAGCCAAACACTTGCTGATAGCAAAAAAAGAAAACGCTTTATAGAGGTGGCAGATCTTGCCAGAGACAATGACTCCCTTTGCCCTGGTGCCCTCAACTTCAGGCAATGGAAAATTGGTAGCTCCTGGCGTGGAAATCAGTTATTGCAGGTAAAACACCCCCTGCTGATGCTCTGAGAAGGGTTAGGAGCTAGGGGCAAGAGAAGGTGGCCTTTCCTTCTGCAACAGGAGATGCAGAAAGCCCTGGTCTGGTGGTGCCTCCTCTAAAACATCTGCTTGCTCTCAGCCTTTCCCTTCCCAGAAGACCAAAGGGACTGGAAGGGGAGCAGGTCACCCCCAAGAAGCAGGAGGGACGCTGGTGCCTGACACTACTCAGGAGGGTGGAAGTCCCATATCCCAGGGGGAAATAGGAGAAGGGGAAAAGAAACAAAAGGCTTTTCTCCTCTTCTCTGCTCTCCAAAAGTCCAGCCTTTTCTCCAAATGTCCCGACACCTCTATTGCTCTCCAAGCCGAAGTCATCTGTATATCTGTTTCATGCACTGAGAATTATCTAAGTTCTATAAAACAAGTTGTTTAATCTCTTCTGCAGCCCCAAGGCTGCTAGGTCAAAACTCATTGCTTGTCATTGCTCATGTTCCCTGTAGTACCCCTGCTCACACTGCCTGTGTCTGAGCCGCACACGTGCCGCCCTAGGTAGGAATCAGGAGGCACATGGGGCATGGGGCAGGTACCCACACCCAGCAGATCAAGAGCAAGACCCACATGGCCACTGGGAATTCAGTCCTGACCTTGTATACAGCAGGAGAATGCAGGTCAGAAACCTTACTGTTAAAACACTGCTAAAATACAATTTTTAGACTAGGCCACCACATTTGCCTACCCATGACCACAACATATCCACTAGGGTGGATTACCTGGGTGGATTTGCTTGGATGGGGAAGGGAGCAACAGACATAATGCCCTGCTATGCATCACAGGCAAAATCTAATTATCTGCTTTTCTGCTTTTAATCTGGCAGTCTCATTCTCTGTCTTTCAATTATTTCCAGTAAACCTCAGTGATACTTTTCCTTATTTTTTTCATTATGTTTTTCTTAGATGATAAACAGGTGTCATGGATTTATATTTGCTATCAAGGTAAACAAAGCTATGCTCTGGTTCACAAAGGAAGACAAAATTCTAGAATATCATACATTATAGGTAGAAAAAAAGTTTCTCTTTTCTATTGCTTAAATATTGAAATACATTTTTATTGTGAAATATAATTTTCACTGAGCCCAAATGAAGTGAATCGGCTGTAGCTAAACTAAGAAGGTTCTTGGGAATATGGAATCAAAATTTTCTTAAATTATGAAACCCTTCACTCTGTTTTCATCTGTAGGAATAACTGAGTATATTAGACAGCTTTCAAATGGCTCTAAATTTGTGAAGTCTCCCAGACTGTCTTAAGTTAACATTTGGAATTCATGCTGTGATTTGATTTCATTGTTGAGCATGACTCTTGCCTAACGGTCTGCTCTGCCTTCTGCCTCTGCTTCATTTCTCTCTCTTCCCTTTTGTCAATAGAGGCATAACTTTTTTCCTCAGTACAAATTAAAATTTGAAGCAGGCAAGCCCCTCTTGCTGTTGTTTCCCAATATCTCCATTCCAGAGCTTGCTGCTTGTTCAAAGATATCCTAAAATCTGTCCCATCTCATTAAATATTTTTCCCTCTCCAGAGCACTTTCAGTGAGAATCATGTTTTTGTTTTTCTCTTGTAAGCTGCATTGAATCTGGTTCCCAAGCTCAACACTGCTTCCAAAAGTCTTCATTTTTCCCTTCATGTGGTCCTCTGTCACTGCCACTGCCAAGAGCAGGAGCTCTACAAGACAAGGTCCAATCCCACAATAGTTTCTGAAGGTTTCAAACATCAGTGTCACAACAAAAGTAAGGTATATGGCTTCATTATTTTTCCTGACAAAGAAAGTCAGAAACCCTTACTGTTATCTCCTGATGAACTCAAAGAGAAGGAGTATGGGTTCAAAAGCCTTTCCCTTCTCAAATGAATGCAGGAAAAATACAAGGAAATAACAAAGTGACCTCTTCCATCCATGATTGTTATCTGGACAATTATATTTCTTCTGTGGGAACATAGCAAACTGGAACTGAGCTTATGTTTGTCATTTAAGGGTTCCACTGGTGTTTTTGATATGAAGCATTTCTCTTGGGTCAGGGCAGAAGAAGGTTAGATAGGAATACCTACTGAATGTTCTGCTGTGGTTTGAGAAGATGCACTCCCTCCCACTGTTGAATGTTTTGTAAATGTAAGCCTAAAAAAAAGGATGAAATTCTTATCAAAATGTTTACAGCCCTAAAATGCATGCTTTTGTGACTCCAGCTGGGAGTAAGCACACAAGCAGAGCAGCTTTCTCTTACTCTGTAGTCTCTGATACAGATCAGAATACAGGAAGATATTAAGTTTGTCCAAGAAACAGCAGGTGCTAAGTCTTTTGTTTTCACAGCTAATGTTACACTTAAAACAGTAGCCCAAAAAGCAAAGCTTGGACATTTGGGTTGCTTCCACAGAGAATAAATTAGATTTAATATTAATAAAGAAAAAAAAATAAAAACTGCATTGCACAGAAATCTTTATTGGAAAAATAAATTTAAATTTTTAAATTTAAATTATTAAACTTAGATCTGTGACAATTTGGACAATTTGTAAGAACGTTATGATGCCCTCCGGAGTACTGAGATCATAAGATGTTTTTCATCTTTAAAGGAAAATAAATTCTTCAATGTTATATGGTGTGCATATATATGCAAGATAAGTGTATGGATAAATAATGTGTTTGGAACAGGCTTTGAGAGAGCTATTTTTTATGGATTTTCTACCAAACTGGGTGAAAATGTTTAAAAACTTTTTACAGCTTTAGCACTTTCATTTCAATACATGAACAGGTTCCCCTCCCCACCTCCCCCAAAAATAAAAAATAAAAAAATAGAGCAAAACCTAATGTTTCTATATGACTCTTACTAAAAGCATAATAGCATGAACAGCTGGAGGAAAAAAAAAAATGTGCTCAAACAAAGTGAATAAGCCAGATATTTCAGGAACAAACAGAACTGAGGACAAAAATGCAATTGTTTATATGAGATGGATTTCTTTTTCAGGACTGGATTTTTTAACCTCAAGCCACTCTGTTGGCACAAAGGAGGTTTGGACCCAAAAGTCATGCCAATACAGCTGGATGAAGCATGCCTGAGGCTGCTCCATGACTCTAGGGCCAAGTGTCATGGAACAGCTTGTATTCACACTATTAAAATCTCATACCCAGTAAAATAGGGTGGCTGCAGCTACACTACGCTTGGGAGCAGTCCCTGGCCTAAGCTAACTTCTGAGCTGTTCCTGGGAATCATTTGGGAGAGCACTCTTTGGCCAAAAGCAAGCCGGGGGCCATTTCAAAAATCTAACCAAATAAATAATCAAGTCCAGTGAGATGCCCTGGCACTGCTTCATTTGTTAGAGCAGACACAGCTGACACAGCCAGCTGCTGATCCCTTAACAGCACCGAGACAGCACAGATGGCCTTGGACCGCTCTCCTCTTCAAGCAGGGGTGCCGGGAGCATGCCCAAGCATATGCAGTGCTTCACCAGGGGCCAGAGGAAACCCGTTTGATGCAGAGTGAGCCAGGGCTCGTGCTGGTAGCAAAGCTGCTGCTTTCCAGCATCACTGCTTCCCTCCCCTGCGGGGCTGTGCAAGAAAACAAGCCCCCTTTTGCTTGCTCCCAGGTCCAGGGAGGGATGGAAGATGCTTTTGTAACCAGCTGGGATGCAGGAGGAGGGACTGGAGTTGTTGGTGGTCCTTTTCCACAGCAGCCAGGAGGGTCCATACTCAGGAGTCAGAGGCAAAGCTTGCAGTGTGGGGAGCTGCTGGGACCTATGTGTACAGGAGCAGAAACAATGAGCAGGCTTACATTGGGAGGTGGGGGGGGGGGGGGATGCACTGTGTACTGTGATTTAAAATGCTTGGTTCTCAAAACAGGTGGCTTGTTTGTTCCTGAGTACTAGTCTAAGTGTCTTTGGTCTGCATTTTTAAAAAATTATCTTCTATTTTATAGAATATTTTCACTACTGGACTGTTCCAATCATTAATTTTTAAACAAAATGTCTTGAAAAGCAGCAAATACTTTTTGTAGGTCACTGGAAAAGCAAACAAACAGGGGGGGAAATACTTTTTCTTTAAGAGTCATGTCTTAAGATTTGTAATGAACTAAAACAGAAACATTTAAATCACATAAAAAATTCAAAGAAAGCCATGCAAGTCAGCCATGCATAGACTAGCTTCCAGTGTTAGAATCAAGAACTAAGTAGTTTTGGTCTGTCCCTGCGTTTATATCTGGAAGGAAAACAGGCAGTTCTGAGGAATTCAACAGTCATTCCTCATTTGCCTCAAATCACTCTGCTGTGAAGCCTCCATGGATGAGACACATGCCATGGGCTTCAACAGTTTCTCAGCTCTCCACTTAAGATTGGCTTTCCAAGCTCCTGGTCACCACTGGTGATATTTGGAAAGTTTGACCCAATCTTACCATTACAGACCTCTGTCCTTCAGCTGTGTCCCCTGGATGAGTGCATCACACTGGCTGAGAGGCAGCATGGAGGCAGCTTTGGTTACTGTACTGGGTTTATCTGGCAAGGGTTTGGTAGCAGGAGGGCTGCAGGGGTGGACTCTCTGAGCAGAGCCCAGCAGCTGCCCCAGGTCAGAGCAGAGCCGGCTCCAGAAGGCTCCAAATGGAACCTGCTGCTGGCCAGAGTTGAGCAAGGGAGCGATGCTGTGTGGGCCTCTGGGACAGCAGATTTAAGGAAGGGTGAAAAAAGTTGCTGTGTAACAGCAGCTGGGAGAGTAGAGTGAGAACATGTGAGAGAAGCAGCCCTGCAGCCCCCAGGTGAGTGCAGCAGGAGGGCAGGAGGTGCTGCAGGCAGGCAGCAGCAGTTCCCCTGCAGCCTGTGGAGAGGCCCCTGGTGGAGCAGGCTGTCCCCCTGCAGCCCATGGGTCCCACAGGGAGCAGATCTCCACGCTGCAGCCCATGGAGCTGTTTTTTGTTTGTTTTTAGTTTATCAACAGGCAATAAATTACTTTAATCTCCCTATGCTGAGTCTGTTTTGCCTGTGAGGTAACTGATGAGTGCTCTCCCTGTCCTTATCTCAGCCCATGACCTTTTTCATCATATTTTCACCCCCTGTGCTTTTGAGGAAGGCCAGTGAGAGAGTGGTGCGGTGGTGCTACTGGTGTTAAAGTACCACAGTTAAAGGTGCATGGATGTCTTCATGTCCTGCTTTGATTCAGATAGACTTAAATTTTCCTCCACGTAGCTGGTATGCTGCTATGGTTTCGTCGTTAAAATGGTGTTAATAACACCAAATATTTTAGTTCTTGCTGAGTAGCACTTACACAGAGCCAAGGTCTTTTCAGCTTCTTGTGTTGCCCTGCCAGCGAGGAGGTTGGGGGTACACCACAAGCTGGGGGAGAAACAGCCAGGACAGCTGGCCCAGGCTGGCCAGAGGGATTTCCCATTCCGTGTGGTGTCAAGTGGAAGAATAAAACTGGGGGGAGCTGGCCAGTGAGGGGCCACTGCTTGGGGAGTAGCTGCGCATCGGTCAGCAGGTGTTGAGCAATTGCATTGTGCAGCACTTGCTTTTTGTATCGTTATTATTGTTGTTGTTGTCGTTATCCTTTCCCTTGCTGGCCTATTAAACTGTCTTTATCTCAGCCCATGACTTTTACCTTTTTTCTGATTCTTTACCACATCTATCCCAGAGGTGAAGGGAGTGAGCGAACAGCTGTGTGGTGTTTAGCTCCCTGCTGGGTTAAATCTCAACACCTGATAAACATGTGCTGTGAAAAACGATCAGAGTTTGTTCATTTTAAGACTGTTTTTCATTAGTGTTCTTTCATGTTCTCCATCCTCGTGTTGTAAGATAGCAAACAGTCAATTAATCCTTGTTCAACTTGTCCATGACACTCGGATTTCATACACGTCTGTCCTCTGTCCCCACGTTAGTCATTTCTTTTCCAGGCTGCATATCCTCCTCTATGTAAACCTCTCATACTAAAAAGGTTTTGTGTATCTGGTAATTCTAGTTAATGTTCTCCATAACCTTGTAAATGGGCCATCCATTCCCTTGAAAAGGATTCCTGGATATGCCCTGTGCTTTCAGATGGCACTGGACTTCTCTGCTACCTGAGCAGACCATACAGCCTCCTTCTATCTTTTCAGAGGTCAATGTCAGGCAAAAGAGAAAGCCTGGAGTCCTCCCTACAAAGGCCCAAAAGTCACCTGCCCGAGGACAGGTTAAACTTGCAGACAGTCTGACCTTATCGTGCACTGTGGATGCCAGGTGCCAGGTCTTAACGGTATGCTGAGTTTTCAGGATTAGACACCTTGGCAGAAGTATAATGTAAATATAGACACAAAGTCAGATAATTGCAAAAGTGCTAAGTCAAAGGGACCTGGACGTCATCCCACCCACCTCCCTCTTAAAGCAGGACTTTTCATCAACACTCTTTCTGGTCATCCACACCTTAGTTCAGCCTTTTCTTGAAAGCATTCCAGGACTGATATTGCAAAACCTTCCTAGGCACCTGTTCAGTGCCCTGTTCACTGCCCTACTGGTGAAACCACTTTTTCTGATGTCCAGTTTCAATATCTCAGCCATACTTTGTGACTCTTGCCTCTTCTTATAGCACTGTATACCACCAAAAATAATTTGGCTCCACCACCCTTATAACTTCCCTTCAAGTAGGTGCAGGCCCCTATTAGGTACCCCTTCCACCTTACTTCATGGAGTATGTGGTCCAGCTCACTACTGTCTTGGTGGCTCTTCACTGGACTTTCTTCAATTTGGCTATATTCATCTTGAACTAGAGAGGTCTGAAACAGGCCTAGTGGCAGCCTTACCAATGCCAAGTGGAGGGGGATATTGCTTCCCTTGATCTGTCGGCCACACTCCTCTTGAAGGGGCTCAGCATGTAGTTCACCTTCTTTGCAGCTGAGATAGCATTTTTGGTTCATATTCACCCAAGAGTAAATAATCCACCACAAAGCCTCAGACTTTCTCAGCTACAGTCAACTTAATTCTGGTCAGGTAATTCATCACCCCAGTTTTAGTAAAATATATAACATTCATTTTCAGGTGTGACAATAGATTTGTAATCTCATGACAATTTAAACAGCCTGTGCCACAGGAACAGAGAAACCTTCACACATACTAATGAAAGAAGGTAGTCCTTACTTCAGAAGAAACTTAAATGACAGGAGGTATAGCATGGAAAATGAAAGTAAATAGTCAGACATGAGCTGACAGTGAGATACTGATGTTTAGTACAAAACGCAGCAGTTTCAGCATCAGCTGCCCATGCCATTATATTTTATTGAAGCCTTCCATGTCTGATCAAAGTAACCGGGGTTATAATCACAGAATCATAGAATCATTCAGGTTGGAAAAGATCTCTAATAGCATCTAGTCCAGCCTTTAACCTACTACTGACAAGTCCACCACCAAACCATGCTACCAATTTCTACATCAACACATTCCTTGAAGACCTCCAGGGATGGTGATTAATGGTGCCATGACAAAACTCCATCGGGTTGCCAGTCTCACATACAATGGTTTTTGTTTGTTTGTTTGTTTGTGTTTGTTTTGGGGTTTGTTTTTGTTTGTTTTGGTTTGGTTTTGTTTTTATTTTTTTTCACAGAGGCTAACAGAAAACAGCATGGCTTAAGAACAGGAAGATAAACACAACAGAAAGTTTTGCCATGGTAAGTCAACTGGAAAGAAGGAAATCCCCAAATACCTGTGGTGCTCAACATGTTCTCTGGAATTCCAGAACAATTTCTGCAACAGCTCCCAGAAATCTCCTAGGCAGGCAACCTGCGCTCAAGTGAGGCAAGAAGGCTGCTAGCTTTCAGCCTGGGGCTGTGTTCTTCAGAGTGCTCTGCCTGGCAGCCTCTGCAGGTACATGGGACTGCATTTTCTTTTTAACCAAGCTCACTGATCATGCCAGGAGCAACAAGTTCCTGAAGTTCTTGCACATCGCCTACAAACCTCCTGTCAACGTTGTCAACATGACCTCAGCAGTAAGAATGAGTGAGGGTGAGAAGGCAAAAAACTGCAAGAATTTTTGTTAAATATCCATGAAAATTTATTGTGAGTATTTGAAATCCAATAATGTCACTAAAAAATCAAGAGTAGTGAATTTTGGAACAATTAATTTTATGATATTTACTGTATATCAAGTAATTCAGAGGGTTAGTCTGATCTTTCTCCGTGGCACCAGAGCACAATTCTCCTTTAAAAAAGGCTATATTCATAGGAATCTGAATAAATTCAGGACCATAAACATGTTACTGCATTTGCTGAAAAAGGAACAGCAGCCGAATCCGATCATATTTCCAACACAAAGTGCCTCATAAGCTGTGAAACGGGAAAAGGCAAACTTCCCTTTACTAGCCCAGTCTACTTATAGCAATGGTAAAAAATAAAAATATCAAAGAAGAGCATTTTTTGGAGACTTAATATATACAGTTTCTTACTCCATGTGAATCCAAATAGTGCAGCAACTCACTTTTCCTCTCTATGGACTGAAATCATTCTGTTCCTGCTCCAGTCACAATTAAAAATCCCAGTAGCCATAGCAACCAGACCACTGAATGTCCGAGGCAGGCCATATAAAGGTCTGGGAAACACTTCCAAGCCTGGAGCATATATGATTTAAAAAGGAAGCGTTCTTCCTCACTCCTTGACTACCATCTTCTTGTTGCTGAGGAAAGAGGCAAGACTCCTAACTCCCAATATGATATCTCTGTATATTAACTAGTTAGAATAAAGGCTAAATTTGAAACTAAATCACTCGAGCAGAAATTCAGTACCTAATTTACTCTAATATTAGGCCCTTGGCTCCTATTGTCTTCAGTTCATAAATGCAGATTGGCTGGAGGGACTGCAAAACACAAAGCAATAACATAAAATAAACTATTAAAGCAAAGGACACCGTGTTCCTTCTATTCTCACGAACACCCACACACTAACACCCACGCATGCAAAAGCTCCTCAGGAGTAGGAATCCTGAAACGTGAAAAGTCCAGTATGCAAGAAGGCTGTAAAGCAGATTTATTACTTTTTTTTTTTTATGTACATGTCCTTTGTCATTAAGCAGCCTTCCCAGAAAAAAAGGCCATGGCATCTACACACCTTTTTTTTTTTTGTGCTGGAGAGGTAATTGCTTTTTCAATACATTTCAAGTTACTTGCTATACATTGAGTGACACACTGGACGAGGAATTTTGTGTTCCCACAACAGCAAATTAGAAAGGCAGCTGAGCAACTGAGTAAGCACATGGCAATCCTTCTCTCCCCTCAAGTTTCAAATTATTGCATAGAAAGCACTAAAAACAATACAAAGTCCAGCTATTGATTTCACCAGAGGCCATATTTCACCCCAAATTCTTCTGCAATAGTTCACATCTAAATTGCTTTTAAAAGAGTTTCAAGTGTCTAGAAACTTAAGCAGGAAAGTTGTTAAAGTTTGATTTTTACAGAAATCCCTTTAAAAAACATTAGACTGTTCTTCCATTTGGAAATAATTTCTTGATTACACTGGAGACCATCATTTTTTATTTTTTTCTCCCTAAACACTAGCTCTCCAGTTAGGCTTCTGAATTCAGATATCCATCCCATTCAACAAACACTCACACCAAGCTGGAGAACTGACTCCTGGATAGCATATGCCTTCTAACAGCACATTCCAGTGATACTGTGACGGTGTAAATGGAGAATCATCTGCACCAGCAGGAAGAAAAAAAAAAAAAAAGAAAAAAAAAAGGCTTCCACCAGTATGATTCTTGCAATTTTTGTTGTTTTGTATTTAAATAAAAACTAACATGTCTAGAAACCACTGGGACTGTATCCTCACCTGTGGTTTTTGGAGAGTTCTCCAGCTGGCTCACCTTTGTAAACACATGGGTATGTTTCCATCTGGAGTTCATGCTCTAACTCACCCTCAAGCCACTGCTGCTCTCTCCAAGAACAACAAAAAAAAATACATTGACTCATCTGACCTGTGAAAAGAAAGGGCAGATAATCCCGGCTACACCATTTGCACAAGAATAAAGTGCTGTTGTTTTAGGAAGCAAAACAAAGTCTCTGGTCCTGGAAAGCTTGAACAGTTCTGAATAAGAGAGAGAGGACTACAGTGCTCCTACTGAAAGGCAGGGGGGCGAATAAACATAACAAAGCTTGGAGCTGTCACCTCCATACTGCTTCCTAATGCATAGAACTGGATTCAATCTGGAGCTCGGATTACATCACTCCCCACATTTCATAAAAGATGCTTTACAACAGTGAGATAAAGAAAGTAGAGGAAAGCCAACTAACACCATGTTTATTATGAAGTATGTGGCCTTTCCTAAGGATTCTATGATATCTTCATATGCTCCACTTTACTTTCCCTCCTTGCCCATGCCCTCTTTCCAAAAGGACACGTGGACAGAAGAAAAAAAAAAAAAAAAAAGAAAAAAAAAGAAAAAAAAAAAGCAGTTTATTTTTGAAGGAGCCAGTTTATAACATGCATTGACAATCATATGTACACTAAAAAGAAAACAAAAGGTTAACACCAAAAGCAACCAAAACCACTTCCTAATGTACAAATCTACAGGAGAGGCAAACTTCTGACCGAATAAATCAAAGCAATGCAAACAGAAAAAGGAATATGCTGAAATCCATACTTTGGTACTCAGATAGAATTCATACAAAATTTAAAGCAAGCTTTGCAAGCAGTACACTAACTGGTTGTTCAGACTCCACAACTTTCCATAAATAAAATGACAAATATACAAGATAAACATCCAGATGAAGTACATTGGTTTTCCTGTCTGCAAGTCCAAGTCCAAAACAAATTACTTGCCTTCTGTGCTTGGACGCAGAATTAGAAATAAGTAGAGCTGGTTCACTTCTGGCTCAAGGGATTGGCTCTGAATTGGCTGGCTGAGCTAGACAGCAGCAGTAAGCTTTCTGTGTGTAGAATATAGTCTTAAATTTGGCACTTGTTCTCCCTGCAGTCCCCTTGCACAATGGCATCTACTCAGACCACCTAGTTTAGTTGCCTAACACAAGTGCTGAACATCTCAAAACTAGACGCCTGACCACAGCAGGCATCAATAATAAAATAATTCAGAGTACTCAGCTTAGGGCTACTTAGCCTCTGGAAAGAGCCAGAACTGCATGAAAGCCCCTGAGGAATGATTCAAAGCACTAAGCAAGATGCTAGCTTCCTCCTGCTGCCTGGAAGACCCTGAAAGATGAAGAAATAATCCTGAAGGTTTCCTTGGGAGCGCTGGAGCATCACAAATTGACAACAACTCATGGGAGAGAAGATGGGCTCCCAGCAAGCGCTTCTCTGAAAGTTTTCTGTTCAATGTTTGTATCTATGTGATTTTGGAATGGCAAGCCGTCACCTGTGGGCCATAGGTAGGTAGCTTAGCACCACCATGCCACTCCATCACTGGCCCTCCTCAAAAGAAAAGGGGGAGAAAGTAAGATCAAAAAAGCTCATGGGCTGAGATAAAGACAGGGAGAGCACTCAGCAGGTATCATAATGGGCAAAACAGACTCAGCATAGGGATATTAACATAATTGATTGTCTATTGATAACAGACTAGAGCAGTGAGAACTGAAAGCAAACTTCAAACACCTTTCCCCCATCCACCTTCTACCAATTTCTCCCCCTCAAGTGCTCAGGGAAACAGGGAATGGGGGCTGTGGTCAGTCCCTGGCGCTGCGTCTCCTCCACTCCTTCATGGTCACTCTCTGCCCCCTGCTCTACCCGTGCTCCTTCCCGAACTGAGCCTGTGGGGGCTGCCCACAGGCAGCAGCTCTTCAAGCACTGCTCCCACACGGCTCCGTCCCACAGAGTCCATCCCCCAGGAGCAAACTGCTCCAGCATGGGTCCTCCACGGGTGGGCAGCAGCTCCCCCCAGACCCCCTGCTCCTGTGTGGGCTCCTGTCTATGGGCTGCAGCATGGAGATCTGCTCCATGTGGGACCCATGGGCTGCAGGGGGACAGCCTGCTCCACCAGGGGCCTCTCCCTGCACAGGCTGCAGGGGAACTGCTGCTGCCTGCCTGGAGCACCTCCTGCCCTCCTGCTGCGCTCACCTGGGGGCTGCAGGGCTGCTTCTCTCACATGTTCTCACCCCTCTTTCCCAGCTACTGTCACATGGTAGTCTTTTTTTTTTTTTTTTCCTTAACTCTGCTCTCCCAGAGGCCCACCCAGTGTCACTCTCTGGCTCAGCTCTGGCCAGCAGCGGGTTCCTTTTGGAGCCTTCTGGAGCTGGCTCTGGTCTGACACGGGGCAGCTGCTGGGCGCTGCTCACAGAGGCCACCCCTGCAGCACCCCCCACACTACTGAAATCTTGCCATGGAAATCCAGTACAGAAGCCGTCACCCAGGGTCAACAGGGAGCTAAGTCCATCACCCTCTATTCCCAGGGACATGCTATTTGCTGCTTTCTTGGAGGTCATTAAGTAGCGTTCAGTAAAGTAGCCTATATTCCAGCCTTCAGCTGCAAACTAGAAGCTGATGCAATTCTAGCAACATAATGAAACCTGGTTTTATGAAGAATCATAGAATCTTCCAGGTCGGAAAAGATCTTCAGGATCACCAAAGCCAATCACCAGACTGATCTACCAAGTCCCAACACTAAACCTTGTTCTTTAGTGCCACAGAATCACACAGATTCATATTATAGAATGGCCTGGGCTGGAAGGGACCTTAAAGACCACCTGGTTCCAACCCACTGCCACTTCCCACTAGACCAGGTTACTCAAAGCTCCATCCAACGTGAACATCCCATCCAGGGATGGGGCATCCACAGCTTCTCTGGACAAACTGTTCCAGTGCCTCACCACCCTCTGAGTGAAGAGTTTCTTCATAATATCAAATCTAAATATACCCTTTTTTAATCTAAAATCATTCCCCCTTGTCCTATCACTATCTGCTCATGTAAAAAGTTGTTTTCCATATATATATATATATATAAAATATGGTATATATATGTCTGTTGCATATGTATTATATACATATAATTGGTATATTTTTATATATTCATTATATATAATTTATATATAACATAATGAAGAATATATATAGACAACATAAAATATAAATATTAATCCACTTTATATAGTCTTTTATATGTATATATATAAATATGTGAATAGCTTTTTGTATTATAAATTACTTCATTTATTATAAATAGTATTATATTATTGTTAGTGTTATATTAATAGGATCATAAATAGTATTATATTATAAATAATGTTATATATTATATATTAGCAGTATATATAAACTGAGATCTTGTTCATTCAGAAAAAAAATATAATTCAATATTTTTTCAGGCTTCTCGGCTTTACTCTTTTCAAGAATCCCTTTATCCCCAGAATGGGATGAACAAATTCAATAATCGTGCTCAATAAAAGATAGTGTTTCAGGGAAAATTTCATCAAAAGGTGGAACGATTTAAGGCAATCAGCTAAACTGAACCTCTACTTCCTCTGCTTCCATTTTCAAGTGTGAATATATGTAGCACAAATGTAGAATAAACATAACTCCTGCAGCATCTCCAATCCTGTCTCCTTGGTCTCCGAATTGTTTCAATTCGTGACTTGTATTCCCAGTGCTGCTATTCCAAATCAGTACAACACGCAGGCATTGTACATTAAAGAACTATAAAATGTACACATAAAGTCTATGCATACTTACAGTAAGTCACATAAAGCTAAGCTGGTCTGCTGGATAATAGCCTATAAAACTATCAGTGTGAATTTTACTCTGTTAGGATAGACAAATACAGATTTAGAGCAATTCAGCTAGAAACATTGGATACTCTGAGCTTGTACTTGCCACCTAACACTATTCAGAAAGATTTAGCAGTATTTTTCCCATCTGATGAAGTCACAAATATTTTTCAGGTTGTCATCAGTGTGACACAAAGAGAAGACTATGAGACCCACAGCCCTTTTCTTCAAGGTTAACAGCATGCAAGATGTGACTTTACATCCTCTGGGCAATGTCAGTTCTCTTACATTCACCCCAAGTGTCTTTCCATTGCATCATTTCTAGAACTTGCCTTCATGTTTCTTATTTCCAGTGAAATAGCACTTTCTTCCCCTGTGAAGTTGTTTGTTTTTTTTGTTGTTTTGTTTTGTTTTTCAATATTAGCAAAAACATCAGAACATCCGAGGCAGTATCAAAAATGTGGTTGGTGGGGTATTTTATTTTATTCTTACCTTGTTCCAAGATGCTACGTGCTTGGTGCCAACATTATCAACAAGGCAGTTAAATCCAAATAACCAAATGTCATGAATTCCTGGTTGTTTAGTACAGATATCCTACAGATCTGGCCAAAATCATTTATGGACTTGTATCTCATAGGCAACATAAATAAACCCCACTTTATCAAGAACAATAAATAGATGTCATGATGAAAACTTTTGCTGGCCCACAATATGGCACCACATCTCATCTTTTTAGAAGAACAAGTTGCCCTGAACACATCAGGCTATAATTCCCTGTTCTGGTGCCTGCTGAAAATACATAAATAAATAAATGCAAATTTAAATTATATATATATGTATATATATCCTACCAAGCACCGTCCTGCTGATTTGAGCATGCAGAGGACTGGCCTCGTTACCTCAGACCATGTCTCCTCCTGGTGGCCCCAAGACTTCCACACCAGGAAAGCCACAAACTGAGTGTGGGAAAGCCAGAGCAGGATTTTCAGAAGAAATCTGTCCGGATGATGGGGGAGCCAGGAATGAGCCTCAGCTCTCCAGCTCTTCCACACAGAATCCCGTAAATAAGTGCTTCAAAATACTTAGACACTGCAGAGATACTTTATCAGGGCAGAAAGTGAAGCTGTGCAGTGAGTGCTTGCTCATGCAACAGAGAGATTCCCACCTGTTGTGAATGTTCCTCACTTGCACCCTGATACACATGCCAGCTCCATCCAGCCCTGTAGTCAGACAGGACAAAATAGAAAGAGAGACAGACAAGAGATACTGTTATTATCCCTATACTGAAGGCACTTTACAAGCATTCACTCACCATCTTGCTATGGAGAAAACATTGGCAGATAGATGGAAAGGAATTTTAACATAAATGACTTAACTGAACAATCTTATGACATTATATGATCTATCACAAAAACGTCTTCTGAATTTTCCACTACTTTGCAGTTAATTGTTACTCACTAAAGTATTTCAAAAATAAAAATTTACAACATTTGTTTAATTTGTCTTGGATGAACTGACATTAATATACATGCTGTTCTCATGAAATTTAAACTATTCTTATTTGCATTCAAACTGGGATGTGTGGGAGTTATTTTGGGTATTCTAATAATATTAAATAAATAAGGAAGGAAGGAAGAAAGGTTTCTACCAGTTCTTGAAGTCAATAAAAGCTAAAATGGTAAAAGGACAGGCAGAATTGTGTGAAATCTTCTAGCATTTAATATATTTTTTTAAGGCAAGTGATGATTTTTTTACCCTAAAAAAAAAAAAAACTAGCAAGTTTACTGTAGGGAGAAGGCTATGACTTACAGTAATAAAGTCACAAAATTCAAATTATGGAGCTTGTAAAAAGAGGAAATTACCTTTGAACATTAAGTCACAACTGTAAGATGATTAGCATTTCACATTTATTCCTGCACCATTTATATGGCACCACTGGTGTGCGAAGCAGTATAGAACAGAAGAGCTATGAAAAACTGGTCATTATGCAGAGTCAGTTGAAATGCATGGGCTGATACTCCAAGCTATAAAATAACGTGGGACATATTCTGGATATAGTTTTTAGCCTCATTTATTTGCATACTCAGCCATGCCCAGTTTAGGCATACGTCAGCCTTTCATAGGCACTCGATGTATATTTTGTGCCAAGACATACATACCTCAGTGTCAGTATCCTGTGCCTATGATCTCTGCTTGTTCAGAAGTTACCACCAAGGCATGCAATTCATCCACCTTATGGCTTCCTTTCCTCATCAAATTTTTTAATGGGTTTATCGTGCAAAAACATTGCTCGGTCTAAAATTAATCTTCAGTACCACAGAAGCCTGAAATGTGATTGTTGTGGGAATTCCTCCAGCTTTGCAGCATTTAAATTCTCAGCCACAATCCCGTGTTAATGTAGAATAGTTATTGTGTCTTGAATAGGTTTGTGCCTACCCAGAACAATGTTAGATTAGAGCGTAACAATTCTGTATCGCCCACCTTCTTGTCACATGCTTTTTTTTTTTTTTTTTTTTTTTAGCAAAATTAAATCCAGCTTTACCTGGTACATACTAATGAGTCTAAGCTCCTTCCATTTACACGTGGGGAGTTTGCTAAGGCTTATGTTACAGGTTGGAAAGCCTATTGTGTGTTCTGTTTAAATGAAACAATGAAAAAAAAAAGCAGAGCTGAAAAATTAAGTCCTTAAGTAAAAAAGACAAAACTAAGAAAATTCCTCGGTCCTCCAATTAAGAGCTTGCTCATTCAGGCCTTATGCATTGCCAGCAGACTACACACTGATAAAACCAATTTTAGATTATTTAGACTTGAGAAAAAAACTCTGTGAGTTTAGGGAGCCAGCATGAAAATCACTGGCATAATGACAAGATCCAGCAATAAGAAAATTCAATTAAATCATTACACAGAAACATAAGCACTGATGGAATTTTCACAGCTCTAATGAGGCTGGTATGGAGTTCATGACCCACGATGAAGAGTGTTTAACAATGATGGGCCACTGAGTGCCATTATTTATTTGAAGTTCTAAGAGGGAACCCATCCTGCATTCTGGATGGGTCTAATCAGCACTAACAAACGATAGCCTAAACAAAAGACATCTCTACCTCTTTCAGCCTCCCCTTTACCAGAGGAGAAAAATGATAAAATGAGTTTTGCAGCATTCTCATAAACTGGGAACTAAGACACTGTTGGTGAATCAAGGCTCAGCTCCATCAGCAGGTCATGATGAGGCTTTAAGGGATGTAGAAGAATGATTATTTTCTGATGACAATCTTTAAGAAAGTTGTCAAAATAGAAGAGAACTGGTGAACTGGGATTAGGGTGTACAAGAGAAAGAGCCATGCACATGAGAAAAGAAATGGGGCAGGAAACTCCAGAGTTTAGCAGAAATGCATGACCAAATAAATCCAGTATATAATTGATGGTGCATTTAATGGGCTGAAACCCAGAGACTCAGACTTAGACTCAACACTGCCAGGCTCTGTTCTTCACACTGTGCAATTGTTGCAGTGATACCTGTTATAGTTCTGGACCACTACAGCTAAGACTCCCCAAAATTTCTGGTTGTGGTTTAAAAATGAGTCTGGGTCTCAAGCATCAAGTTATTAGAGAGGACTGCTTAGCAGTGTGGATGCAGGGTGCCCCATGCTGCTCAGTAACAGCAGCAAGCAGCCCTCCCAGGCATGTCCAGTTCCCTGATACAGATACAGCCAGAAAGTCCCACCTCTGGTGGTCAAGTCACAGCTGCTGTACCTGGCCCCATTTCTGCTGCTGAAGGGAGAGGGCAGGATGGGATGAAGTTGTGTCCCACACCAGCAGTCAAGAGAGTAAGATACTGGCCTCATTTATTCTGTGCCCAAATCGTGGAGTTCTGGGAGTGTGGTCAGAGCTATTACAAGAAACAAAATAAAATAAAAATATAAACAAAATATATATTTTTTTTTCTTTTAAAAAGAAAAATCTGAGAGAGATTATTTGTACAGTCATTTTTTATTTCATTTGGCTGACTTGGATTTCAGATCAGCTCTTGAGAACACAAAGTGCTTTGGACTCCATATGAAGTCCTCCAGTCAGAATATGATTAAGACCAATTTAAACTCCCCCTTGTAGACAAAATCAAATCCAACACCAGGAAGAATCACTTACTTCAGTACTCATGGGAGAAGTGAAACACTATTAAAATAAATGCACAGTGGGTAAACACAGCTCCTCACATTCTCTCTCAAATTGCATTTTTAGAGAAATACTTTATTAAGGTTAATGCTGTTCTCAAAGCTGTTGTGGGGAGCTGGGGAGAAAATTATCCTCAGCTTTCAAAAATAGGCTTTATGGCCTTCAGAGGATCTTTTTTGATTTTTGAATTTTAGTGTCTCCACCTACATCCCTCTGGCACATGCAGCCAGGACCTTTAGCTGAGTGTTTATTGAACAGGTATATGTTACCCTGCCACATAAATACTGTTATATTGATATTGCCAATGCTAAATAAGCCTTTCCTTGGCTGTTTAAAATTCACCATGCAATATAATAGTCTGTGCTTGCAGAAAGGTGTTAACTAAAGAGAAGGAGAGAAAGAAAAAAGAGAGGGAGAAAAATGCTTCTGGCAAATTTTCTCATCATCTTCATATTCCTGTAATTATCAACCAAAAACATAGCAATAAATAAATAAATAAATAAAAATAATAATAAAAAAATGTCCAGAGCAAAACACTTTATCTAACATGTTGAAATAATAAAGGCCTGACTCTGATATTCACATATTCATGGGTATTGGTAAGAGGAAAGTCAGTTCCTCAGTATTCCACACCCTTCTCATGGCAATGCATAATTCAAAAGAGTTGGGACTTAATGACTTGTGGACATTAGCTTTATTCCCTCCCAGAGCCTGATCTTGCCTCTTTCCAATGTTCCCACTTCCATGTCAGCACTCAGTCATGTTCTTTGCATCAGCATCTCTGTTCTCAAGTGTACCCATGCAGAGGACAGTTTGTGCTCAAGACAGCTTGCTCAGTACGATGCAGTATATTGTGCTGGACCATGTCGTCTCCTCCCTCTTTAATGAGCAGAGAAAAACATCTGTGGAATAAGCCTGATTTTCTGAGGAGCCAGAAGTAATTACTAAGAAGCAAGGCAAGAACAGAGAAAAAAAGTGGGATAGGTCCAGGAGGGGACATTGGAGAAAAACAAGCCCTGAGTTGCTGCGCTTTTTATAGATGTTGTAGATGTAGAGGGATTGCCATTTAAATGTTTGCCAAAGTAAATCAAATATTTACAAAGGAAATTGCTTCCTTGGGTGGAAAACTGTAGCTTTTCAGAAGCTGTGATGCGCTTACCTGGAGAAAATGGAGAATTTTCTTTACAAAATCACACATTATTTGGAGTTAAATCCATCTGGAGATCAGTCTCCAGTGGTGTTCACCAGGGGTCGGTGTTGGGGCCCATCCTCTTTAATATCTTTACTGATGACTTGGACGAGGGAATTGAGTGCACCATCAGTATGTTTGTAGATGACAACAAGTTGGGGGGAAGTGTGGATCTGGAAGGGTAGGAAGGCCCTGCAGAGGGACCTGGACAGGATATGGTTGATGAGCAGAGGCCAACAGGATGAGATTTAACATGGCCAAGTGCTGGGTCCTGCACTTTGGCCACAACAACCCCATGCAGTGCTACAGGCTTGGGGCAGAGTGGCTCTAAAGCTGTGCAGAGGAAAAGGCTCTGGGGGTGTTGGTCGATGCTCACCTGAACATGAGCCTGAACATGAGCCAGCAGTGTGCACTGGAACATTTGGAAATAACCTGTGTTTTCCAGGAGTTGATACGTAAAGTCGCTCAGCTTCCAGTGTACACTTTTAAATGAGCTGTTGACAAAATGATGGGTAACACCAGTAAAACAGGTTGTGTTGCACAATATTCCAACAGGGGGATTTCTGCTTCATCTTACTGCTCTAGAGCAAATTATCTTGCAAGTGTTTGCTGCAATGCCTAATTATACCTGACTGAAAGACTGAAAAAAAAAAAAAAAAAGTATTTCCTTGCTAGCAACCATAATCATCTAAAAAATTCCAATTGCTATGGTTTTTTATCCACAAAAAGGAATCACACCATTTTAGTCTGAATGTCATTACTGAAAAAATAGTTCTATGGGAGAAATTCCCAGTGTTTGTTTTGAAACAGACAGACTTTATCGATCCTGCCTCAGTAATATCCCTGCTGCAGACAAACTCTTTAGAAACCGGAAGGCATAATACAGAGGGAATCAAAGGATGATTGCATAAACGTCTTTTCTCCCATTACCCAGACTGAAAGCTGCTCCCACATACATTTTATGAAACTTTCCCACCAACCAATTAGGTGCAGAATCACCTTGTTTTTGTTGTTGGTGGGTTTTTGTTTCTTTCTTTCTGTCTGTTTGTGAGAGTTTCTGAATTTGACATAGGATGGCACACTGGTGTACTTCTTAAAAAAGGCTCAGGTGAAGGGTACTGGAATGTTACCTATACATCACACGGCTTTCAAGAGCTTGAATAGAAAGTTAAATGTTATTAGGCTTTGGAAAAGAAAGGATTTTCTCCAGCTGTCCTCTGATTCCTTGTAGTTCCAGTTCAGCTCATTTATCGTGTTGTGGACCATGGTAATGGAAACTGTTGTTCATGTGAAAGCTCTGTGAACAGCCGGCATATTTTACGACCATTCCTACTTCAGGGTCATACAATAATTTGTGTGAATTACCATCATAGCTGAAAATCTTCTCTTGTCATTATGAGTTGTCAGATGTTTTGGCTTCTGCCTATAATAGCCTACATAAAGCATGCAGGAGCTGCAAAAAGGACTGGACATTTTTGTCACAATTGGAAAAGTACAAAGGGTACAGTTGCGAGATAATCAGTTTAAAGAGATGAAACCACTGCCTAAGTTCAGATTTTGTCAAAATGTGTAACAAGAAAATATTTGATGAAAACTAGGAAGCTATTATTTCCATAACCATAGCAATGGCATTAAGTAGCTGGCAACTATACTTTCAAAGTTGTGTAACGTTTTAAATCAGAGTCACATTCGTCTATTCTTGTAATAGCTTGTCTACCCTCCTGTTCCCACCACCTTTATTAACATGATTACTTTCACTCAGCCTGGCACCCCTGCCCCTCCAAGTTGCAGGGTCTGTCCCAGCCCTCCTGACTGTAACAACCCTGACCTCCCTCAGGGCTTCCTGGCACCTCACCTCACCAAACCACGGTATCTTCCTACCTGTTAGCCAGCTCTCTGCCCATCTACCCTGGCCATAAGCAAAACTACTCCTTCCCAGGTCTGGCTGAGTGGGTCATCCCCACCAGTCCTGGTGCCCCCAGCCATACCAACATCCCCCAGCAGAACTGGGCACCTCTGCCAGCGCCATCCTCCAGCTGCACCCCTGGTCCTCCTGGCCCAGCCCCGGCCTTGCCCTTGTGCTGCTGGAGTGTCTGCTACCACCTCCCTTGAACCTTTCAGAGCCTGGGCTGAAGAGGTAAGGAATCAGGGCACAGAGTTACTTTTGTGGTTAGTGCCCAGCAATGAAAGTACTATATACGTATATATAAGTCTACATATGTCTGTGTTGTGCTACAAACGCCAAAATGGTAGCCAGGGGCTCACTACAACATGGAGCATTCCCCATCCCACCCCACAGCCCTGATGCTGCCCAATTCCCACCCCAAGCCACACAGTGTGCTAGCTCAAAGTAAAGATGACGCTCTCCACATGGCTACCAAAGAGGGGTTACCCCAGCATTTGAAAGAGATAAAATTCAAGAAAGAAGAGGCAAAGACCACATCTTACCAATGCTTTTTACACAATAAATATACATTCTGTACATCATCCCACCCCAGCATTTCCAAAATGGGTAGGCTGGGTCTTTTGACTGAGCATACAGTGTTACCCGGTAATATCCCACACAGCTTCATGCTGATCTATGGCAGTGCAATAACTATTTTTGAAAAGACTGTTTTATTTTCTTTCTAAATAAATGCTGCATTCACCATGATTTTTAAATGTTTTATGATTTAAAATACTTTATATTGTTATCTCCCAAACAGTGTCATCAAATTTCCTAAAGTGGTGGAGAGGGAAAATACAAAGACTGAAAATTCTGACTGTGCACCAGTAAAGCCCAAATAGTATTGTGCTCCTCCTGTTTTTCTTCTTTAATGAAAGTTGAGGAATGTGCCCCGGTTGTACACATGTGAAATCTGCATCTCATTAGTTGACAACCCTCATAAATGTGTCAAAGACTATAACTTGTACAAATGTGCTACGGAAAGACTTCTATAACCATTACAAGATAATGAAGACATTGAGATCTCAGTTAAATCTATTCTAGGAAGATAAAATGAGCCAAAATTAATCTAAACTAAAAAATTTGAAAGCTACGTGTCTTCAGAGTTTGAAGAATGTAACATCCTATGAGCAATGCCCAGACAATCTAACACAATGAATTTTGAATAGTATTTTGATGCCAAGAAAAGGCGAAGAGCTTTACTTCAAAATGAAAAATATCCAATTACAGATTTCTGTAAATTCTAGAGCAATAAGAATGGTAATAAGACAAATGAGAGGAATGAAAGGGGAAGGAATTCAGCTCTTAGATCTTTATAATGCAAAGCTTTGCCTGCAGTTTTTCTGTTCTTACCAGCATTTTTCTGGGACTTGCATACTTGCTATTTCTCCTGGTTTTGCTCCTTCACCATGACTACTTTGATAGTTTACTTTCTCTGAATTCCCGAATCCTATTGTCTGGGGTTTAAGTGGTTCTGTGAAGATGTTATGTGCACTGTACAGCACTTTTTCATCTAGAAAGGTATGCCCCAGTAAAGACTGGGAAAGAATAAAGAACGTGCCTACAGGGCAGTCAGGGCAGCACCCCAGAAGCTTTGTGCCTTTGAAACTCCCCCCAGGGGACACCAGCTCCCAGCTGCAAGAGATCCTCCAGCAGAAGAGCTGTCTCACTGGGAACAATCTCACACAATGACGAGACATGAGTTTCCTTACACTACCTTCACATCCCAGCACTTCCAGAAACAACGGTGGGGGTCCCTCTGAAAGCAGCAAAGCCTGCTTAGAAAGAGGCGAGGTGGCCCACCCCCAGACAGGACTGAATGTGAGGGAGGTTGTGCCTGGAGGCACGAACGTGCCTTACACATTATCACTGCACCGCCTGGTTCATGGAGTTCAACCTATGACAGTCAGAAGCCCCACCTTCACTGCAGTTGTACCTGCCCCTGATTACAGCATAAAAGTGCATCAAACAGCAGTCTTTCCTCTCAGCAACAAAGCGACTAGAGGTACCCTGAGGATACACAACTCCTGAAACTGTTTGATACGAAGTTAATGACAGTATGTAGAGCAGACAATGTTCTGTTAGCACCCCACAGGGCTGGCACCAGAGTGATGCATCAAAAATTATTTCTGTCCAAGCCAGCAACTGCATGTGGTAAAATGAACTGGTATGAGGATTATCCCCATACTCAAATAACTCAGACCTTGGCACATAGTTGAGGTCTTGGTGCCACATGCACCGAGCATAGCCATCTCCTACAGCTGGCCTACAAACACTGCTGTCATACCACTGCTTTCTCCTCTAATGCTTACACTTACAAGTAAACATGCCTCTCCTCTTTCTGCCTCCTACCTGATTCTCTTGTTAGCTTGAATGTATACTTTCTGAAGTCAGTGAAAGTGTTTCTACTGCAGGAAATGGTCTAAATTCAGACTAACTGTCTGCAAAGTGACTATCTTAGCCAGAGACAAATGCAGTGGAGACAAAGATGCTACAGAAACTACCACAGTCTTAGCTGAGGACAGCTTCCTTATTGTTCACAGTAATGACAGGTCATAGCCATTGTGAAGAAAGGATTAAAAGCTAGCAAGGGGGTTGCAATAGTTCATGAAAATCTCCTCTGAAAACCTAACACCATTAAACCAATAGCAATATAATAAGCCTTGGTAAATCTGTACAAGCTTAGCCAGCCAGAAGGACTCTGAGAAGGATTTTCAGTGTGTGTATTCTCATAAATTAATTGTTGCTTCCTAGGAATAATATTCCAAAAAAGACAAAAAAGATCTTGACTAAGGAGTTTTATGGTGACCTCATAAACCTCCAAAATAACAATGGCATTATATGAGCTTTTTGTTTTGTTTTGTTTTCCTTTGGTTAAGTGTGCCACAGAATGGTGATGTGTAAGAATGGAATTATTTTGTCAGGAATAAATCTCTGGAACCACCTCTGGATCTATCCACTTAAGTAGTATTGCATCCATTACAACAGCATTTGAATACCTTCCAGCTACTTCCAACACAAACAACAATCTCCATCTCCTTTCCCACAATAGGATTGCATTCATATTCATTTCTATGCTAGCAAATTGTTGATTTGTGTATCTGGTGCCTGTCTAGTGAATATCACAGCTTGTCCTGTGTTTCTGGATATAACATACAGTAAGTATAATACAAAATAACAAAAGTGAAGTAATCTCTGGTTTGTCTGGCAATATTGTGTGTATGCACATGCCTGGGATATTCAACAAGTAAACATTGAATTTGCTTTTGGAAGTGAGCATTATTTATCACACCAGAATTTCTCTCATTTTGTAGAGGCAGATTATCATCTCTACTCCTGAAGATTTCATGCTACACTGAGTCAACGCCATGTGCACCTCCCTGTAAGATAAACCCTCCAGGAAATACTGGTAGTGAGATTTTGCTTTTCTCAGTCATTTAATAAAAAGTGCTTCATTATTCATTCTATAGAAGTCTCCCTGGAAATCGCAATCTCTCCTTGAACAGAGAGATGCTTCAGCTGTAAATCATAGGATACCAAACTGGGAAGATAAAAACCGCAAAGAACATTTAAATTAACAGAGAACGGATGAACAATTCATAATTAATGATTTGGGAATGAATGCCACCTCAATTTATCATCACGTATTTGCAAAGGCGCTACATGCACTTATATGCCTTTTACTGTCTTTACAGGGCAATTACTGAACACTGGTCCAGTTTGTTCCAGTATGATTGATATGGTCAGGTAGTTAGTCCTTCTCTGACCTCTCTGCTAAAAATTGTGCAAAGGATGACATCAGTAATAAATTAAATGCTCATTCTCTTAAAAAGGAAGCAGGACTTTCAAAGCTTGTGCCTAGGAACTCAGTCTGACTGGCTGCAAATTGTTATAAAATGCTTTGTGGAGTCTCTCTGTGCACAGTTTAAAAACAGATTGATACTATGAATTTGTGTTTGTGAAGACTGCAATTTCACTTCATATACAGAGTTTGTCTACTCTCTCTGTTGTTTGTGTTATCTTCTGATTTTATTTTATTTTACTTTATTGTTGGACTAATATTCCCAAGGATGGCAATTCAGGGCTAGCAACTATGCAGCAATGCCACCTTTCTGCCAGCATGTGTCACATAACCTGTTACGGAGACTATTCATCACTACCTTTCTCACTCATAAAATCACACATGCAGTGTCTCAGGAGCACAGCAAGGTCTCCCCTCTCATGGGGTCACTGTGTGTATCACCTCTGGCCATGTGGTGGGACTGTGCCTGCATACCAGGCCTCCTAAGTGACTTAACACGTACATTGCCAACCACAGCAAGAAGACCCTGAGCATGTCAGCTGGAATAAATACATTTCAATTGTAGCCCTGTGATAGAAAAAAAAAAAAAAAAAAAAAAAAAAAAAAAAAAACAGCTGAGTCTTTGGGAAAAAGAACAGCAGGGAACAGGCTGTGATATCGCAGAGCAATTAGTCCAGCTCACTTTAGGCTCTCTTGCTACCTCCAGGATACCCCAGGAAAGGTGCAGTCAAGATGAGCTCCACAGACAGGCTGAACTCTTCTAGTCATTAAATTCTTGTCATCCACCACATGGAAATCTCAAGGGACGAAGAGCTCATTATGACACTGGCCAGCTTCTTTCCTAAACCTAAACTTCATGAGAGAAGTAACTGAGTGGGGGATCATCTAGTGGGACCTTGGATGGCATGTGAAGACTGGTAAAAGGTTTAATTGACACGGAGTACTTTGGTCTAAGGAGAGAGCACAGGTGAGTCCAGGAGATAAGGCAGCAAGGATAGGACCAGGATAGCATGCCAGGATAGAGACCTTGCTGGGAGAGGACATATCATTGCTGCAGGAGAAAGGGGCCCAAGGACAGTTCCAGAGCAAGGAGAAAACTGGAGTAGAGGTAGGTGTGAATTCACTCTGGTTCTGATTTCTTGTGCAAGGTACTGGGAACGGTCATCATTTTTTTGAAATGCTTACCAAGACTGCATCTGCTTGCTTCATCTTTCACATATTTCTTATAAAGCCACCATCCCCTCACAGTCAGAGCTCTGAGAAGGAATAAGCATGTAGGGGGTGCCCAGGGTTGTACCAGAATGATAAATGTACAGAATTTGTACCAGAAGTACCCAGAAGTTCCTTTCTGAGAAAGAGGTCCAGTCTCTGCTTATGAAGTTTATCAAAGACAGCAAGGAAACAATGGCAAAATTATTCAGGTGGCAGAAAGCTTAAAAGCATGCAGGATCAAAAGGAGCCAACCCAGCAGCGGGACATGTACCCAGCTTCTTTAAAACCCTTGCTTCACAGTTAAGATCTTTGCACCCTTCAGGATTCTCAGAATTTGTCTGGGACTTCCAGCCAAAGTATCTCAGTCAAATGTAACCTAGAAATAATGTGACCCAGAAGCAACACTCGTGGAACAATCAAAGGAAAATATGTTTGCCTGCAATGTTACAAAGCCAGTTCCTGTACAAAGATTGATTAATTTAAATTTACTTCAGTATTTTATTTAAATTTTCCAAAAACATCTTGAGTTTGCAAAACTAGTCTCTATCAATGTTTGCCATACCCTGAAGTTATCAGTCAACTTATATTCAGTTTGAACCCAGGCAGGACCGAGAAGAGAAAATGAAGTGAAGCCTTCAGAATGCAATGCCCTGTAGAGATTCGTGTCTCCCAAACCAGCAGTAACTACATGCTGCATGTAAGCCATTTATCTGGGTTTGCATGCAGCTGGGTTCTTCTGAAGAAGCACATTTTTCTGACTCGGGAATTTTCCATGGAGGAAATATCCAGAATATGTCCACTTGTCTGGGATTTCTGGATCGGCATGTGGGAGGAAGTTCCAGAGGTTTTGTACCATGTGCATAACCCTACACAGTCATACCTGCTCAGCAAGATCCAGAACCAGATAGGGCTGCTGGAAAAAATAATATATTTGATGTAGAACAAACCTCATATGTCCAATGTGTCTTGTTTTTTCTATATACATGTATAAGCAAATCCCCATAAACAGTGGATTCTGGATTCTCAATAACAGAGATCTTGCTTCATATTTAACATACGATGTATAAGCACATACTTCTGTCTGATATTTCCAAGATTAAAATTATATCGCTCCAGTCCAAAAGCAGAAACCAGCTTCCTATATATCACCAACAGTCAGATCTTATGGGTGAGAACTGAGAATAAATTGAAGGAGAGGCCTACATGAAATCTCCCTCAGTCTTCTCACAAATTTTCTTGAGGAAAGTTGCTTCCCTTCTTATGCCCCTATAGGGAACAAGCTATACTGAGAACAATAACAAATATTTCTATGAAAACTTCAATCAACAAGAGCATTCTTACTGAACTAACATGATGGAGGTAATTACACAGAGAAACTGGGTCCAATTGATGATCAGACAAAATAAACAAGCTGTTGATGCTCAAAATATTCAAAGTTTATGAACCCCCCTAACACTGTTCTCATGATTACTCACTCCTACTGAAACAAACATGTTATTTGTTTCCCTAAATTTCAAGTCAGTTTGCTTGTCTGTTGTTTTTTTTTTTAATTTCTTTCTTTTTTTTTTTTCTTTTTTTTTAAATTTAAGTTGGCCAAAATATTTGTGTCTGGAGCATTGCAATATCACTGGCAGAGCTAACCAAAAGACTCGCCAAGTAACGTCTGTGGAATCATACAAGCACTGGAATGAAAAGTGAAATGCTGATGTTGGTCCATAAACAGGGGTCAGGCTTTCATGGTCAGCAAGAGGTAAACGGTTTGTTTGTTCTCCTGGGGGTGACTATTAAGCCCTGGAGGTTTTGAAAGGAATTAAACATAGATCTCTCATTTTCTAAGAAAGTGATGTGCTCAGCGAGCCCTTCTATAATCAGAGGGCGCACATTCATCGTGACTTCTCATTGCCACCTAAAAAAAGAGAGAGACATTTTCTGAGAGAATAGCTGCAGGTAAAGATGTCTTCACATCATGGTTTCCCCACCTTCTTGCCTACCCTTGAATACCCAGAAGAAATACCTAGGCTCATTTCTGAACTCTAAGGTCAATGGAGGCAGTCATTCCAGAGATCTTAGCTAAGGTGATAGGTAGGATCTCTGTCTCCTGGGGATGCATGTCTTCCCTGAGCATAAAGGGAGTATGGGCTCTTCATCTGGAAGCATAAAATTGGTAGAACGAACCCAGGTCCCAGCACAAATATTTTTCAGATAACTCTTCTGGAGCACCCAGCTCTCCCCCTGGGTTGAACAGAAAACCTCAGACATGGCTTTCAGCTTTGGATCCTGTCCTGTGAATTAAGCATCTCGAAGTCATGCACTTATGTACTTTTCTACTACCTTTTTTTTAATTCTTCTCAGTGTTAATCTAGTCCTGAGTCAGTTTTAAGTTTCACAGACTTAATTTGACCCTAAAGAACTAAAAAGCCATGCGTAGTTCCTGGACCAGAGAAGACTTGTGAACAGTTCAGATGTGTTTCTGCCATCAGAGCCATGCCACTCAGTAGGTTTGTACTGGCTCCTCAGCTGGTGGTCATCTAAATCCTTGGCTGCTGAAAGAAGCAGCTGAGACTGACTTCTCAGGGTGGTTGGGTCAATCCACCCGTGCACCTAGCTCAGCTCTGACCCAGGATCAAGCCATTGCCATCTCCTGCCTTTGTATCCAGAACTTTCTGCAGCTCTCTGAGCAGTGCAATAGGCAACTCATCACTCTCAGCTATGTGGAG
This sequence comes from Anas platyrhynchos, assembly GCF_047663525.1. Lineage (NCBI taxonomy): Eukaryota > Metazoa > Chordata > Aves > Anseriformes > Anatidae > Anas > Anas platyrhynchos. Next base: position 129,410,462 of record NC_092587.1, read on the forward strand.
ATTAAGCAATGCACTTGCAGGATCAGGCAGCCTCCCCCTATTTGGGACAGGTCACCGTGAGCACACACCTAATCTATATTCTGCACGGTTCTGCAGTGCACTTCTCATCTCAGTTCAAAGCAACTGCAACTAAAGCTTTTATAACAGATGACAGAGACAACACAGAGAAAGCCTTTTGCTTCCTCTAAGCCCTTTTTTAACAGAAAGATCGGTCAGCAAGCTGTGGTCTGTCTCAGGATGCAGGTGCGGCTATGGATATAATTATTTTCACCTACTGCACTGGGCACAGACATTTACATTCTTGGAAATTCAAAAGGTCATGGAAACAGCATCAGTGAGGCATCTGCAGTAACAATTGAAAGAGAGCTACGGCTTACAAAGAGACAGCTTTAAGAGTTGTGGGCACAACAGGTAGGTATAAAAAATAAGAGGAAAAAAAAAAAAAAAGATGATGGAGGGCAATGCTAATAAATTGAGCAGTTAAAAGGATCGACAAGTGATTTTAACTGAGGCTCAGGTTGGAAATGAGGAGACATTCCTTCTCAGAAAGAGCAGCCAGGCATTGGAATGGGTTGCCCAGGGAGGTGGTGGAGTCACTGTCCCTGGGGGTGTTTAAGGAAAGGCTGAATGTGGTGCTTAGGGACATGGTTTAGTGGGACATGGTTTAACCTGTAGTCAATCAAAGTTGACTTTCTGTTTGAAAGATGATTTTTAAGCTTGTGCAGAAATTAACACAAACAAAATAGTGACCAAACCTGATCCCAAGTCACAGGATTTGCACTCTTTCCATACAAAGATGTCTATCAGGTGGAATTTTTATATCTATACCTCTTAGGCAATTCATGATATTTCAGAGATCGATGAAGGAATTCGGTATACAAATAAAAGCACATGCACACACACACACAAAAAAAAAAAAAAAAGAACACTAAAGTTTCTTTTGGGAAGTTATCTGTATCCCTCATATGCAATGTTTGTCAAAGGAGGGGGAAAAAAAACTATTAAAATGATGAATGTTGTTTAAACATCATTGGTCAGAAATCATTTGGAAAGTATTATACCATATATTACTGAGTAGATAAAGTATTAGGCTGGGACATTAACTTGACATCATGAGTTTTGTGGGCTACATGCTAATAATTGGGGGTATTACTTCAGTATTCTTATGTGAGTGTCCCATATGCATTTGGGAATCATTTGGGACTTAGTAATGTTATAAAAGTAGAAGGTGAAGGGTAATCATGAAGCCAGGTATAGTGCTGGCTTGTCCTACATGCAGTTTGACTAAACACTCCTTCTCAGGGCCACATTCAGGCTTGAGTAGTTTGTATCAAATGAACACTTTGTCAGCAGTTAAGCCAGGAGAACTGCTGGTGGGGTGGGAGCCATTCTGCCTGCACAGAACGCAGTACCATGCAATCACAGAATGGTTTGGGCTGGAAGGGACCTTAAAGATCATCCTGTTCCATGAGCGGGGACACTTCCCACCAGACCAGGTTGCCCAAAGCCCCATCCAGCCTGGCCTTGAGCACCTCCAGGGATGGGGCATCCACAGCCTCTCTGGGCAGCCTGTGCCAGGGCCTCACCACCCTCTGAGTGAAGAATTTGTTCCTTATATCCAATCTAAATCTTCCCCCTTTCAGTTTACAGCATAAAACAGACTCGGTGCCTTCCCTCACCACTGTGGTTGCAGCCATTTGGCTCTACAACTCTGCCCTGCTCCAGTCAAGGAACCGAGTCTCTCCTTAGATAAAGGAACCAAAACCTGGCCCACATCTTCTGATGGTTTCACAGTCTCCATCCTTACTGTGGCCTCTTCACGTGGTGCCTGCTGACTGCAGGCATTTACACAGAATCACAGAATGGCCAAGGTTGGAAGGGCCCTCTGAAGATCACCTAGCCCGACCACCCTGCTGAGCAGGATCACCCAGAGCACATTGCACAGGATGGCATCCAGGCAGGTTTTGAATATCTCCAGAGAAGGAGACTCCACAACCTCTCTGGGCAACCTGTCCCTGTGCTCTGTCACCCTCACAGTAAAGAAATGCTCCCTCATATTGAGCCCAAACCTCCTATGCTAAAGCATGTCTGACATTATTTGAGAGTTTCCTGGGTGAAAAATAAGTGATAACAAATGTGAAATAATTCCCTTTTCTTTTTTTTTTTTCTATACAACAGAAACAGCACGTTGTCCTTGTACTTCCTAATTAAAAACTTTAGATGCTGCTCTTGTATAATAATGGCAAAATTAACAAAGATATAAAATAGATTCAGTGACTAAAGACCAACAGGATAAAATTAAAAGACAAGAAGACAATGTATCATTATAATGTTTTATTGTGTGTGTATACTGCATAAAATTAACACATAAAATCCTTATCTAAATCATCATAAGCTGCTATGCCAAATGTTCAACTGTTAAGCCTCTGGAAATAGAAATTAATTGAGCGCTCAACCCTTAGGGTGTTTTTCTTTTTTCATTTTTCAGGCTCTGAAAATCTAGATGGCACAAGGTCCTTTTGTTAGCCTTCAAGAAAAAGAGGGACTTCGTGCCATCTGAGAGCTAAGAGAAGACAGAATATTTTAGCGAGACAGAGCTACTTGTCAGGCCTATTTGGCAGAATTTTTGCTTCTCCAGAGCAACCAGTTCAGACCCCAGCACTGCTGTTTGAAGCAGAGGTTTGCGCCTTACTATTTTACAATGCTGCCATCTATTGATTTAGCTGGGGGGTTATGTTTTATAGAGAGTTAATAACTTCTTGCATTTTTAAGTGTTTTCTCGATGGCTTTTATGTGGCTAAACATACACAGCTGCGATAACAGTACCTCATGAGAATTGCGTCAGGATTCCTTGAAAGTCAGTGGAAGAAATAAGGATTTCTGGGTGTGTTTCATTTCCTCCCAAAGTAGATATCCAACAGATACCAGATATGAACAGTATCCAAAAAGCATTAGAGTGTTCTCCCAATGTCTATAATGGGATCTCAAGAGTGACCCAACTCAGGTATAGTCATCCCTGTCACGCTGTATGTGTAGAAAGACAGCAAAGGAATAGTAGCCCATCATCCAGTGGGGAAAGTCTTCAGAGGTGCTGCCAAATTTTAATTCATCTTATATGAATATAGATGTGAAAATATTTATATTTTATTTGGCAGTTAGACTGTCTCAGTGATGTTTCTGCCTCTTTCCCCTGTCCTCCCTACATAGCCTGTTCCTTTCCCTTCTCAGAAAGTTTGAGCTAAGTAAAAGAAATCTCACATGTAGTTTCCTTCACACAGACACACACCAGAAAGAGGCATCAAATTTTCCTAGAAATGTTAAGAATTTCATATTGAGATTACACAAGAGCTAGACCCAAGTAAGTTTTGTTTTAATCCAGAAATAGAATTTGCATTATAGTTGAAAATCTGCTGCAAATAAAGCAATGTTAAATATGATGTTGTCTTATCAAAGGACAAACAGACAATAATGTAAGTGCTTTAACTGGTTAATGATTAGTCAAGAGCTTTAGGGGTGACTTATTTTGGGTTACCCCTAACTTAGTAGAGCAATACTAAAGCAACCGCATATGGATTTGCAGCAGTTTAACCCAACCACATATTTGGGTGTTACAGATGTGTACTCCTTGAACAGTTGTGCAAGAAAAAGAGGTCAGCACCTAGCTTCCAACTTCTTATCATTGCCTCCCTGTGCTGGAGACTACCACCCTTTCAGATTGGATGACTACAGTGCTCTTATAGTCTTATATAAGTGGTTAAGTATGTTGCAGATTTAAACTATTTACATTTTTAACAAATCCCGAGTCACTGTACCCCTTTTTTCTAAAAGAATAAATTAATTAATTGGTCAGTTAATGAATCAGAGTATCTGACAAATGCTCTCTAAGGTGCTTAAACATGCAAATTGCAAAAGCTGCTCCTCATGAGGTAATTTCCCTGCTCTCATAGCTGTTCTACTCTGGCATTTCATTTTCCTGTCAGGCAATCCTAATTTTCAGCCCAGTTCCCAGCTAATGCTCAACCATTGGGGCAACACTGAAAACTGAAGGGAACATAGCCATGGAAGAAAGCTCAAGAGGGTCCTGCTGTGTTGTGCAACACCACTGGTAAAACTGTTAGGTATGAGCAAACCTCCCCTGTAATGCCTCTGGTCACAGACCTGGGAGGGAAGAGCTCACGCTGGAGTCAACAGAAGCCACCCTTTCTTCACCTGTGTTAGCTTTGGGAAAGAAACTGCAGGGGTGTGCACTTCATTCTAGACCCAGTTTACATCTTTCATGTTTCGTGGGTGTAAAATAAAAAGATTTAAGAGCCAAGAATGAAGAATTAACACAAGATCTTCAGTTCTGTTGTGTTGTGTGAGGGACTGTGTAAGGGGGTTGCCTTTTTAAGCAAACCTTTCTGCTAAAGGCTTCCTTCTCCAATAAAAGGCAAACTTTAAATAAATGAAAAATATACCTAGGTTTCCAAAGAAAACAGCTCTAAAAACAGCAGATATTTTGTGAAGTGACAGACTCAGAAGCGATCCAGCGACAATGATCAGGTGAAGCAAGAAGAAAGAAATCAGTCTTCAGCAGGCAGATCTCTCACTGCTCGCAAAACACATGTAATCAGAGGTTTATTTAATATGATATCCATGTAGGTCCCGTAAGATAGATAACTTTTAAAGTGCTTCCACACAGAGAATAACTGTGTAGTTGTAAAGATACTTAAGTAAGGTAGGTAGATGGAGTAAGTAAGAAGTGGTGAAATGAAGAGAAAACATGTCTTGTAACAGGTAATACTACCTCCCCGCCCCCCCCCCCCCAAAAAAAAAAAAAAAAAAAAACTTTTAAACTTAAATATTACAAAACTAAAAGCAATACAATCACATTTTTAAAAATTTACACAGCAGCATTTGTAATATGTTACTTGAAGTCTCTGGTTGAGCTTGACAACCTGAATAAAATCAGCACACATGCCATATCTTTGTGAAATTTGCCCTGATGATGCCTTTCTTCCACACAAAGTACAAAACTGTGGCAGTAATACATGCTTTTGCTTAAAATGTATGTAACAAGATGGCAGAGTCAAGTACAGCTCGTACGTAACAAGATGGCCAGTGGCAGTGGTGTAAAGTCTAGTTTGTCGAGAGTCCTGGTAGACACAGAATTGAACATGAGCCAACAATGTGCCCTTGCCACTAAGTAGGCTAATGGTATTGTGGGCTGTATTGGGCAAAATATCACCAGTAGGTCAAGAGAGGTGATCCTTCCCCTCTACTCAGTGTTGATGAGGTGGCACCTGGAACTTCTGAGCTCCACTTCTGAGCTCTCCATTACAAGAAAGACTTGGGCATACTGAAAGGATTACAAGTGAGGACCACCAAGAAGGTCAAGGTACCTGGAGTACCTCTTCTCCTGGTACCTCCTTTCTTCACTGTAAGGGCAGTGAGGCACTGGAGCAGATTGCCCAGAGAAGCAGGGATGCGCTATCCCTGGAGGTGCTCAAGGCCAGGCTGGATGGGGCCTTGGCCAGCCTGATCTAGTGGGTGGCATCCCTGTCAATGGAAGGGGGTTGGAGTTAGATGAGCCTTAAGGTCCCTTCCAACCTGAGCCATTCTATGAGGAAATGCTAAGAAGGCCCCGGATTGCTCAGCTTGGAGGAGACTCGGGGAGAGCTTATCAAGGTCTATAAATACCTGAAGGGAGGGTGCAAAGAAGGAGCCAGAGCCTTTTTTCAATATTGCCCAGTGCCAGGACAAGAGGCAATAGGTTCATACTGGAACACGAGAGGCTCCATATGAACATCAGGAAGTACTTATTTATTGTGAGAGTGACTGAGCGCTGGCATGGGGTCACCTAAAGATGCTGCAGGGTCTCCCTCCTTGAAGATCATCAAAAGCCACCTGGGCAGCCTGTTCTGGATGTCCCTGCTTGAGCAGAGGGTTGGACCAGGTGACCTCCAAAGGTCTCTACCAGCCTCAGCCACCCTGTGCTTGTGTGATCCTGTGATTCTTACTGCACCCGCTGAGCATCCAGTAATTCGCTAAGGGAATTCCTAAGCTGGAAGTGTACCTTCATGACTAATAGATACCCCTTAAACAACTTCCCTGGTATCTTTTTTTTAACCAAATTGACTCTCCAAATTTACCTCAATGTTCTGCTCTCTGCAACTTTCACCCATCAGTTTGCCATGTGTGAAAACATGCACCCCCTGACACAACAGGCTGTGAGCAGGCTCCTGACATGCCATCCCATGAAAATCACAGAATCACAGAATGGTTTGGGTTGGAAGGGACCTTAAAGATCACCCAGTTCCAACCCCCTGCCATGGGCAGGGACACCTCCCACCAGACCAGGCTGCCCAAAGCCCCATCCAGCCTGGCCTTGAGCACCTCCAGGGATGGGGCACCCACAGCTTCTCTGGGCTGCTTGTGCCAGGGCCTCACCACCCTCACAGTGAAGAATTTCTTCTGAATATCTAATCTAAATCTCCCTCTTTTAGTTAAAAACCGTTCCACCATGTCCTATCACTATCTGCTCATGTAAAAAGCCACATTTTTTAAAAGGACGAGGGCAGGGGGCTGCACGGGGACGACCCCATCCCGCAGGGCGACTCCCGGCGGCCCCACGAGATGGCGCCGCGGCCCCGGCGAGGGGCCGAGCGGAAGCCTCCGGAGGAAGCTCTGCTGGCCGCGCCGCGCCGCGCCGCCCTTGGCTTCCATCGCCCCAGAAGGGAGCAAAGAGGCACTGGAGGCGGCTCCCTTAGGGCTCCCCTCGCCGCCGGACCCCCGGGGTGCCCGGGTGGGTGCGGGGATGGCGGTGCTGCTGCGCAGGCTGCGGCCGAAGCTTCGCCCCCGCGCCGGGGCTGCCGCGGGAGGGACGGGCTGGGGGAGAGCGGTGGCGTTAGGGGGGAGCGAGCAGGTCGGGAGGGAATTAGGTTTGCTTTCAGGGCTTGGGTGCCTCGTGGGGGGCGGGCGAAGGGTGTGCATTGCACCCGGATCGCCGTGCGGGGTCGGGGCTTTTCCCCTCCTTGCCTCCGCAAAATGTCGGCCTCAGGCCGGCGGGGTGGGCGCCGCGCCCTGGCAGCCCCTCGGCCCCCTCTTTTGGCCGGGCCGGGGCTGCTCTCGGCCGGGCTTTGGGGAGGGGGTGACGCTGAAAGGCTGAGCTTGGGCCCCTCGTGTGTGAGAGCAGGACATGGGGTTTGCGTTTAAAAGCTGTAAGGTTTCACCCGCTGAGCTGGCAAAGTCATGTGAAACAAAAGCCAACTGGCACTAGTGGCTATTGCACGGCCTCTAGCACTTCGCTCGACCTCTTACTCTGCCCAAATAACTTCAGGGTTTGTGTCTTGGGTCTCTAAGAATATTTACCATCTTTTAGGAGACAGCATAGGATTACTCTCTTGGGTAAAACGTGTCATAATATATACCCTAAAGTTTGATCAGCATGCCTCAATTACAGGTGTAGTGTTTAAACAGCAATAGCCCTTGCAGTGAACATAATTTTGCCTTACGTGTAGTTTATTTCCCTTCTGTTTGCAGGAAATATCACTGCTGGTGTAAGGACATTGGTGTGAAGACATCCTAGTGATAGGTAGGTCTTCACAGCTCAGCTGCCTTTCCTGCCTGTGCTATGATTGAATCCTGAGTGCCAGACCGATCTTGTATTTACGGCCATTCACAAACAAGAATTCAGTGGAAGCTGCTGGGAATTTTTACTGGTTTTGAGGGAAATATTTGTACAGCCAACTGTCTTACCAATCACAGACTTATGTTTTTATGACTGTAACTAGGGCACTTTGGTATTGAAGTTAACATCATACACCAGCGATGCACAGTATTAATCTGAAGCACAGCACCAAAACACTGTTCAGACAGTTCCCCTCCTGGTGGTAATTCTGCACTAGGAGTAACCATTAGAAATAAAAAATGAAGTAGGTGTTTGTGGAAAGATGCACACTACTGGTATTGTTAGATGGCTTGCTTTTCTTACTGAACTCATGGAATATTTTCCAATCATAGAATCATAGAATATCCTGAGTTGGAAGGGACCCTTAAGGATCATCAAGTCCAACTCTTCAAGAGTTTGAAGTCAGTGAGTTTGATGCACAGATTGATGTTTAACACATTAAATTATGAAAATTACAGCCACAGGATGTCATGGAAACATGGGTTCAGAGAAGTGACATCTTGGCTTTAAATACCAAAACCATTTGGGAGCTTAAAAAGTATCTGAACCACTACTTTCAGAAATCATGCTAAATGGATAAATGTAGCTGGAAAAGTACTTCCTGTGCACATTCTCTGTTCTTCTGAGTATCTCTTACTACCTATTGCCAGAAACTAGCTACTGAGTTAGGGAGATCTCTGGTCTGATTGAAGAAGGCATTTCTCACAGTCTGAAGGAACAGAGACACAAGCGGCAGGGGGCACGAGATGTGATCTGCTGTCTATCTGTTGTTTTGGGCACTTCTGATGTAAACAAAGCTTTCTTTTTCAGGAAAGCTTTATGTATATATTTTTTGAAGTCTTCATGTTGAATTTATCGAAAGCTCACCTTTCTTTAATAATATCTTATATTCTTATTTCAATACCGTGGAACAGTTTAAATAATTTTCTGCTCATCAGTGTTCTGTGTAAAGTCAAAACCTCTTCAGTCCCGCATTCATAGGTCTTTTTGAGCTGTACCTGTAGCTAGCAATATGGCAGCCATGTGGCAGCACTATATCCAACACACCAGAAGATGGCTTTGCTCCCATCGTATGTATTGTATTACCAAGTCTCACAATACGACTCTCTCAACTTCTGTTAACTCCAATCAAATTGAATGCTGATATTGCTTTGATCAGATATATTTACTTCCATTAATGCATACTTCCCTGAAGAGGACAGGCATGTTTTGATTAAAGACAATACATCCGCATTTAATTATCAGCGGGGAAATATTCCAAAACTGAGAAAAGGAAGTAATAAAATTTATCAAAAAACTTTTTCATCATTAATAATCAGTATAGACGAACAGATATCTTCATCATTTTAAACTATACATTTGCTGACAAGTTTCATATGTGTAGTTGCTTTCATATTTTGTTTTTAAACGTATGAATTACAGAAGTAGAGCTATCACATTTATTTTCTGCTTGTCATATTTCGTATCTTATGTAGTTTCTTTTCAAAAACTAATTCAGCTGAAAACAAACTCATTCTTTAATTTAGAGTTGCAGCTTGCAGCACTGTTACACTGTTTTATATTTCTAGTCATGCTTCATAAATAATTTATGAAAAAAAGTAAAGTTTCTGTGTTTGGCAAAGCAGGCTTTTCGTATTTGGTAAACTAACAGAGTCAAATAATTTCACCAAGGTTTTTCCCTCTTTCCACCTTCCCCTTCAGAGAGCGTATGTACAAGATACGTATTAAAAGTAATGTATCACACTTCACCACTTACTGCTTTAAAAAGTGTATTTACGTTAACCTCTGAACCTGATTTTTATTTATTCTGAAGCTAGTTCAAAGAATCTTTTTGCAATATAGGAGGAAATAGAGTGATCGTGAACGCATACCTATTTTTTCTGAAGTAGAAAATGGGAGAATTGGCTATCACGGGTTTCAGATGTCAAGTGTGAGGAAAAGACATTTATGGTGACCTTGACAATGTCCAGATGTGTATGGAAAAGGGACAGAAGGTACACGTGTAAGTCATGAGAGTAGAGCTAAAAGTTTTGAAGAGAGTTAGGTAGCACGGGAAATGAGGTGTTTGAGATGAATAAAGAGGGACAGCCCACGAAGCTTATATGTAGGTGCAGGTTTTGAGTTACAAGTCACTGCAGTGTTTTGCAGTGATCTCAACTCTGGGTTCTATTCTTCCTCTTCCAAGCAGGCAGGAGGGAATACCATGAATTTACACACTTTGGTTGCCTAATGCCTCAATCCTTTCCTTGTATCAGTCATTCCATTGATCGCAATGGGACTGCTTATGTATGTGGGGTTTCTTGTCGGTGTAACCGAGGGTTTATGGGTTTGAGCTTGGTGTGTACTATGCAAAGGACAATAATCTGTCTTTGTGGTAGCTTCATGATTTAATTTTTTTTTTCAATATAGCTCATCCTCATTCTCCTTTCAGTATAGCTTGTCTTAAGAGGCAAAAAGTTGCTGTTTCAACAGGAGCATTAAATGTGAGACAGCAGAAGTGGTCTATGTCCTGTATTCACATGCATTTTGAAAAATTCTAGTTTTATGCAGGTATAAATCTGCAACACTTGTAAGTAAGCCCATGTCTTAGGGGTGGCAGTGATGGTTTAGTCTGCCGGGTCCGTTACTTTTCACAGGCACTCACATAACATCAATTTCGAGTTGTGGGTAACAGTACTGGGAGAAATGTGGATGAAGCAGCTAATGTAATAAAACGATTTTCAGGTAGCGAGGTAATTTGGAATATTTCTCAGTGATTCATGCTGGCAAATCACATTGAAAATGATGATTATTGCAAATCCTGCCTAGTGGTTACAGAAATCTTGGTCATGCCCTTGATCTTTCCCATCCTCCCCTTACCCTCGCTTTTCTTTCTTCTGCCAATTGGCCCTATTCCTTTCACTTTTTCCTCACATTTGAAAATGTGATTGCAACCTGAATTGGTTTGTTTCCTTTATGTGAGGCATCATCAGGTGTCTGAATAAAAAGAAAGTGAAAGAAAGGATTATATGCAGTTATAAGTGCACCATAAGTTACCAGAAAATGTAGTACTTAAGTAGAGTTAAGATGGGTTTAAGCGTTTTGTGGTAACTGCTATTTCTACAGATGTCCCCGTGCAAGTGCTGCTAAAAAGCAAGAACGCTGTGTTTCATTTAAGCTTTTGTTTGCTTGTTTGTTTGTTTTGCATTTAATTTAGAAAATAAAGGTTTAGTAAAAAAAATAAAAGCATTCAGTCCCAGCATTTAGGCTGTGTTGTGGTATTAGGCTCCCCTATTCTGGGGAGGGCTTTCTAAGGAATGTTGTTGTTTTTTTTTAACTGGCTAATAAAAAACTATGAATAAGAGACTTTGGCTAGCCACAACAGAGAAGAGACATTTAATAGCTATAGGCCAGACTCAAGTTTAACAAAAATATATTCAGTACTTGTGACCATGCATGCTTCTATGAATTAAAAAACTGCTATTTTCTTTTCTAGTTCACTTTGAGCACCAGAACAAATTCCACGAGAGATGGTAAGCAGTCTATGGGTGTCTGTATGATAGCTTAGTCATGTTTTATATATAAAATGCATATAAACACTTCTATTGAACAGTCAATACAGACATGTAAAAATTAGATATGAAAGTACCTAAATTGCTTTGAAATAGAATTCAGATTACAACAGCGAGCGATTTGTCTACTCCTCGTAAGAAAGACTCCAGAGACGTAACAGGAAAATAACAGAAGACTCTGATCATTTGCCTTAGATTTATAGCTTTTGTTTGCTTGAGGAAATCTCTTATTTCCATTTATTCTGCAGCTGAAAAAGCACAGACATAGACCTAAGTTGGACTTTGAAGTGTTCCTTTCCCTTTTCCACCCCACTGTAAAACATTTCTGTAGTTTCTTTTTTAACAGATGGATTTTTAAAATTCAAATGTAAAAGGGGTTTTTTTAAGGGTCACTTTCAACAAAAAAAAAAGCCACAAAAAGTATTTGGACAGGCATCAACATCACAGTTCTGTCTACATGAACTGGCTTTTTGTCTTCCTTTCCCCTAAATTAACAACTGGAGCTAGTCAGCCAGCTGGATTCCAGAGCTCTCAGTAAAGTCACCAAGGGCCTTTTTAGAAACGTTTAAGAACTGGAGATAATTTTTGAGCTTTAAAAGAATATATTGTCATCTTTGGAATTATATAGAATATGCAGCTTGACAGAAGGAGAGATCTACAATATTTAAAGACTGTTTTTTTTTTAAAGTAGTGTACAAAATAAAATGTTCTGAAAGTAACCTGTGAATCTATCAGACTGGACAACAGGATGTTCTCATCTGGCTGTTGAAGGATGAGGAGTCAGTGTGACATTCTTAAGCAAAATAAGAACAATAAATACATATATTTTTAAATTGTATATCTAGCTTTTAGGTCATTGGATGATTAAGAGTAAAGAAATTCCATATGGAAGGCAGATGCTTCTGTTGCACCCACTCGTTTTAGGAATAAATCTTCTGAAATGAAGGCTTGCAGCAGAGCAATGTTAGACCAAGAGGAGAACCAGAGCTATGAAGTTTCACATCCATGAATTGCTGCTTTCTGATAAGATTATTTGTCTGAGCTTTTCAATCAGATAGCTGAACCCTCTATCCCTTCACAAATAGGGTGCAATTTTTGACCAGAAGTTACTAAGGAATGCAAGTTTATTTTATTGTGTTTTATTTTCTTTATGGACTCTCTTATCAGGGGATCTTTTGTTCTTGAAAGCACTTACCAATGACCTAAAAAGATATCGATGTACCTCTAGTGGAGTAATGAGCTTGACTTTGAAGGAGAAGGAAGAAAGAAGGGAAACATAGCAGGTTATTGGTCATTTTGGTGGGGTTTTTCTTGTACTAATAATTTCTCCAAGTTGACTAGCATTTACATTATCGCCTGAGAACCAGAAAATGAAAACAAATAAATAAATGAAATTAACCTTGCTTTGTACTGTTAGCATTAAATGCAAAGTAGTTCTTTGGGGTTTTGTTTGTTTGTTTCTGTTTTGTTGGGGATTTTTTTTTCCTAGAAGGTAATTCTTTTAAGGCTGTGGAATTGTGTCAGTGCAGATCAAGAAAAGAGATTTAAAGAAAATTTTCTTTCTTGTATGTCTTTTTAAAAAAGAAAAAAACATTAATAAAGGGCTGTAAATGTCACATTCATTTCTGAAAACCTCTGCTAATCTTGCCATAGGTTGAGCATTTGCCAAGACATGGTTTAATTAAAATTCTCCTGATTTAACAGGCATTCAGTTTTGCCCAGAAAAAAAGATTTTGTATGGAAATTAAATTGGGGGTGGGGCAGAATGTAGTTTGTTTTACTTGTTCTAGATGCTGGGTTATTATATAGTCTTCTTTTAATAGCCTCTATTATCTCCTCATTTTGACAGTAGGATGACGAGGGAGGTGAAATGGCCTGTATGAAGGGAGCTTAAGGCTAGAAGGACTGTGGGGCTTTTTAGCTGCCGATGAAATACGAACAGAGTAAAACCATGTTTTTTCAGGAAAACTCAGATTAGCTGGAAGACAGGAGAAGGTGTGTTGCAATATGTTTCACTCTATAGAACTATTTTTTTCCAGGCACTTTATCAGTGGTACTTTGTTACCCCTTTTCATATGTTGGTTGCTGATGAGTACAAAAGGGAGATTTACTGGCAGCTGGCAGTTGGCTAAATGCAGTCTTGTTTTTGATCAAGGCCACGATGGATATATGAACTTGGCTGAATTGCCATCTGACCTTTTCTGAGAAACTTATTTTGGCAGGCAGATGGAGGAAATATGTTACTGGATAAAATGAATGCCTTTGTTTAATATGGAGGAATTTTAATCTCTTGTGTTTTCTGTCTGCGGATTTGGGAATCAGGTGTAGGTTGTAATACATACACCTTGGAATGATTCGGTTCTTACAACTCAGGGAAGGGTGAAAGGAGATGTGGAATATACCTACACAGCATTTTCCCTAAAAAGAACCCGCTTCCACCACAGCAGTACAAACACTTTGGGAGGGGGGAACCTCCTGCATGGTACAGCTTCTCTGTTGCTGATTTTTCACTGGTAGATGTGATGATTTAAAAAAAATCTCTTATATTATAAGAAAGTGTATTGCACTAGTACTGTGGTAATACTTCTCCTTTAATTTTAGCTATATACATGTGGGTTTTTTTTGTATTAAAAAATGACCGATGATTAAAATGCGAACTTAGGGCTTGCTTTTGCAGTTTCTCTTCTCTCCATTGCTGTTTGTTTTCCTTTTTTGTGTCTGTGTGTCTCCCTTCCTGTGTGGATGCAGGAGGAAAAGGAGCCATGGTATTACCAGCAAGTGTACGCCAGGTACTGGAAGCACTACGACTTAGCCATGCGCTGGATGCGTAGGCACCAGAAAGCCTACAGGAAAGCCATGGAGTCCTTCTACTACCTACCATGGCCTCCTTCTCCAGCTTCTCCAAGCAGCCGCTACTCAGATTGGGATGGGAACGACTCCCCGCATACCCACGACTATTTTTCCAGCTATAAGCCTCATGGCAGAGCTCAGCACCATGGCACAGCTCAGCAGTATGCAGGTGCCCACCCAGAAAGGGAGGATGCTGACAGGGACTCTGAAATGGAGGAGGACTCTGAGTCTGAAGGGGAGATAGAGTATGACCTGAGTAACATGGAGATCACGGAGGAGCTTCGCCAGTTTTTTGCCCAGACAGAGAGACATCGGGAAGAGCTGCGTAAGTCTGTGCTTGTTGAGTGTATATTCTGGTGTTTGGTGGCCATAATGTTGAGTGCTGGGTGGCTTCAGAGTTCCTGGGTTTTGTAACAATGCACAGAAACAGGCACTGCAAGTGAACAAGCCAAACAGATTGAAACAGACAAGACTGATGGTGCAGCTAAGTGCTATTTGTTAGAAATAAGTCTAAGAAAATGTTTGAAGGTTTTATCTGTAAGAGAGAACGTTATTCTCTTTGCAGTCATAACATGTTTGTCTAGAAGACAATACTCATCTTCAGTTCCGAAGGAAAACCTCCAGAATTTTTAAGGTTAAATCTAGTTAACGTGCTATATGTCTGAGAGGGGAACCCAGAGGAAGTGCTTCATTACATCACTAAGCCCTAGGGTGAACCTCAATCTAGTTTATAATATGGAGCAGCCATTTTGTTTGTTCTTTTTTTGGCTAACCCAGCAGTAAAATTTCAAGACTTTTCTCTTCTCCCCCTGCATCCCTAAGGTACTCTTCATTCTGTACTATACCAAGTGTCTATTTTCATCTTGATCTGGAGCCAAGTTGTTAAGCAAGGAATATAAGCCAAAGACTTAATATATTTCTCAGGTCATGATCCTCAGAGGTATTGATAATCTTTTTTTTTCCTCTACCTGTGAAATCCCTTTAAAAAAAAAAATATGAAGGAATATATTTATTGGTAGCTTACTGCATAATAAATGTAGCAGGCAAATTTATGATCTGTTTTAAAAAAGTACTATGTTGAAATAGAAAATAACCCAAATGAATGTTTAATAGACCTTTCTTTGTGCAGCTAAAGAGGGAAAAGTTCTAAAAATATGAGTAAGAAAGGCAATGATTGGGTGGGAGAGGGAAAAAAATCATGTTAATCTAAGGTCTTTGATCAGAGAGTATCCAGTGAGCTGAGACACCTCAGCTTTCGCTTCCTGCTTGCTATCAGTGTGATGCACCATTTCTCCATTCAGCAGAGGAATGTGAGCTCAGGAGCTCAGTGGCAGTGCGTGACATGCCAAACCTTTCGCATCGTGCTTTACAACAGAGAACCCCGTGCCACTGCTGCAATGTTCCGTTGGTGAGGCACGGGATAACTGAAGATTCTCAACTAATGCTAGAGATGCAGTGCACTTTCCTTGAATTTATTTTATCATTATGATAATGGTGTTTGAAGGTATGTGAATGATTGAAGAGGTGTCCTGGAAATTGGGAAATCTGGGCTCACATGCTCTTTGTCCCAAATATCCCGTATGACCTCGGCAGAGCTATTTAATCCCTTCCTGACCCTCACTTGCTGCTCCTGCTAAAAATATGATTTGGTCCTTTATGATGAGCAAGTGAATCAGGAAGAGCTTTGTGACTCCGAATACAGGTTTTGCTTCTGTTCATCTGCCAGAGACATGTGGAGCCTTTTGGAATATTGAGGTTTCTGCTCTGTTCCTTATAGTAGCCTAGTTCTGAGTAAGTGTGCCTTCATTCTCTTCAGTGACACTGTTCCAGATCTTTGTCCAATGTTGAGCGGGATCTGGCCTTTACCTGCTGCTTGCCTCAGTTTCTTTATAATTTGAAGTTTCTTTATGGTATGATAAAGTGAGGATAATAACTGTCTAATTCTTCAAAGCCTAAAAAAAGTAAACAAGTACTGCATTTAATGGAAATATAGAAGTGCTACGGAACTCTTGGGTGACTGGTGCTATCCAAATGCTAATTTCATGAGTAATTAAAAGTACAGTATGAGCTTGTTCAGAACTAATTTTTTCTTGCATGGTGGGGGAGAAGGAAAAATGAAAATAAAATGCATTTTTAATTCTGTTGAAGTTTGTCAAATAACGTAAGCAGCAGGCAGAGGGGGAAATCATCATTTCCCTCATGGTATGGAAATGAGCTGGTACAGAGACTGTTCAAGGCAGCATCACTCTATGAGGTAGCGTTGCTCGTTCTCTTGGATGCCTTCTCTGAACAAAATCAAATTTAGGGATTCATTAAGCTGCAATCCATAATGACACTATCATGTTCTATCTTTTGTATTGTGCTGAAGAACCATTATAGTTCTGTATTGATGCTCAAGACAATTGAGATAATGCAAATACACAAGAGAAACCCACAGTTACTTAATTGCCCTCTGATAGCTTTTCATTTTATTCCCAATCTGTATGTCTTGGGCAGTCCCAACACTTTAGGAGCAGATCTGCAGAGAAACGTGAGTGCTATGAAGCTCAGTAATACCTGAAATGTATGTGTCCATCTCTGGGAGAGCCATTGGTAAGGAGGTGAGAGTTTTACTCGGCACGTCAAAGGAGAACACCAGGAGTGACCCTGCTGATCAGGTGGAGTATAAGGCAGCTGTTGGGGAGCATTAGAGGAAGGCTGTGTCTCAAGTTCTCTTTCCCCAATATAAATAAGGGACTTCAGGTGGATGGAGTTCATAGCCTTTGACTCCTGCACCTTGGCATGCACTTGGGAGCAGACACCTGGCTTGCTCTTCTTTTGAAATGAGTGCCATGCATGAGTTAATATATACATATGGGAAGCTCACTAAAGTGTGAGACGTGAAAAAAAGAGCAATGGGACAAATAGAAAGGGGGTTTGGGCACATAAGGATGAGGCTACTGGTAAAAAGGGTGGAAGATTGATTTGGCTTTGTGAAGGTTGACCGCCACTGGTCTGATGTTTTGCAAGCCCTGCAAAATTAGGAAATTTTCTCATATGTGTGATGAGAGCTTTGACGTACCAAGGTAGATGCAGCTGGTTCTCACACATGATCTGTATCTCATATCTCATCAGTGTGTAGAAGAGTAATCGAATGGATTAAAATGAATCCTAGCTGATATCAGATGCTCACTTCCAGTGCCTGCTCGATTCCAGAGTCTGCTGGAGGTAACAGAGTGGTCACAGACATCAGAGGACAGTATCTTGCAAACTTTGTTTAGAAGACTTAAGAAGGTCTGAGGTGTAGGCGGGAAGTTATATATGTCTGAATGGTGAAATCCAAGCCTTAACACTAATGGCAAAAAGAAAAGTTTCAAAGAGAAGAAAGCCATCACGTCAGACTAGCCAAGAAGGAGAACTTCAGGTTTATTTCATTTTTCAGGACCTACTTCAAACTTGGAGAATTTAGGAGTGTGCATATTTAGCAGGTTTTTTGTTGTTTTCACAAGTGGGCATTTGCAGTCATTGGCTGGCTGACTTGCACAGTAAAGCCTTCGAAACTGGCAGACTCTTGAGTCTTGCTGCATGATTTAACATCTTATGGGTATGGTTATTCACAAACAACCTCTTTTTTTTGCCTTGAAAATCGTATCAAATCTTCATGGCTTTTATATAATGTGGTGCAATCGAGTTATGTGTTCCTGGAAAGCCCCAAATTTATTGTGAGCAGAGTTTTGCTGAGGCTGTATGAGCTCAGACTTTTTAATGCTCTACAAATTTATCCTGTATTCTAGATGTGCTGTATGTTTGGTTAAAGCCCCTTCCAGGCAGTTTTAATTTCTTTCCACTTTAGCTGTTTACCTTCATATGCCACCACCATCACCTGGTGTATCTACTTTTTAGGGGGTTTTGTTGTCAGGGTAGTCTGTTCTGGTTCTTCATCTAACTGATAATCCTAGTACTCCGTGCTTGTGGGGGATGTTTTTGGTAGCATTTAGGTCTTCACTAAGGCTGCTGAAAATCATGAAGTCATTTCACTGAGTTACCACGCCTGTCAGACCTAGACAGTGTACTTAATTCTCCAAGCATTAAAGATATTAAAGATACAAAGGACTGAATACAGTAAGTTGTCTTTTCATATTTGCATGACCTAAAAGGACAAAAACCAAGAAAGGAAGGTTCACAAGCCAACCAATTCAGTAAGTTGTCTAATTGCATGTACTTTATTTATTGCGCTTCCAAATTTAGCCTTTGAAGCATAGTTTGTCTTTATGCAGTTTTCCTTTGTTCCCTTTTTACATACAAGAGAAGATGACTGCTCTAATTGAGCAAATCCAGCATTACAAGTACATTGGGAACCATTCTGTAGCAGTCAACAGGCAGTAAGACAGTGTCCTTTATTTAAAGACAAAGCAAAGCAAAGGAAAGTACTGTCATGTCAATTCATTACTGCAGCATAATGGTCTGTCAATTGTTAATGCGATGACTTTTTTTTTTCCATTAAAGCCTCTGTTTGTATTGCCTCCAGCTGTTCCCAAAATAATGTTGTCTCAACTTAAAATTTTCATGCCAGGGGAAAACCTTTTTTAAAAACTGAAAGGAAATGGTGAATGAGTATGTTTGTTTCAAATCTGCGATTGGTAGATTTTTTTTTTCCCCCTTGGGTTTCTTTTCCTCTGAAAGATGACAGTTGCTACTGCCTCTCCTGTGAGGAGGGAGTAATGGAATTTTCCATGTTTTTCAACTTGTCTGAATAATACCAGAACCATTAAGTTTGTGGTTTTGTTTAAAGCCTTTGTACTTCTTTGGAAAATATGGACTTTAATGCAGGTTGTTTGTCACCATGCTTTCTTGCTTTCACTTTTGGTAAACGCTTCTCCCCGTTCTTCATCTGCCTTTTGCTCCATGGGACTCCAGTTTTTACTCTTGTTGACCAACATCTTTTTTCCTGCTTCTCCCCTACCCGAGACAGCCAAAGCAGCATGGATGGTGACCTCATAAATGTCTGCTCCACTTCCTTGGCTTGGTCATCACACGAACTTTTACACCTATCTTCATCATCTGCATTGCTGAGGTTTCCAAGAAAACTGTGAAATAAGAGTGCTCTCTGCAACATGCATGGTGCTTGTGAGATGCTTTTGAGGCATGTTCTTTCCTCAGCTGAAGGAGAAATGTGGAAAGCTCTCCGTTTGTGCCTTGGACCTTGGATGCTGCAGACCGTGTCTGTGCTCCCCCACATGGGGCTGGGGCTGGAGCTCTCCAGCCCTGTCGGCTGGTGGCTGTACGGAGCTTGGCTCTGCCAAGCAGGCCGTGGGGTGCTGGGGCTGCAGCATGGAGAGAAGCAGCTCACCTGGTTCAGTGTAGATGCAGGGTAGCATCGTTTTAAGAGGAAGGTGGAGGTGTCAGCCATCTCCATTTCCTCTTCCATTTGATAGAAATGAATGTTTCAGTAGTCTTAATATGAAAATACGTATTAAACTTTGGAAACGTGTATTTTAAAATCTCTATCTGTCTAACGTGTTTCCATTAATAAAGGGGAGATGGTACATACCTCAGGGGGCTTGTTGAGAGGTTCAGTTTGTTCGTGCTTACGAGGGAGTTGTACCTCAGGAGGAAGTAAGTGGAAGCCATAGGTGGCAGAAGAACAAATGGTAAGATCTGAGAAGAGTTGTTCATCCCAGGCCTTTTGTTTAGTACTTAAGTTAGATGTCAGCCCTGTGACCAAAAAGCATCCTTCTGACATCATCTTTACAGAACAAGAACAGGATTTGAACTTCCCCTTCTCCCAGAGGGATTTTACCTGTAAGTTTGTCCTGGTTTCAGTTAGCACAGAATTAATTTTCTTCCTAGTAGCTGGTGGAATGCTGTGTTTTGGCTTAGGATGAGAAGAGTGCTGATAACACCCTGATGCTTTAATTGTTGCAGAGCAGTGCTTATACTAAGCCAAGGACATCTCAGCCTTTTGCTCTGTCCTGCCAACGGGCAGGCTGGGGGTGCAGTAAGAGCTGGGAGGGGACAGACCCAGGACAGGTGACCCAAACTAGCCAAAGGGGTATTCCATACCATCTGACGTCATGCTAAACAATATATAGGGGTGGCTAGCTGGGGGGAGGGGGCCGGACTGCTCAGGGTTAGGCTGGGCATCGGTCAGCGGGTGGTGAGCAATTGCATTGTGCATCACTTGTTTGTACATACTATTACTTTCGTATTATCACCATTGTATCATTATTATTATTATTGTTATTATTATTTTTGTTATTATTATTTTCCTGTCTTATTAAACTGTCTTTATCTCAACTCACGGGCTTCACTCTCCATTTCTCTCCCCCGTCCCAGAGAGGGAGGGGGGAGGGTGAGCGAACGGCTGCGTGGTGTTTAGCTGCCGGCCGGGTTAAACCACGACAAAGTTATTCAGGAGTCAGTGAGGAGGGGTCTGGTAACCTGGCATTGTTGCTGCTCTGAGTAAGTCAGTGCTCTGGTAATATTCCTCGTGGCTGGAATTGGGTCTTGAGGGTAGGGGAGGAAGGACAGAGACCACAGCTCCCCTCAGCTGCCCTGCCCCTTGCCATCCATGTGCTGGTCCTGCTGTTGATAACCCTTGATAGTTGGTGGTCTCTGAAGGATACGGTGCAGTCAGGTCCATGGCTTTCTGTCTCATACGTGGTTGCTTTCGTAGGAGGCTGCCTCGTATGGGAGCTGGTGCTGGCAATCTTCTGCAGGCAGCTCTGCCTGCCAGCTTGTCCCCTTAGCATCCGCAGCTGCGCTGCGTGGCTCCCTTGGTCTTGGTTTTTTGGCCCTGCAGGAGGCCTGTGAAAGGAGCTGCAGCTTCTGTGGAAAAGAGCAGGTGAGACCACGCTGACAGCTCTAGGGAGAAGCGGTATAAAAGGCGCTCTGTGCTAATCGCTGCTCTCAGGCAGTCTGTCACCACAGTTCGTGCTCTTCTCTGTTGCCCCAGAAATGCTCGGATTACTGGTTCTGTCAAGGTGCCACCTGCAGCGTTTCTGGATCTCTGAATGGTTTTACTTAGGCAAGAGCTCTGACTCTGTTCTGTGTTTTAATGAATCTGAAATGAATGAACCTTCAGCATGATGCTCACAGCCCTGTAAGAGGACAGCGGTGGCGCAGGCTATGAATTAAACGTTTTCTAACACAGCCTTTTATCTGTCTGCCTGGGGAGCTGTTGCTGTAGCGTGAGCTTTTAAAGTTTCAGGGTGTACAGCACTGGAGTGAATGTGAAAAGTGCTGTCACGGACCGAGGTGGAAATGAATGTAACCGTGGTGTGTGTTTTCTGTGCTCTTTATCCACAAAATCTGCTCGGTCTACAGCAGAGCATGGCAGCAGTACATCTCAAGCACTCAACATTTTTGGTCTCTGCGCTTCAAAGGAAACCTCTTGGGCAGATTTGCTTAGTCATGACTTAGTCCTGCCAGTGTTAATGTGGTGGTGTCCATGCCAAAACTTCAGAGGCACCAGTTGCTTTTCAACATCTCTCACTTTTCGTCAGTTTTAGCAGAAACATCCAGATGAAATTCTTGTTCATCGTCAGGAGGGGACTGTGGGTGCTGCATGGACAGAAACCAGGAGTTCAGAGACTTCCTGGCTCTTTTCAAAACTCACCTCTTTGCATGCTCAAAATCGAGTGAGAGAGACAGACGGAGGCTGTTAGGCTACCAGTCTCGGACTTTGGTGGCCTTTACAGGCTTCCATCATGACCTCAGGCCTGTCATTTGGGACTGGATCCACGAAAGCTTTCAAAACAGATGGAATTTAGAATCGTATCCAAAATAATCTTTCTTTTCCAACCATGCCTTCAAGAAAAAAATTCATATCCGAAGGGCGAGGTACCCTAAGCCCCCATGAGGAAGGGACTTTGTTGCTCTACCCAGTGGCAGGTTGAGCAGCTCTGACAGCTTGCCCTGTGGTCTTCTGTGAAGCCTGTTCCAGGGAATCTGAATCACCTTCTGCTCCAGGAATTCGTGTCCAGAGCCCCTTTTTCAGATTTTGGCTTGTTATACATGGAAGGTTTGTACGTCAACACACCCTGAAAGAGTTTTGCTGCAGCCATGTGAAGTGCTCAGCATGGATTGATCCAGCTGTTCAGCGGTGTTACAATTATTTGCCTCCAAAGTAAATAAACCTGTTTATCCAGGTATCAGAGCTTTCCCCTGATAATTTCAAGGACGTATGTCTCAAGCTGTCAAAACACTGCTCTGCTCTATGCTGAAATCGTGGGAGCAGTGTAAAATGAAGAATAAATCTTAATTGGATATTTGTACTGAAATAAATAACATGGGTGCTGTACTGATGATTGCTATTGTTCGCATTTAGCTGGATAAGAATCTCTTGGGTTTAATTTCACTTGTAGTTGCTGAAGTGGTGGTTGTTGCTCTAAAAAATCAACTCACACAGAAATTGGAAACTTCGCCGAGGAATGCAGGTCTCCAGAGAGCATGTTGGACCTTGACTTTAGTATGGCTATTCAGTTAAAACAGAGCCAAAACTGTTGTGATCTCGTTCTGCACAAACCTTGCCGAACACCTTCATTTCTAGGAGCTCTGCAATTTCTGGTGAGAGTGCTGAGAGAGTAGCAGGGGTGTGGAAGACTTGCCTTCAGCTTCATCAGTTGTCATTGCTTTGGGATTTTTGGCCGCTGGTATGGTGAGAAAGAGCCTGAGAAATTGCAGAAGAGTCCGGATCATGGGGTGGCATCATGGGTGATGCGTTGGTGGCAGTCAGCAGGGCATCTGTCTGGCTTCGGTGGAGTGCAGGGAGAAGTATCTGCTTTTTCTGGTCTTCCCATTTCTCAGGAGGTAAAATCTGGTGATCTGTCATTAACTACACTCCCTGTTTGGCGTTCCTCCCTTGGCAGCAGCTGCTGGCCTCTGTTGAGGACAGGCTCTTGGGCTCGATGGGCTCTCCTTAGCTATGAGAGTCTCACGGCTCTCCTCAGTGAAATCTTCTCTTCGTCAAGTCACTTCAACGCTTTTTTCACATGCAGCTTGCCCACTGAAGTCACAGATGCGGAGCTCCCACTTGCCAAGTGTTAATGGGAACCTCCTGAAAGCCATGGTGCCTTTTGGAAAGGAGGCAGTGCGGGGGCTTCAGCAAGGCACTCTTCGTTTGTTCCTGGTGTCAAACATCCCCCTTCTGCAGAAGGCACACAGCTGCAGGTTTTCTCTGGCATGTTTTCCTAATGTTTTTGTTCTAGTTTTAATACAATCCGTAGCGATTTAACCTTGTATATTTAAGTAAATCTAATTTAATGTGCTCAAATGATGAAATCATGCTAGGTGAAAGGCAGGATAAGAAGCAGAACCAAGCCTTTAGTTTGTGGGGTTTTTTTATGTGTCTTGGTATTGCTCTTAAACTATTGTGATGGCTTTAAAGTCCTAATTTGTTACGTTTTTAGCATAGTAGCAGCAAGAAACTCAGGTTAGAAGAAAAGTGAGTTTGCAAAGTTACCCCTCAGACCTTGCTTTTACAAGTTTTGTTTTATATATGTATACACTTTGCAGATTCCTTCAGTTTGACCCTCTTTCCAGATGTCTCTTACAAAATGATTGGTCAGGCCGCACACTGTAGGCTTTTTGTCTTGTCTTTTTTTTTTTCCCCCCTAACAGCATGGAAAAAATGCGTTTACTTGCTGAGATTAATTTTATCTGGATCAGTGATTGCTAATTCTGCATGGCTGCAGCAACACTAACTTGTGAACCTGCTGGGTAACTGAAAGGTCAGTTCGTAGCCCACAGATGCTTTCTCTCAAAAAAAAAATTGGTGACATGATCATAGGATGCCTTCAAAAATCTTTGTGTTTCAAATGTTTTTGTTAACATCGATGATTTCCCTGCGTATATTACTGTTATGCCATAGCATAACATAAAACAAACTTGAATTCAGCCGAGTAGTCTGTGGCTGGAGTCAAGAAGGAAACTTAAAGCTCTAATGCGTGAGTTTGATGTAGAAGACTCAGGCTATGATTTAGTTTTTTTCCCATGCGAGCACCAAACTCGCTGTGTCCTGTTGCCGTCTAGCGCTCGGTACATCTCAGAACACTTTCTTCCCAGTGCGTGTGCCCACTTTCTATTCGGGGCACATGTAAAAGCTGGCAGTGAAACATATGTTTCCTCGTTGTTCTGGTTGGCTTTTAACAAAGCCACTTCTAATTTTGAGCGTTTCTTTGTTCCGTCTCCTCTGGCTGCGCCCTATAGGCGCGTGTATGCGCGGATGCAGTTATATATAGACTTCAGTAATCCTTCTGTTTACTCTTGCGCTGGTGTCTTTGTCTGGCGTCAGCGTTGTTGCCATCAGCGACAGATTGGGGCTGCTCAGGGGGATGGGAGTGCAGAGTCAGCTGGTCTGCGTTTAATCTTCTTGCTGTACTTGATCCTCACTAGAGGCAGCTGCCAGTGCCTGATCCTGTGCTCATTTCTGCGCGGTGGGCAGCAGCTTCCTGGCTTTTTAATGCTGTGGGGTGGCACACAGGTACGGCCCCGCTGCCTCTGATGCAGTTCATTTTCTGGTTGGGATAAGAATATTCCCTCTTACGTGCCTCACTGCTGAAGGTGACAGGAGAAAATAAAACAAGTTACCGGTCATTTAGCTGGACAGTAACCGCTGTGGCCCACTGCTAGGGTAAACACGAAGGTGAAGGCCTGTATTGTTTCTGTCTGGGAGCTTGGAGGTTTGTTTTGGAGACCACAGAACAACCCTCTGGGTTTCTAATCCCATTTGTGAAACAGAAATCAGTCTCCTTAATTTCTGGTTAACTGTGTAACTTTCTGCCAGTTGCTTACCCCGCAGATTTCCAAATGCTGTGAGATAATTAATTCTTCTCAACCATCAGATAGGAAAGTATCAGGCTGCTTTTACAGATGAATTACACCGAGGCATGGTGTGGATGATTAACAAGAGCGATGCACAGCGCTCAGTAGCAAACCTGGAGGTAGAACACCTTGGTGCTAACTTATTGCTGGCTTTCTGTTCGTTTGGATTTCAAAGAAAACATCTAGTGACTTGCTGACTATTTTGCCCTCTTTCTACAGACCTTTGCTCTTCAAAATGTGTAGAGAAAGTCTGTTACTGTAAAAGGGACAGTGTCAAGCGGAGTACTTTAGATTTGCAAAATCTGCTTGTTGTCCACTCCGACAGCCTGTTGCCACTGCAGCTTCCTAGGAGAGCACACCCTCTTTCCTTAGCCTACTTCCTGCTTTTCCCGGTAAGCTTTTCAGTTCCAGTGAACATTTCTCAGTGCCCAAGCCAGGTTAGGTCTTTTTTCCTCCCAGCCCATTCACTCCTGCTGCCACTTCAGTTCAGCGTGTGGTGCCAAGACACTGAACTGTACCGGGATTAAATACAACTCTTTTTTGTAGGCTGCATTATATGCCCCCTTACGCAGTTGTACCGGCGTCCTTGAGGGGCTTGGGAACTGGAGCATGCAACTAAAAGAGGAGGGGAGCAGGAGCTGCACAAGCTAGTTTTGTTGCTGAGAAGAGAAAAATGTCCGTGGAGCCATGGTTTCAGCCTGCCACAAGCCTGCCAAGGAATCACATCTGCTCTTACTTCAAAGCCTGTAACAGAACATTTTATTTTTTTTTCTGGAGAATATTGCATTGCTTGTAGATATATGTGGTGAAATACTCAATTTCTTTAACTCGTTCCCTCCTCAGCTAGCAGATGGAAAATGTCAGCATAGATGCTTGCGTTTTTTAATGTCTTCAGCGTTTTTGGTGGTTCTGTTTCACAGCAGTTGTCGTTCTGGTGACCGAGAGCTTATCACTGGAGGCCTTGCTCCCCCAAAAAGTCACTTTTATTCCAGAATAGTATTTTCAAGCCAGTTACTTGATTTTACTGCATCAGTTAGAGGGCTGCTGTTGTAAGATAAAGCCTAGTTGTCTCCACTTCTTTGAACATCAGGCTTCTCCTGTTAAAAACAATAAGGGAGAAGTTACCTCGTGTCACGTGTGATCCTTTTGTTACACTTTTTGCAAGCAGGAAGTTTTAAATTTGATGAGAAGTTTAAACATAAGTGTTTTCCCTAAGCCAGCCCACAGCTAAAGCAATGCTGTTCATTCTCCTGTAAAATCATCGCTCTCTTCTTTCAGTGCGTTTTCACAATTTCCGTAAGCTGCTCCAGTGTTTAAAAAGTAACCCTCCAGCAATCAAGACCCTGCTGTTTTCAGGAGCCCAGAATATTTTATCTTTACAGGCTCAGGGGTAAGTTGCAATCATTTGCGTGTCTCAGGCTCCCACCGATGGCAACTCCTGTCCTGCGAAGCCTTGCACTCAATAAAGAGTAATGACTGCAACGTCACCTTTCTGGAAATGCAGAGCTCTGTAGAAATTAACCTCCTGGAATATCCTCTCCACAAATCCTTAAATTTAAATCCTTGTTTTGTTGGGATTCCTTCAGGTAAAGGTTTGGGTTTTCCCCCATAGTATGCATGGTAAGTACAGGCGTAAGAAAATGGTCTGATGTTATCACTTCAGGCAAGCTCGTGTAAGTTTATGGAAAAGGTAGTTAGCTTTTTGGGGGAGGTGGAGAAGCCGGCATCTTGCTCTGAGAAGCCTGCGTGGGCAGAATTTAACACAGCAGATAGGCCTGTGGGAAGCGGCATTCAAAGACAGGGAACTGGGAGGCTTTAATCAGTAGAAACGGGTGGCGTGTTTAACTCTTGGCGTGGGCTGCTCGAGATCAGCTCAGGTAGCATTTAAGACAAGATGAGAGAGCTCAAAATATGCGCACAGCAGTAACAAAATCATCCATCGCGTGAAATAAGCAGGCAAATATGTGAAGGGGGTATGGGTCAGTCTGAAATCACGGAAAGGAAAAAGCAGATCAAGGCCGGGGAAAGTGAGCTAATTCCTTGAAGAATAACGTGCTAGCTAAGTAAGAAGCTGCAAGTCAGCAAGGCCGTGTGACGCTCGGGGCAAGCAAGGCCTGGGTCTCATGCCGAAACTGTCCTGACGTGGGACAGGGTGGGCTGTGGGAATTACCCCCAGAGAACTGGGGAGAGGGCTGCCCTCTATAAAGACTTGTCTCCAAGTAAGGGAATTTACTTGGGTTTTGGTTTACAGGCTTCTTTTATTTTTATTTTTTTTCTTTTAATAAGAAAAGGATGAATTCCAGAGAGGAAATATTTTGATTGCTTCTTAAGCTCCTCAAAGGATATGACAAACAAAGAAGAGCGAAGGAGTTCAAACTTAAAGTACGTGACGTTCTCCTTTTTGGAAAATAGGAGAAACGAGACCTCTGAGTTTCTGAGGAGCCTATAGGGAAAATTGCTTACAACTTGAAGGGCTTAGGTCACGGTTTTGCAGGAAGCATGCAAAGATGATGCTTGTGTGCACGTGAAGCCACAAAAGCAGTGAACAGCTAAGAAGTTAGTTACCATTTATCCTGCTTTTGTCAATCTCTGAGGATGGATGTGGTTGTCTATATTCATTCACCTTTCTTTTCACCTAATATACCTGAAATTAAAAGTCGGTATCCACAGCAGGCAGGAAAAAGTGAGCAGAAGAAAAAACTTCTTCCAGAAGGCATGAGTTGGGCAGAGGTCTCGGTAGTCCTGAAAGACAAAGAAAACGATGACTTACTGCAATGTGGGGAAGGAGGTCTCACCTGGTTCTGGCCAGGTTGCGATGGCTTCCCAGCTGAAATGGACTGAGGAGGAACAAGTTAATTCTGAAAACAGTTTCAAGAGAGAGGAGACTCACAGGGACAAGAGGAGCTGGCCGGCGATGCTTATCCTTTGTGCGGTAACTAAACGCTGCCAGCGCCGCCTCGCCGGCCTTGTGAACGTTCACAAAGTGCTGCTCCACAGCTGGGGGAGGCTTGCCAGTAGGTGAAGCTGAACGCTGTAAAGGAAAGCACGTTTATTTTAGTCTGTGTGAAGTGGAAGGAGGAACTACTCAGCATTGTGTAAAAATTGTTTCACGTTTATTGCTTGGCAGCACAATGACGAATGTGGAGTGTGGAGCTCAGATTGGAAAATGAGCTGGGGACTCCGTTGCTGCGGGCTGAGAACTATTTTTCTGATAAAAGCCCCGCTGCCTAATTCATAGGTGAATGTTTGGCGCTTGCTTCAAAGAAATGCCAGCTGCCGCTGCAGGTTATTAACAGCTTTAAACAGCTTACGGTTGTTTTATTGTTGTTTCCATTTTCAGGGACTTGTCATCTTTTTGATGAAAAGGTAATTGCACATGTAGCACAGGTTGTACTGTTGTTCAAGTAAATTGAGGTAAAGGGAAGAGCCCAGGCTGGCTGGAAATCAGAGTGGTTTGACCTCGAGCCCCTGTCCCACCAAAGGTAGATAGTGAGCAAACTGTTCCATGCTTCGAACGGAGATGGATGCATGCTAAACTGCAATCCACTCATCCATCATAAAGCTTCTGCTAGAAGCCCATTTAATTTCCAAACAGAAGAATTCATTACGTATCTCCAGAGAAATTAATTTTTTCTTCAGTGTTACTGTGTGCAGTGAGCTATCAGAGAGCGCTCACAGGCAGGCGGGGAAGCAGCTGGCTCTAGCACGCAGCTACCGATGAGTAACACGTTTCCATGGGCGATGCAGAGGTAGAGAAGGAATTGTTTTTGTGGCTCAAGAGAGTCAACAAATACAGGTTTGCCCATTGCCCTGACGGAGTTTTGCTGTGTAACCTGCAACAGGAGACGTTTTTCTAGCGTAGATTCCGGGGTTTTGTCAAAGAATATTGAGTGTAAGTTGCATAAACTGCACCGAGTTTGTCCCTTAAGCGTGTTACCTGGTTGTGGGCAGCCTGGCGTCCCAGTAAGTTTGGGATGCAGGTGACCTGGGCAGCCTGAGCTGTCCTCCTGGTGCTGGGCCCTCTACAGGCAGCGTTAGCACTTTTAATTCAGACCTTCTGCTTAAAATGGCCTGACACCAAATAAATCCGGCCCTTCCAAAACACATGTGGACCTCTAATGTATGTTTCCTCCTGAGCTCTGGCAGTGCAGCACACTTTGGGGGTGTGCCCTTAAAGCAAAATCGCTGAAAGGGAAACATCCCTGTGGAGTAGGTTGCTCACGGCCCCTCAAGCACTCCTGCCCTTCCCCTACCGACACAAAGCCGTGGCTGGGGTTTGAAGTGGCAGGACAAAACTGTTCCCAGTTCCTCTGTGACAAACAGATGCCAGAACTGAGTTTTCTGATCATGCTGTTGAAAGTACCTATTTTCTGTGCAGGAGGTACGGGGGATAATTCATTTAGTAAGGCTGACAGGCAGTCAGCTGGCTGCTCCATGCAGCGTTTGCAGGGTAAGAATGAACTGCAGATGTTTGACACAGATATGTCAGGGTGCTTAGCTTGGGTTAGGGTTTGCAGATGTCATGTGTTTGGTAAAAGCTAAATCTCGCTCTTAGAGGAAGAGCTGGCAGCACCAAACATGGGGAAGCACGTCCTGCATGTGACTAACGCATCCTGACCAGGTGACTCTCTTGGTTTTTGTTGATGCTGTTTTTCTAAGAAAAATAAATGAATGAGTGCTCGCATTACTAATGTACTGTTTCCATGATGCAATTTAGAGAACCATCATTTGTTATTGGTACGTGAAGGAGTTCAACACTCGCCAGGTGATCTTCACCTTGTAGAAGTGTCCCCCATAATAAGGGAGCCTTGTGTACCCTTTGCTGTTGTAACTGCCTACAGCAATATTTGCTCCATCAGAGCAGCTCCCACAAAGTGGAGGTATCTTTGGGTGTGCAAAAGCAAGTTCCTCCTCCCAGATTGGGATTTACCAAAGAGGATTTTTAAAGACACATTGGTCCAAGTGTTTCACCTCTCTGAAGTGTTTTAATCCTCTTTAAAAAATGTTGTGCAGGGATCTGTCTCGGCTGTTGTTTTGCATTGTCTTTAAGGCAATAGCAGTAAGGCTGTCAGTTCTGAACTTTGCAAGTCCTGAGAAATGGCTGAGGTTGGGCAGTTTATCTAAACACACGGCTTACAGCTGCGTTTCATTGGATACACTCGATGGCTGACACTTGCATGAGGGATGGGTTTGCTCATTTTCAAGGAGTAGTAACTGATTACATTTTCTGTTGGCTGTGGTTCAGCTAAAGTTGCATTGTCGTGTGCATTGTTTCATTATCTCAGCTGCTAAGTAATTACTTTTGGAAACCAACTCTTACAGTGTGTTTTTTTTTCTTTTCAGGGCATGTATATGTTAGGGAGGAAGTGAAGTAATGCTGATTTTCACTTTTTTACTAACAGAGAGCTTTTCTACATTTTTTATGTTCAAATCCAGGCTCTTCTTCCCTTCAAGGAGTTGGCTGCACCCTGGAAGGGGTGGGTCTGGGCTGTTTAGACCCACCACAGTTGTGAATGTGTAATATTTTAAACGTTAAAATAAAATGTGATTGGTTGATAACTCAGTAATTTACATCTCTCATGGTTTATTTGTCTAGGGAGACAGCAGCAGTTGGAAGCTGAGCAACATGAAATGTACGTGGAGGCTGATCAAGACCTTCACAGAAGCACGAGGCGTTCTGTGGAGCCGCCTACAGAAAGACCCGGGGAGAGACGAATGGTAGAAATGGAGAAACTGTATGGTGCTGAAGCTGCCAAAATCCTCGCGATGGAGACTGCCATGCAACTTATCTTTGATAGAAATTGTGACAAAAAACAGCCCAAATACTGGCCTATTATTCCCCTCAAGCTGTGAGTACCCGGACTGTGCTCTGACCTGCCACTGAGCTGTAGGGATGGGTGCCTCTGGCTGTGCTGCTGAAAGAATAAACTGCAAATTTTGGTTTTGGATGGGCTTTGGGGAAGAGGCTGACTAGGGCACAATGTTCTTCTGCCCTGTGCTCCTTTTACACCATCAGTGATGGTCACAGTCCATTCTACCTACATGCTGTTGCTGATTAGTAAAAGGAAGGGCTAGTAATATACCTATCTAAACTCAGTTTCACTCATTTGATTCCAGCCTACCTTTACCATACTGTGAGAAATGTAACAATACCTATACTTAGTGAACTGGGAAAACTTAAAAGCAATGACAAAAAGACTATAAAAATTGTCATCTCTTTCCATTTAAAAAACTGAGTAGTCCCACTGTCTAGTCTTATTAAATGTAGTAGCGTTGGGATCCAGCTTAACACAGCACAACAGTGTTGTGTCTGGTACTCCTTGATTTTTACTTTTTTTTTTTGAGAACCAGGAGCCCACTGGCCAAGACACAACATATCAGATTACTGTAGCCCAGCCATTTCAATTCTTTTTTGAAGACTTATAATAAAGCAGGAAGTTTTTCTTACACGCTGATACTTGTCTGGCAGGAGTTCAACTCTAAAGCAAAATTAGATAGGAAAATGTTCTAATGAAGGAGGTGGGGGGAAGTGGGGGAGAAACCTGGTGTGGCCCAGCCTGTTAGAGATCTGTTTAGCATAAGAGATCCTTGGGAGGACAAAGCAGTCTTGGGACCAACGCCAACAATGATTTCTGCCATTCTAATAAAAAGCATCTAATTCGCTTGAAGGTTGAAAGAAGACGTAGTAGCAGCCTGCTAGACTGAGGGTACATCTGTGTACTCTGAGCGGAGGTCTGGAAGCCGTGTTAGCCCTAAGGGCCATGTTTATTTTGGATTCAGCACTCCTGTGCCCACCTGTGTGTTACATGCACAAGGCATAAACGTAGACAAATTCAGAATGTACCTCTGTGCGTGTGCTCACCCACCTGCACAGGCTGTTGGGCTCCAGTTCTGTTGCTCTCTCCTTTTGTGCAGTTGTGCTTGCCCCACTAAAGCTGACCTGCCAGACTGAGGCATGCAGCCCGTCTGTGCAAGAGGGGCAGGACAGACACCTTAGTACTGGCGATCCCTTAGACAATGGCACCCTGAACACTTTCAAGGACTTTCTCTGAAGCACTGCTGCTACGAATCACATTGTGCTGGAGAGCTGTAGTTCGTATTTAGCAGTGCTGCCATACCAGGGCAAAGGGACAGACAGTGTGCTGTTTTAATTCTGACAAACATTCGTGAGCCTTCTTGAACGGAGAAAGTCACAGCTGCAATTAATTCATGCCCGTTGTGTCTGGTGTCTCTATAGCATGCATAATTGTAATACACAGCAGTAGTTGCTGTGCCCTCTGCAGCAGCCAGCTACACCAAAGCAAGTCTGAGGTGTAGTTGGGAATCTCTTTGTTTCCACTAGTAGTTAGTCTGTTTTTTCAAATCAGCATTTTCAGTTCAGTTCTACCTCCTTCACTTCAGATGTAAAGAGATATGAAAATTTAAAGTCCTGATCTCCGAGGCTTGTTACTGATGTCATTGATCTGAAAAACTTGTGTGTGACGGGAGAGGGAACAGTGTTACGAATTACAGTCCTGCATTTGTCTTCACTCTTGTTCTGTGGCGGGTTCTGTCAGAAATATACTATTGTGTTTGGGCTTCTTTGCTGACCAAATAAATTTTCAAATAAATCTTCTTAATAACATGTTGTAATTGTGTTTTTTGTTTTTTTTTTAAACAAACTTCTATACTTCAACACTCCAGTTTTCATATGCTAGAGCCTTCTTTTAGCTGTTCAGAGAGGGTTGCACTTAGAGCATGCGAGGCTTTAACACAGTGAGAAGCAGGGAGTGTTGACAGGACGTTCACAGGAACATCAGGCAATGCCTTTCATGCGTGGTATGGTACAAAATGAATGGGAGAGCTGTTGCATCCACTGGGGGAAAACCCTGTCCCAGATTATGTGCATAGGTCTGTTTCTCTGAAATGTCTCCTGTGCATGGTTCAGTACAGAAGACAGAAGGGGGGTGTAGGACTGGGCTGTTCTTTCAACTGAGTTCTTGCTGTGGATGTTTTTATATCCAACTGGTTCTGCTGGCAGAAGCAGAATTCTGCTCTCCTGAAGTATCTGTAGAGACTTCATACAAGACAAACATTGGACTCATTTCCCACTAGACAAAATATACAAGAAATTTCCTTGCCGTTGTTTCTTGTAACTCTTTCTAAGGGGTTTTAGCGTGGTTTGTGAGGTTGAAAGTATAGAGACCTGGATAAAATGTTCCCTAAGAACTATGTAGTAAGGCTTGAGAGAGGAATCCACTCTTGTGGACAGAGTTGCTGCCAAATAATCTCTTTACTGTTCCCAAATTTCAAGAGACTGGCTGTTGCTGGTAATTGGCCAGAAGTCCCATTTAGCTGGTAGTTCAGTGGAACTTGGAGATTTTATGTTCTAAGTCTTATTTTGACTCCTGTGACATTTTGCAGTCCTAAGAAATATCTCAAAAAAGCACGTGATCGTGGAAGTAATGCAACTACATTTCAAAAATGCACATTTAGTCAGAATCTCTGGAACGCTCTCCTCTATTGCACATTTGTATTGCACTGAAATCCTCAGTCATCAGACCACGTACCTTTTTTTTGTTCCCCAATTACGATGTTATACCAGTCTCTTGGATAGAATGCAGCTAAGATGCTGCAGACTTAATTCTTCCTCGTCCAGAATATCCTGCCATCGCTTTCAGTTACACCAGCTGCTTTACAGTCCTGCACAGAGGGAATTAATTCTTCACTTGGTGGTGGTGCTGTTTCTCATGAGCTTTTCCCAGCTCCCACAACTGTGAGTTGTTACACAAGCAATTAGTCTTAATTTCAGAAGCTAGTTTCCCTATTTGCTCATCTTCAGAAGAAGATGAAGAAGCGCCTCGTCCTCAGACAAAGAATGTGTGATTGGTTGAAGATGTTTTTGAAGATTGGAGAAAAATGGTAAGTGGTCATTTTACTGCAAGCATTCCTAAAAGAAAATAAAAAAATACTTTCAGAACTGTCACAGTATAAATTTGACATATGGATGAAGCAATGACCTCTCTGTTTTCTATTAAAAGAAAAACTACTTGCACTTAACGCAGTGGTGACATTGTCAAGGACATTTGTCCTTGTAGAATTATTTCCCCATAAAGCAAGTGACAGTTTAGTATGTCTGTGTATACAGGTAAACTGAGAGGAGATTAAATAATTTTGACTAGCATAATTTTTCATCAAAATTATTGCTAAATATTCATTTGATGGTACTCTTGTATAATGGCTAGCTACACACGCCTAAGGAGCTTTAATGTAAAGCAACTTAAACTTCTGTAGCAGCTTTTATAAAGGATAAATACCTTTGTAATATACAAGGGATTTGTTCATTCTTACGTCTTTTGCTATTTGCAGAAGCTTCTCAGTCATTATAGGAATATATTTAAAATATCATCATCATCTTAATCTATTGTTGCGTTAATCAGAGAACAAGTCTTTGGACAGGAAGCAAGACTCTGATTTGACTACTTAAATCTGGGTTTATAAGTACAATTTTTGGCATGCTGGTCTGAATATTTTGGCTGAAAGAATTACAGAGTGGTCGATTTTATTGCCTGAACTGCAAAATACAGTCTGGCAAAAGGAAACATCCGGAATCCTGTTGTCCTAGTTTCTTAAAAGTATAAGTTTCTGGGGAATATGCTATTTGATAAATGATACATGCACGCTGCAATGAAAATATCTTCATCTTTGTGTGTTAATTCATCAGCCATCTATCCTGTCTAACCTTCTGTGTTGTCTCCTATGGCTATGTCAGGATACTCCAAAGGAAAAAAGATTCTCATGGACTTTATCCTATGTTGAACAGCAGCCTGTAAGCAAGTCTCAGCCAATCCTGAAGTTTACATTTAAAGTATGAAGTTCAAGGCCTCACATCCCTTTGTATATTCTTGCATAGCTGGAAGTGCTGAGCTAGTGGATAGAGGCATGTGCATTGGAGCTTTGGTAGGTGATGGACTGTGGCTTTGGTATTCGGGTATTCTCTTGGAGACCTAGCTGTTGCAGCAGAAGAATTGTCTGGACTTCATCCATTTAGGTGAGCACATGAGCACCAATTTTAACTCTTAATTTCAGCAGGGCAGGAGCTTCTCAGAAGTCATTTAACCAAGAGTAAAGAAAGGCTTGGCTTGGTTTGAGCTGTGTGTGTGTAATCAGGATTCTCTGTGGATGGATTCTATTAATGACACAGTCACAGAAGGATTTTTCCCTTTTAATCATGAATCATTTTGTTCTAAGAAAGCAAG
This sequence comes from Anas platyrhynchos, assembly GCF_047663525.1. Classification (NCBI taxonomy): domain Eukaryota; kingdom Metazoa; phylum Chordata; class Aves; order Anseriformes; family Anatidae; genus Anas; species Anas platyrhynchos. Next base: position 129,445,573 of record NC_092587.1, read on the forward strand.
CAAACAGAATATGTGGTTTTTGAAAAGAAAATACTTAACAGCCTACTGGTGCCAATGCCACTGGCTGGCTTCCTAAACTACGCTGAGATCTTTTGCCTGCAAAGCCTTTTGAAAGGCCAAAATAGACAAAATTGCTATCCCCATGAATGCTGTATACACCCACCCCAAAGAAATACCATTGTGAGGAAGAAGGGAAAAGAAGAATGGAAAGGATTGATAGGGCTGCTTTCCAAAGCTCTGACTAGTCCTCAATTTGTAAACCTCATTTTAAATAAAGTAACAGTTCACCAAATTCTGGGTTCAGTAAAGCTGTGAGGCAAAACTCTATCAAGGGCTGTTAAATAAGGAGTTAAACCCTTGTGCTGGGATGATGCAAGGCTATACCTTACTGGATGAGGGAAAGGGACTAAAAAAAACACTGCTTTATTCACAGACTTCTCTTATACTGTCCTCTAGACAGCTGCTGTTGGGTGATGAGACCTCTCGCCTGTTTTATTGTGATTTTCAGAATCTTCCCTTGTGCTTATACTGAAGGTTGAGATGAAATACCAGTCCTGAGGTTCCTCTTTCAGCTGTCCCACACGTCTTTTCCTTTTCCTAGCTACAGAAATCACCCCAGTGGTTCAGCTCCACCAAACCTCACTGCCACTTTGGGTCTTCCAGCAGCTCTGGGCTGTGTGATCACTCCCTAGCTGTAAGTCAAAAGGAGCTGAGTGCGAAGAGCCCTCTTAGAAAGCTGTTTAAAGCTTATTTGTACTGAAAAGGCTTGAGGGAAGCACTCACTTGTGCAATCAGATGAGCAGATCTACGGAGGTGGCAAACTCCACAGACCTAAGCATTCATAAGTTAACGTTGCCACCACTACGAGAGGATGTATGAGCACATTTCACAGTACTTGCAGCCTTCAAGGGCTTTTACTGCTTTGGTATAAAAACAATCCCCTTGCACTGCTTCCATTAGGCATGTTGAGCTAGCTTTCTCTATTACAAATCATACAGAAAAATGTGCTTTTTTATTTTTGCTGCATATACAAGACATGCTTATTTAGGCAAACCTATGAAGGGGTTTATCCCAGGTTTTCTAATTATTTTCTTCATTCCTACTTTTTCTGTAAAAGTTAGTTTCTGAGTTTGCAAGCTTGCAGATGCTGTCCCAAGGAGCATACTAAGGAGATTCTGGTCCGTACCCTTTGCTTTGGTGTGAACAGTGGCAGGAAGTGGAGGCCCAAGATTCAATTGCTCAACCCTTTTGGTCTAGCCATGTACAAGCATCCAGCAAGACAAAGCCCATGCCCTTGTGTTTCATAGATTTTGACTCACATCACTAAGCTTTACTCTCTTCCTTTTCATTGGACGGGAAAAGATCTCCTGGGTCATCGTGTCTAGTTTTTGTTACCTCCGGCAACTACATCATCTAATCCATTTCAGAAACTAATTAGGCTCCACTTTGAAACAAATTCCATTTCCTGCCACCCCCACTCCCACTCGTTTAGTCTGCATGGCCTGCTTCGTACTTGCAGTGCACAACAGAATACGAGTGCTACACGTTCGGATTAAGTTGTCCTTTGTTAGCTCCAAAACTCAGAACGGAGTTACAGGTTATGTACCTTGGCTTCTTTTTGGATAGCTTGTGGTGCTGGGATATCCCCCCACCCCGCCCCCGCCCCGAGTGGAAGGAAAGGAGTTACTGTTGTGACAGAAGTAAATGCTTGAAGTATGTTTTTACTTAAGAAGTAACTCATCAAAGGGCACACTTCTCGTCTGCAACATATTACATGAAGTGATTGAGTAATGGCTGATGGCTCCTATCCCACTACCTTCCTTCCATGCAAAAAGTGGTGGGGTTGAGCTAAAACTTCAGCCAGTTAGGCTGCAAAGCACTCAAAATACAGCCGTTTGGTGGATTCTCTACAAGACTGCAGGATATAAATCTGAAATGGACTGTAAAACAAAAGCAAACAAAACAATAGGTATCACATAAATGACACAATCTCTGGGGAGGTATTTCTATTCATTATATTTTATCACGTTTCTACATATCTGTTGATAAATTAAGGTTTTCCAGTAAGGCCAGATCACCCTGCACCCTGACAGATCACCAGAAAGTGTTTGTTTTACTCAGTCTTGCTGAGTACAATGTGGTTTTCATTTACACTGCTCTGCCATGGGGCTACACTCGCTAGGTCTCAGCAGTGCCATGGTGGGTTTCGGTCCTGGTTCGATTCCACAGCCCCAGGCACCTCCAGGGACACATGTAAAGACCTTCCTTAGCACCTCCTCTGAGGAGCCCTGCAGCCAAACTGAGGTCACGGCCTGAAGGGGAGTTGAATGCCAGGTCTTTGTTACTTTATCTTTTCTGCTGGCTGTTGAACTCAAAACATGCAAGCCGTACACCTTATTCCATGGCTTGCTCTTGCTCTGAAAGCCACGATGCTGAGTGTGTGTGATGGGACCGGGTCCCATGGCAGCAGGCTGTGCACCAGGTGAGGACATCCTCCTGGTAGAGCAGCTGTTCTCCTCTACCACCAAAGGCAACAGAGAAAACTACTGACAAAATCAGTGCTTGGTGCTCCCTCCTTCGCTTGTTCTGTTGAGATGGTCCCTCTCCAGGTCACCTGCACCTCCGGTATTACAGCATGAGCAAGTAGCTGTGGAGTGCAGAAGTGCTTCAACATAGTGCTTCTAAAGAGAAGCCCTTCTTTGCCCTTCTCAAGCGTGTTTTATGGCACAGACCTGCTCTGGGAAGATGTCCTATACTTTCCCTGTCAACAGCATTTAAATCTTGTTTGGAAGGTGAAAAAATTGCTGCCTTTGGGTAGTCCTTTCCCTTCCACAGCTCTTTTAGTCTCTTAGTGTTACCTACATTATTCAAGTCTAGCAAAATTAAATTTCTTTCTACAGCATGGCTATAACCAAACCTTTTTCTTTTTTTTTTTTTTTTCCTGTATGTGTGTGTGGAGTAAATTCATTGATAATAATTAACTGCTCTAGTGGCTTGTGTTACATTGTGAAAATTGTCATTCCAGGCATAGACTGCAGTGTCATAGTCCCCCTCTGCTTAACAGAGTTGTTCAGCTCAGCCCAAGAAGGTGTCACATCCTACTGGAATAAAACATGCCAATAGTGCATACTGTTGAAACTTTAAAATGCCATATTAAAAAGTGGTAATTGAACAATTTTATTTAGCTAGTGTAAGTTCCTTAATGCCAGGCTTTTGAGGTGTGAAGTGATGTAGAACTACCATGATGCTAGAAAGCATACAACAGGACCTCAGCTACAATGTGGAATATTTTTTTCTAATAGAGTGCCCAAGGTTATAAAAATAATCGTGAAGAAGTGACAAAAAGTGCTGAGTTTGCTGATTTTCCAATGTTATTTTCATTTCTTGGTTTCCAGAAATAAAATCGGATCATTTTTTTATACTTCTTAACTAGGCAACCTTTAAAATGTTGAATGGTTTTAGGTAGCGGCACTTGAAATAACATGTGAATGCACGCTCAGCGTAGGAAAAACACCTACACTGCCTCTCCCACTGCTGCCATCACCGCAAATCTACCTGCAATTAAATGGATATGCACTGCAATGCATTTTTTCTGCCAATGTCCCTCATACTTCAGATCTCTGAGGACCCAGCTGAACAGTTTCCAGGTTTTTTTCTTCCCCCCATCATTTTCATATTCTATTTCACCAAATTTCTCTCCCAGCTCTGGCTTAGCTTGTATCCCTCCACCTCAACACATGTTTTCAGCAGCCAAAAGTCTCTCAGCTCCTGCACTCCTGTCCATCTCCCACAGGTAGGGGATGAAATGCTGCCCAGACACCCAGCAGCCAGCAGAGCAAGTGAGAAGGACTAATCCAGATGACCAGAAAAAATGCTGAAATCAGGGTGCCAAGACCCTTACCACAGCATTGCCCTCAGCACCTGCTCAGCAGCTCCAGCCCTGACCTGGCTGAGAAAGGATCACCCTCTCCTCTCATCCTGGTTAAACCACAAAACCCTCCTTGCTGTGCCAGTGGTGGGAAGGGTGCTGCTGCCAAGCCAGCTCTGGGCAAATGCCACCTGGAGTAAATATCCCGCTTGTGTTAGCTACTGACCAAAGCCTTTCTACAGTCACGGTGCAATGAAGCCACCAAGACCCTGTTGAGCACCAGGGGAAGCTTTTGAAAGATTTTCCCCTTAGTGGGAGGAATTACTGGATACAGAGCCTGGGCTTCACAATCCATCTGTTTAATTTGCAGTGTGTCTCAACAGTACATCTCTGTCAACTCCATCTCTTCAATGGAAAAGCCATAATTGTAATTTAGGAGCTCAGCCATTTGAAAGACCAACCAAGCAACCATGATCTATTCCCACCCGGCAAATGAGGATGTTGCTAAGGCAGTTTCTCAATTTAAGAATCATTTTATCTCTTTTCTTCTCCCTTTTCAGCCCTCTTTGCCAGCTGGCATCCTGTTTCCCACTTTTGCAGCAGGAACTGCTTCAGCTCAGCGTGATCCTTAGGAGGGGGAGCAGTAGCCTATTTAGAGCTTAAAGCCCGTGGGGATTTACTGGCTGGAGCCCCAGAGAACAACCTAGCAAGAGGCTGACGAGGGCACATGGCCAGATCATCTCCAAAACGCTGCTGCTAAAGGAACTTGATACTCATGTGAAGAAAGCATCAAATATGCAAAACGCAGCACACGTAACATGCAGATAATAGCATAAGGTAATGGGCCCTGTCTCGAAATAATAGCACTCTCATAACCACAGGCAATTCCAGTATTTTCTGTTCAATTCCAGTGTCCTCTGAACACGTTGTATCTGTAATGTACCAAAACTCCCACAGGCTCCAGCAGGACTAAGATGTAGTGTGAAACCCTGGCTAAAACATGAGGAAGGCATTTCTCTCACACAGAAACAGGCACAAACTTGGGAATAAATGTGATCCAGGAAGTGATTAGATAAAGCCATTGATAATTTCATTTGCATATAAAATAATAACAATAAAGGAAGCTAAATTATCCTGTATATACAGAAACCCTGGGTGTTCAGGATTGGTTAGTCATTATTCTCTTGTCATATAAAGCAATTCAGCCTGCAGCTGCTTTTTTGTTTTAGAAATCCAATTCAACCAAGAGAACTGAAACATCATTAGCAAACCCACTGATTTATCCACCGGTGAAGTGCTGATACAGGCGTCTATGCCTGCTGCTAATAAATTCTCTACACAGCAGCGTTTGCTCTCTCTAGAGATCTCCCTTCTTCTAGTGGCTACTGGTTTCCAACTTTGCTGCTGGAACTCATTTTAATGAAATAAATCCTACCACCAGGGTCCTGGGCAGTCACCTCCCTGCTCCTCATGGCATCATCCCATTGCAAGGCACAACTTGAAACAATTTCTGTGTCCTTTTCAAGGTGGACACCAAGCAGCAAATGGCCAAGGGCTGTTAGAAGTGCCCTTGCTTTTTAGGGATCATTTCCCGAACTGCAGTTTCAATAACTTTTTTGACGGTGCTGGGTCATTTTTTTCTGCCAAGTTCACATGATGCTTGGTGTACCTTTGGCTTTTTCATCTTTTAAAGAACAAGAAGTTATTGCCTTTGAATATGGGAGGCCAGAATTAATGCTGTAGGCTATATGACTGCTAAGAAACACGTCAGTTTGGCCTGAACTTGATTTAAAATAAAACATACAAAAAGTAAGAATCCAAATCTACCTATGACAGTAGCCCACATTTAATATAGCTCTAATAAAAAGTTTTATTACATTCCTCTCTTGAAATGGTATTATTTTTCTTCTTGCTGAGCATGATATTCAAGATAACTAGAATGAGATAACAAGAGTCCTAAGAGAGATCTTCGTCTTAAAAATACATGCTCTTCAACCTATCTTATGTATGAAATAGATGAAAGACAAAATGATAACTAATACCTGACAGGTTTACTTACTTTTTCATCTCTCAAAATGGAGAATGAGTATATATGTGTGACTAATACGTCCTACTTTTTTATTTCTAATCACATGCTCATGTGTTTCCAAAAATTCAGTGTCTGGGCTGAAAACAAGGGGAAAATGTTCATGTTTGGAATAGATGTTTGGATTTATTTTTTTTATTTTAATATGTTTTTTAGTCTGAGATGTCAAATTAACTTTCTAAAGCCAAGATTTAATATTGAATTTGATCTTGTTATTTTTCAAGTTCTTCTGTTGCATCCTCAGCCTGGTTGGGCTTTCCTGGAGTGCTGTCACTCAGCTGGCCAGGATGGCTGATGCTTTTTTATTTCTGAATGTCACATTTCTGGCAGGTTTAATGTGTTTGTCTGGCTGCGAAGTCAGAAGGAGGCAAAGCGTTTCCATTATCAGCAGACCTGAAACCGCTCCTTCCTTCTAAACCCACACTTCACAGAGCTGATGCGGCTCATCCCCACTTCTGCTATCAACCGGTGGAGAACCTGCAGGGCTGTAGCAGCCGTCATAGCTCACACAGCCCAGGACACCCATCCCCTGCAGTCTGTTTGCACCATACCACCGAGCTGCTGGGCACGCTGAGTAAGTTATACCACTGCTGAGTTACCGAGTCACTCTTCTCCAACACACCCCATTTTTACCACAAACCTCAACTCTGAGTATAGCCATTTGCTAGAACTGGACTCTGCAAGACAAGAACAGCAGAGGAGCAATAAAATGTAGTGGGGAAGACCAAAAACCTAACCAAATCAAACCAAAAGAAAAGAAAAAAAAAAAAAAGAAAGAAAGAAAGAAAGAAAAAAGCACCATCACCAAACTCAAACCAGCATTTCACTCTGTATATTAGTGAACAACTAAAGCTTGGTAGCCCATTATGAGAGAATCTAACTCAGCTTTCTGACACTGTTTAAGTCTTAGGCACCATTCATGTTTACAGAGCAGAATTAAAACCTTCTGTAGTAAGTTATGAGCTTTTCCCTATTGACAGAAGTGAAAAAACGAGAACTAAAATGAAATCAGCTGGCTGTTACTCAACCTCCTCTGTCCAGCTGGATCCAGGAAAAGTGTTAAAATGAGCCCTGCAATTTTCCTTCCCTGCACTTTGAGTCTGATTTTCAGTTTGAAAAGAAAAAAAAAAAAAGACACCTGAGAATGTTCTTAAATGCTCTCTGTGACTGCCATCAAAGGAGTTTTCTACTTTGGAAAAAGAGAGAGAGCCTTGTCCCAGAATGTGCTTTTGCCAGGAATCCTGTCCTGATTAGGCTGCCTTGGAGCGATTTCTTGGGTGGGTGCCATGCTGAAGTTGTTGGACGGCAGCCATGTGTTCAGCACTCTAGAAATAAAGTCTATTCCATTAATTTGCAACTCAACATAAAACTCGGGTTAAGTCTATTGATACTGCCGGAGGGTGGGGCCAACATACATATGTATGCAATTATTTTCAGGATATTGCAATGAGCACGTATATGGTCACACAGAAGTTGCTCTGAAGTCGAATACTAATGTTCCTTGGGTATGCATATTGCCCCCGTCTGGTTTCTTCATTTGCAAACTATCCCAAATTCAAACCTCCCCACTGGTACTGATGAAAATGTTGGATAATCCATACCTTTGAGTCAGCTCCTCCCAAAGACAGCAAAGTGGCCTCTCCAGCCCACATGCTCCTTACCTCACAGCACAGCAGTAACTCAGCAAAGCACTTCAGTAAATGTTTATACCCAAGCCTGCTAGACTGAACACAACATCTTCGGCCAAATTCAAGTGCATTTCTGAGCCTAAACATGTTGGAATGAAGCGTGTAGAAGAATGCCTTCTCCAGGATCATTTTATCGTGACCCGGACACCAGGAGGTGGGATTTTTCTCTCCCTCCCTTGGAGGGGAGGTTGTCAGCGTTTCCCATGCACATTTTGCGGATTCATAAGGGAGGGGGAGGATAAAACCAGGTGGACTCCACATTGGAGGAAATTCATACCAGCTTGTATGTTTTTCTGTATAACACACATCAGTCCTCAGAGATGTTAGCTTATTCTTCTTCACTCACAAACTTTCGACTCCATAAAATGGTTCACTGAGACCATCCATTCACTTTCAAACCTCACGTTAACTCCTGCAGGGTTCCCTACCAGGTCTAGGCCACCTCCATAAAGTGCAGAGAGGTAGAAGTGCAGAAGAAAGTGTGTGAATCCAGAACAAAGACCATGGATGATACTCCTGTCCTCTTCCCTCCGGTCTCCCCCCAGACCCAGATCTCTCATGGACAGCCACAGAACACCTGTGCACGTCAGAGCAAAATCCCATGCAAGTGAGGTCCAGCATGTAGAGCTAAGTGAAAGATGACTCTTTAGTTGCCCAGGGTCCTAATCTAAACACTATCTTTTATTTTCAATGATATCTTATATACACACGTATATATAGATATATATTTAACTTTAAAACCACAAAGTGACATAAGTTATTCTGCAATTGACTTGGGGTCTATGAGACAGAGAGAAGTTTATCTTTTAACACTGAAGATGTATTTAGTACTCTGTAATTAACACCAAAATGGTAATTACTAATTTTCAGATAAAATTAACTATGGTTCATTGGGAAAAATTATGCATTCTGTTGAATATATAATTATATCTATTCTAAAGCAATCACTGCTGATATTTACATATTGCGGAACGGTTGCTGAGAATGTGACCTAGTTGGTAATAAGAAGCGGTTTTGATTTTGAAGAGTATTTATTCCATATGCTATTGTACCTGAATGTTAATTTCCAGGGGGAGTATCTACATGCTGGGTAAACTATCAAATCACTTCTCATTTTTCATCTTTCTCTTTCCATCTTTGTCCCCAGACTATGCAAGGCCAATGATCTGAAGAATTTTGCTCAGCATTTTGCTATAGGAACTTTCCAAACGGCTCTGTGCCGTGAGGACTAAAAAGGGGTTTTGGTAGCAGCAGTTGGAGTCTAAAGCAGATCAGTGCCACATAAAAGGTACAAATGACACGGGAGAGCATGAGTCATTCTCCTTAATCTACACCGAGATGCTGAGTTCAAAGCACAGAAAGGTCACTGCTTCTTTGCACACAGATGACAGTACAAAGTGATCCAATTGTCATCTTATTTCTCTTTAACATCCACGGCCTCTGTAACGCCACTTTGAATAGATCACATGGGAGAGAAAAACCCCAGCATGCCTCAACTGTATGGGGAATCAGAAGTTCAAGACAGAGAGTAGTGCCGAACCCCATGGAGACAGGCCTCAGAGAACACTCACTGGCACTAAAACGGGATGTTATCACTTCTGGTTCCCTTAAACCTAAAATACACTCTTGTTAGCATTGAAAGGGAGGCTGCCTCATGAGCCTCTGATTTTACAAGATTTACAGGATTTTTGTAAAATTGAGTGTATGAGTGGCATCCTACGTACTCCCTCTAATCTTCTGGAAATTGGAAATGACTGCTACCCATTGGCACCACTCATGTAGTAATCAGAAGTAATATTCACGAGTAGCCACCGAGTTCCCTCTTAGCATGGAAGGCCATGGGAGGAGGGCTCACACACAGCCAGCAGTGGGACACCATGCGAATGGGGATCCACCAACTCTGGTGTCCCACTGGAACACTTCTGCATTAAAACACTGCTGTGATAAAACCATGGAATCACAGAATCATCTAGGTTGGAAGAGACCTTCAAGATCACCGAGTCCAACCTCTGACCTAACACTAACCAGTCCTCCAGTAAACCATATCCCTAAGCTCTACATCTAAATGTCTTTTAAAGACCCCCAGGGATGGTGGCTCAACCACTTCCCTGGGCAGCCCATTCCAATGCCTAAAATTGGAATGCAAATAAAATAATTAAAAAAATACAATTTTTATTAAAATTAAATTTATTAAAATTAAAGATTTTAATAAAATTAAAATGTTTAGTCAAAGCTAAAACATGAAGTGGGAGCATACTGCTTTTGGTTCTGATTTTAATGGGGAGGACTTCTGCATGTAGGGCAATCTGGTTGCATGGCCCAAGGAAAGACGGTAGGATTGGGAAAAGGGGAAAGCAATTGTGTAAAGGCAGCCACCACACCAATCTGTCCACAAGGAAAACGGATTTGTTTTAGAGCTGGGCTGTTCTCCTGTGATAAAGTGGGAAGGCACATGGAGCCTGGTAAAAACAAAACCAAAAATAAACGTGAATAATTATATACAATCAGCCTCGTTTGCTCTGGAAATTTGTTTCACCACTGATGGCTTACAATGATCAAATAGAGTAAATACCAGAGTTTCAGGCTAATACAGTGCCCTCAGTTACACCTGATGAGACATTCCTTTTCCTCCTCGGCTCCCATCATCATCTTGACTGACCTGGGTAGTGATTGCTGAGCTTCAATTCTCTCTTGCAAATCAAACAGCCTCCCTAAAACATCCCCAGGGAAGAGCATACTGCCCCAGCCTAGGTTACATGAAGCACGTTTCTACAGGGAGTGGAAGTGTTTCTTTAGAAACCTGCCATCACCACCCTTGTGCAATGGCAGCACTGCAGACACAGAAGGTTTTGCATGTTGTTCCGAGCTGTGGAAAAGGTTTCAGGCACCCAGCATAGACAACGAATAACCTTCATCAACACAGAATTGGAGCCTTCATCTTCTCTTTTAAGGACTAAACTTGCCACAGCACAAGCACACTGCCATTACCCCTTGATGCCAGGATTTCCTGGATCCCCCTGGCTTCCCACATCATTTATAGCAGCCTTTTGCACAGCTACCAGCCGTAGCACCCAAGGAGTCCTTTAGCCACTGAGGCTTACTGAAAAGCTGTGTAAACTGGCCTGACTTTCCTCTCTGTTATGTACTAGATAAGAGAGTAAGGGCAGGGAGCACGATCCATGCCTTTCCCTGACAATGCGACTAGGAAAGAATTCATAGTTGAGAAAGAATTCTTGCCTTCCTGACCTCATGGAGTACTGCAGCTTCCTTTCACCCAAGGAAAAGCCCCGTGCTCACCTCTTTGCTCATCAGAGACTCGGTTTGGTATCTCTGTGACTGGAAATCCTCATTGACTGCGGAGCCATTGCCAATATTTGGACAGCTGCTCTCTGCTGTGCTCTCTGGAGAGAAAAATGACCAATGTTTCTGGGGATGATGGAAAGCTCATCAAGGGCAGCGAGTGTCTTGCATTAGTGCATCTCACAGGAATGCTCCCCCTGTGTTTTGGTGCAAGCCCATAAACCCAGCCCAGATGGTGATGGCCCTGTTGGTCAGCTTCCCTTGAACAGCTCTGCCCTCAAGTTTCCACAAACTTACTCAGAGACGTAAACACAGCCAGAATCAGGGACATATTTTTCAACTGCTCCTCTTAATATCAACTAAGTAGTGCACAGCCAGAGCTTCATAGAATGTAAACTTAACTACTGAATTTATTAAAAAAAAAAAAAAGCCCCCACCAGCACACAGTGAAAACACACCAAGGTGCTCTTACCTTTTGCCTTCAGCTCTCACTGTATTTCAGTGCCACTCTGCTTAAGGGTGACGCGCTATTTCCATAATTAATCTCGTTTTTCAAAGATGTGTAGCTCATCTACTTCAGTTCCCAGGGGGACTGGAAGCAACTTGCAGTGATCAGCTTTGCTATGACTTTTTCCTGTCTTTATAAAATGGGTTACTCAATCAACCCTCTTGTTGCCATTTGGAGAAGGAGCACTTACTCCCTCCTCCCACACCACTCACAAGGTGCTGGGCCCATAGTTCTAAGGGAATAACACAGATCTTTCTTAATCAATGCAAAAGCCTCAAATGATTTTGCCCTGAGAGAGTGGGATTTTGCTTTTGGTGGAAATGAAGGCACAGCTTTGACAATGCAACTTTAGATGAGAGTGCAGGCACACTGCTTCAGGAGCAGGGGTCTACAGCTGCAACGTGCAAACTGATTTCTCCGGAAAGAAGCATTCACACTTTTGCCATCCTGTTGCCTTCCGTCCTTTATTAATGTGTGTTCGGAAGCAATCTGTCTCATTTAGAGAGGAATAATAGGGTAGCATACTTTAATGGATCATTTTGTTAATAATCATGGGAGAAGATGAAATATAGCCATGCACTGCACGTAAATAACAGAAAAGGAGGCTACTGTTATCATGGCAAAGGCAAGGGAAATGTGTGCCAAGTGCCCAATTAATGTAAATCAGCACAGGCTGGTTGATATTAGTCCCCATTTATTCTGGCTGAAGAGCTGGCCTTTGCATCCTAAGCAGGCAAATTGCTGCTAATGGTGGGAGCCCAACTGAGAAAATCAATGCAGCTTTTCTGACTTTTCTGCTCTCTTCCACATGTCTCAGCCGTGACTGTGAAGACTTCTGCGTGACACAACTATTTCTGAGCAACACGACTATTTCTGTCTCCAGTGCATCTCAGTGTGGCTTCACAGGTGAGCAGAGAAGCTGCCCCTATGCTTCCAAAACCACCTCGCTGGCTCTGTGGGGCTCCCTTCCCCTGTTTTTTCCCAAGGGCTAGAGTTCATTTCTCCTAATGTTTGGAGAAACATTACAAGTCCCTGCGTGCAGCCTTGTGGCTGGAGCACGGTGCAAGCAGCGTGCATCCCAATGCTGTAGGACCTCATTCCGGGCTGGGAAGAGCAAAAAGTACGAAGCTGCGGACATCAGGGGAATTGGGTTGTGTCGGACACCCGAACCACAAAACTCCTGAGCAGCAAGCCGGCCGGGGAGAGGAACAAAAGCGAGCCCCCCTCAGCCTCGGGGGTGGCAACCGGAGCCCCCAGCCCCTGTCGGGGGACCGCTGCCGTGCCGGGTGGGCGCGGGGCGGCGCTGCTCCGCTCTGCCGTGCCCCGGGCCGTGCCGTGCGGGGCCGTGCCGGGCCCCCCGGGCGGCGCAGGCAGGCGGGGACATCCCCGCCCCTCTCCCCGCCCGAGGCGAGCGGAGCCCGGCACTGGGCGAGCTGCGGCCGCTGCCCTCCGCAGCGCATCCCGCACAGCCCGGCTCGGCACGGCACGGCCCCTGCCCTGCGCCCCCATCCCCGCCGCGCCCCGCACGGAGAGAGCCAGCCATGGGTAAGCGGGGAGGTGCTGCTTTGGGGGGAGGTGAGCCAAACCCGAGAAGGGGCGTTTTGGGGAGGGAAAGGGCCCCCCGAGTCCTCCGCGCCCCACTCCTGCCCTGCGCGCATCCTGCACGGGGGCGCCTCCAGCCGCGCAGTTCGGGGGAGCCAGGGGTTTCTGCTCCCATCCCCACTGGCTTTTGGGGGACCTCCTCGGGTTAAGCAGTGCCGGGGGTTTGTGGAAGGAATGGGGGGAAAAGCAGCGGATTTGGGCCCGCCCGGCAGCGCTGTACCGAGCGACCGGTGTCTGTCCGTCGGTCCGTACGGGCACTCCGGTGCTGGCACTGCTTCTGGTTTTAATGGAGAAAAGAAGGGAGAAGGAAAAAATATCTATAATTTAATTGCTCAGTCAAAGGAAGCTGCCAGAATTCCTTTGGTTGCTACTTGGTCAAATTAATTTGCATCGCCTAGCTCCGTAGTTTCTAAACGCTCATTAACTGGTTTGTTCCCTAGCTCACAGAAGATCAGGCTCCCATAGCACTGAAGTCTTTTCACTGAGCTTTTCTTAACTTTCCAGTGCCCCTCTAAGCACATGCTAGAGCCTGGGTCCTGCTGCCTCTTCAACTCTGAGCGCTGGAGTAAAGAGAGTGGCTGAATTGTCTGTGCCAGAAAGCTTGGGCTCTGCCTACCTGATCTGCTACTCGCTTTTTGGACTGTTTTTACTACATACACCTTTGAAATTGATGTTAAATGAAACTGTAAAGTTGACTGCCTCTCCCATGTCTCAGTTTACTTCCCTTAACAGAACCTTTTACTTCACTGCCACGGACTCATGTCAAATAGATCTTTCTCCTCTTCCATCCCCCCTCCAAAAGTTTTCTGCTATCTTACTACAAGAAGTGTATTTGTCAGATTATAGTATTTTATTCGGGGATGGTGTTGGCACAATCCATTAGATGGTAATACGTATAAAGTTGTTCTCAAGTCTTTGCTGCTAAGTTTGTGAAATGATCTTCCTGCAGTAAATTGCTAGGGATTTTGCATCAAAAAGCTCTTTCAAGTCCTCATAGGTGATTCATCTTGAAGAAGCAAGGCTTTAGTGCTAAAGCCTTAGAAGAACACAAGCGTCGGTTTTGCAAGGTGTGGGTCTGTACATAACGTATGGTTTGTGTCCCTATAGAATGTACAGTCCTGGTGAGAAAAGAGGAGTGGAAAGAAGAAAACATTTCTTGAATGTTTTGCTGGTAATAATGGCACAACCCCCCCTGTGTCTGCCTGCTTCTTCACTTAGAAATGCTGTGGGACAGTCTGGCTGTGACCCGTCAGGAGAGGGGGCTTCATGCACAACCTTTAATACTTTACAAAGAGCTCACAAAAAATAAGCCTTTGTCAGCTGGTGAACTAGTCCTTCGTGAATGCAACACGCTGTTTGTGCTAGCACATAAAGACCATTGCCTTGCCGTGGTGCAGGCTGAGGCTGCTCTGGCTGTCTGACCGGGATTTGTTGGGAGCTTCAGCACTGTATCGAGCTTGCTGATCCTATTGCAAGGATGTGTTTGGCTGTTTCTAATTAGGACCATTTGAATTGTCCTTACTCATGCAAAACTTTTGTGTAAGACTGGCCCACTGAGACTGATCTATTTTTTTATTTTTTCCTTTTTGGAGCTGCTGAGAGCCCACTGCTGCAATTGACTGCATTGGGCTTTTGGCTCACTCAGCACTTCTGAAAGTCAGGCCCATTGTATTTAATTACGGGTTACATCGGCTCTAGGGTTGTCCTTAATAACCACCTTAATAACCCCTCCATGCACAAAGAACCACCCATTAGCATCTCTTACATTGCAGCACAGATTTTCTCAAATGCCAGGTTTCACCTTGGGAGGCGGGAATATTTTACAAAATGAACAAAAAAAAAAAAAACGCAAAGTGATTTTGTTCTAAAAATCTAAAAAGCAGTGCACGAATGGCTGTGTGCAAAGCTTCATCCCTTTTCTTTGTGCTTCACCAAACTGTTGATTTCAAGTAAGAAGAGTGGTTGGAGCAGAGCGGGTACATATGCTGTGTTTAGTTGTGTTTTTTTTTGTTTTTTTTTTCCAAGTTGCTGAAGCAGACACTGTGTGTGAATGGGGGGTGAAACTGCCCATCTTCATATGGGTGTGCACAGGTGTTGTGAGCAACCACTGCCCTACAGTGCCCACAGACCTCAGGAGGTTCAGATATTCCCCTGGCCAGGGTTTCTCCTTATAAACAGCTGGGGGCAAATCCTGAAAGAAAATCAGCCCTCTTTCTTTCTGTTCAGCTGTATGCTTTGTCCAGGCAGGAGCTGAAATCTTTTGTGTATCACAGTAATAGTAAAATCCGATTAGTATCGGTCATTAAGGGTGGCTAGATTTCAATTGCAAAGTCTTGTCGTCCATATTCTATTAAATCTTGCACCTCTTAAATATATTTAACCTTGTTCCTAATTAAAAAAAAAAAAAAAAGTTGTTATTAAGTTTATCTTCTCTTAAAACCTGTGAAGTATAATTTTTTTTTTTTACTGCGGTCCTTTCCCTATCTCCGCAATGCTTTCTTAGGCTATTAACAAGTGCTTAAATTTGCCTTCTGGCTGTAATCTCTCTTGTCTGAGAAGGAGGTGGAGAAGAAAATGTTGTGCATTTCAGATATTTCCCAGTATCCTAAAAAAATCTGTGGTTTCACCATGTTTACAGGTTCTCTCTCTTCCTAAGCGTGTGGTTTTTATATTACTAATATAGGAAATCTGCTGTCCCTGTGTGAATTATGATATGTCTGATAGATCTGGAAATGTTATGTTTTGGAAAAGCACACTGGGTTATAGATTTTTACCCACTGGAGAGCTGAACTGTGGAAGTGCTTTGATTATCTGTCATCTTCAGTATATTTCTATAATTTCTTAAACCGGTTGAAACCTGTACGTCACTTCCAGTGCTTTAAGCACTTTAAACATTTAATTAATTTTCTCAAGCAAGGTATCTTTTCTCAAGGTTGCTTCTGTGTGTCACTTTGCCAGAACTTGTGGTGTTGAAGCATCATTTTCTACATAGTATTTGTTCAACAGCCTTTGTTTTTCAAGATTATTGCTATCTAAAGTCCTTGCTATCTCACCAAAAAAAAAAAAAAAAAAAAAGAGCACTGTATGCAGTGAAATTTCACTGGGGGAGACCTCCTCCAAGAACGTCTTAAATAGTTTGTAGAAACCATGGCATGTTTAACTATCATGTTTAATTCATCATGCAGTTATTCCTGCTGAAATTTCCAGGTTTCTCTTATGGTTCCTCCACTTTCGCATCCTGCTGGATGTGCTGTTAACCCTGACCGAATGCAAATGCACCTGGTGCCCATGACTGCATCTGTCTTGCCTTAAAGGCTGTATGGGTATAGGAGTGATGGAAATCAAAACAGGTGAGTTTGGGTTTGAGCTGTGGTAAGCAAACCTAAGGAAAGAGTGTAATCTCCAGGTGGCAGCAAGGACATAAAAGATGTTGTGTTAAATGAATGGGTCACAGCTGAACCTGTTGGTCTCTGTACAGATGCAGAAACCTGTGTAGGGAACATTTACTGTGTAAATACCCAACATGGGTAAAGGACAAAACAAGGGCAATGGAGTGTTAAGGTGCCTCATCCAGTTTATACTCAATGGAGCATGTGACCTGGAGGAAGGTGACTCTAAGTGGCAGTGCCAGCGATGGATCCAAACCTCATGGACCTCTTCATGCTTTTCTTCTGCAGTTAGGTGTGAGCATCTGGGCCTAGCTGTACCCTTTGCAATTCCCTGCTACCCATCCCCTATGAGCACAGCAAAGAGCAGTGGGGTACAAGGAAAGGTTCAGCATAACAGGTAGCACTGTATGCAATATTTAGTCCTCACTGTTCTGCTGCTTTCTATTGCTGCTCTGCTTTGGTGCTTTGGCAGTCTCCTTCTCCACAATTACTTGTCTCTTGGGTTTTAGGCTCAAAAGCTTGCATATGGAGCCTTGGCTTGGGAAACACTTGCAAGCAATGAAAAGAACTATGAGAATTCAAGATCTTTTGTTCTCCGTGTTTTTCGAGCTCTTTGACTAGCAGCAATTTCAAAATGTGAATGGAGCTTATGTTTCGTTAATAGAAAGATGTGCCTGACAGAGCCATCGAGTGATGCAAAACGGTACTTTGCTGTGTGCCGTTTATGTTTGCTTTATGCTTTGATATCTGAACACGCGTGATGCTTGGAAATTTTAACCTAGAGGAATACATAAAGAAAACAACTTTCCAGGAGTGTGTTTGTGCTTCGTGTTTGTTTATTCTTTTTGCCTGGAGTGGAAACATTTTGGAAAGGACTGTGATTCACAGGCAGTGAGAACATGGGTCATGAAAACTGAACTTACTGAAGGCACAAACTTATTTGGAGTATCCAGTTTAAGAC
Organism: Anas platyrhynchos; assembly: GCF_047663525.1. Taxonomy (NCBI): domain Eukaryota; kingdom Metazoa; phylum Chordata; class Aves; order Anseriformes; family Anatidae; genus Anas; species Anas platyrhynchos. Next base: position 129,462,975 of record NC_092587.1, read on the forward strand.
ACAACACTCATAACTTGGTGTTTTTTATTAAGAGCACGGAGAAATCATTGCATGTTGCAGCCTCAAAATCTGTCTTCATGCATGTTCCTTTGGTGCCAGGGAAAACAAGAATTTTGCCCAGGTTGAAGCCATACACATAAGTGGAGAGTAGGATTGCACTGATGGCAAATGGGGCAGTCTTACTCTTGCACTGTAAGTGACTTAGGAAGGCGAGCAGCTAGCTTGCCTTTCGGATACCGGTTAGTGAACTGGTGGTTAGGGAGGACACCTGGTGTTAAGAATACAGCTGGCCTAGAGTCTATGGAGATCTGTGAAACAGAGTAAGTAATGGGATTCCAGCCAGAGGAGGATTACGTTTTGAGTAGTGTGCTGTTTTTCTTAATATTGGAAACATATATTTGAGCTTATCAGTGTTTCTGCTGGGCTGGAGCTGCAGAGCATGTTGCTGATGGCTAACCGGGGAAGAATCTGCCTTCCTCCCTCTTCCAGCCAACGAGTCCAAGCTAACTTGGGCTCTCCAATAGCTGTTTCTCACTCTACCTTGTAATCTGCATTTTTGTCAGCTTGCGCGCTAGGAAATTCTTTGAGATGTCTAATCCTGTGATACATGAAGCGTGCACAAGCAAAACCGTGGGCGGGCATCAGCATTGCTTGTGCGTGATCTGTGCCCTGCAAGGCTGCCAGGGGTGGGAGTGGTGATGTGGAAACTCAGTTTCTCTGTGAGAGAGAGGTTTCGCACTGAGATTTTAAACTTTCCGGGTTTATATGAGTTTTGCTTTATGGTGCAACACAAGTATTTTACAACCAAAATGTTTTTAAAAAATGAATAAATAAATAAAGTTGACTTTGGTCAACTCAAGATGTCTTCTTAAAGCTGCTTAAATGCTAAATTCTAGGAACCTCACTAGGGGTTTGCTGCAAGGAAGTCCCAAATACATCATGCCTGCAAATGCCATGCAAGTCTGAATTAGTGCAGAGGTCTGGCTGGATCTTCAATACTTTATATCAAGCTTTTTTTTTTTTTTTTTTTTTTTTTTTTAAGGAAAAACTTTTCAAAGGTTTAAAATGATTGTTGTTTGTGTATAGTCTTATGCTTTTGCTGCCAGAACTGTGTTGACATAAACGTCATGTGCTTCCCCAAACAAAAGTGTAAAAAACGTTGTTGTATCTGCTAGGAACACAGCTGAAAATAAGTTTGCCACATGGAACTTCCCTTGTGGGAAATCAAATGATTTTCTTGAGCTGCTTAGGCATGCGTTACCAAAAAAAAAAAAAAAAAAAAAAAAAATTAGTCAGGAGTAAAGAGAACTGACTAGTGGGAGTATGTGGAGCTGAGAACTCCTGATGCAGGCACAGGGATCTGCTCCAGCACATCTGTCAAGAGCCCACGATTTGCAAGGTGGCCCAAACAACAACACTTCCTACAACATCTGCTCCAGCTCTGTGATGAGGGCTGGTGTAAAAAAAAAAAAAAAAAAAAAAAAAAAAAAAAAAAAAACAGGACTCTTGAAATCTCTGAGATATTTGTCATACCGTGCCAGGGGAATACAACAGAGCCTGTTGCATAATCTGTTATTGCCTGCCCACCAGCCAATGAAGTTCCTGGGTCCTAAGCTGACAAATGTTCCATTTAAGCAGAGTTTGATGTAAGCAAGTACAACGAGAAGGCTTTGTGATACCGGACTGATTTGGCCAGTGCTAGTAATTATTTCCCTGATGTAGTGTATGACTTCATAGATGCTTCTTCCATTCCAGAATGAAATTAAAGTGGCAATTTCTCATGCTCAGTAATTGTACAATAAAAGCCCCACTTTTCAGATATTCCTTTAAGTTTCTAGGCACTAATGACTTGGCATGAAAAATAGCCAGGAAAGTAATTCTGCTTTTATAGCCTGTTATTATTAGTTCTCACTTTAAATTATTTTTTAAAAGTTTGAAAATACCTGTTTTTCTTCTCAGCCTTGAGTTGTAAAAAGCATATAATAGATACTTAGTCTTTAATCACCTTCTCAAATTTTTCTATGAGATTTTTTGGCCTTATCTGCCACTTACACTTGCAAAGCCATGTGTGAGAAAGTGTGGTAATCTATGACATACTCAATTCCTCTTATTCTTCATTAGAAATCTGGGAGAGGAAGAAAAGAATCAGGAAGGAGAGGAGCCACTAGGAAATGCTAATGTTTTAGAGTAGCCATGACAGACTGGAGGTAACTATTTGGAGAGTGGGTGGAAATGAAAGAAAATGCAAATGAGATAGCAGCTTTATCAAGACTGGAATGATTTGAGCTTGTAACAGTCAGATTTCACTAAAATGATTTTTTTTTTTTTCCTTGTAAATATTTATCTTTGTATTTTCAGAGGTTTCCCATGACTGCTATCCTACCAAGTTCTACGTGTTTTCCCCATTACAGTCAGCTCCCCAGTGTGGCTTAGGTTCTTCGGATCATCCTTGCAGAGGGGAAACGTTGGATCTTATGGCCAAACCTTGTTCTGCTCTCCTTCGTATCTGCTCGCTGTGAGGTTTTGTGAGCAGGGGTATGTAGGTAAATAGGTAGTTCTCTGTCCCCGTTATTCCTACTTTTTTTTTTTATAAGTACTCTTAAATTTTCTTTTCCTGATGACCTGATGGTTTTGTTCACTTTCATTTCTGGCTCATATCCATCCCTTAGTTGCTATGTGAGTGGGTATATCCCCTTGTGTAATTCTGTGGTTTTGTTTTCCTCGCCATTTTTCCTTGTATAGTGGCAGGTTTTATCTTATCCATCTCCTCCTGCCTTTGGATAGTTTGGGGTTGACATTTGATCCTCTATTGAATGCACTCTCAATAATCTCTTGGCCAAGAGCAAAGTAAGTGATGTACCCGTCTTAGAGAAAGAGAACAGTGGGAAAGCTTGGAGAAACAGCTTTAAAATAAACAGAAAGTGGGGAGATGCCCTATTAAAGCAAAACAAAGTGATTTCCTGAAGGGAAGATGAATTAGGTGATCTTTAAGGTCCCTTCCAATACAAACCATTGTATGATTCTGTGAAGACTTGGCCTTCTGTTGTCACAGTAACTGGAGGGCATGGTACATGTGGAATATTAAGTGTTGTTGTCAAGGCTAATGGGGATGTCCCAGCTGCTGTTAAAGCATGGTGTATAAATGTGTTAATTACTGTATGCTTAATCTTTTCTGTTCTTGTAAGAATCAACAAAGAAAATGGATCAGGGAAGTACCAGTGTAGTTATAGTCACCACTATCTGTTTCTTCCCCTGACAAAATGCTTTTAGTGGATAAAGCTTTTTTTTTTTTTTTTTTTCATCATGCTTTATTGGTTGCTCTCAGATTGCAATTTCTTGTTTGTAGAATCACCAAACTGATTAGTATGCTGGCTATAGGATGGCAATTGACTTTCTGAAGCTCGTCTGCCCCCTTAGAATAAATTCTGTTCAAATGGGTTGGAGAACTAGGAACATACTTTCTTCTTCAATGTCATTGTTACAGTTTAACTGAGTGATGAAAATGGAAATAAAAGCTGAGTTTCTGTCCCAAAAAAAAAAAAAAAAATCCCACCCACCAGCTTTCTGGGAACATGGTATCTCTGGTCATTTTTCCTCTGGTGTGCTAAATAGGTCCTTGTGCAGAACTCCTGGGGAGGCTCCTATGTGGACTTCGTAAGATGATGCAGAAGAGGAGAAGTAGTTAACAGCCACAGCATGAGTTCCTTCCTCTTTCTTGTGGTATAATACAGGTTTGTCGATTCAAAATATGCCATCATGCCTGCTTAAGTTCCCAACCACTATAATCCTTCTTAAAATACTTGATCCTTAACCCTTTGTTTTTTTTAGGGAAGAGGCTGGTAAGATCAGTAAGAGGAAAACATGCCTTTTTCCTTTTGTCAGGAAAAGTGTGACTGCTGTGCCTGCTTTCCACATGGTCAGTAGTCTGTCATTTTCTGTGTCTGTGAAATATCCCTTATGTTATGGCACGTACCTTGTAAGTAAAGTGTTTTCTGTTGCCTTGCTCAGAAAATATGTCAAACTTTTCATTGCATATGCTTCATTGCTCCAACACTTGTGCTTTGCATTTGCATCAGGTTATTAGATCTATATGGAGAGTAATTTTCTTTTCCTCGCGCAAATCTAAACACAGGAGAGAAACGATTACATTTATTTGCAATTTTGATAGTATTTTCTTGTGTCAGGCTAAATTACTGACATCATAGAAGTATCCCAAAATGCAATCAATTCTGAACTGCTATGTGGTCACAAAGACATTCAGGATTTGGCTCATTGGCACTCCGATGACTTCTGTAGCCATGAATGGACTTGCACTAGGAGCCTTCATCCTCTGCTGGCAGACATGGCCAGAGCTGTGATGCTCAAAGCCTTCAGGCTTGACAGCTGCTGTGTGTCTCCCTTTGTCCTGCAGGGGACAGCTGGGAGGAGCACCCTGCTGATGACAGCCTGCATCCCAGGGCACTCAGGACATACCGTGCTGGTGCTTCCTGCCAGGAGATACTGGCAATTAATTTCAAATCCTTCCCCTAGGTCATCAGGGCTTTTAAGGAGCTTTTGCACTTATCTCCAAAACAGCCTTTCTTCCTTGACCATGACCTGCCAAGACAGCTGTGTTTCTCTTAAGCACTGGAGTTAATAATACAGAATGTGAAGGTTGAGAGGAGAGCAGGATTACAGCCCTCCTTAGCTGTGTACCCACTGCCAGCATCCCTGGGAGTGTGGGAGACCAGAGTGAGCAGGAGCTTTTGAGGCTGCTGAACAAAGTATAAGACACGTTGGGCATCTTTGATCATTTACACAATACTGTTTTGGGTTTTGTTTTTGGTTTTGTTTTTTTTTTTTTTTTTTGAGGATGCTGCTGCTATATATCCTTTCTGGGCTGACTGTTAAACAAGGCTAGCTTTTCCTTACCTGATATCTGCTTTTTGCCTATTATTACCCAGATGCAATGGAAAGGGCTTTTTATTTCAATAACACTACGTAAAATGGTTTCCCCTTGTGTTGTGCACACTGCTGACATACATTGCTTTTATAGTAAGCCCACCAGAGCAGGTGGCTTTGCGTTTGAAAGCAATCACAACACCCCTATATCCAGTGGGGCAAAAGTTACTTGGTGTGGATGTCTGATGGTGCGTCGCCTGGGCTGCATAGCTTCTTTCCTATCGTGGTTCATGCAATAACTGTGAACGTGCCTCTGTTCATGTGACCTTAACAGCCAATTTAACTAGATCTCTCATACATGAGCACACAGACTTTTTTATTTCCAGCTTTGTTGCGCATTTGGGATCTCAGTCTCCTGCTGTCTCTTTTCATGAAGCTGTGTGTGGGCTTACCTGCAGCATATACGGTAGGAGTTTGCACTGAGAAATAACTTCCAAAACATGAAGAACCTCAGCAGCCGTTTCCCTGGGAGGCATGTGGATGAGGCAGTGCTGCAGTGCCAGAGAGCTTTACCACTGTCTTTTCTTTCCCTCATAGCTATGGTGACCCTCAATGTGAGACCAGGAATGTAAAAGCTGGAGATGATTTAAGGAAACGTGCAGCATTACATACTAATTAATTCAGGTCATGATGCTCATAGGATCAGCACAGCAGCTTCCTGCCTCCCGAGCAGTTGTTGTGTTTCTGATGTGAACCCCTTTGGCTAATGCCAGGAAAGAACTGCATGTTAATTAAAATTAACCTGAACAGCTTTAGAAGAGCCTAGTTTGAATTAGGGCATGATTGTTGACTCTAGCAGTATTTTCCTTTGCAAAGTCTTCTCCTTCCCTTCCGTGCCACCCCCCAAAGTGCTCAGTAGTATCCACAGGGATGCGCCTGTTCAGGTGCTGGCTGAAACCACCCCTCTCTGTAGAGGCAGTAAGGGTTTGGCCAACATGTGCCACACACCATGGTGGGATGCTGTCTGAGATGAGGAACCAGCTGCAGGCTTGCTCATGGTGGCCGCTGTTTTGCATAAGCCAAACTCCAGAAAACAAGGAGTGAAAAGGTAACATAGCTGTACTGAGCACTGTTCGCCTTTTAGTCATCTGAAATATTTAGGTAACCAGGCTAAGACCACTTGGAGTTATCACGTTAAAGTTCTTTGGGCTTTGAGGGCCTTGCTTTCTGTACATGTATGTAGCAGCTTCAGGAAAAAGCAGGAGACTGGGTTTGAATCTCAAACTGCAGCAGTTCTGAGTGTTCAGAGCCCCTTGATCATGGTTTTCTTTCATGTGACCTAGATGATACGCCTATGTTTTCTTTATATGTAGATGACACCATTTAAAAACATATCTTCAAGCTCTCTTTGTAGGCTGGTAAACTGCAACCATGGATTTTCATCAGAAAACTGCAGCAAAGCATTTTAAAAAAGTGTTTTGCAGAAGGTTGTCTTGTCACTAGGCCACAACTAGCAAGGCATTCAAGGTCTGTCGTGCTAAAGCTGTGCTGCATGTTTTCCAAGGTATTTTTCTGTCTGGTTCTACTGGAAGCTTCCGAAAAGTTTTTTCCCATATTCTTCTCCGGGACAGTGCCTGGATGCCCTCATGGCCCTGCCTTGTGCTGTTGTGCTGTACAGGGGTGTGGTAAGGTCCTCCATATGTGTGCCTTCTGGTGATGGAGCAAATAGTCTTCTTTTTACACCATTGTCTGTTTTCATAGCATTTAAGAAGCTGGTGTTGGCAGAAGAACAAAAAACAGTAGGAAACTTTTTTGTTGTTGTTAATCCAGACAGGCAGGATACTTATATTAGAAAGATCTTTCTCTGCTCAGAAATTGAACTGTCTTTTGTGGAAAAAATGTTTGAAATGTACATTGTGGTATAACTTTTTCCCCTCTGAGAGAATTGTCTCTGCAGTGAAATGAAGCCAATCTTGGTTTCAAGACTCATATTGGATATTCCCCTGTCTTGGGAGCTATTGGAAAGGAAAGCAAACGTGAGTTGCACAGAGAGGTGTTATGGTTTAGACTGTCTTTTTTTTTTTTCTGTTTATTTTTGTGGGTTTTTTGTTTGTTTGTTATTTTTATTATTATTTTCTTTTTGTTGTTGTTGTTTTGTTGCTTTTTCCTGGTTTCTTCCTCTGAAATTCTAACTTATTTTGGAAAGGAAGAGAAATTAGAGGTCACTAAGCATAATTTTATTCGCTCCTGTAAAATGGAGTGTTGATAATCTATAAACATGCCTGTCCCTTTTCCTTTTTTGAGAATAGCTTTTCTGGAAGATATCATTAATCTCTACTCCCCATGAGATGCCTCACACTACTTACAGAGGGTCTGCCCTGTTGTCTCCTTGCCTTCTACGCAGGAGGCTGATTAGCATCCTTCCAGAGGGCTGTGGGTGTGTTGTTCTTAAGCACCACAAAATCTTCAGTGTCTGTTCTAGCTCCTATCCAGCTATTGTCTGTTGTAGTCCTTGAATAGTCAAAAATCACAAGACACACTATTATTTTGGAAGCATTTGTTTACTGTTTCATTTCTGAGCACTTAGTGGCTGGTACTTATTTTTAATTTTCCCTCTTCCAAGTTTATTTTTTTTCTTTTTCGAAACAGAATTGCAGTTTGCAGTTTTTCCTGCTTGCTTAAGGAAAGGGCAGCACCAGACCTTGGTGAACATGGTGATGGTATTGCAAGAGTCTGTTCAACTGCAGCTGGCACACCTCTCTTCTGAGGTGATGCTAGTACCTTTGCACTTGCTTTGCTAGAGGGGAAAAAAAAAAAAAAAGAAGGAAAAAAAAAAAAAGAAAAAAGAAAAAGGCAGGCTAAATCTGCTCCATACCACCTGCTGCTTCCGATTTTACACTGCTATCTTTGGTATATGTCCTGTTGCAGGTCCATAAGAAAGCTCAAACCCTAGGCAAACCTTGAGCTTTTAACACACATGAAAGACCTGTGTTTTAAGGGAGCACATCAGAAATGAAACTCTGGGAATGAAATGGAGATCATCTTTTTGGTAGGTGATGCCTATCTGGATAGATTTAGAAGAAAAGTGTTGTCTCCTAATGTCACAAGGATCCTACGTTTTCAGTTCTCCAAATACTCTGTGCTTCTTCCCTGCCTTTTCCTTGTAGAGAAACAAGCTGTAATTTTATTGATGGTGTTTGAGTGTCTGTTTGATCCTTCCATGCATTCCCTGTTCAGTCCCTAAAGGGACTCCATTAACTGCTGTCCTTTTTACAAACGTTTAATTTAAAAACAATAAATTTGAGGGTGGGGGAGCAGGGAGTTTCACAGCAGTGTCATTAAGGAAATCCTTGCAAAACTGACGTAAGTGTCATAATTTTTTGTTGTGCAAGCTCTGCATGTTTCAGGCAGCCTTTGCCATAACAGAGTAGTTAGGAAGCAGTGGTTAGTGGGTCAGACAGGCCCAGGGGGCTGAACAGGGTTTCACTCAGCCGAATGTTAGTGCTTGTTAATCAACGCCAAGCTCTGCATACAGCACACTTCTCCTTCCCCAAAGCCACAATGAACCAAAAACGGGTGTTCAGCTGGGTCACACACAGCATCTGTCCATGACTGAGACAGTTCAGGAGCTTCTTCCCTTGCCTACCCACCACTGGGGCCTACCGTGGGCAGCTTCTCTTGCAGGCCTGCCTGCAGGCCCCAGCTCCCTATGGAAGGAAGGGTAGCATTCCCTCCCTTTCTCCTGCAGCCTTTTTAAGATGAGGTACAAAGCTCTGATAAAGCCCTGTCCCTAGAACTGGATGAGCAATTAATTTGTAGCGCTGTGAAATAATTGCAAAGATCTCTTTCTCTCTGCACAACTTCTGTAGGTGTTAGACTTGCTCGCATTAACGAATTGTCTTTTCAAATCTTGCTGCTGCCACCTGCTCAGTCCCTCGTAAATGTAATTAACGTGGTGGTAGAAATGCTGGAGGCTATGGATTCTCAACTCTAAATGGCTTATATATTCCCTACCGTAGGCAGTGTGTTAATTGGGCTATCCTGGTAAGTTTCAATTTGCCTTGATATAGGGTTTTTCTTTTTTTTTTTTTTTTTTCCCCTTGGACAATAATCTCCATGCATGCCAATTTCATAAAGAAAAAAAAAAGTATTTCAGTAAAAGAGCCTCAGTGGACATCTAATGCAGGCATCTTTAATTTGAGGATTTTGCATTTAGCTAAATGTCTTCCAATTAATAAACTCCTTACGCAAAGCAGTCTGAGCCAATGGTGTATTTAAAGCTAAAAATTAACCATGATTTACTAGATACTTATTAGTGGCTGCTGTAAAGGAACCTAAGAGCAAAAAATGGCAATTTTCTTATGTTCTGAAGCAGTTCATTCAACTATCTTCTATTAGAGGAAATAAGAGGACCTAGATCCAGGTGATGTTGCCTTCATGTTGCAAAAAAAAAACCAAGAGAGGTAACTTATTTTTGCTTTGTTTTAGGCACAGAGCTTAAAAAATAAAAGCATTAATTGTTTTTTAGAGGGTTGTTGTCCACTAAAAGTTACTTTAGGGGATGACATTCTCCTGAAACTTCCAATACAAGTTGTTTTTAAACATAATGGTGAGTGCTCTAAAGGAGACAATTTGGCTCTGGAGATCTCGGAAGCACTGCGTCTTCTCACAGTGCTCCAAGTTGACTTCTCCTTCCCTTGTTACATGGCAGGCTGCAGGGCGAGGCAGTGGGTGCAAATGGAAGTGTGAAGTGACTATTTGAAAAAATTGGCTAAAATGAGAAACCAAATGGACTTTACTTACATAACTAATACTCGGACTTTGTGTCTAGTGGTACAGTTTGTTAGTAGCACATACTTGTTGATAACAAGGTTTTATCCCTGTTCAGAAATGCATTAAGATGTTCTCTTTTCCTTAGACACACCAAGCAGCAGCCTCATGTTCTTGGCTGTAGAACATTTAAGTAGCTTGACCCCATATGTGGCTGGTGTCTGTATGTGTGTGCTTGTATTAAAAAGAAACTTAGGAAAATACACATGCACAGCATGCATAATTTATCCAATTTGACACTTTGCAGCAGTTGCAAATTACAGTTGTAAATGCTTGCTTTAACAGACAGGAAAACTCATATTTTGTATTAGACTTAGAACTGAAAGAAAATGGTTTGGAATGATTCATAAAACATGTCTCGGAGTGTTTTTGTTTTGGCTGTCCCATTCCATTAAAGACCAAATAAAATATTTCTTTAGCTTCATCTTTCAGGTAAGCGGTTACAGAAACACGCATTACAATAATCAAAAGTGGTTGTTTTTTTTTTCTGTATTATCAAATATTAAGATCTACAACACATTTTTCATGCTACAAGCACAATCTTGGAAACTGATTGAAGATCACTCCTATGGCAGGAGATGGTTCTCGTGGAAATGATGCACACTGCAACATGGATTCAAGAAGTTAATGATATGTATAGAAATAACACATGAAAGCATGATTACTGGCTTCTAATATGATTTGGGCTAGCAAGGGGCTAATATGCATAGAACCTTTACTTGGAACTTTTTTTTTTTTTTTTCAGAGCAACACAAACTTTCTATTTGCAACTCTGTTATCACTGTTTTTCATTTAGCAATCAAAATCATTGTAATAAGTAAAGATCTGTTCTGTAGTGGAGATTGTAACAGAAATGATGTTCTTCTATAATTGTAAGTATCATTGCAAAAGGTATACTGTTTCACAGTTACAAAATAAATTATATATGCTTATACTTAATGGAAAACAGTGCTTCTCCTAGAATCATGAGTTGTTCTGAAGCGATAGATTAATCTCCAGGACTACAGGGGAACATGGCGTCTTTACTTTTCTGAGTTGCGTTTTTTAGTCTTCAATAAAAATGTAAAGAAAATCCCAAATGCCTGTTAATTTTTCAGTAATGAAGTGCTCACAACTACTTTAACTACAGCCTTCTGAGGTGATTGGTCTTGCTAGACAGCTCCCCTTAAACGTACATTTAGCACTACGAAGTCATGCCTTCATACACACAGTATTTCAAAACTGTGTTATATTGTCCGTAAACTTTCATCTCTAAAATGCTGAATCTCCTTTAGATATAGGTGTGCATAAACCTACATGTAGCAGCTAGGTGGCAGAAACTGTGCCTTTTTAAAATAGTGGTACTATAAATGCAGGAGTGTTGCTTTGCAGTGATTGCTCAGTTTCTTCAAAAGAAGGATTTTTTGGTACAAAATGTGTCCTTTGAAAAGAGAAAAGCAAACAACTGTCTTCTGTTTTATTGGTGACATCTTTTTGCTAGGTGCCTAAGTGGTCAGAAATATCTTCTGTTGCATGCCTATCTTCTACCTCTGTTTAAAATATAAATAGCACATTTGACAGATATCACTTTATACTTCTGCCACTGTGGCTTCTTTACTGTCATGTCATTTACCTGCCAGACTCCTGTATAACTAAATATATATATCAAATAAACTACTCATGTGAAAGAAGGTTTGGTTTGTGAGTGTACCTGTACAGAACAGAAACTAAGGGTATGAAGTAGGGGAGTAGGGACTGTTCACGGTTTTCTATCTCACTCATCAGAGCTGAAGCTCACCCTAATTGTGTGGCCTAGTCCTCTTAGTTGCAGCAATTATAGGACAAAATATGGAGAAAAGGCTTATTTTAAGATATGCTACTGCTTCAAAAAGAATGTCTTATTTAAAAGGAAAACTACCTAAGACAGAAATGCAAGTAGTAATGAACACTACACCCAACTAGGAAACTTTCTAACTTTGGATGACAATGGCAATTTCATGCAGTTGGTTGAGTCCTTTGCTGGGCACTGGTCACAGGCAAAGGTGGTAAGCAGTTTTGGTGTTCTGCTTGAAATTCTCTGACCTTCCAGTCCCTTCTGTTTGGTATCTGCTGCAGTTGGGGTAAGAAGACAGAGCGGACTTAAGCTCCCCTTTGCATGCGTTTCTGAGCTTCAAGACGGAGCCACTGTTAGAGCTGGCAGCTCTAGGCCTAAAGCATTAAGGCAGTGAGGGTGAAGCCCTTGCTTTCCTGGAAGAGTAAGGAGCTTACTCAGGCTTCTTCAGTTGCTATCATGCTACTGATACCAAGAACATTCACATGCTTCGATTAAAGGAAGTGTTAGAAAACATCACAAAAGAAATAGTTTATGAAAAGTGGTGGGCCCCTCTTGCTGGGTTCTTCTTCTGCATAGCACCTTGGGTTGGAAACATGTGAAAGGACTATTGCTGCTCAGCCTTCTGTTGTTGCAGCAGCTTCTCTTGTCTGAGTAGGCAGTCTTCAAGCTACCTGTGCTGTGTCAGCGGCACGAGAAGTACTTTTGAGTGCACCGTCTTATCAAAGTTACATGAGTTAATTTGTTTTAAGAAGAATGTAGCAGGCTTACTGAAGAAGAAGCAGGTTATTTTGTGTGATAAGTTGGGAAATAAATGCTGTGTTACAAAACAGGGTGTTTAAGAAAAGGCTTGAGAAGGTAGAACTTACTGTCCTCTCATTAAAAAAACACTATACAACAGCTCTCTTAACTCTTGATTTACCAAAGAAAAAAAAAAAAAAGATTCCTTAATGACCAACTCTGTGGGAATTTGGAACATACGATCTGGAGGACAGTTCATTTGTTATGATGTTTAAACTTCACTAAATATTACAATGTAATTTTATTAGACTCAGAAGACAAATTTTAAATTGTCAAGTGCATGGTGTCCTAAAATGTAACGGAAGAGATCAGTGGGTCCCCATGCCTGTATTGAGCATTGACAAACACAAGTCATATATTGAAGCTGGATAATTTGTAGGGTTACTGTAAAGCCCTCTAAAAGTCACTCTAGCTTTTTAATGTCAATTTTGCGTATTTTAGCCAGAGCAATCATTGTGCATTTGACTATAGAAAGTGCAGTCTGATAAAAATGTTTGTGAGAGCCTTCCCAAATGAATTTTTACAGGAGCAAGCATATTAACTTAGCAAAATGCTAAGTTGTTCATTAAGGCAATATGTTGTAGTGGCAAATGCCAAGTAATTTACGTGAATTTTCAGTCATGTGTACTTGTTTCTTGGCTTAGTGGCTTTGCCCAAATGGGTTGAATTCTTTCGTTTCACTTTTGTTTCATTGTCTTATGTATTTGGGATACTTAAAGGGTAATTATTATCTTCAAAGTGCTGTGGTGCCTAAATGGAGGGTGGAGCTGAAGAGGTTTATTTTTGGGAAAAGAAAAATGACTTAAAGTTGCAGGCTTAATTCATATTTGTTTTTAGCATTGTTGATTATGATGTGTTTTTAAACCCTCACAAAGAGTAATGCCTAAAAAGGCTCATAAATCTTCTCCCTTTAGTTTCTCCTCTTGCATTCATAAAGCAGAAAGTTGGAAGAAGAAGCAGGCTGTGGCTGAGGAGAGAGGCAATGCTTTGCCTTTCGGAAACCAATGGCAATTTTTCCTGTGGTTTAGTTTCCTACTCTCCTGGGCACATTATCTTTTCTGCCTGTTTTCATGTAGATTTGTCTAAATACAAAGGAGAAAGAACCTTATCCTTTTTTTCATCATTTAAAGAATAATCAAAAGGGGAAAAAAAAAAAAAAAAAAAAAAAAAAAAAAAACAAGCTACAAGAAAACCCACTGCTGTTTCAGATTTGGAGCTGTCTGTGACTCTGCCATGCCTGGTGCTTCAGAAGGAAGAAATATGCCCTGGCTGCAATCCAGCCCGTTACTGCTTTCTGTAATTTCACAGGTTGGCTAAATTGCTCCTTATGCACCTTAATATGGATGGTGGAGGAACCTCTGCCCCTGTTATGTGACAGAGAAAGGGCTGGCTGACAGTGTTTAGGCCTTTGGGAAGAGTAACCGCATTTCCTAGAGTTTGCATGCTTGAAGGGTCTTGAGTGGAGAAGCTCTGCTATGAAGCTCTGCTACTCTTCCTTGGCCCTGAGATGTGCATTCCCTTCTTGCTTCATTTACACGTCGTTGAACATGAATTCTTCCTTGTGATCTGCAAGTGAAGTTAGCTGTACTATTAGAGGTAATTAAAAGAAGGCAAGGACCCCACATCTGGAACAAGGAAGGGGAACATCTGCCACAAGCCCTTAGAAGATGCTAATCCCTTCACAACTGGGGGCTGCAGGAACGTGGCGGAAGAGGAGAGGGGGCGGACAGCAAGCAGAGGGATGGCGAATGAGATGGGTAGGGCTGTGCATGGGAAAAGTGGAAAGTTGTGGGAAAAGCAGCACTGCATGCATGTGAGTTTAAAATAAAAAAGAGGTCTCAATGGGAAGCAAGGTCAAATTTATTCTTTGGACCCTTTGGGCCCTGTCAGCACATATTGATGTATTCCCACATACAACTTGCATAAATAGTTTAATATATTTTTATTTCTTTGGATGTAAGTAATTAGGTATCTAATACCAAATGAAGCATAAATCATCTAGAATTTAAACCTCTGTTGTGTCCATTACACAATTTAGTACTTGTTTCCACTCTTAAAGTATTCTGAGCTGTGGTTTAATATCCATTTGCCCAAATCAGGCTATGTGGCAAATTATGTGAGAGAAAGTGTGTGTGACTCATTAAGAATTTAAGCACAAGTAATCTCTCTTTCTCTCTATCTCTAACCCAGTTCATGAAATAATCTCAATCTTATTTTCAGAGAGGCTAATGTATGTATTCAAACAGTTTCTCTCCTGAGAACCCCCTTCTCTAGCCACAGGTAATGGTTGCTTATGAAATAAGGGATTCATAGTCCAGACGAAAGGAATTCGGGAAGCTTTGTCAATACTGCACATTTCTCAAGGACATGGGGCACAGTGTTTCAGGACAGATCCTGATATCCCTTCTTAATGAATGGTTTTCACTGCAGCAAGGTCCAAATCCAGACATTGAATGCAGCAGATCTGATAAAAGCAGCAGAATTTGACCCCTTTTTGGCTCATACCGTGTCTGCTGTGAACTTCAATGATGCTTTTTATGATGTTTGAGAGATAATCCTGTTTTTTTGCTGCTTGATTTATTTCTAACAACTCTGAAGGCCTATGAATATGGCATTTTCTAGAATGAAGTGCGCGTTTAGAGCGGGGGGAGGAGGGAGGGTACTGTCAAGCTGTTTTTTGTCCTTTTGTTTTTAACCCTTCTTCCATAGAAGACACAGTGTCCTACAAACAGATAGAACAATGCTATATTCCATCTTAGCACAGAATCACAAGCGGGATCTTTGGAATTAAATTTGGCGAATTGCCTGGATATGTTCAGTTTTTAACAAGCACCGCTTTGTACATTAGCACCCTACGCTTCCTCCCTCCCTCCTCCCAACTCTGCTACTGAAGAGAGGAGGAGAAACAACACACACAAAAAAAAAAAAAAAAAAAAAGAATAAAAGCATCTGTTAGAGCAAAAAATGGGGAAGAAAGAAGGGTTGAAAAGAGGAGAAAAGATTTATTCCATAACAGCTGTCAAATTTGTCAAAAGATCTGGACATAATTTTCAAGTTAGTCACACTCCTGTGTATCTGATTACATATAACTTTTTATTTATTTATTTATTTATTTATTTATTTAACATTTGGTGTGATGTAAATGCAATGCTATTTTTTTTGCAGGGAATGCAGCTCAATTTTCAGCAGAATGTTTGAATGCTTTTTTACCAGAACTTTGAACCTCTGCACGAATATCAGAATATTTGTCACTGTCTACCACTTTCTTCCTTTTTTGTGTGTGCATGATTGGAGACATGCTGCAGTGAAGAATATAGATTATTATTGAGCATGGTAGTTAAGTAAGGCTTTTTACATACTTTAAGGTACATGTTAAGACTGTATTATATTAATTGTTAATGTTTGTGCTGCTTTTCTTTTTTTTTTTTCTTTTAATTTGCCAAAGGATAAATGGAAGTGTCAAGCTGAAAGGATTATTTTTCTTGAAATAGAGACCTGTGAAAATATATCATAGGACCTGAAAGCAGTAACCTTTGAGGAAAAATACTGCCCTACTGTTGGCAAGATTGTCATTAACTTATTGATGAGTCAGCAGGCAAAGATTTCCTCCCCACCCCTTTGTACCCACTTTGTGGTTAGGTCAAAGAGTGTGATTGATTGCAAATCACCATTAAGGTACAGCAGCTCAGCTGGAAAGTGTTCATCTGCTACATGTAATGCAATACATTGTTTCAGTTTATCTACAGAACAAAATCTCTGATTTAGATGAGGTTATGTTCTTAAAATTAACTGTCATGCAGTGGCTGAACCCAGTGCTCTATTCCTAAGAGGAAGTAATCATGAATAAGCTAATGGTTTAATAAGAGAGGCAAATCCAGAGAAGTCCTCTCCAGCTGTGCCCTGCTGGTGGGGGCCTGGGTCACTGGGCAAAGCTGGAACTGAGAGGTGGAAAACTGAAGGCAATTCTTGTAATCCTCCTGAGCTGTAGGCAAAGCTATTTTGCAGCGGATATGTATCAGCTCAAACGTTTTAAATTTAGAGAGTGAAGGGAAATCCATAGTGAAGTAAATGGCCATAACACATTGCATGTGCTTCTGCGTTTGTGTTTTATTTTTGATCTGGGACTGAGACTCTGAAGCAAATCTCATTTATCCTCATGCACTGTGCTTAGGTTCAAGTCTCAGAGCAGTCCTGGAGTGCACAAACTGGATTCCTTTCAGATGAAATTGAACTGAAGCATGGGCTCCAGGAGGGCATCTATAAAGCTCCTGCTACTGGGGGCTGCTCTGTTCATGGGCTCAGACCAGAAATGCTTTGAAGTGACCTCCTCTCCTGTCCTCCTAGGAAGAAATATATGTTCTGTGGATACCCAGACCTCAGCAGCAGTTGTTTTTCCCTACAAGTCTGCTGCTATTGCTTTGCAAATTTATTTCTCAGTTGACTCTCCAGTAACCACTTAAAACATGTTGACTGAGGTATAGATAGACTTCTGACTGAATTTGCACATGTTTTTGCTCGGCACATGATATGCAGCTTTATTTTAAGAAGATGCATAATCTGTGAGTTTCTTAATTTATAAGAAGGTGAAGGATGAATATTTTTAAACAATAGATCAGTTTAAAGTCAGACTTTGTTTCAGTGAAGACCACGTCCTTCTAATGCACTTTACTGCTTTGAGTTGTTATTTGGCTAAAACAAGGTTAAATAAAACTGTGTGTCAAGCTTGCTGTAAAAAGGGAAGCATATGTGTAGCTAGTAAGTAGAAATATTTGCATCTGATCACTCTTGATTACATGTATGCTATATTTTAAACCTGCATGTGTTCTCCCACATGCTGCTAACAGTACACGCTTGTGTTGATGCAAGTCTTGATAAGATGGTGATGGAGCTGGTGCTTGTCCCTTCACATGACCCTGCCCATCTCCAGGCAGGGTCAGCTCTAGGAAGGACCTTTTGGTCTGTAAAGATGAGGGCCAAGATGGTATTTTTCCAGGCCTAAATGATTGGGATAGTAAATGCACCAGAATGAGGTAAATGTTTAAACTTGTATTTCCCTGTGGTGGTTCAAGCCCCAAAAAAGCCATTTCAGTAGCCTATAATTCTGTGCTTATCTAGTGACTGCAGCTATTCTGGTTTATCTGTCTTTAAAACATGACAGAAAGCATAAGCTACTTGGGTATATGCTATACATAATAATTGTGAAGATGCTATATCAGTGTAAGCCTCCATATAGGTTTTGAAAGCTCAGAAGTAGGTTTGCTGAAGAATACTTAAGGAGGTCTTGCTTTTGCTTTTTTTTTTTTTTTTTTTTTTTTAATTTACTTTTATGGTACATCCCTGTCATTCACCCCCCTTCCCTCCCAGCTAACACACAGCCCCCAAGCTGTGCCTGGGGAACTGACCAGGTTTTGGGGTAGTGCCAAGAAACCAGCATATGTGAAGTATGAACAGTCAGAAGACAAAAGGTATGCCACAAGGTAGCGAAGTTATTGCAGCGTACTTCCTGTTGGCTTTTAGCTGTTTGATGCCTTTCTGATTTGCTGCTATAGCGCTCTCTCTAAAATTTAGTTTGTAAGTGAGAGGTAAGGAAGAGGTAAAATGATGCGATACTAAAATGGTGGTGTTGAATACTAGAACAACTTCTGAGCTTTCAGAGGGACTACTCCATGTAGTATACTAAAAGGATACTTCATTATTTTCAGTCGAACTGATCACATACCACAGCTTGCTACAGCCTGATAGGTAAAACCCCACATCTCTTTCTGGGGCTGATTAGAGCCGCAACTGCTGCCCCAATTCCTGGTCTGTGCTGGTTGTATGCAACCAATTGACATAGCCCTGGGTGGCCATGTCCTACATGAGCAAGTAGTGTGCCTCAGGTGGGATCTGTAGGAAGAAGCTGTTGTTAAGGTCCCAGTGTCCTTGCTGGGGGGCAGAGAGTTGCTTCAAATTTTCTGTCATCTGAGCTTGAAAACTGCATTTAGTTATATAGTTGGAGTGCATTAAATGTGCTCTTGGAGAACACTTTTGTTTTGTTTTTTAATTATATTAAAAAGAAAGCCAGTTTCTGTGTACCAAGACCATGTTGCAATGTAGACCCAGGTATGGTAAAGGGCGATGGCTGGGAGATTTGTGTCAGATGGGCTCTTGTGATTTGAACTACAATAAGAATCTGTTGGGTTTGTTGTATAGGTGCACCCTAGCTGTTCAGTCCCCGTGTGTTTTTGTAAGAGGATGATAATCCTTTTTCCTGCGGAACTTAGCATTAGTGTTCCCTCACTATTAAATGTATTCCTGCAATTTCCCTAGCATTTTTTCAGTCTGTTTTTAACTGGATCATATCACTTTGGTTATAATTCAGATGGCATTGTCTGTCAATGCTAAACTGCAGCGCCGCCTTTGTCAAAACTTGGCGGCAGCTGTTCAACAGAGTAGTGTGAATGGTGTTTGAGTGTGCACATCTGGTCATTTTGGAACAGGTTTAGTACATTCCTTTCGGTGCTAGAGTTTAATTTGCAGCTGGAAAGCAGACCAGAGCTAAACTAAATTACTCAGCTTAAGATAAATGCTTTCTTTGTGACTGCTTTGTGAAAATAATTTATGGGAAGGTTATGTATCCTGCTATGTTTCTTCCCCTCTTTTCCCTCAGCCGCCCTGAGACTAACATGCAGCACCTTGTGTGTTAGTTTTTGCATCTGCTGCTAAGTATATAATCATTACCTAAACTGAAGATACGGACCATATAATTAAAGCAATAAACTGGAATAAAAATGTGTGCTACAAAATCGCATACCATTTGGCAGTTGTAGGAATTGAGAAGAATGAAAGATCAAACTTTTGCAGATAAGTACCAGCAACTTGTGTGTCGTGCACTTCAGGAATGTTTTTGTAATCTGTTTCAGTGCTCATGAAATACAGCTATTTCAAACTAGTAAAAGGGACTTTCACTGGCTAAGAGAGCCAAAAATTGATTCTGGGCAAGCAAAATTAGACCGTTTCCCATAGAATTGCTCTTGAACGTGTTGTGATTAGTAAAGCCATCTTGCAGAGGGGATGTACGTGAAGATAATTACTAATCTGGTTTAGACTTTAGTGGTACTCATACACAGCAAAGCTCAGTTTTCAAGACTCATGATAATAAACTGGAAGTACTTATTTTCCCTTATAGTCTCAGATCCTGATATTTCTTTCTAAGCATCAAGCAGAGGAGAAATGGATGGTATCTTTTCAACACAGTTGCACTTTTTTACCCTGCTCAGCTGTTGACTTTGTCATCATTAGTATCTTTGCATATTCCTGTGCCTATGCATGAAGATCATAAGGAGGTACCTGTTTCCCTATTTGAACTTTCTGAATATGAAGTGTCAAGGTAATTAATTTTTCTTTAATAATAATTAACCCATATTAAGTTGTTTTGAAATCATTGTCAGCAGAAAGTATCATTTATTCTTGAAATTTGAGCAAAGAAATTTTATCATTGATAGTTACCTGTATTGTGGAGGTGAAAACACGAGCGTGTGCGCATGTACGCACACCTTTTGTCAAGGTGGAAAATGCCTTTTAGAATGAGTTGGACTTTTTTTCCTTCTTCAGCTCACAGTTGGCTGGTTGAGAATGTTTTTTGTCCTTCCTGTCCCCTGTCATTCCCTACATGTTTTGTTGCTCGAACCAACTGGTGCAAACTGTTTACTTGCAACCATCAGTTTGCTGCTTTAACATTTCTTGGGACAATATGCACAAAATAAGTCATGTTTCCAGGACCAGTCAAAACTGATGCTAAAGTATTAAATGGAGAGATAGTGGGAAGTGTGGATGATGTAGTCTGCTAATTGCCACCTCATCTGAGTTGTTGCACAATGGTATTATCACTCTTCATTTGGGATGCAGAAGGAGAGCTTACTGCCATTTATCTATAGTCTGATCTAAAAACCCTCTCAATTTCATTCTGCTTTCTAAAGTGGCTTTGAAAATAGCTGCTTCGGTTCCAGCAAAGTGGAAACCACCTAACTGTTTTCTCATTGTACCATTTGGAAGATGGACAGTTGAAGTGGAAACACCGGCATGCTTGTTTTGTGCTTCCATGAGCACAACAGATCAGGTGGTATCTTGAAGAAGCTACTACATATCTATCTGAATTTTCTCTGGTCACGTATCACTGCACAGCAATCTCTTGACAAACGTTTTGTTAGTGGAAAAGTTATTTCTGTTGTGCAAGTGTTTTTCCTCCACCTCAATACAACATGAGTACATTCATAATTATAACTTTAGCATTATAAAGCTTACTTTATTTTCTGTCTTTATTGCTAACTTAAAAGTGATTAAAATACACTTTCTAAATAAATCATGGAAATTGAGTGATTCTAAATAAATTCCTCACACTTTGTAGGTTTCTTTTACAAGTCATAATTAAAAATAGTAAATTCTTATTGTCCAGCAAGTTTGGTTTTGATCCAGATGCTGTCTTGGTGTACCTCAACTGTTTCCACAGTTTAATTACATAATTACATATATCGTGTTTTTTTTTTTTATTATGTGTGTGTTTTGTTTTTTTTTTCTGTTACAGTAGAAGACTTTCAACAAGGGTGGTGGCTCTCACCAAGAGGTCAATGAGATGGAAGTTGTTGATGACCAACCCAAGTTGCAGGAAAAGAAGAGCAGGCCTTTGTGTGCTTTGTTATGGCTACTGCTTGTTCAGAACGGAATGTGTTGTTGCTTCTCCTATGTCCTCTTTAGTGGAAGCACTAAAATATTCAAAGCAGATCAGTAATCACATGCTGCTCCTTGAGTTGCAACTTCTTTGTTATTGCTTGATTTTGGATTAAGAGGTCTGGGAAGCAAGTCCAGCAGAAATCAAGTGAAATGTTTAAGGGACTGGTGTGTATGACAAGAGGCTGAGGGAAGGAAGAAGTCTGGGGTTGAGGGAGCAGATCTAATTTGCCAAATGATAATGAGGGAGTTGTAAAGAAGATGGAGACAAATACTTTTAGATGTGCGCACCAAAGAACAGGAGGCAATTGTTATTTATTTTATTGGACATAAGGAGGAACAACTGCAATGAGAGCTGTTATGTGCTAGTTGTTGCCCAGAGAAGTCATGGAAGCTCTGTCCTTGGAGATTTTCAGCACTCAGCTGGGCAAGGCCCTGAGCAACCTGGTCTAACTTTGAAAATAGCCTTGTTACGAACAGAAGGTTGGACTAGTTCACCTGCAGCATTCCCTTTCAAGTGGAATTATTTTATGACTCTTAATTTGCACAGTTCAGAATGTATCTTTGTGTGCGTGTGTGTGTGGTCTTGTTTCCCCCTAGCTCCGTTTCTCACCCTGTGCTACAGGAAAATTAGATACATACATGTAACTGTGGGAGAGAAAACCCTGACATGAAAAAGACTTGGTATGCTTGTTATCTGAGTTACTTGAGAAGGTCTTGTCAGAAAACTGATCTTTCAAACTACTGCCCAGTTTAATGGGGAAACTTGTCTGTGATGTTTCATGACTTTATTAGTTAAAAAGATGCAAGTCAGATATGAAATAGATATTTAATATCAGTGGAAACATGTTCCTATACCTGTTAGCAAGCTGTATGTGACCATGTCATGTCATATGTCACTTTTCTCAATATCCTCCTCGGAGGTGAAGACTCTGCAGTGAGGTCAGGTTTCAACTCTGATTCAATACCTTTTTATCCTCCCCTCCCCCTTCCAAAATCATATAGTCCTGAAGCCTGTTACTTTTGTTGATGTCCAACATCTTCTGAGTACTTTATTGATGGAAGATTTAGTATGTGTGTCTGTTTGCACATTGTTTAATGAATTGGGCCGTTTTAT
Organism: Anas platyrhynchos; assembly: GCF_047663525.1. Taxonomy (NCBI): domain Eukaryota; kingdom Metazoa; phylum Chordata; class Aves; order Anseriformes; family Anatidae; genus Anas; species Anas platyrhynchos. The sequence continues at coordinate 129,485,120 of NC_092587.1, forward strand.
GGGAATTCATGGTTGAGTGTATGTGATCTCTGTGTAATACAAAGACCAAGCAACCTTAGAGGCTCTTTCATCCCAGGAGATGGAAGTGCCATCAGTCAACACAAGACAATTTCCCTTTTTCACCTTGAAACAGCAAACATTTATTTTAAAGGGTTGATGAAATTTTAATCATGTCCCTGTAAAATAACCAGTGAAATAACTTGATTCATATGTTACTATCTTTGCTCAAGGATCAGATCACCACATAAAGAAGCCAGTATAAATAATGTGGCCAGTTAATTATCCATTTTCTTCATCTTTAAAAAAAAACAATCTATTTAAGCTAAAGAATTTTTAGTTCTTGTCACTTTGAGCAATCTGTGACTATTTTGTGTCTCAATTAAAAACAAGAAATAAAAATACCCCAACAGGATGCCTACCGCAGTGCTGCTCAGGAGTCAAGAAGGTTGGGAGCTGAGAAATTGTTGCCCCTACTCAGTCACATACTTTTCCCTATAATCCTGGTGTACCAAGGATCTGTGGTAATTCAGTACCGTGCTGCCAAATACCACATATGTCAGTGCTGTAGTTCTCAATGCCACCTTTCTCTCTTTAAGCACATTAGCTATCTACTAAGGGGGGAGACCAGAGAGCTGTGGATGCACCCCAGTCCTCTGTGCTCAGTGGATGTTCTGTGCGTAACCCTACAAGTGCCCAACTCTACAATTACTTCCATGTACGAGTGCAAGTGTGCAACATAATCTCCTTTAAAGGCACAAATAAAATGTTTAAAATTAATATTCAAATTATTCAATTAAAGGCAGTACAGATTTTCAAAGTGTTTCCTTAGACACTCATTTAAGTATTTTCTGATATTGAAGAGAGCCATGGAAATTCTGGAACTTTGATACTGGGTTTTAGCTCCTTGTAAAAGTGAGTCTTAAAATTTATCTGGTATTTTTGGGGCAATTTGTCATTGAAACTTAACCACTAATGTGGTTAAGGCTATTGTATTGTAGTTCATAACTGGAGTTTTCCTGAATGGAAAAATTGCTTCTAGAAAGTGTATGGCCGAATAGAGCAAATACATATGTTCAATAGTTACATTTAGTATAGTTTCATTGGAGTGCAGCCAATACCAGTGAGTGGAAAGAATTGTATAATTCTTAAGAGATAGTGGAAAGATCTGGTCACTAATGAACTATAAAAGACTTTTAAAGATTGCTGGTATTATGTTTAAATTTTCTATTGCTTTCTATGACAGCTTTAAGGACACAGATGCCAAAAATCTGCGGATAAAAGCTGTTACACATTATCCAGAGCATTATGGTACCATTTATTTAACTACTTAGTTAAACAAAGAAAAGCAACTTCTACAAAATTTCATTTTAAAGGATTAATGTACAGATGAGTAAGAAGAGGGAAGAAAATAGCTTAGTTGTATGGTCCTTGAGTCGATTAAAACCAAAACAAAACACTGTCATCAATCTTCCTGTACTGACTTGGAGAAATATTTGTTATGCTTTCCAAATATTGATCTTTATGACTGAACAATAAAATACCAAAGGAGGTTTTTTTTTCAGTCACTGACCGTCCAGTAAAAAATAAATGGATACCTGAAACTGGTGAAATAAATTTTATTCCCTCTCAGTCCTTGGATTTAAAAAGAATTGCAATATCCCTGTTTCTAAAAAGCTGTGAAATGTCTGCTGATGGGTCTTTGTGTTACTCTGAAACACAGGCAGCATTGTCCAAGGAATAGCTCAAAGTCATGAGACAGGCCGTGGTGAACGGTTAAAGGTCAGAGCTTCTGCTTCTCCCCTTAAACCTTTTTTAAGAAGTCCTAGATTGTCACTCACCTCCAGCGAGTGTAATTCCTCTAAGTAGCACCTCCTGTCAACAGTTTAATAGATACATGGCTGTGAAAGCATTCGAAGACAAAAAAAGTGAATTATATCTGATAATTGTGACACTATAGGAAAGCATGTCGATGTATCCCCTAGCAATTCCCAGGACGCATTTGTCTCACCTAATCTTGGAAGACTTCAGAGACTGAAACTTTGGGCTCCTTTGGGTGATCTGTGCTGCTCCTTATAGTTGGGGGTCATATATTTGTTTCTTTCCATTATTCCTCTTCCCTCAACCGCCTGCTCCCTGCAGTTTCCTAATAACCAGTCTAAACTTCTTCTTATCGTCACTTTAAGCCAGCTGTACTGTCTGTCCCTGGTGAATATGGAGGATGATATGCTCTCATCCTGTTTGCAGAAACCTTTCACATGTTCAAAATCTTTTGTCACGCTTCCTTCTTTTCTTTATAGACTGTTGGTTTAATGACAGATGGAGGTCTGAGTAGGAAAATAGAGATATCTGTGAATCCATGGGTGTGCTCAGTAGCAAATAGGTAGTGGAAGCAGTTGGGAGAAAGGGCATATATGCTTTTTTTTAAATCTCCCTAACCTTGATTTATGTGGCTTTAACCCATAATGCTCAATTAATGATGCGCTCTGTAACACATAAGTAGACAGTGAGGAACGACTTAGAAATAGTGGGCAGCTCTCCTTAGCTACAACTACTGGTTTATACGTATCTGTTGGGTCCAAGTGCTGCCCATGGGTGAATCAGAAAGGTGTGCTTGCTCTGTGATTGCTGCATTTCATGAATCTCTGATGTACAGATTGAATCTCTGATGCACAGATACAGAGCTGTGGTTGTTTAGCTTGGAGAAAAGAAGGCTCAGTGGAGACCATATTGTAATTTACAATTACCTTAAGGGTAATTGTGGCAAGGTGGGAATTGCGCTCTTCTCCCAAGCACTAAGTGATAAGACAGGAGAAATGGCCTCAAGCTGCACCAGAGAAGATTTAAGTTGGAAATTAACATAAATGTATTTACTGAAAGTGTTGTGAAGTATTGGAACAAGCTGCCCAGGGAAGTGGTTGAGTCACCACCCCTGAAGGTCTTCAGGAAACGTTTAGATGTAGGACTTAGTAGCATGTTTTAGTGGTAGACTTGTCAGTACTAGGTTAAAGGTTTGACTAGATATTCCTAGAGATCTTTTCCAACCTGGATGATTCTATGAAAAATTCTAGGTGGCATTACCTGAACACCTCACTATTTCAGAAAATGAAAAATGTCTTTTTAATGAAAAATTCTGGATTAAGCAAGAGTTCAAGATATTCTTAAAGTCCCTTCAAGATTTGCATCTGCTGGAGAACATTTTCAATTTGATATGTATGCAGAAATAAGTGTATCTTATTGGGATCTTTGATCACTACTGTAATAGAAATACTAAAAAGTAGGGGGGTCAGTTGTGTGAAGGAAGTCATGGAAAATCATTAAGAAAAAATTATTAGTCTTCAGGTGTTTTGATAAAATAAATGGTCTAGGTTAACTTACAGGCATACTGGTCATCCACCAATGCTATTCCTGATGCCTCAACATGGACGTGCATGTCAGCAGAAAAGTGAAAACTAGACAACTGCTGTGGTATTTTAAGTTGTGATATTTCTGCAGTATTTTGGTAATAACAAGGACCAGATCACCTTGTTTGTAGCTAGTTAGAATTTTAAGCTTTTTTTTTTTTTTTTTTTTTTAACAAGTCATCCTGCCTTTTACTCCAGTTTACAGTCTTCACTCAAGATCATCAGCCAAAAATACATCCATCTTCCATATACAACTTCTCACCTTCAGAAAGCATGCTTGATGACTGCCTTATCTTGCATTTCAGACTGGAGTATAAGGTAGTGTTTATAAGCTCTGCAAGAAGCCTTGGCTGGAACTAGTCTGCTCACACTGTGTTAGTCCAGTGGTGATTTATAACTGTTAAGCTGACACAACCTTGTTTGGTGGTACAGATGGGATCAGCCAGCCTGTCTAGTTCTGTGCACTTTAGTCAACCAGTAGCTGTTTCCACAGCGCGTGAATGAGTAGGAGGATGGGGACCTTTATGTGTACAGAAGTTTGAGGTGATGACTTAACTAAGAAGAAAAAAAAAAAAAAAAAAAGAGGAAAAAATAGCTAGCCTTTATTGGTTTCTGCTAGAAGAAACAGGCCTTGAAATCAGTAGATGAGGCTTTATTGTGAACCACAAGAGGTTATAAGGGCGTTGATTTAATTCCAGCCTCTCTTAGTAAAGATTCACTGGGATTTCTCCTTACTTAATGGCACAGCACTTTCCACAATGCACAGAAAATATTGTATAGTTCCGTCTTTTTCCCTTGTGCTCTTCAGAGTGCAGTAATGAGCTTCAAACTGAAGAAGAGAATAAAAACCAAAACTGTGAATAATGCATGAAGAGCTTCTGCCGAGTGTCTGTGATGAGGCTGGCTTTGATGCCATGTTCAAACAGTGGTCTAGACAAAGTTGAGCCCTAATCCCATTCCCAGCCTCCTTTCTGCTTAATATGGGTGGAACACAGGCACAAGTCTGTTCGGTTTGAAACTTGCTCAGTTGGGTTTGTGGTGTCCTCTACTGGTCCTCCAGTGCCAGGGAAAGCAATCACGAGATCTGTTTGAGCTTTCCCTCCTCAGCAATGTAATCAGACAGAAAATCTGTCCTCTGTGAGTGAAGTTCTGGGGTAAAAAAATCCTTTGAGGGTATTTGCTGGTTTGGGGAACACTTCAAATCAAGACTTGAACTCAAGAGTACAACTCAAAGGCGCACATGTTATTCTCTTACACACAGCAATTTTGTGGCCTTCATGAGCAGAGGTAGCCTGGGAGAAACTTCCCCTGAGCCCCAAAACTTGGTGCAGGTCCCACAAGGCTTTTTGGAAGTGGACATGATGGTGGTGGGGCCGCACTGTGAGCAGCTGGGGACATGCAAGAGCCGGCCTTGCCAGTGCCCGAGTGGCCCAGCATGCCCTGTTATGAGTGGTACAAGTGGCTGGGGTTTGGTGTGCTCATCATTGAGGCTTGCTTGCTTCAGGCTGGGAGCAGAAAGGTGCTTTTTCTGCTGACTGGCTTAACCTCTTCCTGCACTTTCAAAATAATTCAAAGTAAAGCTGCTCAGAAGCCTTCCAGCTGTCTTGAATTAAGTGTAGTGGGTAAAGTAGAGAGACATTGTGATCTGTTTAGTAAGAAACACCATGCCTGCTGGGTGAGAATGTGTGTAGGTGGGTTGTGTGCTGGGGAGAATGTAGAGGGGCATTTCATGGGCAGGGAAAGCTAGAGCTTGGAGCAAGAGATGTTATGGCCATGAATCACTTTGTATTTCATTTGTCCATCCTCTTCAGTCAAAAAAGCATGCTGCTTTGAACAACAAAAGGTGTTCTTGCTTTGGGTTTAAATGGCTCTTAACATGCTGGTCAATACCAAGCCTCTTCCTCAGTCTATATATAAATCTCTTTTGCTAGTAAATTGTCAGCGGAGTTATTTTTTGTGTAGCTTCTCCTTTCAGTGTGTTTAGTTTTTGATAGGAACTAGAAATTTAACTGAGGTCTGGAACATTCTTTTCCCTTCCAGTAGTTGTTTTGGTCTGAATAAAATGTGGGTTCTTATGTTTTGGGTTTTCTGTGTGTGTGTGTGTGTGTGTTTGTTTGTTTTTTTATATTGGATCCTCAAAAGTTGAACTCTGGAGCTGGTAGAGCGCTGTGTCAAACCTTCTAAAGCAAATCACTGAGGACATCTGTTGGGTTTCCAGCTACCTCATGAGGACGATGGCCCAATATAGACATTCAGGCTCTCAGAAAGTCATGATCCGAAACCACAACGTTTGTTTTTAAAGTATGTGCTTTGGGTTCCTTGTTTTGCCTGTTTGTTAATTGTTAAATAATATATTCTGAGGCTTTTTCTCGGAATAAGTGGAAACTATAAAATTTATTATTTTGTGTTATTTTTTAAAACAATTCACATCTGAGGATTAACAGTTAAAGAGCTGAAGCCCTGAGAAAAGCACTGAATATCATGAGACTTGAAACAAAATCATGAGATGGCAGTGTTGCTACTAGGCAGCTGATCTTTTTGGCAGTGCTTCATTTTCTAGGTCTCTGTGCAAATGCTTTTTGATTACTAAAGCCATGTATTGACAAATTTCAGCCAAGACTAAATGCACAATTATTTCCACTATCTAACCTGTTTATCATTTACGTGTTATGTCTGGATTTGCCAGATGAAGTTCTTGCAGGCACAAATTCCTGTACTCGTTTTCCTGGCAACGCACAGGTTTTGAATATGGTTAAATATGTTTAAATTAACCTGACATCTGGAGATGTGGGTAGTGAGAATGCGTTTCCATGTTACCAGCTAACTTTAGATGCATAGCTGAGGAGCCTGGTCCATCCAGGCTTTCTCTGCAGCTAAGCATGAGGGGCGGTGGGAGGAAGCTCGTAGGAGAGCGTTTTGGAGAAGACAGTCGATGCCAGGCACGCCCTGGCAGTGCTGACCTTCAAGGCAGCCTGAAGGGACTGGCTTCTTGACTGATGGCCTTGCATTTAACTCAACCCATTACAGCCACAAGGGCATCGTTGGCCTAACAACAACCAAGGACTTTTTGACATGTATTTGAGACCCGACCTCCATGGGCTTGTCAGGTGCATCAAAACTCAGCTAATACTTGACACAAGGAGAGGCTTCCTTGAAACAAGTGTTGTCACTTTCTTATCCTGGTCTGGTAGCATTATAATAACACCTCAGCGCCTCCAAATCTAGCTTAGAAAAGGTACTAGCATACTTATGTGGCCCTTTAACTAGGATCCAGTCCTAAGATCTTTCTCTGTAGATCTAAGGGTAACTATTCCCTTTATGTACTTGTTTTTCCCCTGGGCTTTTGTTCTCATCCCAAGGCTTTCCCGCAGTTGATGTACTCAAAGGGTGACATTTGATTGCTTTCAGCCAGAATAATGGCTGCTCTCCCTAAACTTGAATAACACTGGTGTCCTTTGAGCAGGGGGAGGCAGAAGCATTTCCTGGCTAGACAGCAAACCAAACCAGCTCAGGGAGAAGCTTTTGAATGGTTTGCTTGCTGTGTGGGCAACCCTCTCCATGGACTGCAAGGGTGGGAATTTAACTTCAATATGTCTTTTTTTTTTTTTTTTAATAGAAAAACAATCTCACTTTATGTGAATGTGTTCAAGAGAAAAGGCACGGGGTTTGTTACTGGGTCTAGACTGAGACTGAGCACGGTGGTAGCAGCTGCTTCACAGCTGTGGTAAACGTGGAGTGACTGAGCTGGCCTCTGCATGGTACAGTGGTGGCAGCCTCCCAAGGCCTCACGGTGCTGTGCTCCTGCTAAATCCTCGCAAGTATAAACGGGTCTGGTAAGCTCATGGACAGACACTTGGATTTCAGTATGATATTGTGGAAGCAATTAAATATTGTCTGAAAGCAAGAACTCAGGAGAAACAGTTACAAAAATGGTACACTAAAATAGCTTAATATCATGTTAAAATGTTATTTCCTGGAAAGGGCCTTTCTGCCCTTTAGAATAGAAATAAAGACAGCACCTACATTTTTATCCCAGGATCCCTGGTGCCTGATGGCTTGGCTTCAGTAATTTTTCAACTTTGAGTTGCTCCCAAATGAAGAAATAGGAATGGAACTAACTTAAAGGAAGACTTTTATCCCTTTGAAATATACAAATAATAATAATTATATATATATATATATAAATCATATATATAATTATATATATAAATATTGTTGAAGGGACCTGCCTGTGTCTTGTTTTGATTTTTTTTTTCATATCCCCATAATCTATGCACTGCTGTTGATCAAGCTCTGCAGCCTCTACCACAGCGAGGGTTAATTTTGGAAGGCTGTAATTTACAGGTAGGAAAGGATGAACAATTTCAGGGAAAATTTCAGTGGTAAGTTCCAAGTACCCACTGCCTTCTTTAATATAGCAATTCTGTATCCTCAGGGAGCATAGGGAGAAATTGCTGCAAAAAATACAAATTGCCAGGTTCGCATGGTCTTTCTAAGTAGCATCTGCTTTTGTCATTCTGAGTCAGAATACTAGACTAGATGGCTATTGCTCTGACACAGCTGGGCATCATTACTTATATTTTTAAGCAGTGTGAAATTCCTTTTCCCATGTTCCCACAAACATCAAGCTATATATATATATTACTTCCACAAGTAGTGCATGTGCATGTGTAAACAAAGTAGAAAAGCCAAGGCTTTTCTCTGTGTATATACATGGACATGTTTCTTTCCTTGGGGATGGATGCCCCCTCACAGTGCTTATCTTCCTGTGTTATTATTTCAAGACTACGTGATGACTGAGAAATATAATTCCCCAAACAGGAAGGTGAAGGGGCAAGCAGAATGTTGTTGCACACAGAAGAAACATATTTCTGATGATGTAATTGCATCGAGATATATGGATATAATCCATGCTGGAGACCGGATATATTCTCCATGAAAACTTTCTGATTCTTCTGACCCTTCACTGGTAGTCTTCTTAGAACTTCCTCACCTTGTTCTCAGAAATGTCAAGCCTGGAATTTCATCTTGTTTTTCTACATGGATTAGCCCTGGCATAGCTTTGATGCTACTCAGTCTGCAAGGTGCCTTCAGAGTTACAGTGTCATAACAGTGTCATCAGTATTATTCTCAAAATATACCTGATAGCCATCTTCAGTTTTAACAATAAACAAAAGGAAGCTAATACATGTAGAAAAACTTCTAAGGGAACTTAAAGTTCTATCACAGCATAGAAACTTTTAGCTGATGTGCAATTCTTTGTACTATAGACGTTATAGTCTTTGTGGTTTCTGGTTTTGATATGGTGTTTCAGAAACTGGTGCACCTAGTTGACAGTCAATAGTTTGCTTAGTTTTAGAACCAAAATTCTAGTTCAAGGTTAAAAAGAGTTGTGACACAACATTAAGGTGGGACTCTCAAATAACTCAAAGAATTTATGGACAAACAGCTGGAGAAAGGGAGGGAAATCCTGCACTTATGACAGATGATGAGGAACCTGAGTTGAGTTCTCTTCATGGTTTTGTGTGACCTTGAACCTCTTGTGTGCCAGACCCCTCAAAACTGAGGATGGAGAACACTTACTTCACTGATGAAAAGGAGCTTTGGGTAGATGTTGTTTAGATGTGCAACTTCCTTCCACGAACAGCATGGTACAGTATCTGTCAGACTTCTTCAGGTAACAGCTGACAGTGTGTTGCAAAGTGCAGATTAAACAAAGTTTACACCTCACCTTAAAAATAGTTAAAATTACTGCTGTTTTAGCACAGGTATTGGCTGTTGCAGTCCCACTTTGGGATTAAGTGTTATGATTCAGAGATGCCATCATATCTCTTACAGTGCTGTTTATCCATCTGCACTGACAATTTTCTCTTAACTCTGCAGAGGGATGAAAGGGAAAGACAGAGATCTAGATCTGGTGACTGACTCTATAATTCTCGTACTTCAAAGGCTATTGCTTGCTCTCGTCACCTCCTGCACTATTTATGTTGCATGTAAATCATCTGATCCACGTTGTGCTCCTAATCTTGAGCTATTTGCCAGAGCTGCTCATCACTGTTCTTGCTGCCATGGAAACAAATTGTTCCCAGCTTCATGGGAGGAGTATTTTCTCTTTCTGTGACAGCTTTGGTTACCATGCATCAGAAATTGTTAGGTCAGGCTTCCTTCTCTATAGCCAGGTGCTCTGGAAGAGTTTTTGGAGGAGTAAAGGAGAGGTGATGCTACTTAACATTTGTTGTTTGTTCTTTTTGGAAAATCAAGTGAAAAGGGGAGGATGGGCATTCGATCATTTTTTCTGCTTTCTGTTAAAGGAAACACTGCCCCAAAGTCTTGCTGCTACATGTCATTTTAAAAGATGAATGACAGCCATTGTCTTTCTCCCGTCCTTTGCTCCTTCAAGACAGTATGACTAGTGTGTGCCCATTGGCTTCTGGTCTGACAACACTGAGCAGCCACTGCTTGTTTAAGGCCACGTTCAGGGAGCTTTACATCCTTCTGAGCAAGAGCAACCCCTTTCCTAGTTGCACTATCCAGTGCCTGTACTAGTGGGACCTGGTAATGATGTATGGTGGTACAATGCCAACTTTCATCTGCTCTGAGCTAACCTGGTACTGGAGGATTAGTAAGTACCCAAAAGCACAGAAAACAATTAAAGCATTTACCCCCTCTCCTTTTTTTTTTTTTTTTCCTGTATATGTTAATAAACAAGGTATTCTGTCACCAATCTGGTCTTAATATGAATTCTAGCTCAAACAACTCTGTTGACTTTCATTATGTGTATTTTTCATTTTTTTCCTCTCCCCCCATGTGCATTCAGGTTCTTTGGTGGTCTACCATGTAGCTGTGGAAGGAGTTCCCTGTATGGGAAGGTGATTCTTATCCTTCTCATCCCGTTTCAGGGTGCGTCTTCCCCAGCAGTAACAGGCTGGCCACGATCTCAACCATGATAGCGAATCCTCAGGTTCTGATAGAATGTGCCCTGATTTTTCGGTACTTTACCCTTTTACTTAAGGGGTATTCCCTCCCATCTGTTTCTTTTGTATAGTTCCTGCAACTTGTCTATATACTGGAAAATTCAATCCGGGATTACAGCAGTCTGCTTTCTTCACTTCTGACGTGCCTAGCACAGCAGGAGCCTTTTCCCTAATTGTGTCTCATAGGTGCTAATGCAGAAATGCTCTTGCTGATAGTGACAGCTTACAACATATGATTACATCTCAGCAAAATATGAACACCCTTACCAGCAAGATACACTGAGCAGGTCAGCTTGCATTTCTTCATTCCACCAGATGGAGCAAACTTGCATCAAAATATCTGCGACCGCCCCTCCATGCTACCTTTAGTCAACTAGTATTTTGTCATGATTATATATGCTCTAGTTTTTTGTACCTGTCAGCAAAGTTACAGCAGTGTGTGTGCCTGTGGGGAACCCGCTGTTGGTGGACTGAGGGCAAGGGAAAGGGCAGGGAAGAGATGAGGATCATTTTTGGCCTATGGGGCTTGCAAGCAGACCATCAAATGACAACTGAAACAGGCAGAGGAGAAAAAGCTCCCTCACTTCCACTCTGTCTTCTTCCTTCAGTAGTTTGGACCTTGAAAGTATATTGCTTTAAGCATGTCTAAATTAATAGCTCAATTTTTCATCCTGACATTTAAATTCAGCAGGAAATGCTTCAGAAAGAACGTGCTGCCTGCCACAATTGCTGCTACATGCGTGGGCCATTGTGGGTCTGTGGACATTTAGCTTGGGTCTGAGAACAGCTGCTTTGGGGAAAATCAGCTTTGTCCTAATTTATTCTCTGTGGATTGAAATCCTGCATCGATCCAGACAGAGCTATGTGTCTATGTAATTTTGCCAAATACAGGTTTGTCAATATTTATTTCTGCACTTTGAAAATGTAAGTCATATACAATGCCTCAGTCCTGACTAAACTATGTGCCATTTGACAGGCCACACATGAAATTCTTGATACGAAAAAGCTTTTTTTTTTTTTTTTTTAATCTTTTTTAGGGGAGAGGCCAGTGGGTAAATCTAAATGACAAAAAAACAAACAAACAAACAAACAAAAAAAAACCTCTACAACATGACTTCTGTTAGTTATGTTTCAGATTGGTTGTCATTTGGGGCATTTGGGGATTTTTCCTGAATTGGAAGGCAAAGATTTTCATTATTTATTTATTTGCTTATTTGTTTGTTTTTACATTTACTTTTTTATTTAAAGAAATTTGAGAGACCGAGAACAGACCACAACTCTCCTCAGAGAGGGCTTCACAATTTCCGCATGAATTTGGACTAAGTGTATCACAGTCTGCTGCCATTCCTTTATTCTAAGATCCTTCCAAGGATGTGCCTCAGCAGACTATATGTTAAAATAAAAACTTAGAAGCAATATAAGACAGCTTTTCCTACACTGAGTGTTTTTTTTTTCTTTGTTTTTTTTTCTTCCCCAGAGGAAAGCACTTCTTGGTACTGAGGGTTATAATGTAAAGAGAACATCTAATGAGGACAGAAAATTTGCAAGCAAATAATTGTTATGTACCAGATAATGATCTGTGCCCGTCTTATACTTCACTAATTGTCAAAGTAAACCTTGATACTGGACTTGGAAATGAAAATGAACTCTTTTTGTGGTCTTCCTGTGATTTACAGCCAATGAAACTTGACTGTAGAACAAAAGAAGAGAAAGCTATCAAAAATGCTCTTTTGTATAACAGCATAAGCAGGCAAGAGGTGCCCAGCGCCTTGCCAGGAACATTTTTTTAGCGTAGCATGTGCTGTGGTTCTCAGTGATCCCATTTTGAGGCAGATCAGGTGCAGTGCTCAGCGGCTGGGGGCGAGCGGGTGAAATAGTGACTGACTTGTGTTGGCAGATGGGAATTCAGGGATTCATTAGTCATGCTATAGTCTCTTGTTTTTCTGTGTGTCGTGATGAAAAGAGAGAAGAGAGTTGCCTTTTGATAGCTGAAGAGGGCTTTTAAATATCACAGACTGAAGGCCGCTGTGTTTGAGCGATGTTGTCTTCCACAAGAATTGATCATCAGGATAGTTGTATTGCAGATGAGGGAGATGTATGTGGTGGGGTTAGGATTACTGGGCCCTCTTAATTATGGAGAGTGGACTTGTTGAACCTTGTTTTGCAACAATCAGAGAGTGGTCCAATGAGACATCCATCTTAAATACCTTTTGCAACCACAGGGTAATCAGGCGGTAGTATAGTTCTCACCAAACTATTTGGGTCTGTTCCAGTAAAAATCAGGCAACTGGAAGAGAAACACTTTTTTATTTTTTCAATGCATTTTATATAATGGTACATTTATGATACCCAAACTCGGCTTCTACATCTATCTTGTGGCATTCTTGCCCAAGGGGGCTGTAGTGTCCTTTTTCAGGAGCAGATTTGCCTTGCTTTTCTTCAGTCATTAATCTGCGGGTGGAAATTGGGTCTAGACCTGTGCTATCTGTCAAAGAAGTGTATGAGGCACACTGTCCTGGTCACATCGTTTTAATTTTAGATAGCAGGAGGGAGGAAGAAGACAAGTCTTTCCAGCCACCTACATCTTCAGTGTTGAAGTCACAAATGTCTAAAAGGGTGCTAGTGGAAATGATTAGCGATGAAATCATCTGTGGAAGTTAATAGACGGGTAAATACATGATGAAGTGAAAGATGCTATAAAATTAATGCTTGGAGAGACATGAATATTTGTAACCTTGCTAATGTCTGTGGCAAAATTAATTTTGCCTGAATAAATTGGAGTAACAAGGAGAGGAGTAAGCTCATTAAAAGTCTGAAGTGTGTTCTGTCAAAATTGGACATTTCTTAGTCAGGAACATGTCAGAATTACGTGGACATGGACAAACCTTGAGAGACAGTCAGTCCAACAGGAAACTGAGTTAATTAGTGTGAGGCCATTTTGTGTCTGTTGCTTGGTAAAGAGGTGTGTGTGAAAGCCCTGGACATGGTGACATTGCTTTAACAGGAGTGAATACTGGCAGCCCTGATGCTAGAGACCTCTGAGCTTGCTTTTGTGCCCTCTACTGAAGTGCAGACAAATAGAAAGGTTTAAAATAAGTGTTCCTCAGTGTAGCAAGTGCAGTTTCAATGAAGTTCTCCCATATTTTGTCTGGCTTTTTAAATGTTGTGTTGTGCTTTCCTGTTGCAGTCTTCTGTCCCTGTTGCTCCACAAGGATTGGAAAAATTTCATGTTATCAAGTTAGCAATTAGTCCCTTAGTTGTAGTGCTGGTCACACAGAGCCTCATGTCTCTTTAAGAGAAAAAACTTAAACGGTCCTTTTTTTGGACAGCTCAGGTAAGCACAAAATTTGGAGGTGATCCAAGCCAGTGATGTTTTTGACACCTGAATTAAGGGGGCTGAAATTTCGTCTGTTTGCTAGCTGTGAGCATCCAACTGAGCAGCTGGCTGATAAGCCTTTCCAAGGAACAGTGCCTTTGGAGCACCTAAATACAGCTCGAGGGGGCAGGTTTGGGCATCCCTTAAGGGACTGCTACTGCACAAACACTGACCAGTGCCCTTGCAATGCTGCTGAGAGCCAGCCCAATAAAATCTGAACCCCCATTTCAAATGGCTTCTGAATGTATGTAAAGTGCAGGAACAGCTTTTGTATGTGTGTGGGGGGAAGAGCTGAAGCATTCGGTATTTCCAAAATGTTCTAACCAGATTGTCAGTGTTGCTTAGCAGCAGAGGGTTTAAAATAGCGGTATTACTCAACAGTGTGAGCCGCGTTTGCACATGGTAATGTTCTGTGTCCTGTGCTGACTTGCTGCAGTATAGAAGTGCTAAGTTAATGTAAGGAAAGTGAAGATAGCTCACCTCCTCCTCTCTTAACTTGATGAACAAATGGCTGATCAGTGACAGGTCTTCCTTATGGTTTCAACAAGCAAATGTCCCATACAGGCATGCCACAGTGTTTAGGTGCACATAGGTTTTTGTGTGCAGGCATCACTTTCATACCATGGTCACCCATAAGCAAGTTTAGCTCTTGGCCCAGCAGCCTGTGCTGACACATACGAGGGCTGTGATATTAACTCAGCATCAGTTGTTTTTAGGGGTGATGGTGAGGAACAGCGGAGACAAGAGCAGATGCAAGTACTGCTCAGTGACCTCTTAGCAGCCCAACATCCTGGTCCTTGTCAGCACAAGTTCCTGCTCCCTGCCTGATAAGGGGGCTGGACTAGACGATGTCCAGAGGTCCTTTCCAACCTCAACCATTCTGTCATTCTGTGATCTGCTTTCTGGTTGGTTTGGTCTTTTGAAGTGATCCTAAGAGTGTCTGGGGAAGAAGTGCGTGCCTCTTACCTGCTGTCTGTGGAATCCCAGTGTGTCCCTGGAGCAAGTCAGAGGACTTGCAGGAGCACAGCTTTGCTGTCTGCTCCAGAAAAATGGAATTATGGTGATAATGGCAATAAGTAGCTTAATAGATTGTGGTGGCCAAAGTGAAAAATAATATCCAGGTATCAAGTGTTTGCTTTGTTTGAGAGTTTTGTCCTCTACAGTATTAAACTAAGAGTGGGTAAGGGCTAAATTGTATGGTAGTCTACTGAAAAATAATATTTGTTGATGCAAAGGTGAACAGCCCTATATATTACATTTTACCTGCTTTGAAGAGCTTCAATAGTTGCATTAGAGCTATAGAAATACTCCCTTAGCATTGATGATCTTAGCATAATGATCTTCCTAACTAACATGATTGTGTGTTATTGTATCAAAATAGGGCCATATTTTAAAGCCCTGAAGTAAATTAAAATAGCATCTGGATCTGTCGTTAGTGCTTTGCATGCAGTACTGTGGAAATAAAATGTTTATCAGATGCAGATGCTTGAAACCTGGCCTTAAAATTAGGATCTTAAACAGATACCTTCTTTTTTTTTTTCTCCCCCCAATATTTAAAACCACTGCCTATTTCATCAGTGAAGGCAAGGTTCATAAACAACTCATCTTAAATTGTACAGTTAGAACATCATTTCAATTTATGGCTGCTTTATTCACCCTTTGCCTGAAGTATAAACTATTTTATGATAGGCATTGCATCAAGATACATCGACAGTGGAGAGTGTGTTCACGAACTTTTAATCTAAGAAAGTGAAATACTCCACTCAACCACTTGCAGTTTGGAGGGTTGTGGTATTCATTGTTTCTAAAAGAAATCTGGTCGTGCTGGAGACCAACAGCACTGTAGAAATTGTGGAAATTAATAATAATTTTAAATTCTGGTTTATTATTTTTGAGAGCCAAGCTCAGCACAAGTATAAATGAAGTCAACTGTTTGGAGTTGGGCATAGCAGCTAAAAACAGGTTTGAGTTTGGCCCTCTGTACTTAAAATTTATAGCATTTCTTCACTGGTGGTGATGGGGATTCCTCTCACCTTAACTTTCCACCTAAATTTTAGGGGTCTGGGTTTCCTCTGCAGTTGGTGGAATGTAATAGGTGCCTCCCAGGGGAGACTCGGTCCATCCCTGCATACCTGCTAGTTTTATCTGTTCCCTATGGAGGAAGCCTAGAGAGACAGGTAGATTCAACTGGGTGCTGTGCTGTAGATGACTGGACTGAGCAAGGGCTTCAGAAAGTAAATGCCTTTTTCTTGGATAATGCATTATAAAGCTGTGTGATTCATATTTTGCATGATTTAGAGTTTGAATGCTGAGGGTGCGCTAAGCATTAGCTGAATGTGAGGGAACTGGTGAAATTAAGTGACTGCTAAAAAGCCTAAGAGATGAATATATACAAATACTGCTGTACAGATCAGATACCTGGAAGAGAGTGTCTCTTCATACTGATAAAAGTGTTAGTGTATAGAAAGCTTAGTCTGAAGCCAAGATACTTATTTTATTTTTTGTGTTCCCACTTTTCTAGTGGAAAAACCTAGGATGGAAGTTGGGCAGCAAAACATACTGCGTGTTTGCGATAGCTTGGCTTGGCAAGTGATTGCCTGATGGCCAGACCAGGTGAAAATCTTGGGTGAAATTTTTCAGAAGCTTTTAAATGATTTAGGACCACAATAAAAGTCAGCGGATTTAATACTTACATAGACTTGCCATTGCTTTATCTCAGCAGAGACTTATGATACGAGTGATAAAGAGACTGAAATAAATAATTATGCTACTAGTTGCTTGGAAAAGCAATGTTTTTCAGTTGTTGAAAGAAAACAAAACAGATGTCACATTTTAGTCAGAAAAAAGGACAGCTGATGTGCCAAGGGCTGATGCTTTTTTTTTTTTTTTTCCTCCCCGGAATGATTATAAAAGACATAAAGGTCATATGACAGGCCTTGTATTTCTCTGCACACATGCTTTGTACTTCAGAAAGCAGCTAGTCTCATGAGATGTCAGTCGCTACGAAAAATATGCTTCTGTTTCCAATTAGGCAAGCAGGGTCTTGTGAAACCATCTCTGTGCAACCTACTGTAGTTAGGTTTCCAAGTTCCCGTCAGCGGAGGATGGCCACGGGACCCCCCCACAGGTTCCTGAGGTGCATAGGAGATGGTGCAAGTCATGTCTGCATTACTGTATGGGCATGTTGGGGCCATATATTACCTGGTTGATGTGCCCACTGCCACATGCAGACTGAGGATGTTGGCGTCCTGTGCTGGGTTTGCCTCTGAGTTGTTTGCCTCCTCTGAGTTGGAAAGGAGTTTCAGCAAGTGTGATTCAAGGGTAGCACTTAAGGATCTGATAAAAAGAGGAGAGAGCTTTTTGATCTAGGATCAGTGAATTGACTGGAGTGGAAGGAAGGAGAGCTGGAAAGAAAGCATTCGGTCCAGCTATACTTTGTGTTGATATTATTTAGTGCTTCTGATAAGCTTTTGATTCCCTAAACAAAATGTTTTTCCATATATGCATACATGTGCATGTACATGTGCTATAACAAGGCCTTGAAATGTTTATCCTGTGCTTCAAGCGGGTCTTATTCTTGTGGTTTCTAATACTTGAGCTTATCTGTGACCTGTTTCCTGGACAGTTTCCAATGAACACAAAATATATTTAGTTAAAAGAAAGCAGCTGAATGAAGATTAGCTGCACTGTATTCACCTTCTTGTGACAGCCCCTCCGTACTGGTAAGTGTCCCCCAGAGATGCACAGCGTTTGTTCCATTCGTTGTGGATGGAAATCTTATTAGGGCCTGAAGTTGCTTACAGGTTGGCAAAGTTAGCTGTCAATAGCCTTGCAGAGCTCACCTGGACTGGGATTTTATCCTTTTAAAGTGTTGTCTCAGTACATGTGTTTGAAATACTCATAATCTTAGGGTTGCGTGTTGCCTTGAGTTATCAGCTCATTACCTCAGAGACATGATGACTCCATGGAAGAAGGAACAAGGTGCAGATTCTTCCTGCCACCTTCCAAAATTGTCCTAAAGGTTGGTTTCCTCCTTTTGGTTTTCATTTCCATGCAGTGTAAGGATAGTGAATGTTAAAATCTCAAGCCAAATCCTGAATAAAGGAGCAAAAAGCTCCACATTCAGGCTTTCACTGACACAGCACAGGTTTGCCACGAGTGGCTCACATTAGGCTCTGGGGCTGGGCCAAGAAAAGAGCTACATTTCCGGGTTCTGCTTGGCTTTTGAAACTAATTTTACATCTGGAGAAAATACTTCCATTAAATGCTTATTCCCTTTGGGCAGAGACAGATGTGAACCCTGCATACCGCCAAATACCAGGACCCGGATGTTTGCTACGCTCGGCTCAGCTGCTCACTGGAAAGCTCCCCAGCTCCCATGTGGGTGTCTGGTGGCGGAGCTGCTCAGAGATGTGGTGGCGAACATTTCAGGGCAGGCTTTGTACTTTGGTGGGACCCAGAATGGGACACTGGTTACATGTAGGGGTGTCTAAGATTAATTCACATGTCTACCAGATAGGTGATGCATAGTGAATGTGGTGGTATTTCTATTTGTGACTAACTGTTGCATAAACCAGTGAACAAATTAATTGCTGGTGAGGCCTATGCACATGCCTGATCCACGTGCCCTAAGTGCCAAAGATGTGTTCTTGTGCTTTTGTATCCTGCCAATTCAGTACCTAAATAAATAAAAACAGATCTCAGCTGCATAATTCTGACTCCGTTTCCCAGAATTTTGGTGCTTTCCCATCTCGGGTTGATTTTCTTCTCTTTGCCAACCTTGCTGCCAGCAGCTGCAGAGAGCTCTCACGCATGTTGTCTCCTGACAAGGGACAAGTAAACCAGTTGCTCTTCCTGACTTCCCTTTCTTGTTTTGAAAGGAGTTTTTCTTCTTAAATTTTTCCTAAAGACAGATGATCAAGGTAGCTCTTTTGCTTCTTTCTGTTTAATCCTAGGTATTCTGATTCCTAATATGGATCATTTTTGCTACCCCGGAGTAGCAGTTGCTGCTACCTGAAAAAGCACTGAGCCCAGGTGTTTCATTAGTGTGTGCTGCTTAAATATAATTGAAGGACAAGCTAGGACATGGCAAGCTATGACTTGTTTTGTTGCTTTGCTGGCTGCCTGGAAGAAGCTGATGTCCAAAGCACCCATCTTGTTGAGGAAGAGGTTGGGATCTCACTCATATGCAGCTTTTCCCCACCCAGGGTTCTCGGGAGCTCTGAGCTCTCCTGACAGCATCTCGAGTAAACCAGTATGGCTTGGCAGGAAAAGACAATCCTGATGAAGAGCTGGGATCCATGCTGAACTGCTGACCTTGGCATACTGTTTAATTCCCTATTTCTTAAGCCTATGTTTTGTTTTTGGTGGGTAGAAGTGTCTAGAAATAGATCCAGGAGCATAAGCTTTGCATAAGTCAAGGCAGTGCAAAGTCCACTTAATATTCAGTGGATATATATTTTTTTCATCTGTCTACATATTTCCTGGAGGTATTTCTACTGCAGTTTTAGATTTCTAGGAACTACCAACATTTTGTGGTGTGTAAGAGCTGCAGGATCGCATAACGTGAGCAATGCAGTCCTGGATGTCTCCTTGCTTCTTCCTTCCTCCTCCAGCCTCTCTCATGTTGCTGTGGCAACTCAGAGTACCTACAGGCACCAACTAGTTGTTGCCTGTCCTTGCCTTCATGCTTAGTGTCCCCCTATTTCTGTGCCTTGAAGTTTACTGCATGTTGTTGGTTTTGGAGATTCTTTTTACCAAGGCTAGAAACTGCTAGCACTTTAGGATGACAATTGTCTTACCTAACAAGATGTTTTAGATTACTTTTGGCATGCTGTATCTTGCAGTGCTTGCATTGTGTTTAATTAAAATTCTTCAGACTTCTTTTCTGAGTAAAATGAAGCATGTGTTATGCAGTGTCCCAGTCACACAGTAACAAAGGACCACATTACAAGATTTCTTTGGAAGTGTGTGTATATCACAGTTTCTACCATTTCCAACAAGAAACACACAATTGACCCAAGGGAAAGTCAAATATGCGTACACTGTTGTCAAGCTATCTGCAGCTGGCCTGGAAGTGTTTTTGCAATCGCCATCCTATGTTTTGTTAAATATTTTCTCATGATTTTTTAAATTATAAGACTTAGTTTTATAAACTATTACAAAGATTGGGAATTACACAGGCTGTATTTTGCTGTCACTTTCTTCATCTAAATACTTTATCTTTCTCTAATTAAGCTTTTTATCGTGAGCCATTACAGTCATCTTACAAAAACAATTGCCAAAAGGTTATCTTCCTTTAATAAGAGAACAGGAAATTGTGCTAGGGATTAGAGGCCTGGTAGATGTTTGCCAATAAATCTTCTATGTAAAATATTTGTAGTCTTTGTAATTGCATAGTGTACTTTGTGCTAATGCAGAATCACAGTCTTGAGTTCATCAAGACTAAATCTTAGGGCTTTTACTGTTGTGTATGTGTTTAACATATATTTACCTGTCAGAAAGTAGATTGAAATAGTGTAGGAGAGGAAATGGCCTGTGTTTTTGCTTATCTCTATTACTGTGCTACGAGCAATATCCACACAAATGCAGATATGGCGCAGCGGAGGAAAAGGTACTTGAAGTGCTGTTGCAGGATATGACTGTAGAGAAATTGCAGGCAAGACTGAAGAGTGTCAAGTTATATTTGTCAAAGGAATTCTTTCCTAAGAGGGGAATCAGACACTGGAACAGGCTGCCCAGAGAAGCTGTGGATGCCCCATCCCTGGAGGTGTTCAAGGCCAGGCTGGATGGGGCTTTAGGCAACCTGGTCTGGTGGGAGGTGTCCCTGCCCATGGCAGGGGGGGTGGAACCAGATCACAGAATCACAGAAAGGTTGTGGTTGGAAGGGACCTCTGGAAGTCACCTGGTCCAACCCCTGTTCAACCTGGAGAAGTCTGCCCAGAGCCACAGCCAGGTGGTTTTTGAAGATCTCCAAGGAGGGAGATTCCACAACCTTTCTGGTCAATTTCTGCCAGTGCTCAGTCACCCACACAGTAAAGCAGTGCTTCCTGATGTTCAGAGGGAACCTCCTGTGTTCCAGTTTGTGCCTCTTGTCCTGGTACTGTGCACCACTCGAAAGAGACTGGCTCCATCTTCATTACACCCTCCCTTCAGGTATTTACAGACATTGATGAGACCCCCTCCGAGCCTTCTCTTTTTTTTGGATTACAGTCCCATCTCTCTCAGCCTTTCATCATCTCATAGGAGAGGTGCTCCACTCCCTTAATCATCTTTGTGACCCCACATTGGACTCTTGCAGTATATTCAAGTCTCAGTTTTACTCGGGGTCCCAGAACTGGACACAGTGCTCCAGGTATAGCCTCACTAACACTGAGTAGAGGTGAATGATCACCTCCTTTGACTTTCTGGCAATGCTTTGCCTAATGCAGCCCACAATACCATTAGCCTTCTCAGAGGCAAGTGAGCACTGGTGGCTCATGTTCTACTTAGTGTCTACCAGGACTACCAGGTCCTTTTCTGCAGAGCTGCTTTCCAAATGGGTGGTCCCTTGGCTGGGATTGTTCCTTTCTAGGTGAAGGACCTTGCACTTGACTTTGTTGAACTTCACAAGGTTCTTGTTGGCTCATTTCTCTAGACTGCCAAGGTCCCTCTGGATGGCAGCATGACCCTCTGATGTCTTTGTCACTCTCCCTTGTTTTGTGTCAGCTGTGAATTTACTGAGTGTGCATGCTTACCCCATTGTCCAGATCATTAATGAAGATGCTAAACCACAGCGGGCCCAGTATTGATCTCTGGGGTACTCTGCTGGCCTCTTACTAGACTTTGCACCACTGACTACTAGTCCCCGGACCCATCTATTCGGCCAGTTTTGGATCCACCTTACTGTCTACCCATCCAGTAGGTACTCCAGCAGCTTGTCTGTGAGGATCTTACCGGGGCAGTGTCAAAGGCTGTACCGAAGTCCAGGAAGACAATTTCCACTTTCCCCCCTCATCTCTGATGCTGGTCATTTCATTATAGAAGCTTATTGGGTTGGTCAAGCATGACTTCCTCTTGGTGCATCCATGCTGATGACTACCGATGATTTTCTTGTACTTAACATGACTGGAAAAGGTTTCCAGGATTAACTGTTCCATCAGCTTCCCAGGGACTGAGGTAAGGCTGACCCAGCCTGTAGTTCTTCTGTCTTGCTCTTCTTGAATATAGGAGTGACATTTACCTTTCCTCAGTCTTGGGTACTTCTTCCATTTGGCATGCTTGACCAAAGATCATCGAGGATGGCCTCACAGTGAATTACATCTGCCAGCTCATTCAGCATTCTTGGTCGATAGACTTACGAATATCCAATTTGGTTAAATATTCCCAGACCTGATCCTCTTCCAGATGACCCTTGAAGGTCCCTTCCATCCCAAACCATTCCATGACTCTGTAAGTAGATTCAGTTGCACAGGGACTGCAGTGAAATTGCCTTTTGTCCTTTGTCTCAGGTGTAATGCCTATGTACTTGAATTTGTACAACTTGTACTTGCATCTCTTTCCTTGTGACATAGCCTGTTGTTAATAACAACAAAGGCTAGAGACATTCTAATTTGTGCATGTCTTCCTGTGCTACCATTATGCTTTTGACAATAACTTGTACTAGAGAAAAATGTATGAAAACTGTCTGGGTCATTGTGAATTCTTCCAGTCATTCCTCTTCCAGTTTACTTCTGTTGTTTGGTTGCATATATTGTTCTAGCCAGAAATCCCACAAAAATAAATGTTGAGTATTGGAATATAAACAAATGTTATTTAGTTTTGCTGCTTTTAGAATTAATGGAATGCCCTCTTAATAATTAAGATTAAGCATTTATTTTTTAAGAGGGTCTCTTGAAGAGGATTGTTACTTTATTGAAACTGTCAAAACATTTGTTGTGCAGCTTGTTTTTATTTATATTCTCTCTTATCTCATTCCCCTTGAATTATCTTACTTAATTTGACTTATCTGTGCTGACAAAATGACACTATTTATTCCATTCTGGTTATCCAAAGTGTCACTCCGGGAGTGTGCACTTGAGTAAGCTTGCCAGGTACTATGAGATATAATTTCAAGAGTATTTCTTATCAAGAGAGTGCATCAAATTCTTCTTCATGAGCGACTTCTGAAGGGCCAACATTTTTCTTTTTCTCTTGTTTGTCTGCAAAAGCCATTTTTACCTCTACTGTAGCAGTCAGGGTCTCACTACCGTGATAAGCCATTACCTGGTTTGGATTCAGTAACTGGACAGAACATCACCCAGCTAGAGTTCAGGTGTCTTCCTATGGACCTCAGCTGTTGCTGGGTGCTGGGCTAGGAAGGGACTGGATTGAAAAGAGCTTGTTATGGAGAGAGTTGGAGAAGAGAAAAGAAGGGTTCAAGCATTATGCTGGTGCTGTGTTCTGGGGGAGGACTTCAGTCAACGAAATCTTGAACCAAGTTTGCAAACACCATTAGTTCTGAAGCACAAATATTTCTTCTTTTATTACTGCTGTTGTCAACATCAAGAACCTGACTAAATTGCAGATTTGGTAAATATTTGTTGCACTTAGTGGCAGTTTTCATGCAGTTCAGACCTGGATGGTGATGTTCAGTGCTTTATCCACACAATCATGTTATTTTGGGGCACAATGTTGTCCCCAAAAGGATGGAGATTTGATTCAGAGGGATCTTTCAATGGCAGACTGCTTTACTAAATTTGACAATTGTGCATCCATTTATAGGAAGAACATTACTGGTGATTAGATGCTTAACATCTAATTATATTTATAGGCATGTAAAAATAATGTACACCTGTATGTAGGTGACTCCCATTGCTGTAGTTTAACCATTGCCTACTCTCCAGGTA
The DNA here is from genome assembly GCF_047663525.1 of Anas platyrhynchos. Classification (NCBI taxonomy): domain Eukaryota; kingdom Metazoa; phylum Chordata; class Aves; order Anseriformes; family Anatidae; genus Anas; species Anas platyrhynchos. Next base: position 129,508,737 of record NC_092587.1, read on the forward strand.
GAGAGCAGGTTTTGGAAGAGAGGCTCTGAAGATGTTTTTCCTGGCTAGTGTTTCCACACCTGGGTCTGCAGTGTGCAGAAGTCATTCTCTGGGATCTTAAAAAGCTTACAGCGGAGGTTCTCTTTTTGTCATGCAGTGTGACTATGCACTCGTGTCCCTGTCTAGTTGCCATCCTACAAGCACATATCTCATCTTCTGCAGAGCCTCCCTACCTAGCTCAAAGTACTGAAGCCCAGATACCTAAAAATTGACCCACTTCTTTGTGTTGGCCAGGATGGACCAACTGCACCTATTAGCCACCTGCAGCTCTACATCTTGCAGTGTTTAATTTGTCATGTTGCTGGCAGCAGGGCATGGGAGAAGAGGTGTGTGCAGTGGTGGGATGAGGGTAGATCCCACTATATGTCTTGTGTAGCAGGTCTGTTCTGCAGCAGAGCCATGCAACCTGCAGACTTCTCGTGGCCTTAGCTCCTCCTCAGCTTTCCTTCACAGATAACATTTTGCTCCAGTGCAGGTTGGGTGCCTTCTGGCACTTACGTGGATTATGATTTTAGTAGGCAAAATGCATTCAGGAATGTAGTTTGTCCCTTGATCTAACTCCTTTTCTTTAGTGTGTAGGGAGCTTTTTTCTCATGTCACACTTATTTAAAATTAAAATCTAGCATTTAAGATTGCCTGCAGCAATCCAGTTCTAGTGCTTATCTGAAGATACAAAATTGAAATAAATGCTAAACTTGAGGTTTATAATGTATTAGTTAAATACAAAGATAATGTTTTCCAGTCTCGATTACAAACTTTTGAGTCCCATTCTTCAATGTCTCAGCAGGTCCCTAAATCTGCTATGCTACATGCAGAATGAAGCTACCAGCTACTCTGAAGCCAAAACTGGTCATTATAAAACCTCTGTAAGCTGGCTGCCAGCCTCAGAGTTCATTATGAGGGAGGTCATTCTTCCTTACAGGAATGAATGTAGCTTTTGAGTACATTTTTAAAGTTTCATTTAATCACAATGTGGACGAATTGTTTTAACCATGATCGCCTGATGGGAAACTTTCTTTCTTCTTCCTGGAAGAAAAAATACCGTGTTGATTCTTGCAGCAGCTTTTAGAACTACAGGATGTGATTTACTTTTTTTGAAAGAGTTGAAGATTTTGGCACTAACGGAGGAAATTTTTCTCCCTTTCTCTGCTTTTTCTTTAATACTGAGTAGTCAGTTTTCTTTTCAAATCTGTGAATGCACAAAATAAGGTCTTTAACAGGGCTCTTACTGAAGCATCCTCTCAAAGAGTTCTTGTTTTTGTTTTTTTACAAATATTTTCAGCCTTTTCATTATAGCTCTGAGATTGCAAAATCCTTTGATCACCATATCAGTTTTGTATTTGGCTAGAACATATAATATGAGGGAACAAATATATGAGGGAAAGAGAGTATATGCTGTTTGTTTGTTTGTTTTTCTTGGTGGATCTTGGTGGATAGTCTTTAGACGCTTATGGGAGGGTTTGGAGATGAAGCAGCCAGGCTCTTTTTCAAGGTGGGTGGTGTTAGGATGAGAATCCACTGCCTCAAGCTGGAACATGGGAATTTCTGATGAGATCCAAGGAAATCTTTTTTCCCCATGAGAGTGGTAAAGCACTAGTATGGGTTGCTCAGGGAGATTATAGACATGCCATTCCTTGGAGATACTCAGATCTGAACTGGACATGGCCATGAGCAATCTGCTGTGGCCAGAGCACTGGACTAGAAGCCACCAGGGATCCCTTCTAACCAAATTTATGCTATGATTCTGCAAAGTTACTTTTCTTTGTGTGTGCAATATCTTTGGTATTGTGCAAGTATGCTCTTCTACTATATGATCATACTTTTTGTATGATTGCTGGCAGCTGAACAGAAATGTGGAGAGGTGATTTTGTAGAGAGGTCAGAAGCACAGTGGTTTAGTAGTACTGCAAGTTGCCACAAATCCAGGAAATTATCTTGCAGCCATGAAGTGGGGTGCATATGTGTATCTTACTCATTGGCAACTGTCTGTGGATTGTAATGTTGTAAGTAGCTGCGAAGATTTATGCTCAAGATTGATTTTAATTACGTGCATGAAAATACATTGGTGAATGAAAATAGTGAGTTTAAAGTACTGTATAGCTTTAGTTTTCTCTAGCCCTTTGCCAGGACTGGTTTTGAAGAAACCTGTCTCATATCGCTAGTCCCTGAATACTGAGAAAAGCAAATAGTTGTGATTTCAAACACCTGTCTCCCAGAAAAACTCCAGGACTTTTTCCAAGTAAGTACTTGTATCAAAACATTTTTAAATGTTGAATTTTCACATGGCTTAAACTAAACACGCAAAGTAGTAGGGGTATCCAGTTCTAATCCTCTGTAAACTTTTTGATTTGCTTTTGCTGGAAAGGATATTGATTGCCTGCTGCCAGAGAGATTTAAGATGGGCAAAAAGACACCATATTGTAGATGCTCCCCAACCCAAAGATTAGAAGTGGAAAATTGCTTGGATTTAACTATTAAATATTTCAGCAGAAAAAAAAAAAAATATGCCTTCCAGAAAAAAGTTGTGGTCTCTGTTCTAGATATTTCCTTTCTTGCTATTTCAAGTAGATTATTCTTTATTCATTAAATGTCTGTTTTCATGTCTTAATATAGACATGTTAGTGTTAATCTTTTGCAGGTGCACAGAAATTCTGGGCCATTGATGTCAGAGGGGTTCTACACATTTAGGTGTGTGGTCCAGACTGGAAGGAAATGGGAAGAGTATTTGTTTTCCTGTGACATTCTGCTCATTGGTCTCCTTATGCTTATTTTTTTGAAGTGGTGGATGACTTGAAGAAGATTATAGATCATAGAATAGAGTGGCTTCAGCTGGAAGAGATCTTAAAGTTCATCTAGATCTCATGAAGCATTGGGCAATGTTCACTGCAAGACTAAGTGTCTTGTTTTGAGATATCTTTGGAGAATCAGACTTTTCTGGGAAGAAATCAGCCAACTAGTGTTGAGACATATCTTGTATACTCTGTAATGCTGAAGAAGCCATTTAAAACTGTCACACAGCTGGGCTGAGATGAAAGGTTTCTGTAGCTGTGACTCAAAAAGCAATACCTGGATTTTTTTCCTCCCTCACATCACCTCTAAACATGTGAAAGTGATTCACTTAATTTAAGTTGTCCCTGGAGTACCTGGGCTGCATATTCCAAGAAGTCTAATTACGGGTAAAATTCTTATTTCCCAATAAATGGGAAAAAAATGCATAAGAAAATCATAGTAACAGCATTAAAACTGCAAATAACTGCTATTGAGAGTAAATGATATACTTTATTGCACAACATAAAATGAGTTGATAAAAAAAAACAATGGGCTTCAAGTATTTTATTTTTTTTTCTGAGGGGACATGGGAGAGGAGGATTATTTTTTCTAATCAATTCAACCATCCAGAAATGATGAAGATAAATTATTAATACAGATACAGTCTCTTTTTCAAGTAAACCAAGTGTAGGTTACTATCCTAGAGGAGAACTGTGGTTTGAAAAGCACATATGCTTTGTGATGGATAATGAAACACGAGCTCTAAGCATAGCATACTCAATAGAGGAACACAGCTGATCCCTGCTTCCAGGAGTGATGAAAATTCAGCACTGTGTTAAAGAGATGGATTGAAAAGAGTTGCACGGAGAATGGTAGGTCTAGAAAAGCTGTGAGGGAGTGAACTTTTGCTTTGATCCAAGAGAAGGTTAAGTTGTTTTTAGGTCAATCCATAAGTGGGAGACTACTTCTGAGAGGACAGAGATTTGACTCATAAGGCAGTGGCATAACAGAATTTGATGTCTGGAAGTTGAACATAAAATGCATGCTACTAGTAAGTAATATTATTTATTATGCTGATGATTAATTTATAAAAGAACTAAAGCATTAATTTGGTAGGTCCTCCATCTGGTGAAATCTTTGAAGACATCAAATTAGCTGTCTCTCCCTGGAAGAAGTGGTGTAGCTCTGTAGCAAAGGTAGAAGGCAGTGAAATGAGGCAGGACTCACTAGGTGAAGTCTTGTGGGCTATAATAATCTGGAAGCTTTGTGATCTGGAATAAGTCTGTCAGGAACTGGAGTGAGGCCATCGTTTTTTTTCAGATAGGCTGCTGAACAGCTGTCAGACAGTAGCTGCCAGTTAACATAAAGAATGTGTCCTACGTTGCCAAAATGTCTAAGTGGTTTTGGCAGTGGAAGGATATGTGGGCTTGCTTCGTAGTCTTTCCACCGCAGGAATGGATGATGTACATTATAATCTGTTCTAGCAGAGCATTTGTTTGGACATCAGAGGAAATGAAAGAAAATACAGAGCAAAAAATCCAGGTCAGTACCCTGCATAGAAGGAAGGGAAAGACTAGGATCTTGTAAGTCTTTACATGCAGTTAAGTTAAACTCTGGGAAACTTTTAGAAGAAGCTTACTAAATCGTGTAATATTTTCTGTTGACAGTTCTGACTTATTTAAGTTGTATGTGTCACTGCTTGAGAGTAGCTTCTTCTGGACTCACCAAGGTGCTGCTGTAGGTTAGAGATGGGAAATTAGTGTGCTTTTATATACCCACTGTCCAGTAAGCCTTTCTACTGTGCCAGTTTAGCACTAATGCTATTTCACAGATGTCAGAGCTGAATATCATCGTCTTTTGCACCCAAACAAGTGCTGGCCTTGTGCTGACTCTCTTGTCCCCTTTTCCAGCCTTCTGAGGGTTCTACTTCTCTAATGACAGGTGCATATGGTTTGGGATGCAAAATGCATGACCATATAAATATTGAAAGGGGAACTGAAATCTCTCATGCTCTAAATCTTTTCTCTTTGTTTTCTTCACTACTCTACAGTATTATTTAAGCATATGTCCTGTAGGTTTTGAGAGCACTAGGCTCTATGTGGTATATATTTGCTTCATCTAAATAGTCAATAAGAATGTTATCTTCTAATTTGTATTCAGTCTCACTCCCCTGCCTAACTTGTGACACCCTGACCACCCTGACCAGGTGTTGGGATGGTTCAATGATTTGTCTCCAGCCTATTGGTGCAGACTGAGTTCTCCAGTTGGCAAATCTTCCTCCAAAGCCTTCCATGTGATTATCAGCTAGCCAGATTCAGTGATTCTTCATTACCAGCCCAATGTCATCACTCCTTGCAACTGTCTTTTGAGAAAGAGATAGAAAGATTGCAAAGATGGCAAACTTTCAAATTCTATTTCCAGAGATCTTTTTACTGTCTGTAGATATAAAAATAAATATTTATAAGAAATCCTAGATAGTATGTAGACCACTGACTGCTGCCTTGTTCCTGCTTGAAGATACCTCACCTGGAGAGAGACTTGAGGAAAATACATGGTTTGCAGAAATAATCAGCATACAGAGGCAGTAATTCCCAACTTCAGAAGCTAATATTGAAAAATTATATAAAGATTTACTTAGTAGTCACTATGTTAATGAATAGGTTATTAGGAATTGAGAAAGGTTGACTATACTACATAAGAATAGCATTATTCACATATTCACATGTAAATATTCACATATTTATTTATAATGTAACTTTTCTCCTAACACTGAGAATCTGCTGCAAGTCAGTCTTAAAAAAGAATCTATTGCAATGAAACACAGCAATGCATTTCAAATTAATTTTCTCTCAAAATAATTGGTAGACATATGTAATTTATGACTACTGGTATCTCTAACAAAACAATTCAGTACAGTTGACAGGGTTGACTTGAGAGGGTTTCAATGCACTTTCAAGTAAATTTATTTGCTGAGCTAAAAATAAGCATATGCAAACATTGCAGCATTCAAGGGGAAAACAGTGAACCAGCTAGCTTCTAAGGGAAGTATCTTACTGCCCATCTGCTTCCACAGAAAAGCACCTCTAGCCATCACTGTATTTTAAAGAGCTGCTGTTGTTGGGAGCCTTTTTGTTCTGCAACTGATGTTTAACCAAGAGGTACTAAGAAAGGTTTGTTAATAGTAATTCAGGAGTAGTTCAGTACCATCAAAGAAGAGTAATCAAATTAGATTCTATCCCTCAAATTCCTTTGTTGTTGCTGTTGTTGCTGCTAAAATTTCACTTCTTTCTGTAAAGTACCTGCTCTGCTTTGCTGAAAACTCCCCTACATTTCACATGGAAGGCCTGCTCTGCTAACTCTAAGCTGTGCCTGTAGGTCAGATATTTTTCTTTATAAACTGGCATATTGTAACCCATCTGGCCTTACAAAATTCTCCATGAGTTTGCTATACTTTTCTGCAAATGGGGCTGTTTTCCCCAAAGTTCTGCATGGTGCTGTGTGGAAGGAGGAGAGCACAACTTCAAGTCCTCCTTTGCAGGTATGTTGATGAGGAACCCCCGGTGAGGTGCTCAAGTACTCTGGTTACTTCTGAGTAGTGTCTTAAGCTGGGGCTCTGTATGTGCCTTATGCTGCTTACTGCTACTGTGTGAGAAGGTGAAGTAGTGAGGCAAAATCTGGGCAAAATCTGACCATCTTTTATGAAAAAAAGTACTTTCCATACTGACTTCGCTGAGGCTTTAGCTTGTATTAATCATTTTTCTCTTTATTCATTTAAAAACAAATTTGCTCAAAAGCAATTTTGAAAACCAAGTACACTGTGGTATGTAGCAACACGAGGCACATCTGTGTATGAGATGATCACTTCCTTGGTGATGTGCTATCCTTGAGTTTGGTGACTGGCTCTGAGATCAGCAGCATGTCTGAATCGCTGGCATTGTAACGCATGGCTGGTCTGTGATGGTGCTTTTGGTGAATGACTTAGATATTGCATCCCCCATACCAGGGGGTTCCCATTTTCCACTGGTAGCAAGACAACTTGCTCACCAGAGATAGTGAGAAGAAACCTACTGGGAAATTTGAGTATATTTATGTTGCTACACCTGCATTTGCAAGAAACAGAAATTTATCCTATAACAGGCAAAGAAATTAACTTTTCTTCATCTGATGAGAGAACTGAAAAACAGAGGTTTCTACAGCACAATGATCTTCCTGCCGTGGGACAGGTTTTTGTATCAGATACTTTGAACAGGCTGAAATTATGTGTAATTAATGACTGCATAAGCTGGCCTTGTGCTAGAAGGCCATATGTTCACTTATGTAGACATGGTGAAGGCAGGCAAACAGCATCTGCAGTGCTTCTGGATCTGTCTCAGGCCTGCTTACTCACTGCAGAGCACTGGATGAGGAAGGCAGCCCCGGTGCCAGCCACCTGAAGTAGCGCTGATGTTCTCTGATGATTCATGAATAGATACAACAATATGTGAATATTCATGGCCCATTGCTGCCAGCAGCATTTTGGCCCTATGAGTCCTCAACCCGTCTACTGGTCAGAAGCACCTCATCTGTAGATGGTCTGCATCCTCGTGTAAAGGCTTGAGCATGCAGACCAGCCTGTGTATGTGGCATTGGCATGGAAGGTAATGTATAAGAAAGAACTTATCCTTACAGAAACAAGGGATCCACTCATCCTAAAGATGAATGCCAGCACATACATGTACCTCTGTCTGAGAAGGGATAGAGGGGTATGCTTTATATAGCTTCTATATTCCACTTGTGTATTCCACATGCACCCCACAAATGAGCTTTCTGATCAATTGCAACAAAAATTGGAGCGGTTTTAGTTGAGATTTTAGTATTGCTGTGGGTTTAGTCCTTAATTTGGTTATGTGCCCTTGTGCTGAAGCACATTTGTTAAACTTTCTGGTGTACTTTGGGTTCTTTCAATATCTTGAATTCCACTTGAATGCCTTCGAAAGGATTTGCACAACGTATGCCTTTTCTGGGAGTACAGGCAATAGCCACAGTCTGAAACAAGCGTGTGGTGTTCTGGACTTGACATCCACGTCGTTATCCCGCAAGTTGGTACGCTCTGTGCTGTTACGCAAGGTTATCTTGTGTCAGAATAATAAAACCTGAATGCACTAAAAGGCTGATAAGCCTGCCACGAAGGATCACATTGTTCATGTTCTTCTGACTTAACATAACACCTGTTGTTTCACTGGTTGGTGCTGGTAGGGTTGTATGCCTAGTAGTGAAAAATGTAACAAATAAATAAATTAAAAAGGCATCTTTAAAGCAGTTCAGATCCTAGCCTTAGCAGTTTGAATTTAATAGTGTCTCTGAGCCACTCTTACACAAAAGGACTGAGAAAGCAAAGCTGTTTTGAATTTCTGCATTTTAAAAAAGGACAAAGCCACTTTTCACTAATACTGCTTATAGCCTTGAAGGACCAAACATGAAAACAAGTGCTCCTTCTGTTGGCAGGTGGGAAGTTTGATCCCTTAAAATGTAGAATAAAAATAATGAAGTACGCAGGCGTGGGGATTCAGGGGGTCGCCTGCAAGGAGGGGGAAGAGACGAGGTCCCCGCAGCTGCTGGCAGCGCTCGTGCACAAGCCATCAGCCTGCTCCCAATGGCCTGTCGTGCATGGGGGGAGAGGGGAAGTTCAGCCCTGGTGCTGTGGCTCGGCACAATGATCCCCTTTCTGGGTGCCGGGGTCACAGCTGCTGTCTGGGGATTAGGCACAGAAGCGCTCTTCTTTTCGGGAGAGCAAGGTTTCCTGGAGGATTAAGTAGGGGCTGGAAGCAGGGGGAGCTATCTGGGAGGGAGACAAAGGAAGGCAGCCAGCAGCACGGGCAGGCCACGGCCCTCGGGGGAGGAAGGCCGTCAACAAGAAAACAACTGCTGGTAGTTGCTGCTTTGGTGGGAGAGAGTCCAGTTTGGGGTCCTGAGGTGGTCTCATCGAGGGGAGAAGCCCACCATGGGTTGTGCACAGCTGCTGGCTTACAGGACTTGGAGTGTCATATGGGAGAGGCCGCTTCCCCAAAGTCACTTCTTTGCTCACCACTTCATGTTCATTTTAGTCACTAATTTATAATTCAGAAATAGTGATCAGTGTGGTAACCGGATCCCCATGTCAAGGTACTTTTGCACACACCATCTGCTCTGCTTTTTGTATTCTCCTTGGGGTTAGAGTGCTGTCAACATGTTTTCTGCATCTGATGCATCTTCTGCATCTGGTGCAGCTCCCTTCCCTCTTCCCTTCTCTCTTCCCTTCCCTCTTCCCTTCCCTCTCCTCTCCTGCTATTTCACCTCTTGGATGCACACATTCCCTGGAAAGTATCAAGAATAATCCTTCTACCCACGTATAATGTGCCAGCACCCCTATTTTGTGTGGGAAGATCTTCTATATTTGAAGCCAGGGCCATCTGCTTAGTTTCAAAAAAATAAAAATAATAAATAATAATAATAAAAAAAATCCCCATAAGGTTTCTTGCAGTTTTCTGCAAGGGCAGTGGCCACAGTTCTTCTGTATAACTTTAAAAGGAAAATCCATGTCATCCTATAGTAATAATATTTGAAGCTTATCTCCTATTTATCACTTATCTCAGAAGTTGAGACTCATTTCACTTACTGGATCAAATTTCCCACAGTTGCCATATGCTGGTTACTTCTTTTTAGTGGCTTCACAATCCACTAATGCTTTTTATAATCTGAAACAAATGGGCACTGCGCATAATGTAGCACAGGGGAGGTGGAGGCAGAGGAGGCTGACAATGAGTGCATTCAAATTATGTGAAAATGTAAGTGGGGAAAATATGACTGTGTCAGTAGAACTTGTCGGGGGGGGGGGGGGGGGGGGTGAAGGAATATCATGTAATAGCAAATCATTGGTATTTTGAAGGCAAAAGAATGAAACTTCTTAAAAGAAGCGGGATTCCAGAAAGACTCTAATGAGTAAGTATTTGGTAATTACCAGTGTTTAAATGTAATGTCATAGTCTCTAGCTGTCATCCCTGCTGCATGGGTATTTCCTAAGCACAGGATGACTCTTAACCATCTCACTTTTAAACCATATTTCCAGTTGCCTCTGGATCTGTTAAATCCTCTCTTAAAAAAAAAAAAAAAAAAAAAAAAAAAAAAAAGGAGCATTATAGAATAAACTGATAAGATAAAATATACTGCTGTTCTAGCTGAAAGTGGTTCATGTTTCTGAGAATATATGCATAATATGCATAAATATATGGTAAGCAATACAAAATCTATTGTTAAAAGAAAATTGACAAAAGCTTAGTAAAGGTGTAAGGTAGAAACACAACCTGTGTTGCTCACTTGAGTCCCTGGTCTATAATTTTCTTAGAACAAAATGCCAAAGAGTACTCCCTTGCCAAGGAGGAACTGAAGCAACTTCAATATTGTTTTGAATTACCAGTTCTTACTGTGAAGAGTACTGTTCCCTGTCTGCATCTGGAGAATGGAATAGGGATCTAACTAGAATGAAAAGCTTAGGAAACCTTCATAAAGCTTTAAGATTAATACATAAAAGAAAGAAATGGCTTATCTAAAAATCCAGAGAAGCGTTACTGAAATGTTCCTTGGGCATAACCTAACGTGGCTTTCCTGTTTCTGAAAGGTACAGCACACACAAATGGTAGCCTACTTTTTTTGTTCAGATAATTTGGTGTGTTTGAAGATACTTGTTGGATCTAATTCACCTCTGTAACCTAGAGAGTTCATCTAGAAATATAGGCACATACTGTGAAAGATAAATAAAGTGGGTTCAGTGCTTGTGAAAGAAAATTTTCTGTACTAGTTTATGCATTAGAAAGGATAATACACCTGTTCAACATTTGTGGTGTGTCTCAATAAACACAAAAAAGGTAGTCTGTTTAGTTTATGTGCTTCATTTTGCAAGACAGTGCTTTAGTGGTAGGTTTCCTAGCAAAAACATGCTTTCTCTTCTATTCTCACATTCACATCAACAATTCTGTATAGCAACAAAAGGTTAAAATTCAAGCTGAAATGTGGTGCAAAGAAGAGATGGAGGCAGAAATTCCTTCTATAACACCTACTGTAGAGAGAGAGAACTTCTTCCCCCACATCTCTAAATTTAAGGTATACACCTGCACCAAGAAGCAAAGGCTTTTCAGAAAAGAAAATGACAAGTTGGGTAGTAGAAATTACAAATGTTTTAGGACGGAAATAGCTGCTTTTATGTCTTCTCTCTGTGTAGCAGTTCTGACTATCTGCTCAGCTTTCAGTGTGCAATTTACTTTTTTTCTGTAGGATTGCAGGGGGCTTATTTGCAGAGGATATTTATAACGGTACTTCAGCTCATAGAGGTGAAGAGTAGGGACCCTATATGTATTGGTAATAGGTATTTTGTGTCCCGAGGAAAAATCTTGAACAATAGCTACCATTTTGGAGCAGCATGTCTAACAGGTGATTCAAAACTGGGAAAATTACATATGACTTTAGTTCTGTAGGGCATCTCACTTGTTTGATTGCTCTATCTTGGATTAATGTTTTTTTCTGTGTGTGTGTTTGTTTTGTAGGAAGTCCCAAACCCTTTTTCTTTGAAACATTTAGCAGACATGAAATTTTGTCAGCATCCGTCGTGATGTGACATTACAAATATATTGTAGGTAGGAAATAAAGAGGAGTATGGCTTTTGGAGAGAGAAGGATTTCTGTGCTCTTAAGCATGCAGGCACTCGAGTCTTTCTGGAGTTGATACACTTCAGAGCTACATATCTGTGAGGAAGCCTCCCTATAGTTGGGCACAGGATATTCCTCCCCTCCCCAGTGTGGGATCAGCCCCTGCAGTACGCCTGGGACCTGTGAAACTGCCTAGGAACTTGGCTTGAGCTCTGCCCAGCCCTGTGTAAGATGAAATGTGAGGAAGCACTTCCTTCTCTTCCTCACCCTGCTCCATGCCAACTCGCATCGTTATCCCTGCAGTCCTTCAGACACCTGTAAGCCTGTGCCACAACATCTAAAATTCACGTCAGTAGTGAGCACGACTAAGCCAGAAGAGATAGAGTTATCGTCAGCACTATGGTATGCAGCCAGCAGCGTAGGGCTTGCCTTGGTCTTGATGTGATTGGTGGCCCAGCTCCAGTACTTGGTGTTCCCAGCTCTTCAGCCTTGATTTTAAGGGGGTCTGCTATTCTATGGGGGTCTAGTCCTCTATCCTGGGACAGCCGTGAGAGCCCAGGGTGCTGTAACATATGGGTATGTGTCTGACTGAGAGCTGGGGAATCTTACATTTAGAGCAGAAATTTCAGACTCGCAAACTTCTACCATAGCCTGAAGATCATCTCTGCCTTAACTTGATACCTTCAGCCAGATTCCCCCCATGAGGGAAGTGTTTAGAAAGCAGTAAAATTAGTAACAATCCAGGAAGACAATTTTGCTAGGCTGAGTTAAAAGGACAGGAAGGGAAACGTGAGGGACTCATCCCACTTTGTAGCAAATCAATCTCTTTTTGAGTGCCAGTAGTTTGGGGGGTTGTTTTTGTGAGATTAATATAGAAGAACAGAAACTATTTCTGCCTGGAGGAGCAGGCATAGCATGTCCTGAACATTTTCTGTGGCTTTCTCTTCTCACTGCAAGCTGAAGCGTGAAGCATATTCTGAGATACTTGTATGTTGTTCGCTTGCACAGAAGAAAATAGCAGTAGGTGGGATACTGGAAAAGTTAATAACACTTACTCAATGTCGAGGTGATAAGATAGTTTTGTTTCTGCAAGATAGTGACTCATGATGTCAAAATGAATGCAGTAAGTGTGTTTTTTATTTTAGCTTAGATATCGTACCTGTTGAGGTCTGAGAAAAAACAAGTGAACCTTTGGTAGGAGTAGTGTCAAGGTTCAATACCCTGCAGTGATCTGACCTGTAAAAACATGTCACATCACAAGAGAATACAGAGCGCCCTTTCTGGGGCTTTCTGAAAGGAAGAGTGGTGCCATTGTTTGTGGGGTGCTGTCTGGTGCCAGCATGCCACGGCGGATGGCGGGATGTGCAGTATATTTATTATTTGTCTGAATCTATTGAATATGAAAAATAACTGGAATTTGAGAATGTGTACTTGATGGGCAAAGTATTGTGATTGAGCCTCCTTGGGGCATTTGCAACATAAAATATGCTGTTTTACCCTGCTCTGTCTCCTTTTACTTCCTTCCTTCTCTTCACCCTAGCTGTCCTGATGAGAAGTTCCACAAGTGAGATTTAATATCTTATTGTCATTGGAGGGTTTTTTTCTTAGTCTTCTCTTTTCTGGATCTAAATTCAGTTATGTGACTATTTTACCTAAGGTTTCAGTTGATACACCCTCTCCCCAAGAAGCCTAAAATCTCATTTCTGAGTTCACTGGACCTTTTCAGTGGACACTTCTCTTGCTGCCTTTTTGTTACCTGTAAGAATTGTCATGGTGCAAATACCTCCATTTGTAAATGGAGCTGAAAATATTTTATTTAACTCTGTGCCATGCTGTCATGGCAGTCAATTGAACAACACTTCCAGAGGACCTATCTCAAAAAGAGTTCTTGCAAAGTAAAGCTCTGCTCATCCTTTTATGAGAGAGAAAACCCATTTCCACTTTGGTCTTTAATTCCTCTGTCTCCTGCAAAGGTTGCTTTATTACTCTGTTAATAGCTAAAAAAAGGCCTCGGAAATCCATCAGAAATCCTTTCTCTTTTTGTTTTGCATAAGACCTTTCTGTGGTGGCATGAGGAGGTCTTGTCCACTTTTTTTATACCAAGTTATGAATTTTCTTAAAGCTTGGAAAAACGTGTGTCCAGCATTTAGAGACAATTCAGAGGTGGTAGTAGAGAAATGCTGCCAAATAATGTGCAGTATTCTTCAATCAGATTTCTTTAACCCCTTGGATCAGAAAATCATCATCAACACACTTGTGCCCCCGAGTGCAGCAACAATATTGTTGAAGTGAATGTGCGTCTATGAGAGATGATGAAAAAGCTTACCAAAGGGAAAAACACCAGGAACTCTTTGTTTATGGCGGAAATAAACTGAAACACCCCTCCTACACTAGGTGATGCAAAAGCCACTGGGCTGGCACCCAACGGGAGGAAGCATGGCACTGCAGGGACCACTTGGCACGTGGACAGGTACAAATAGATGCTTGAGAGAGATCTGCTCGTGTGCAGACTGTTGAGTATCTTGAGCCTTATCACGAAGGGAAACAAGGAGTGGAGATGGATCCTAATCCTCAGGAAAACCTCCTGAGGAACAGGAGATTCTGAACAAAGAAGGCATTTCTTCTGTGAGATGCTTTATAAAGGCTGCATCCCAAGCTTCACAGGCTTTTTTTCTGAACAGTTTTTAGATCTACCTCACTTGCAAGATGCCTGGGATCTCATTGGCATTCTGATTTTCTGCTCTATTCTCATGCTGTTAAGGAGCGTGATTTTTGTTCTTAGCTGTGCCGCATATAGAAGATTACATAAATACCTTGGAAATCTTTTTTTTTTTTTTTTTAATGACCATGTAATCTGTAATCTTAAGTCTTCCTCCTGGAGAAAATTCTGTTTCACATAGGAGAGGAGGGAGGCAGCCATGCTTCTTCATTCCCAAGAAAGCCACCAACCGGCTGCCTAATTACCCAGCTGTGCTAATGAGCCATCCCAGCCAGACACACAGAACTGAGGTGGATCTGTTCTCCTGGTAGTTGTCTCCCAAGGATGTTTTGATATAGAAGTGCTTTGCCCTGTGCTGAATTAGAGTCATTTCCATCTCCTTCCCCCCTGCCCTGCTTCTCCTGGTAGATAGGTTTTCAATTTCTAATTTGAAGCCGTTTCATAAAGGGGTTTGTGTCTGAGATTTAGGTCTGCTCTTCATAACCCTCAAGTTAAGCCAAAGGGTAACCCCAGGAGAGGGGTGGCTTTTTCTTCTCCCTGCAGTATAGCAGTTTAATTTGTTGTAGAAAACTGGTATTTTCAGCAGCATGCCTGTGGTACAAGGGAAATTGAGCTGTGGGTACAGGAGCCCACGTGGCTTTATACTGGGCTGTGTGAATGTCTTTTAGCTTGGAAATCCTCCATGGTGGGGTCTGCCCCAATGCTTGGGGCACCTCCAGTGTGTACTTTGGTGAAAGCACAGCACGGAGCTGATGTTGTTCTTTGCTATGTTGAAAGAGTGGCCTTCTTTTATTGTTGTTGGGGTTTTTTGTTTGTTTGTTTGTTTTCTGAAATGTATCAAATAATATAATTTGCTAAAAAGATTTTATCGGCTGCACTTCCTTCTTTTCAGAAAGAGTGAAAATTTGTTAAATATGCTTGCAAACCAGGAGAGAGGGAGGGATTAAAACTTCAAACAGCGCTGCTAAAAACAGCCCGGGCTGCTTTTGTTTAGACTTTCAAAACGCAGCAGCTTAATGCCTCCATTGTATGGCGGGGGAAATATGCTAATTCGAAGCACATTTCCCATCAGAAGCCCTTTCAGCCGTGTCATCGCCGAGATATGAAGGATGATAAAAGCGGGGGGCAAGGGGAGGCCCCGCATTATGGGCGTGCGGCCGTGCCCCATTGTGCGCGGGGCTGAATGGGGCTGACGAGCCTGGTCACCCGTGAAGCCCCCTGGCCCGGGGGCCGGGTGGGTTCCCATGGGCGCCCGCTGCCCCCTGCCCTGCTGGGACCCCCCCGCTGGGGCAGCCTCACCTCCTCAGCCCAGCCTGTCTGCATGAAGAGAAAAGCGAGCATCGGTGTTTGGCGTGTATTAAAAATCTATAAGCGCTGCTCTTTTTAAACACTTTGTGGTATATATATAACTAAAAGCTTAGCTTTTCCTTTTTCTTCCTCCCTAGAGTCATTAAGAGAGCTTTCAATTGTGGGTTTGGGCTCAGGTGTCTGACCCTCTTGGTTTGGAGCTGGGGAGATGCTCAGCTTACCCAAGAAGACTAAATTAGTTTTTCTAACAGGAGCTGCTGTTATTTTAATGTAGAGAGTTTGGGATTAAACAATCTCGAGGTTCTGGTAATGTTGCTATGATATTTGCTTGGAAACGGTTTGAAATGGCAATGAGATTTTTAGCTCTAGCTGTTTGTTTGGCTCTATAAACCTGCCGTATACTAATGGTGAATTAAACCAAGAAAATGGGCTTTTGATTGCATTTGCAATCTGGTGATGTTCCATCTGCAATAGAAATAGATGCTACGATCAAAGAAACAATTAGTTTAAATACTGCTGAGGACCATGGCTGAAATTATTTCCTTAGAAATACTTTTAAAGTGGAGGTTGGTCTTCAGTTTCTTAGCTATATTGCTAAACTTATGAACAGGCAGATGGGACTGGTTGGTTTTGGTTAGGCTTAAGAAGCTGAGATCTTCTGCAGCCTGTGGGAAAGCCTGTGAACTGCAGTGAGGGGGAGACCTCTGTCCCTGTTGAGCAACCTGCCTTCGGTCACCTTCAGGACAGTGGGCACACGCTTGCCAGAGTACATTTTCTGATACAGAAACACAGTTTCTCCTACAGACCAAAGAGAACATCTTAGCCACAGGCCTTTCTGTTGTTTCTGCCTTGTGCTTTTCTCCTTTTTTTTCAAGTTTTTTTTTTTCTGTATAGCCATCCCTTTTCCATTTGGCAGGTCCCTTAGCTCCATCCTTTTCCTCTCCAAATGGCACAGAGCAGTGGAGCAGATGATGGCACTTTGGGAGTCAGGAGTGGTGATGAGAGATGTATGATGTGTCTATAGTACTACTGAGAGCAAAAATACTCAAGTGCTGCTTTGTATTGCTAATGCAAGGGTCTCCAGAGAAGACACATGATGATGATGCTTAGTGTTTACACTTGGGAAGCTCTGAGTGCAAGAGGGACCGTTACAAATGTGCTGAAACCTAGAGAACAGAAATAAAGTGGGATGGGAATGACGTGAGGAACGGGTCGAGAAAACTAGATGCTAAATGAATTTCACTCTGACTCATGACAAAGTGCCGAAATTATGTCGTTGAGCTGTTTAACCAAATGAATGTTGTGTTTGGAAAGAAACTGGAAAGCAGGGATGTGACTAGGTAGTGTCAGGGCAGAGTCTCTCAGAAGAGGGTCTGGGTGGTTTTTGGAAGGGCCCAGTGTAGCAGGACCTGAGGATCCAGAGTCAGGAATCCAGCCCCAGCTCATTTTGGAGGAGCTGCTCCTCTGTGGGCTGCCGATGGAGCCTGGCCATGTGAGGCCACCACTGGCCTTTGTGTCAGCCCACCTTTGTGTCAAGCTTTGAAACATCCCAAGGCTGTGGAAAATGGCTGTGCCACAGGGCAGCTCCACCACTAGGCCACCCAGAGGCCCCCAGCTCACCATGCCTAAAAATGAGGGGAGACAAAGTGTTGGAAATGTATACTGTGGGGAATAATCCTGCCTTGGCAAAGGGATTTTGCTTGACAGCTCTCTGGGAATTCAGGCTGAGAGCTGCTACTTTGTCCTTAGCTCACCCTATAGCGCTTTTGTCTCAGAGCCCGCTTTGTATGCAGGATCACCCACCACCAAGATTCGGCAAAATGGAGGCATGACATGATCCAGACGGAGCCCCAAACGCTCCTTGTTGGCAGGTTAAGTCCTGTGCTGTTTATGAGGTGGAGGGTGGGTGTTTTTTTTTCATTTCACCGAGCTCCCTGAGTGCACACTTAACTTTCTGAGCGCGCCAGTGAAAGCCCTGTTAAACACTTCAGGGGCCGCTGTTTGTTGCCCACCAGCGGCCGTCTCGAAGGCTTTGTGGAGTGCAGAAAGAGCCCTGGCGTTATACATGACCGGGCTCCCAATTTGGGGCCGCTAAAAGAGGGGATTGGGAAAGCTGGGCTGGTTGGGGTTGCCTGGCACATATTTAGCGGATGAGTTAATTGGACACCCTCAAAGTGGAACTTGTTAATGTCCTGCCGCTCTCCTAATGAGGATATCTGCACTCGCAAAGAGTGCAGGGATTAATTGGGAAGCCTTTAGTTGGCATCTTAACCGAGGGCTTCATGATCAGTGTCTTGTATGAGAACAGAAGATATATTTGCAATTCAACAGGCTGTCCATGGCCACAAAACATAACCAGGCCAGGATCCTTCCCAAAGTACAGTTTAATTGCACTGGAATGGGAATTTTCAGTAGCAGCAACACAGCTATGGTAGGTGACTTACAAGATGCTGAAACTTTAGACACTGAATACCTCGTACCAGACATTACATCGATGCTTTCTTTTACGTCAACATTTTGACTGCTGGATTAGGTGCGTTTTTCTAAAACATTGATGTGTGACTGCCCAATAATCCATGAGTATCTTGGAGTGAGGAGTGGCTGAGACCAGTGTTGGTGGGGCCAGTCTCAGCCCGGGATGCTGAGGTGAGCATGTGGTGGGGGCTCTCAGTCAGTGCTCTCACCTTATGGCTCAGCTCTGCCACAAACTTTGGTCTGACTTGGGATCACACAGTCCTCTCTGCCTGGAGCAAGAGAAGCAAAGAAGTCCTACACAGGGGGGAGCAGGGACCTCCATTGGTGCTCTCCAGCCTTTCTCTGGAAGAGACTGGGGAAAAGCCTCCTTCATGGCTCTGTAAATTAGTTTTTGCTCTTCATTGTGGTTCTAATGATAGTGATAAGTTTTTCTGCTCAATAGAAATGTGCTTTCTTTATGCATGTATTTATACACATGTGTATGGTTTCTACATACACACATATCCATATGAATCCTGCATGCTACCCCTCAGGAAATTCAGGAGGCATCTTCACCCCTGTCTCTCCCCACACCCCTCCAATGTGGGGTATGTTTTATAATGAGTGCCTCTGTTTCTTTTTGGGGAGCAGGCGGGTTTTGTGCGCCTTTATACTTCTCTGCTTTTTCCACGCTTTGTGAAAAGACTGGACTGAGGCCAAGACTGAAGAACAAAACGAGCACTGAATAGATGAGAGATTGTAGGTGGGATGCTGAAGTCTATGCAAAGAGTGGGAGGGCAATTTTCAAAATCAGAACTGGATGTAAAGTTAACACAGGATTGTCTGATGAAATCCAACTTTGTGGAGCAGAAGAATAAGTTTGTGTCAAGGCTGAACTCAGTGAAGTTTCAATTTATTTATAGATAGTGGGGAAAGAAATCAACTCATAGCCTCCCAATACTGATTCTGTTGCAAAGTTTTGTGTTTTGAGACTAAGCAGTTTGTTAGCAGGAATGTGTTATAATGATACCTATGCTACCTTCTACAACTCCAATAGAAATAGCTCTCTTACGTGCACAAGAAACATTAATGTAGGTATGGTAGCAAGTGTGACTTAAACATCTATGATGCTATTTCAATATGTCCAAGTATTAATGACTTCTCATTAGTCTTCTGAGATGGCAGCAGGATTTGACAACAGTACTGGAGGAAAGGGTTCATGGCAAAAGAGGAGTAGGTTGGATTGTCCTTTTAGTCACAGAATTAAGGGGGTGAAGACAAAGGATGCGAGTGTATCAGTTTCCTGCTGCACTGCAGCATTCCAGCTGCTGAATGCATGACTCAAGGCAGAGGGATAAAGAAGCAGAAATGACAGCTGAGAACCCCCCCCCTCTGTTATGAAGGTGACAGAGAGCACAAAAAAGGTGAGGTGTGTGCCAAAATAAAGAACCTAGCCCTTAAAGTGATGGAGGAATCATAAAAGTGTTTGAAGCACCGTTGAAGGGCTTCATATATTAGTTATGTATGTGAGGATGTTGCTGCTGCATGAATGGAAAATATATGTATGATCAAATAACTCAATGCCTGGGTTTGCTGCCTAATTTTAAATTTAAAGCATTTGAAACCTGCCATACATTACACTTGTAGGGAGCTCTGCATGCTGCCATGAAATTGTTGAGCTGGAGGAGAAGCTGAGGATGACTGTCAGGGCTGGTGCTCTGAATGGTGCATGCTGAATGAAAGCTGCTTCTGAAAGAAATATTGGGTTGTCTTTTGCTTTTGTTTTTTTCATAGTCTTTGTCATCCCCAGGTGGTGTCTGCTAAATCCCGGGAATGCGTGAGAGTAAGGATGTGACTGCACTTGTTTTCACTGTTTGAGGGATGTGAGTGACTATGAGGTGATACCTGCCCAGCCTGTAATACGATTTGAATGTCTATTACAGCAGGCAGTATGTGCAGCCAGAGTCTCTCATCTCTTCAGAATATCCATTACATTTCTGTCTACTGGTTTTAAAAGTCCCATAGGAGAGAAGATTTCATTGCTTCCTTTAGAGGCTTGTTTGATGTCAGGAAGTTTGCCTGAAATTTAGTCAGAATTTTCCCTTTCAACTGCATCCTCTTTTAATTATGTTAAAGTGGTTTTTCCCTTCTTAATATTTATTTCTATTCTGTGTATGGAGGATTTTCCTCATTTCTCTTAATTCTTCACTGAACTGTTTCTACATTTCTGTGCTCTACCAGCTGTTGCGTAAATGGGCTTCAGTTTGTCAGCATGGTTCTGGCTCTGGCTCAACAAGAGCTTGGTGCTGTTCTAGGCACTTGTGCACCAGAGGAGTGCAGGAGGTGATGTTCCTTCCAGGTTAATTTCAAATATAGCCTTTTTTATTTCTATTGCTTTTCCCCAAAAGTCTTCAGTGTGGTTGAGATTCCCATGTTCTATCTCTCAGGGTTCTGAATTATTTTTTTCCAGGCTGTTTTCAAATGACTACAGTTCTTACTCACCCCCATTCTTCCTCCCCTCCCCCCCACCCAAAAAAAAAAAAAAAAAAAAAGTGTTTTAAAGCCATTGCTTTGGATAAAGAAATAATAACTAGCAAATATATATCATTTTTTAAATTACTTACATGTTATTGCCTGCCTCTCATAAGCAGAAATGGATTTTCCAGCTGCTTATAAGAACATCATCTACTTTTGCTTTCGTTTTGACCTTGATTATAGCTCTTTGGGCTTTTGTCTTTGGTAGCTTTCACATCTCTGCCATTTGATTATTTTTTGAGACTAGGTCTTGAGACTGTCCAAGGCTTAGCTACTGGAAAAACTATTTAGAACCACCTATTCAGTCTTTAAGGTATTCTTTTTTTCCTTTATGTTCCAAATAAAGCCATCCATCTGCATTCTGGTTCAGGCCGTTTCCTGCCTATGATTCTCCCCAGTGATGATGATTGCAATGGGCCAAAGCTGCAGTCCAGCTGGAAGCTAGCAGGCCAGCCAGAGAAATGCATGAAACCCAACAACTGAACAACATCTCCTTTGCCTGCTTGCTTGCTGCCAGGCGTTTAGCTTGGCAGCAGTCATTGCCATATTCACGTGGCTTCATGAAAGGGGTCACAGGACTGGCACCTTCACACTGTTAAGCTCTACTCATCTTCCTGGAGCACCTGCATTAGTGAATTCAGCATTTCCTTAGGTTGCAGGGATAACTACTCTCCAGGCTTAAGTCTTCAGTTTTGCCCCTGCACAGAAATCCAAGACTGAGATCCCTAAACTGCAGTGCAGGCTCATATTTTTTCAATAGTCTGTATTTTGTGATGTGGTAAAAGTGCATTTTTTTTCCACCATTATTTGTTCATGAGATCACTAATTAGGATTTCATTTTCCTAGTAATCTAATATGTCTGAAGAATGGGTCCCAGACTTTTTTTTAAAAAAGTAGTTGCCAGGTACTTGACTGCTGCACAACTAAAAGCCTGTTTTCATGCTTTAATTTCATCCACATGGAAAATTTGCTGGCTTTTGCATGAGCATTCAGAGTGGATTTTATACTCAAGCCTAGGTAACTGCTCTAAAACAGGTCTGACTGTGAGCAGTTATACTGAGATGCACCAAGTGGCTGTATGTGTATTTGTTCCTTCTCTTGAATATTTTTACATATTTTCTAAAACATGCACACTACAAGTGTCTTTAAAATTAGTTGTTTGGAATACGTCACTGTGGTCTGAGGAACAGCCTCTGAATTTTAACTTCAGAATCTCAAATCTCATAGGATGGTCTAAAATTGTTCTTGAACTATCTGGGAACACTCTTTATTACAGCTCTGTGAAGATTTTGTAGAAATGGCAAAAATGTGCTTAAACCTAAAGAATTTTCCCTAGCTTATGATAGAGTTCTTTAGCCTTCAGGAATGTAAACTAGATTCAGTGACATTAAAGATAGATGTTTGACAGAATTGACACATGAATGGAATTGGATTTTTAATATCATTTTAACCCATGCAATTGTAGTGCTTTACTTGACTGAGCAGACTGAGCAAAATGATTAAATGGTTTTTTTTGTTTGTTTGTTTGTTTGTTTGTTTAAGCTAGGTAAAATAGATTAAAACCTCTTTAATGCTATTTTGTGGTGAGCGTCACTTGGTCTGCAGTGCCTTCTCATATTTTGCTCCATTGCTGTTCTTCATGGGGTCTGGCTGTACGTTTTAGCTGTGTTGTCTGTCAGGATTCTGAATTACTTTCCCCAAGTCTGAATGATTTTCCCCAAGGACATGTGCATTAGCAGCAGAATCCCTTGCTGCTCTGCCCTTCTCCTCATTTTCGTTTTTATTTTGGTCTGCAAACAAAATGCTGGGCTGAACTCCTAAAATGTAACTAGCCACCTTTCCTGGTCACTGGTTACCTAAATCAGCCTGGTTGGTACAGCAGGTTTTTGCTAAGTATCAGTCTTCTCAGTCTTCAAAGGTTTTTTGTTTTGTTTTGTTTGTTTGTTTGTTTGTTTGTCTTTGTTATTTTCCACCTTTGTGTCATTGTCTTTTGCCATTTGTCATAGGCATAAGACTTGATGTCTCCCGGTTTGATCATGCATTATGAGAATGATATATCTGATTTGGAGAGGGGGTGATGGAGGAGAGAATTTGCTGAGATTAACATGTGATGTGCAAGATCCACACTTGTGTTAGCACTGGAGGAAATAGCCTATGGTTTGTTCTATCTGCTGTGCTTACCAATGGGGGGACAAGGAGTAAGATTAAGAAATTACTTAAGATGATAAGTACATAAAACCCATCATACATTCCAGCAACCTGGAAAGCAGTAAACAGTGGGGGAGAACAGTGCAATCATGCATCACTTAGAGCTTTTAGAGGTTGATTTAGTAGAATTAATGCCTCTGAATAGTTTAGGTTGATGGCCTCTGAAGTCTTCATTTCAGGGTCTCCAGGAGTTTTGGTACCATGCTCTTACTTTTGTATTGCTAGTTTGGTGAAGGGATTATCCTAGGAGAAAGTAGGGGAAAATATTCTCCTGGCTTCTTAGTTCTGTCATGCTTAAAAAGTCCTGAGCCTGCCCAACAAAATCTGCTTGCCAGAGGGAAAGCATGCAGTTGTTTGAAGGAGTAGGTGTCACTGACCAAGAGAAAGGGGTTTGGTAAAGGGTTTCTTCCAAGAACAGAACCAAAGATTCATTGAATGTACTTTCTGCTTAAAGAAAGGAAGTTCCAGGTGACAGTTGTATTTTCTGTGCATTTATACTACTTTGGAATATTAATGTTAGAGCTATCAGATTATTTTCTGAACAGGGTTTTTGTAACTCAGGGCAGTCAGAAGTGAGGTTTCAATCCTTTAATTGTTTTACCTTCCAAAGTGAGTGAAGGTCATTAACAACCCAAGGTGTAGCCTGTCACAGCTGTGAGCTTCCAGAAGCACAGACTGAATGATGAGAAGTTCCAAGAAAGGAATTTCAGTGTCAGGAGCAGTCAATTGCTTTGACCAATGGCTAAAATCAATGTGACTTTCAGCAAGTAGGGTGTGTTTGCTATGTATTTTCAATCTTACTGATGGTAAATGGTAGAAAGAAACACACTTTATAGAAGGTTTACTTTGCATAATCATTATCACAAATTCTTTTTCCTTGCTGACTGCAGAATTTGAAAAACATTTAGTAATGGTTAAAGCAACACAGGAAACATGTCACCTATGTTTTCACCATTCAGGTGCTTCCTTGAAGGAGCATGTTTGCATTACATGATCTCATTGGGGCAGGGATTTTAGTGTCTATGGGCTGATCTGTGTGTGTTATAGCAGGCTGGCGAAATAAGCCTTGCACAGGGGGTGAGGTTTCTGCTGGGGCTGCTGATTTGATTACCTGCAAGAGCCTTGCACAAGGGTTCCTGTGGAAACTTCATCTTCTCTACAAATTAGCTTCATCTTGCTCATAAGACATTCTGCTGAGATGTGAGCTTCAAGCACAGACTCTTCCTGGACTTCAAGAAAGGTTTTTAGGTAAATGCCTAGCATCAAGTTTTGGTGCTGTGCTGTGAAGTCTTAGGATGGGTGAGGAGCACAAGCCCTCTTGGCAATGGGGTTGGGGCATGATGTGCTTGTTACTTTGCTTTGGGCATTACTGTTCAGCTGCTGTTGTGGTGATACTGGTGAGGGAGGAGATTTGTGCACTGCTTTCTTGCAAATGAAGGGAACTTTCTCTAAAGGGTCTGAGGTTTTTTGTGCTTTTCACTAGACATCTATAGAAATAAAAATGCACAGCAAAATTGTGGGTGTAGTAACTTCAGTCAGAAAAGGCTGAATTGCAGCTACAAATCCTTGGCCTGCTTCCCTCTTCCCACTCTCTTGGTTGAATCCGCTATATGGAACATGCAGCGTGTAGGTTTTAACATCTTCAGCATTCGCTGAATCTTCTTGGCGCTTTTGCAGCCTGCAGGATCTGCCGCAGGGGCTCAAAAGTGCTGAAACCTGCCAGATTACAAAAAGCCCATCACTCGTTGGTTGCTCTGTCACCCTGCACACAGCAAGGGGTACATTTGGGCACAGCCACCCTGTGCAGCGTGGCACGCCACAGGCCACTGAGACGAGCAGAGTGGTGGGCAAAGCTCATGAGCCTTAGTACTGTGCCTTGGATGTGTCGGCTTGGGATTTGGATGCTGAATAACACCCGTGTGCATGTTGGCTCCCCAGAGCAGGCTGGGGAACACCTGAGGTGGCCCTGTACGGAGCAGCATGGCCACGGCCTGGTTTTGCTTTGTGAAGAGCCAGTTTGGTGCCATGCCACGGGCAGTGCTGCATGGAGGGCAGCCATCGCACCCGGCCTTCGCGGCGACAATGCGCTCGTTTCTGTGTGTAGCTTTAGGTCTCGAATGGCAGGCATCCTTTTATAACCCCAAGCTGTGTTTTTTTCAACATTTCATCCTTTACAGTATTGCACATACGTTTTAGGTCACTTCAGCTTGTCTCCTTTCTGCCTGCTGTGATTTTTATGTGGTTTTTTTTGTTTGTTTGTTTGTTTTTTTCCATTGTGCTCACGAGTCAGAGAAATAATTTAGATTTTCCTTACAGATACAGGCACCCTTGCTCGTATGCCTCTCCCCTACGTGCTTTTGCCTCGTGTAAGCGGGACTCACTTAGCCAGGGCAGCAAACAAGCGGTGCCGACCCCTCGCCCCCCATCCCTCACAAGGGCAGGGGGCATGCGGAATAAATCAAAATGCGCGGCGTGGCGACAGGGTCCCACGGGAAAGCGAGCCCTGCGGCTGTGCTCCGGCCTGCGCTCCCCTCCAAGGCGACGGGGGGGGCTCCTTTCTTCCTCACCCTCCTCTCCCCTCCCCATTGCTCACCGCAGGGGAGCGGTTCCCCTATGCCAGGGAGCGGGGAAGGGGTGCAGGGGGCTCTCTTATAGCCGGGGCCGGCGGTGACGTACGGCGGAGCGGTGGCTGGCACGGTGCCGGGCGGGCCAGTGAGCGGAGCGAAATCGAAGCTGACAAGAGTCTGGGCGATGTGGAAGGGGCTGTGATCCACGGGAGGGAGAACAGAGGCGCTCCGTCACCGCCGCCCTCAATAGGAGACGGAAGGGAGCGCGAAAGGAGGCGAGGAGAAAGAGCCTGTGCCGGGGGGGCGGGGGGGCGGCATTTTTGGTGGATGGTATGAAGCCAGCCATGGAAACTGCAGCGGAGGAAAATGCAGAACAAAGCCAAGAGAAAAAAGGTACCCGGGGGTCGAACAATAGCCTGTTTAAATCCGTTCACTGAGGGCGCTGAGAGAGGTTCAGGCCAGTTGGGTCACTTTTCAGAAGGGCTCTCAAGAAACCCTTAGCGCATCTGCTGGCTCGGCAGCGCGGCGATGGAGCGGCGGTCTGTCCGTCTGTCTGAGCATACGGTTGCTCTGAGCCTTTCCTGAGCGGACCAGAAATGATTTTTTCTGTAAAAGAAGTCTTGTCATTGCTGTGTCCTTGATAGGCTTTGGTGAATTTGGTTTGGAGGGAGCGTGTGGCTGTGTGTTTGCGTGTCCTTTTTGGAGCCGAAACCCGGCGTTTCCACCGAGACCCGCCGTGTAGCGGGGCTTGGCAGTGCGGGAGACCTCAGCTATAGAAACATCCAGGAGACTCCAGTATCACACTACCTTCCTGTAGCTAGCTTGTTGCCAAATACTACTCTTAATTTTAAATTCCTTTTCATTTTCTGTGGTGTTTTCTGGCATGTTTTGTTCATGTGGAGATCTGTCTGCTCTCTGGAAATGGAGAATAATGCCATGAGTTTCACAGTGTTAGGTTTCGGGATGTGTTTAACCACCAAGAATTGCTCTTTAATGGAGAAAACAAGCTGGTGGTAGCCGTTGTGCAGCAGGGAGGTGGCAGTGCATGGGAGAGGTGCTTTGCTCATCCTAGCGGTACAGGTGGTGCTTTTGGTCTGGAGGGCTCAACTTCAGGGGGTAGATGCAGCTACCCAAGGACCATTTTATTTCTGCATCATGTAATTCATGCCAAATAAATCTCTCCTCACAGAGTAGCAGGCTATTGTACAAGTCATAGCAACAAGCTTTTTGCTAAATAATACAAAATTATTAAAATCTCCACTGCCTTTTTACATGATTCATGCTATTCATGCTATGTTGTGTGCTGTTTGTAAGCAATTTGAGTATCTCATAGGCATATGCAGCTGATACACAACTAATAGGTTTCACTGAGAAAATCGTTTCATTTATTGTTAAACAGTTTGGATACGAATGTAATGATAAATCTGATCCTGTCCGGTACCAGATTCTATTTTGCTGCTTTGAATCTGATCCCTCCTACACACTTTGTATAATTCAAACCTAGCTTCAGTTTCAAGTAAATGAAATTTGTCAAGTGATTAGACATAGTACTACATAATCCCTTAGGGATTTCACAAAAGGAGTTCCACTGATGAGAGATTAAACTCTGAAAGCCATTAGTGTATGTGGGCAGTAACCCACCTCGCTGCAGTTTTTGAGTAATTAATATACAAAATGTCCTAAATACCTTGGCTATTAAACCACCTGAAGCTCACAGATAATTCTTCAAAAATTACAGTGATTTCTTTTCTTATGACTGATGAGTTTCTTTTAAACTGTTAGAACTCATGACAATAAAAACCAAAGTTATCTTTATGTGTCAGCAGCTGTGCAAAACAAAATGTGTTGCTGAGAGTGTTTAGGATGAGTTTATAGTTTCTCTTTTTATTTTGGCAAGGGTGAAAGCACAACATGTAGAACAGTAAATCTGTTACCAAGTCAAGGTGGTTGATCTGTTGTTTTTGTAGGATGCAGCCTGGGGAATTTCCTATCTTAATTTCACCACCATTTCCTGGCTTTTCTGTGATAATTTCATACTTTGGCTATGTTACTTAGGTATGTTTATGTAACACTTCGGGGCTTTGTTCATGACAGTTCCTTAATTTCTGAAAGTAACACATGGTCTCCCACATTATGCTCTTTATTTCCATTCAGTTAACTTCCAAATATGTTTCACAGCGAATTAAAATGCAGAAAGCTGAAACAGTCAATTCTACTTTTAGTTTCCATAGTAAAATAGCCCAGGTCCCCATGAGAAGTTACTGCCATGAAGTGCTTGCTGATGGAGGAGGTCTGCAGAGCTTTTGGGGGGCAGATGTTCCAGCATGCTGAGACTGCGTGGTCCAGACGGGTTTCAGATGGGCTCAGCAGGCATCAGGTGCCTCAGGGAAATCGCAGGCTTATGCAAAAGGGCTTTTTCACCAGCAGCCCTTGTGGTGAAAAATGGGCTTTTTCTTTGTGTGGAGAAACTTCCTGGAAAATATTGTTGCTTTGTTTGGGTGTGCAAAACAGCAACTGACCTCTTCAAAAGGGGACCGGATCTCCTGATCGAAAGGTTTGCCATGCTTGCAACAGCTCCTTTTTCCTCTTACATCACACCTGAGCTTACTGCAGTAACTGCCCTTTATGAAATGCACTAGGTCCAGTGGTTGCAAGGCAACTATGGCAGCTTGGAGCAATGGAAGAGCTGTCACACAATATTTTAACTCTTCCTTCCAGAAATGAATGGCCAAGTCCAAGGAGATGTTATTGCTAAAACTGGGCAAGAAAAGATCCCGAGCACTTCGCGTTGGATATTCAGGTCCACATGCAGGGTGCTTTGCACTGCCAAATGCAAATACTTTGAGGAAATGAGGATACGATTGCATGCTATCTATGTAAACTCCTGTGCTCCGGAGGGGAACAGAGGGGAACAAAACCACCCAGGCACTGAGGTCTGCTTTGAGTTCGAGCACCTCATACAATTTGCAACTGGAGAGAGGTGTCATGTAGGTACCAGTTTGTGTTTCCCATCCCTGTGGCAAATGTGGAAGGCCTGCTATTTTGGACCGCAGTATAATTGAGACAATTTACGCAAGCTAATAGGCTTTATGAATATTTACGGACTGGTAAATGAAAAAGATTGATCTTATTTACATTTCCAAAGTTTGCTGAATTGTATGTGAATTCCAGCTTTGTATTTTAATAAGGATTTTTGCAAGCCCCCTGCCTGATTCAGGCAATGATACTGCCCAGCTGTTGGATTCGGTGCTTATCAGGCATTTGTTCCTCTGCACCCAGATGAGTGGCTGCTGCCCCAGTTTTTTAATTGGAAATGGAACAACGCCCATGTTGATGGAGATAAGAAGCAAGTCAGCTTTACATTGCATATCAGCAGCCCTTATCAGAGAACACCATGAGCACACTCAAGCAAAATGTTTAGCAGATCCTTTACAGGGCTGCAGGACAGATTGGATGCATTTTAAAGATGAAGGTTTACAAATTATTACAAATGACAGGGCTTATCTTGCAGGCATTAAATTAAATCAAAACGTGAGGACTGGGCAGGCAGATTTACTGAGGTGGAATAAATAAGAAAAACGAAATGCCTTTTTGCATCAGCAGTGAATGATATAGATCCTGATACACATCAGCAGAGACAAGAAGTTCCCCTTTCCATTTAACTAAGAGGAATATTACCAAGCTGCAAAATTCCCCCAACGCACACCAAAAAGAGAAAACAAACAAACAAACAAACAAAAAACAACCAACCAAAAAAGGCTGTGGATGGCCACAGTGAATTTACCATTTACACATGGAAAAAAGCTATTATACTTGGAAATAGTTTCCTTCTATGGATGCATACTATGTACAAATTGCATTTGCTATACTTAGGAATAATGAAAGCCAACCTCAACAGCTGTGTCAATGGTTCATTTTAATTGGCTGTTGCCTAATAAGATACTCCCTGAAATACAACCCTGTGCACAGGAAGGGCTGTGATCTTCAGTTATTATATTCATGATAATACAAAGCGATGTTTCCAGTATTAAACTCTAACTAGGTAAGTATGTGCTAGTCAACAGCATGAAGAAGATACTTTGCTTAAACACAACTGTGTTTTGCAGTTGAACAGAGATGCTGGGGTGTGACTTGAGAAAGGCCTGAATTAACATGCAGTTTACTTCACTTTTAGTGAAGTTCTTTTTGTGGAGTGAACTTATGACAGTTTGATGCATCACCAATAGATGTATTTTTTATTACAGCAAATTGAAAAAAAAAAAATCATCTTTTTAACATACGTTATAGTTATTAGCCAAAGTTTTCAAGTGCATTGCATGAGCTTAGCATTAGGGGATACTTTCAGAGCTATCAAGCCATTTAAAGATTTTTAGTGTACTGCATATTTGTTCCTGTTTCAAACAATTTATTGGTGTTTCAGATCCCCAGAAAATAATAACTGCTTTAGTATAAGTCCCTGAAGAATACAACTGTAGAAAGAGGTCCAGTCCAGGGAGAATCTGGGACACACTATATTCTGGGGATAATAATTTGGCAGGCTTAGTGATTTAGGTTTTAATGAATAGGATTTGGCTTCTAAATAGGAGGGGGTTGAAAAACGCTCAGAGACTGTACTCATACTTGCCTGACTGACCTCATGAAAGCAGAAAACCTAGACATATGTGCCACAGTATATGGTAACAGGGAAAGAAACCCAGATGGCGATGTCTGTGGACAATAGACTGCAGCAGGAGAGGGGAGCAGAGTTGTTGGAGAGGGGAGCCCTATTCTATTTCTCCAGCCTTTCCCCATTTTCTGACCAGCCGTGCTGCTGGTGCAGTATATATCACCAGGCTGTCAGATCATAAATGACCCAGTGATAACCCCCTCTTTGCTCCCATGGACCACACACTGCTTCGTTGGCTGCCACAGGTGAAAGTCCAAACTGTTTGTTTCCTCTAAAGCCATATGCTAGAGACAGCAAGAGTTGAGGACATTGGACACCGCAAATTTTATTGCAGGCATGTGAGATGATTCATCCAAAATGCATGTTGAACGCCCCAGTCGCCATCAGCGTGTCTGCACTGTGTGACACACAAACACTGTCGGTCCTGTAGCTGCTGGCTCTGCGTGGGATCCAGCACAGGATGCCTTAATGAGCACGGCTGTGCACAGAGGGCATCTTCACCTACACCTAGAAATGCAACTTGTATCGTTAGTTCCTCAAAAAAAAAAAATATAAAGCAGTCGTCATCAGAATTTTTGGGGAGCAGAGTTAAAATTCCTTTTTTCTGTACTGTGTGTGGTGTTTGTTACACCACTGAAGCCTATGGAGCTTCTGACCTGGTGGTGATTTTGCACAAATGGACCTTTGTGGAGCCCAGAGAAGTCACCAGAAGATACTCTCTGGCTTCAGGAGTCACGTCATGCGTGCAGTGAAGGCCATAAAGCGGCCAGCTGCTAAGTGTCTCTTTGCAGAGCAATGGAAAAACTGAGATTCTTCATGCAATTTGAACCACCGCCCTATGAAAGGAGCCCTGTTTTTGCAAAGCCAGAAATGACTAATTAAAAAAAAAAAAAAAAAAAGATTATTTTTGCTTACAGAAATGATGCTGCAAAGTTTGCATGCTAACTCCACGTTTCGGTGTTTGATGCTGGTCCCACAGTAGGCAGTGACTGTGCCAGCATCTGCTGCTTTCAGCAAGTCATTTTTGTAGATGCCACAAGAGAAATCTCAAATTGTGGGTTCTGGCCTAGCAGGATAAGACCTTTGTGGTGCCAAGGATGTGATCTAAATGCTCCTGCAAAGCAATTGAAATTTTTTTTCTTCCCAGAAGTTTTGCCAGCTGGCTATTATTATTATTAAAATCTGAATCTGTTACTCATGTCCAGTAAGTAGCTTCAAAAATATGAGGGAGCAGGAAGGGGGCAGACAGTACGCAGTACCAGCAAGCAGTGCTGTTGTTTTCCAGTTTGTATCAAATTCAATTATTACGGTGTTTTTTGTGATCTCATGAGCGGGATTGTTCCTGTGTAAGCAGGAGGAGATGATATCATCACGGAAGTTTTCCTGAGCATGCACAGTCATTTTGGAATGATAGCTTCAAGACATTCTAAATTTGGTTGCCTTCATAAAATGTGGCGTTTGTCTTTCCAAAGAGGAAGGATAAGCTATGCAAAGTCAAGCAATGCCTCTTAGGAAAGACACACTGCTTGATGGTTTGCGTGCGAGTACTGGAGAGGGGACAAGTAGCAAACCATGAAGTGGCCTTTACTGAGCCATTGGTACTATGTCTGTGTCAACCCAAGAGGCTCTTTTAGCACCAGAGTTCATTCGCTGGTGTAGGAGATGGACAAATTCCTGTTGCAAACCTCTAGATCCACCATTTGGATTCGAAGCCAAGATGTTTCTCTTCTGACATATGCAAATATAGCTGTGCCAAACTCACCAGCAACAAAACAACCTGAGAGAAGGACCGGGGCCCTCACAGCCCAAAAATGTATGGCATTCCAGCTCCTACCCCCCAGAAATTTGCCTTGGACCTAACTCACAATACATGGCTTCTGACATTGTAACCGTCACTTCCTCCACTTACTGAAATGCTGTGAAGTCATATTTATTTTGGCCAGGGAGGGTGATTACCTTTACATTTCACTGGGGCTGAGGGGGCTGCAGTGCATTACAAGGAATGGCCAGGTCATCCTGTCCTGACAGCCCGGCAGCGCCATGAGGGAGGCGAGGGGGAAATGTTGATGCTGTGCCTGTCCTCTGGGCCCCAAAAAGAGGGGTAGAAGGATAACAGCTCCTGCTCCCTCCAACCCTCAAATAAGCCTCTTTTAACTTATTTGGTCCACAATTTTGCAAATCAGCAGAGCCTATGCAAAACAAAACCCACAATTTATTTTTTTTTATGTAAAAAAAAACTAACAGAATGAGCTTTTGTGTTTGACTTGTCTCGACATGTGATATTAATCATTCTCTTTGTCAGATTTGGAGTTTTTAGGAACCAGATAACATGTTTTGCCATGGCTATGTCTTCTTTCATTCCCTGCCATGAACAAGGAGGGGTAGAAACGGGGCGGGGGTGAGGAGGAATGACTGGCCACCGAGGACCTTTCCTGTGGGTTTAATTCAAATCCCAGCTGGAGTTCCAGCTGTTCAACCCTTCTTAATATTTGTATGAACATTTCCCTGTTGTTTGTCCCCCCAACCTCTCCCTTGTTTTGGTAAAGTTACGTTATTTCAGTGATGAAACTTCAGTGTGTTTTAATGGGCTCTTATTTTTAAAGTTAAATGACTGAAAGTGCTGAACTACAAACTTTGGTGACACTGACTTTTTACCACCTAAAATTGGCAGTGATCACCAGACCAGAAATGGAAATTGGCAGGTACCACTGGATGTACAGGAGTTCAAGGCCACACCGGTACCATCATGTGCCAGCATTGAGAGGCAATGTTAGTCCTTTGGGGATTCAAGGTAAATAAAAGGCGGGGTGAAACTGGAATGGAGAGTTCAGAAATGGTAGCATAAGCCTAATGCTTTGCAATAGTCCTAACAATTTAAGATAAATGTTCTTCTGCTTTTTTTGTTGTTTTCTTTGTTAATCCTGTAAGGAATCTAGTTCTTTTATACGAATACTTGACGTATGTTCAATTTTGGTTGTTAATGCCTTAAAGACAATGATGTGCAGTGAGGGATACCTCCCTGTTAACTGTTCTGCCTGATTGTTTCAAAAGTGTTTTCAGATGAGATGACGTGGTACGGTTTTTGTATGCAGATGAATCTATCCAAATGATCAGCCACAAATGCAGTGATTGACTGACAGTAAACCAGTGACAGCACATCTGGTTTATCAGTCTCCCACAACACATTTCCTAGATAATATTCTGTGGCTTTCTTTGCATTTTTTCCTTGCTAGAAACACTAGTGTGTATGTCAGATCTTTGAAGACAGAAGCTGAAGTTTTAAAAATGGTTTGGTGTTTCCACATGTCTGGGCTTTCAGTATCTGACTTGAGTCCTTAAAAAGATATTTTGTTTTCCCAAAGCTTTGTTTTAAGGATCTGGGGGAAATTTAGTTTGTAAGAAGCTCAGAGAGGCACCTGAAGTCAAACACATGACATAGCATTGGAAAATTCCAGCCTGACCAAGGGTTACGGCAGTGAAGGACAGAGACGCTCAGAGAGTGCATTTGCAACTAGCTGCATCCAGCAATCGTCTTCTTTTCATGGAGCCTAGTGACTGACGAGTGCGTGGCAGCTTGTTTGCTGGAGATGTCTGCCTCAGCATCAGAGACTTCAGCAGCAATTGCACAGAAACATTCACCAACTGACTTCCATTATATATTCATACCTGTTGTTCTTTAGGATTCAAATGTTTATGTATTTCAGAATGGTTTGGTTTTTTTTTCTTCTTCTGCAAGTACTTAGATGGCAAATCCATCCATCTATCATCTTCAATTATCAATATTATTTTGGCCATATTTTATGATAAATGACCCTAGACAGACTTGGGACTGCCAGAAGACATCAGAACTTCAGATCAGTGCACGTGG
This sequence comes from Anas platyrhynchos, assembly GCF_047663525.1. Classification (NCBI taxonomy): domain Eukaryota; kingdom Metazoa; phylum Chordata; class Aves; order Anseriformes; family Anatidae; genus Anas; species Anas platyrhynchos. The sequence continues at coordinate 129,542,526 of NC_092587.1, forward strand.
GATCTTTTGTACAAAGGAAAAAGATGTGGGGAGGGACAATAGATTATGAATGCTGCCTTTCTGGCTGGCACAGGGCATGGAGGGAGCAGGCCAGGTGCCTGGTTATCAGGGTCTTGTGCCCCATCAGCTGTCCCCGGAGCTGCAACACGTCCATATGTGCTGGCACGGATGAGCCAGGACACAGAGGAGACTCGCAGCCTTCTGTCATGGCAGCTGGGAGTCTGGCACCTAAAACAGGGATAGAGACCCTTGTTGAGGCAATAGATCCCTAAGCAGGCTGCCTTGGGAAGCTTCCCGCAATAACATTTGGGTAAATGCAGTGCCTTGTCATGGGGGGTTGAAGAAGAAAGGGTTCTTGCTGATGCAAACCAAATCAAGCCAAAACAAGCCCCGGAGATGCCAGTTCAAAGAAAGGTGCTTTAAGTGGCTGCACGTAAAGAAATTAAAAGGTTTCTAGGCAGCAGCAAAACTGCTCTGAGCACGTCTTGAGTAAGACCAACCTGCCAGTGATGGATTAGCCACAGTGAAAATATTGATCTTTCCCTCAGATTGGAGGGAAAATGTGGCTTTAATCACAACACACCTGCTGTAACACACCTCCCCTCAGTACTGGCATGCAGCTCCCCGCTGCTGGATGGCATTGGCTGGAGTGTAGGGGTACACGCTCAAGCTGCTTTGAGAAGCTGTGTTATTTCATGAGTGCTGGAGCAGTGTGGATGTTCCTACCTTTCCTCCCTGTTGGTGTCAGTGTGGACATCACTAGGAGAGCCCCTCTTGGGCATCCTCACAGCATTTCACAGGATCCTCACATCTGACATGGTCTCTTCAACCATTTAAAGCTTTACTCTGACACTTGAGCAATAATGGTAAGTGTCAACATGGTATTTGCTGCAGTGTTCAAGCCAAGGCATCCTCAGAGCTTAAGCTGCAAGCTTAATGAGCCTTTAAAGTGCCTAAAACATTTTTTATTTTATTTATTTATTTATTTTTCCCCAGGATGCATTTCTGTCTCTAGAAAGAAATACTTAGCACTGGCTGTTTGATGTAAGCTTAGCAGTAGGCATTCTTCCAGTGGCAGTGGGCGTTGTTTGCTTTATAGGAATCTTTTTTCCTTACCTTCCCCCAGATTCTGGGAGGTGTTTCAGCTCTCTTCTGTGAGCATGTGAAGGTTCACAAGCATGGAGCATCTCGCCAAAACAGCTTGCACCCCCTCACTGAAGTAAGCTGAAATTTGGAAAATGGCGTGGTGGGCAATCAGCTGGGGAAATACCTGCAGGACAGCTGCTGCAGGACAGAGGATTTCTTTAATTGCAGTTCAGGTTTCTTACTGCGTCTTTTGTTCCAGCAGGGTGAACCTCCTCAGAAGATCTTGGCAGCCTCAGTTCTCTCTGAAAATGGGAATTTACCTTCTGAATCTTAGACCTGCTAGGCTAAATTCCCCCTGCACACTGTTTTTGGCCCTCAGCTCTAGGGAGGGGAGAGGTTGTGTTTCTGTTTGCTTCTATATAGCTAGGGAGGAGCCTTACTCTCCAGTTGTGTACTGATGGCTGATGGAGAGTAAGGTGAGTTACAGCTGCCAGAAAGGTGGAGCTAAGACCCACAACTCCAGTCTTCCAGGTAAGATACTCGCCTTTGATTAAAGTTAAGTCAGCTTTAGAAATGGGGTCTTCCAAGTACCAGGTGGACCTGAAGGATGATTTAATCGGGGAGGCCCTGATGTCTTTACAGAAGGTTTCACAGAAGTAATGAGGTGTCCATGGCACTGAAGTGCTTAGGTGCTTTCGTGCCTCTCCCAGTGTGTGTGCCTGGATCTCTCTTGGTTCTGAGTACCTCTGGCACCCTGCCCATCACTTCATCCATTTTACTTCTTTGGCTTGAGCTTGTCCACAGTAATCACCTGGGCTGGCACCTACTGAGGCAGAAATTCTCTCATGTTCACCCTATTGATTGTTTCTCCAAGAAAGCAAAATAGGAGGACCAAGGGGAGAGAGGTCAGGGTGAGAGTGAGCAGGAGGCATGTCTTCAGGCACATTAAGTGGTGAGCTGATGGTCCATCAGCTGAGAATTACAGCGCAGTTTGGACCAGAGGCTGCCCTTGCTGGTGCAATGAATTTGGCCTTTAAACTCTATCAATGTGCCCTTCCACATGCTCAGGCTGTGCAGGAGTCCCAAGGGGCTGCTTTAGATAGTAAAACACTAAAACAAGTCTCTAGGAGGAATAATGCCAAAGCTTCTATCAGTAATGCTTGAGCTGTTCCTTATGTTGTGAGAAGTCTCTTTTTAAATCATCTACTTATTTTTTCTTCTCCAGGAGTAGCTTACAACTACAAAATATCCATTCTCAAGGGGACCCTTATATACCTGTTGGAGTATAAGGCATTTTTCAAGCATAAATTAAATATATTTCTCCTGCTGTGGTTTACTCTGTTTCACAGGCTAAAAGTAAAACAGAGAAGACATGAATTAAAGCAGACAATGTTTTGCCTGACCTTTGTGCAAGAGCAAGTAAAGCTGGCAAGAGCAATTCTCTTGTCCCCTGGCCTTGTGGGGTGGCAATACCCTTCCCATGCAAGTCTGGCTCCTCGCTGTCAGAGAGCAAACAGCCGGGGATGGGTGCTTGCAATGCGCGTGGAGATAGTGATTCATTTTATAGATTGTGCTGTCTGAAAGAGACGCCTTCAGAACACCTGTGAACTTAATGAGCCTTGCAGAAGGCTGGGAATAATATAAATGGGGAGTGTGTGCATTTCAATAAATTTGAAGATGATAGATTGGATGGGATCTGTAAAAAAAAAAAAAAAAAAAAAAAAAAAAATCAGATCATCTGTTCTGGCACTAAACAGGTCTTAGAATTTTATCCTGCTACTTCCTGCCATGGGAATGCTTATTTTTTCCAATAAGTGACCATTTAAGAATGAAAAAAAAAGGAGTTATGTTTACTGCTGTCTATTCTTGGAGTCTTCCCTGTGTCATTTAATAGCATCCAGAAGAGAGAAATCTTGCCTTTTCTGCAATTTGAATGTCGTTTTCTTTAATGAAAGGAAAAACAGTCAGCTTTTCCTGTTGATGAACATTAATAACCTCTGCAAGGAGGTTATATTACCAAAAAAAAAAAAAAAAAAAAGTGCTTGATTTTAATCCTGTTTACTCTATTTTTGCTGGAGTATTCAGGTCCATCTTCTTACTTTTATTCATATAGTACCACAGAGATGCCTAGTGCTTCATGGATTTAAAAAGGAGTCTTGCAATGGTGCTTTCAGGCTCCAAAATGCTTGTTCTTAGTGTGCACCAGTTCTGGCTTCACTGCACCACTTCCAGCACTGGAAACAAGAGCAGAGATTTTTCTCTGGTACACAAGAGTATGGAAGCATCTAATGATTCTATGCATCTAATGCTAAGGTTTAAACCTTGCTCTTCAGTCCTTCAAGTAGCTCCTAAATATTAGAGATCAGGCTAAGACTGACTGGTTGGATCAAATTACCCCACATCTCACCGCATTGTCACTTGAAGCATCTCACACCAGCCACCATGAAGAATGAGAGTGGTGGTCTTGTTGGATTTCAGGTCTAATCCTTTGTGGCAGCCCTGATGGCTGTAGTCTCCAAAGGTCTCATCATCTTCGGCACAGATGCTGTGCACGTTGCTGAAGAAGGCATACTAATATATTGATTTACAACTTGATCTAGCTAGACTGAAGCAGCATTGCTTGAAGTTTACTGGCTCTCAAGAAAAGTTCATTTTCAGTAGAAGTTAATTTTATAGCCCTTCTGATTTGGGGAGGACAAAAAGGCAAAATGAGGGGGAGAACCAAAGGCAAAACTTCCTAGAAAGGTTGGATTTGAAGAGTTTTAAGAAGAAAACACAGGATGTGCTCTGTTTGAGCTCATCACTTATTTAGTCTGTTTAATATACTTCATCCATATCTGTGGTGAGTGAGCATTTATCATAATTGCTGATGAAGATTTTAGCTTTGTGTCATATTTTGTAAATCAGTAACATTTAAGATGAACAAGAACAGGTAAGAGACGAGCTTTAACAGACTTTTGTGATTTAACACAAAGCCTTTTCATTTTAGTGCCTCTGTTAAAGCAGGGAGAGAAGTTTGTCACTTGCTTTAAAGTGACCCTCATAAGATTAAATATTTTCTCTTATTGTACTGCTGCTGGTGACCCTTGGCAGCAGCTGTGGGTGACAGGTGTGAGAGTGAAGTTATCTCACTGCTAGGTACTGTCTCATTCTCACACAGGAAAGGAAGAGGGAGGCAAATGCCATGTTTGCTTCCAAAGTATTGGCATATTCCCACATCCCTCACTGCTTCCCCCGTAAGTGTCAATCATGCTGTAGGGTACAAAACTATACATCCTAGCATGCATAAGCCATTCAGAAAGGAGATTTTTCAAAAATACAGTAGGTGGCAGAAAGTGAAATTGGCATTTGCTTTCATTGACATAAAGTTCAGTTTCTGACAAAGATCCATAGTGGTTTAAGATTCCCATAGTATTATGCATGCTTGGCATTAGGTAATCTTCAGCAACGGGGAAAGAGGAGGTGAATGTAAAATATTGAGTTCTCCTCTTACTTTTATATGTGAATTGGGAGTAGTGATCCCAACACCAGGCTCACGTGGATGTGTAATAATGAACCTGATTTACAAGCAATGACTGCCTTTAAGATGTTATCGAGTGCTTTTTCTTCCCTTGGGTCTCTTGTAACCTTCTTGTTTTGAAAACAGTTCCTTGGCACTTGCTTCCTGAGCCCCGTGCTGAACACAGGAGAGATGGTGGTTCTGGGGCAGAAGAGGTTGTTTCATTTATTCCATGTGGAAACTGGACAGGTGTGCCATGTGCCAGGATTTCTAAAAATGCAGTACAAAATTACAGGCAGTAAGCAATGAGGGAAAAAAAAAAAAAAAAGTTGTCTATTGCTTCATCTTTAAGAAAAGGAAGACAGATTTATGTGAGGAGAATAAATGAAACTTCTAGGGAAAAGAGAGTGGGAGCCAACTCAGAAAATGGCCATGGGAACCAACCTTGAGGTTTAATTGCCTGAAATGGAGAGCTTTTCCAACCCCGTTTCTGTTTTTCTTTATTCACTGTTTTTTTGTCCCACAACAACCTTGAGTGGCCTTAGGGGTTTGCACTGGGGATACATCGAGGCACTAGTTCAATCTAGAAGGAGTACCGAACATTAGAGGAGAGGTGGGCTTTCTGTCCAGGAGGTGTTGTGGACACTCATTACATCATGTTTTCCGTGCTTTGTTTTGATTGATGGCTTTATGAACATACATCTGGCTCAGCTTTTCAAGCCTGGCCTTCAAGAGCTGATGTGTTAACTTCCTAGACAAAACCCTGGGACTACCCAAAACACCTACCTGATCCCATTGCACTGCATTTTGTCATCTCATTAGCACAGATTTTGTCGTTCCAGTCCATCTCGACTTTAGTAGGATGAGTCAGAGTCTGAGAATTGCTTTTTTCTTTTTTCTTTCTTTTTTTTTTTTTTTTTTCCTTAAGACTGCTTTCCATTAAATCTGCATTACCTTGCTTTACTGAGTTTAAATCTTAAAGCTGTACTTAAAGGACCAAAGACGCTTTAGCCACACAATTGCCATTTGACATGGGAAATTGAATGGCTAAGCCCCTGCATATATGTAATAGTCTGTACACTGCTGGATAGATTATATAATTATTCTTCATATATTAAGCAACCAATTGCTGATTTGTGTACATATGTTGGTTCATCCTTTACCAATTTCCTGTGACTGATAGTTTCCAGGAGATTAAAAGAATAGTTGGTTCCTGTCCCTTTTTTCTTCTCTTTATTTTTGTCCTTTAGCAAGAATATTTGTGTGTGTGTGTGTTTAATAGCATTCATTCCCTAGAGAATAATCTCAGTCCTTGTTTTAGCTGGCCTCCTTCTGAGAGTGTGTTAAATCTGTAGCCAAGATCACAGGCAGCCCTGGGCAAATCATTGGGCTGTTATTAACCTGCCGCCATGGCAACTGCTGCTCACCAGCCTGGGGACAAAAAATGTTTTTATTCTGCTGACTTGCACAAAAGGTTCTAGTGATGCCTTGTACAAAATGGCCATTGAAAGGGGAGATGCAGCGATGTGTGGTTGTGCTCCACAGTTTCATATTTAAATCATTTTACTCTGCTGTGTTGGAAGTGGATGTACAGCTGAAAGCTTCAGTGCAGTGGCTGTAGGGAAAGTAAAAAGTAACAGAAAATGGGAACTAGACCTTTTTAAAAAAAAAAAAAATACTTTTTTTGGTCAGCTTTAGTTTGCAGACAATCAGGGTGTACTTGCCATCAGTGCTATCAAGCTATTTTTTAAAAGTGAGTATGAGATAGGCAAACGTCATTGTGGTTTGCTGTATACTGTATGAAGGTACTTGCTGACTTGGGGTTACAGAGATGGATCATAAAGCAGATTGCCTAGAAAGCTTCCATTTTGAAAAGAAATCTTACCCAGCTGGGAAGCTGAGTACAAGTATCCTAGTGCTTGATGAACTTCTAATTTTAGCTGTTTTTTGAAGCTGATCCTCTTTAAGGTTTGAATTAAAATAAATAAATAAATAAAATTAGAAAACAGCTCTATTGTTCAGGCGAGGCATGAATTTAGGGTCCTCACAAAGCAAGGGCCTGGCAGCCCGAATCCCAAGATGAGGCGCTGTCCCACGGGTCACGTACCCTCTGGCAGGAGACTCTGCAGAAGCTGTGGTGTTGATCTGGATGGCAGACAATTGTGCATGTATGGGTGCTGTCTCATGGAAACGTGCTGTTTTGGGACTCTGTGTGCACTTGCAAGCTGGCAGTGTGCAATTTCCCTATGAACTGAAGACCCTCTGCCTGCATGTTGAGGGTTGCTGTGAAGTTCCTGCAGTTCCACGTTTGGGCAGTTTCCTCTGCCTCACTGAAAATAGCGTGGTTCCTTAACAGACCTCTTAGGGTGTCCCTTGGCCATGGTCTGAAACAATAAAGGCCACTCAAATTGTTGTGGTGCCTTCTTACTTGGGCTGTTGGGGTAGAATATGAAGAGTATAGCCACAAAGATGCTATGTGCTGCTACCAGCGACTTGGAAGAGAGGGGGTTTGGCACCATCAGTCCGTATTCAAGGGTCTGTGGATGAACAGAAGGTGTTGCAATGTGTTGGGATAAGGTATCCTACAATTTCTCTAAGACGGTTGTTCTGCTAGTAGCTTGGGCAGCAGGCTGTGCAGTGTGGGGTACCAGGGAGACAGGTACCTAGCTGGGTGGCATTAATTGTTAATCCTCTGTTTACACCAATTTTGAGAGTTTTGTCAAGCAGGCTGCTCCCATTTTCTGAAACAGGAAGCTTTTCTTGCAGACCTTGTCAGTCTGATGGTTTTGCTTCCAGCTGTTTTTATATCCCATCTCTGGTGGGATCCTTCTGTGAAGCAATCAGCATGAGGAGGTGATTGACCTCCTGCTCACCAGGTAGCGAGCTGGCGTTTGGTTTCCTGCTCCTTCATGAGTAGGACCTGGGAGGCCATTTTGTGCTGGGCTTGTAGCCATGTCAGTGCTGGCCATGCTCTGCTGAGCTGCCATGCTGTTAGTCCTGGACAGTCCTTTGCTGCTAGCCCTGCACCAGATGCAACAATTTCTGGGATCAAGTCTAGGAGATTTGGGCCTGATGCGGAGGCAGACACTGGTGGAGGCGAGCCAACCTCACGTGTAGGACATGTTGAGTCCGATGTGTAGTTTGGGAGCTGTGGTAAAGCTGAGGTTTGCTCTGCAAGGCCTGGTATCTGAACTCAACCCTGAACCTCTGTGGTAAGACGAACACGAGAGATGATTTCCTCTGATAGCACACATCTGTGTTTGCTTGCTGTGCCTCGTCCCCTGAGTGCCCAGCTGCCGTGTCTGTCGGTGCTGCAGGGTTTCTGTCCTGGAGGTAGCTCCCACTGCGCGGCTTCCAGCTGCGGGCTTGGCTATGGATGTTTCCCAGGCTCACTCCCATGCAATTAAACCTTGCCTGCAGCCAGCAGAGTGGCATTTTAAGTCATCTCGGTGGTGGTAGCTGCTTGAGCCTGACTGGGACATTTGCCGGTGGCTCTCTAAAAAGAGAATTTTATACTTATGATCTGGACTAGGACTTTGAGGAAGCCGGGATGTGTGGGTTTGGCTGTCCCATACCCACGCAGGGTTTCTTAATTTCATGCCATCCAGCAGGAGCAGTGGGCTGTGGCACTAGGCCCGGCGTGCCATCGAGCGGGGTCCTAATGGCTTGTGTGCGTTGCGCAGTTGTATGAAACGTACCTTAATGGAGACAGCTTAATGCCATCACCCCGAAGTAATGAATTGGTATGGATTGCCATTACCATTATAACGTGGTTAAAAGCTGTGTTTGTTTCCGATTTACATTTCCCAGCTCTGCAAGCAGATGGGCTTTCAGGCAGGGCAGTCGGGAGGAGCCTGGTAATACGGCTGCCACGACCTTATTGCAGCGCTTGCCGAGCAGCAGTTCTGGGGGGTTGTTTTGTTAGCTCAGACTGCCTAGACAATAAATTTCATTAAGACTATGATTACGCTACTGCAGACTGTACTCGGGGATCACTGTAAATCCAGTGCGTCCTATAAAGCTGGAAATGTATAATACTGCTCCATCTCACTACTGTCAGTAAAAATTGCTACTTTTTGGCAGCTACTATTTTTTTTCTGCTGATAAATATCTGTATCTGTACAAACTTATGTGGATTTAGACAGAAAGATATGGAAGAGCACAGAGTAGTTAGGTTTCACAGACCTAAACATGTTCCCCTGTCAATGAAAGCAACAAAGCATCTTTCACTTTTCCAGAAGGCTTCGTTGGCTTGAGCGCTTACTTCTCTGGCTTCCCAAGCACTGCTAGCACCTGGTGCTCGTGTCCTTAATACCAGTAATGCTGACATGTGATGAGCTCTGTGTCAGCAGCTGAATTGCAACGGATCACTTCAGATAAACAGCTTTTTTTCTTTTTCCATTTCATAGGCTGTCTCATCGATATCCTCTTGATCCTGTAGAGTTAGGAGCACTTGGCCCACTTTCTGGGCTTTGAGCCCACCCCAACAGATCTGTAGGTCACTGTTTTAGAGGGTGATGCTTTCTTGCACCATCTATAGATTTTTGCTTAGCGCAACATCAATGTCTGGGCCTTTTTTCCCCACGGCTTTTGTCAAGCAGAGAGCGAATATTCTTTTCCCTCATTATTTGCTTTTTGCTCATAACGTTCCTTTGGCTTTCTCTCTTCTGCTTAGGTTGCTTTGAATGTTGCATTAAGTGCCTAGGAGGAGTGCCATATGCTTCGCTGGTGGCAACCATTCTCTGCTTCTCGGGGGTAGCCTTGTTTTGTGGCTGCGGCCATGTGGCGCTCACAGGCACGGTGTCCATCCTTGAGCAGCACTTCTCCACGACTGCCAGCGACCATGCTTTGCTGAGTGAAGTGTAAGTATGCCTCCCATTGCCATTATTCATGAAGAACTTCCACCACGGCACCCTCATGCTGGATGGGCAGAGATGGGTTCAAATCTCAGTCTCTATCCCTGAGCATTAGGTTGCCAGTTTCTCCAACACCTATAGGTGTTTTTCAGTGTTTACACTCAAAGATGCAGAGTGTGTATCCTGCTTAACCCATTTGTATTCATTACATCAGTTTCATGAGCATCAAGAGACCTCTAAATAGGTGCATTATACCTACTGCTCCAGAATTATACCTGACTTTTTTCAGTCATCAGAAAACAAAGATGCACCCAGAGTGGAGAAGCAGCTTTTTGCACAGGGCAGGATAAGATCTTGTGCTTGAATTAGATTCCCTGGTAAATGTGTTGAAACCCAAAGAAATACTATCCAGCAGCAATACAAAGTTTGAAGGTATAACAGAAATAACTGTGAAGCGTTGTTGTGTCCATCGCCCCTCAGAAGAAGGTGGATGGGTATTGTGCACTAAGCAGAAAAGCAGGAAAAAAAGGAGAGAGGAAAGATTATAAATAGTATAGATGTTTGTCTTTGCTACTTTAGCCTTTGCAAATAACCACCAGTGAAATGTTAGGGGATTTTGTGTTCCTGAGCTTTATCAGTGAAGCCTGTTTCAGAGCCTGCAGCCAGCATCCAGCCCCACTGGAGCAAACCTCTGTTTTCCTTTAATGATGAGGACCGGGTAGACCCAAGTGTTCAGTACTTCAGATACCTGGTCTTTGGAGCATCAGCTGGGTGTTACATGTCCCCTGATGCTGAAGCTGCTGGTCCTTGAGAAGACTTCTGTTTAGTGGTGGAAAGGAATTTTGATCAAGCTGAACTTCATGGAGATTGCATGCCAGTGTCAAGATGCTAAGGAGTCAGGGCAGCAGGAACATGGGCTCTACAGGGGGGGCCTGCCCATCTGCCAGCTTCTGCAAAGTTTTTGTTTGTTTTTGTTACTTCATTGTTTTGCATTGTTTTTGTTTTTCCATAGCCTTCCTTTTAGCTCTTGTGGACACAGACCTGTCAATCTGCAGGCACTGAGCCTGAGACCACCACAACTCCCCCCTTCCCATCCTCTGAGAGCACTGACTGCAGGCCTGCAGCACCATTTGGGGGCTTTTCCCCCTCCCAATGCCCAAAGCTGCCCCATGGCACTGGGATTGCACCCAGCCACTGATCCCTGTGCCCCCTGAGGCTGAGCACCATGTCCCCAGCTCTGTTGTGCGAACCACAGGGATGCTGCCATTAGCATAAAAATTTAGAGAAAAACAATGAGCAGCTGTTCTTAGAATTTGAAAATGAAATTGCAAAAGTAGCCACAACAGGCAGCAAGTTTTGAATTTTGGAGAATTGTTGACAATGTTTCTTGCTGAGGCAGCATCAGCAGCTGGGGGGCTGTGTAATTCCTACCAAATTCCAGTTGTAATTCCAGCAGTGGTCTCTGGCTCTGTGGAAGTCAAACAAGAAAGGCAAGGGAGAGGAGATGCCAGAAAGGGGCAAATTATTTAAGGCCAAGAGATGTAAAATAAATGAAAAATATATTAGTAGGGCCATCATTTGTAGAACAGATTTTTAACCAGGTTTTGTATTACTAATTTCTAGTAATGTACATAGACTGTTGGTGACAGTGAAATGTATTCTTTTATTCTCCATCAAATGCTGAGTTAATTTTTTCATGCTTTATAGTGCAGGTGCAATGGGTTTATCCTGTTATTTTGAATCACTTTGGAAAATAAACATGAACACTATTTCACTTCCCACATATAATTTTAAATGAGCAATATCCTATTTTGATACAAGGGGTGTGCTATCTGTCTGGATAACATTTAACTGTATAAATGGTAGTCATCAGTTTTCTTTAAATGAAGCTAAAACATGCAGGTGCTCCTTGAAGAAGCTAGTTGGGGGAGAGTAGTGAGAATTGAAAAAAAATCTAAGGAAAAATGTATATGCATTTTTTCCTAAAACAAACAAATGAAAGCATTAGTATAGATCTACAAGTTTAATTTTCCTGTTATGTGAATATATTCATCTGAAATAAACATCTCAACAAAAAATATATATATATATTTTTTAAAGACATTAATTCTGGAGAAGTTTGCAATGAAGTATGATTTTTGGAGACCAGCAGAATTGTTGTATAGAAGATCTGGCATTCTGGTCCTCCAAAACAGTCAGGTTCACACACTGAATCCATAACTGGATTGGTAATACTAGAAATGATTCCATTTACCTGTTCTACCAAGAGTAAAAATACCATAAGATTTTCACTGCAGATGGTAGGTTTGTAGGAAATCAAGAATCTTCTCAAATAAGATTCAAAGGAAGCTTTTATGCCACATACCCTGCGATCTTCTTCTGGACAGTTCCAGACTACCTCAAATGGAAGTATTTCCTAAATATTTGCTGTAGGTTTTTAAAGCTTAACTGCATTAAAGGGAGCTTAACACAGCTGTGTGACTTCAGGTGCTGAAGCTCTCTTGGAAGTACCCTCCTAGGCTGTGGAGCAGACCATTCCTCAGAACTCTCTGCAACGTTTGCTGAGTTTTGTATCAGACAAGTTCCACACCAATTTCTGTAAACATATGTTAACTGGATTTTACATGTCAAAACAGTGAATTTTGGGGGTCTACTTCCTTCCCCTAAGCCAAAGGAGCCACCGTGGAGCATGGTTGTTCAGCCAGTAGTTCAGCTCCAGCCTTTTCTGCTTCAGTGCACGCTTTCTATGCCATAGCTATTGGACATTCCCTGAGGTAGGTGTCAGGGTCAGACACAGGGGAAAAAAAAATAATTTCTATGATGGATGCACGAAATGGAGTCTTCCAGCTTGTGACTAACAGCAGTCAGGGTAGGAACTGCAGCACAAACAGTGTGTGCAAAACTAATGGGCATTGGTACTGCTTACCTGTAGAAGTTGTAGCAGCACTTTCCTGCAGCCTACATGCTTAAAATGCTTTAAAGAGCCTTGAGCTGTGTTTCTAGAAAGTGAGTTGACTCATACCTGTTATGATTAGGGAAGACTTGCTTTGTTTTAAAAGGAATTAAATCTAATTACATCCTTTTTTTTTTTCTTTTTCATTTTAGAATACAGCTAATGCAGTATGTAATTTATGGCATTGCATCATTTTTCTTCTTATATGGAATAATCCTTTTGGCAGAAGGCTTTTACACAACAAGTGCTGTGAAGGAGCTGCATGGAGAGTTCAAAACGACAGCTTGTGGCCGCTGCATCAGTGGGATGGTGAGTAGCACTAGGAGTGGGAACGTTGTCTTTCCTTGCTAAAACCTTGCTTTGGCTTGACTCCTGTGTCTCTGAACCACAGTGTATTGCCAGAACCTCTGTTTAACTCCTTATGGGTGAGCCAGTCCCTGTTGCTGGTCCCTGTCTGAATTTTGTGGATGCTTGGTCAAACCCAAGTTCTGCAGGTTGACTGGTGGGGTGCTACCGCGGCCTTCCCCTCCTAAAGCTGAACCCACTGTTTGAAATTGGTGGAGGCTGCTGATTTTGAAAAACTCTGTGTGAGACAAAATGAAATTTGCACTTTTGAACACAGAGTACACTGATAATGTTCAAGGGCAGATTGTAAGATGGCTGTGGTTTGCAGAGCTATTTAAATAGCAGACTGCAATGCCTCTGACTTCCATAGTCTATTCTACATGGGAACGTCTGGATCCTTCAAACAAACACTAATGAATGAAGCTTCACAACATCTTTGCACTTGAATCAAGTATTTCTGTCTTGCTTTTGCAGATGGCAAAAGGCATACAGATATAATAATGAGTCTTTTTTGCAAAGCTGAAACACTTAGAGCCTTAAAGTTACAAGCCATCTTCCCTTCAATATACTTCTGTATTAGAACATCTTAAACAAAGTTTAACTAAAAATAAAACTTCAGATTCTCACCCACATTGCCCCCTAGGGCGCACTCTGCAAGAACAGAAACATAACTATGTTTCTAAGACAGGATTTCAAAGTTATTTCTGAAAATCTGAATTCAAAGCTTGTAGTTCTGGAGGAAGCTAAGCAGTATGACAGATCGCCCACGGGAAAGTGTGGGTGAGAAGAGAAGAGGCTTTTGATGTGATTGTTGCATTTTAATATACAACCTATATCCTGTACTTAAAAAATATGTACTTTCAGCTGGTTAAATACAAAGAAGATGCATGTTTATTTTCAAAAGGGTTAAGAATTTTCCACTGTGCTGTCGGATACTTACTGAATTTTTCAAGGGCTAATAAAAATAAGACATTCAATCATTTTATAGTTAAGTAGCTATTTTCTTGCTCTTTTCTTTGAAAGTATCATCTTCAGTGAGGAGCAAAATTATGTCTAAAACAGCATTTCCAAAGATCCAAAATACAGTAGAAGCATACACATCTCGTTACTGCAGATAGTTGGGTAGTTGGAGGCACATCACTGTCAGCTGCTTACACAAATTACCAGTGTGACACACAGACATATGACACAAAAACATGTTTTCATGTTGTCCTGTTTGTCCAGACAATTAAAGAGAGAATTTAGCAGTTCAGTTAAGACTTGAAGCTCTGGTAAGACATCTCAGTGGTTGGTGGTGACAGCTATGGCATATGCCACTGTCTCGTGCTAGAGCTGCTTAAAACACCAGGCTTTAGAACAAGGTTTGTGAGGAGAAACAACATCCTAACAGACTGGTGGTGCCTGCAGACAGCAGCTTTTAGCCATCCACTGTGTTTTTCTGCCTATTTAATCAAGAACACTTCTACTTATTCCTCATTTACATCACCAAGCTGGGTGCAATCCCTTCCATGTTGCATAAGGTTACTACAGAAGATAGTCTTTTGACTTGACTGAATTATTTCTGTTGGCTGTGGTAATGCAGAAGAACTGTTTCCAACATTTTATCTGTATTGTATGTGAGAGTGTTTTTTTTTTAACTTTTTTTTTCTTAGCTATTTTAGAAGTTAAAGGCTTCCCATTCTCGCTCTCATGCATATTTCAAATACGCACATGCAAACCCATGTTTTATGTATAGTGTATCTATAGAAATCCTTTAAACTGGTCTACTTGGTTATTACCAAAACCCACTGAGAACTTCTAGCGTCTGGCATGACGTAGGGTATTTTAGCTCAGTTGTATTAATTTAAGACTAGCAGGCTTTCTGTGTATGTCTGTTTTCCAAGTGCTTCCAACTCCCCACCTTCTTTCCCTCCAAAATCTAACCAGTTACTTCAAAGTTGCTCAGTGTGTCTGGACACACCTCTGAGGATGCAAACTTCCACTGCTGCAGAATTTGTTCAGGCTGTCAGTTCTGGGGTCAGGCTGAGACAACCCCCACTTCAGTTCCTTTCCCATCTCTGCTGCTCTGGCACACAGGCTTCTGATAAGAATACAGTGCTCTACTGGAAAGTGAAGCCTTTCCAACCCACCTACAGTCAAAGAATGGTGATAAAGGAACATATAAAATATAAAAATGTTTCCCCATTTTGCAAGGGGAATCCAAACCTTAGCCTCTCAAGGAGGGGGAAGCTAGGAGCTGATGCCAGTGTTCACGAGATAGTGTTTCACTATAAAACTTAACATGGAAGAATAGGAGAGAGCGGAGGTCCAGTGGGAGCAGAAAGCTGGAGATATCTGGAGCAGTGAGTGAGTACCTGATAATCTTACCAAAGAAAATGTATGTAATATTGACCAAAAAAAATAATCAAATTTTAATGGGAAAATCCATGATCATCTGAGCTGAAGTAAGTAATTTTTGTCTTGGCAATGTGTATTAGTTTTCTGATCTGCTGTAATGAACATGGTATGTTTTCTAAAATAGGTATTCTCAACTGTTACATTCAAAATTGATTTCAATAAATCAGGGAGTACATAAGAGCTCTGCATACATCAATTCACTCTATTGTTTTGATTTGCAAGTTGTATAGAAGTGCTAGTATATTGCAGTTAATAAAAAAAAAAAAATCCTTAAATTGACTTTTGTTGGAATTTTATTGGTTTTAGCCTACAACCTGCTTAGCTGAGACTCTTGAGAAATTAATGAACTGCTCATTCAGGAGGCCAAGCTGCTTGCTCAAGCAGCCAGATGAAAAAAGAAATGTCTGAATTACTTTTTCAGAAGCACTTAGAGTACCAAAGTATTTGTAAGCAACATAAGCAATGCTAGTGTTGTTAGTATGTATGGAAATAATGAAATAATTTAATGGAAATTAAATACTTTATTACTTAATTTCTGAAAATATGTTTAAAGACTGTACTGAAGCATTTTTTTAAGGAAAATTCAAGTATTCTTTTCAAAGAGCAAATATGAAGTGCATGTGTTTTCTCTGCCCAGTTTGTTTTCCTCACCTATGTGCTTGGAGTGGCCTGGCTTGGGGTCTTTGGCTTCTCCGCTGTGCCTGTCTTTATGTTCTATAACATATGGTCAACTTGCGAAGTCATCAAATCTCTTCAGACAAATATGACAGTTCCAGGGGACCAGATCTGCGTGGATATCAGGCAATACGGTACTTATTTAAATCCTGATTAAATGCTTTATCCTTTCTCCTTGGTCTATCTTCAGTAGTTTTGTTTCAGCTTTATCAAATGAACCAAATGCAAAAGCATCTTGTGTCCCTGAATGTGCTATTACTTTTCTAATTAATTCAGATTACATTGATCTCTTTCCAGATGCAATCAGTTTAACTGAACAGGCAAGTCATTTATCTAAAATGATTTTGTAGCAGTTTCCAATACCATAATATTAGGTGTAAAAATAGATCAGCCTCAAAATAAACTTCTTAGAGACAAAGCTGAGAGATAACCAGAATCTGTTTTCTTAAGCCCATTTGTATATGTATTTTCTTTCAAAAAGCTGTTTTTACATTTAATTATGAAGTTAATGCCTGAGTTTTGCTGTAATGATTACTTTCAGTGAAAACCAAAAACCTGCAATTGAGGGTCTGCCTCAGATATTAATGAATTAACTCTGCTTTCTAATTACACACAGAAAACTGGGGGAGGGGAGGGGTGCAAGTAGCAGAGCAGTGGGGAAATAGCTTAAAATATTGTCTGGCCTTTCAAATACTTTAGTCATTAAAGTGTATTTTTCCTGAAGTTAATCTCATCTTCCTCTGTGCTGAAAACCTTCTGTCACAGTTACTTTGGGCTTCATTTCAGCTTGCATTTTCTGGGTATGTTTGTTTCTTTGGACTAATTAAATCAAAGCTGAGGAAACTGATTCACAGTCAAGAAAGAAAGCAAGCTAGGTTTTTCTTTCCTGTCCTGGTTGTAGGTTCAGTAGGAGAGAATAAGATGTACCAACTTTAAAAGTAAGAAGTCCCAAATCAAATACTTGCATCCTATTTCAGCAGCTGCCACCAAGAGGCTGGGAAGTACCCTTTTTCAGTAGCAAAGCCCAGGAGTGCAGGGGGAAGGTGCACTCCTCCACCCTTCTGCTTCTCCTGTTTGTTTTGCAGCTGTGCCAGGGCAGTGAGGGGCTGTGTTTCTCCTCTGATTGATAAAATCATTTGTCTTTCAATGAGTGGCGGGAGGGAGCAGCTTCTCAACGCGCTGCTTGTGTCACTGAAGTGTCTTCTAGTTCTGCAGGAACTAGAAGCAATAGCTGAATGCCTTCAACTGTATCTTGCAGTTGCAGAGAAGAAACTGGCTTTAAAGTAAATCCTATAAAGTCTTTCTGAAAGCCATATTGTCCTGAGATAGTTTCAATGACCTGCCCCTTACAAAGTTCCTAATTCCAACCAGCCGAGTTTAAAATGTGAGTTGTACCGAGGAGGCAAAGTGCTGTTTTCCTTTTTCAAGCCATGGCTTCTGCTTAAGCTTTACATCTGTTACTGGTCTAAAAGTTTAGGTTATTTTAAACTTTCTAGATCCCATCGACTTTTCAGATTTTCAATCATGTAAGAAAAGTAATTGGGAGTACGTGAGGTATAGCAGACCAGATTCTCCTGTAGCAGCTCTAACTTAATGCTTTTTTACCTTCTGGAACTTAAATAGAAGAAAATTCTTGTGTAGTTCTCCCCTCCAGCTCCTCATTCACCCTCTTCTGCAGCAGTTGTTCAAGCAGCACTTAATCTAGTGAGGAATTGCACAAGTGCTGTCCTGAAAGATGCCAAGTATCTCTGAGATGCAGATGATCCCTTTCAGTCCCCAGTCTCGGCGAGCAGGCAGTATGAGACTGGACCTGAAGCACAAAAATCCAACCATTTGGCTGCCATATGGGAAAACCACGTCTGAGAACATATCTTGGCAGCAAGCCTTGGTATAAGGAGAAAGTGCAATTTTAGTGAGCTTTTTAATTCCTCCTGCCAACTCAAAGCTGTACTGGTCAATGCGTGGATGCCCAAAATGGGAACACAACTGGCAAGTGGGCAGAAAAAATAAGAAAGGAACAGAAAGCATCATGTGTTGATTGCTAAAATTAGTGGTTTCTTTTGCTGTGGTATTTCAGGTATTATCCCGTGGAATGCTGTACCTGGCAAAGCCTGTGGTCCGATCCTGGAGAACATCTGCAACACGAATGAGGTACACAGGCATGACCCATGTGCGACTTATGCCTCCGGGTCACTTAGGCACAGCATAATAACTAACTTGGTGAAAGTTTGTGGAGGGAACTAATACTAAGAGTAGAAAGAAATTGATTTGGGCAGAATATTGAAACTACTCTGGCTCTGATCATCAAAAAAAAAAAAAAGTGTTTTCTAAACAGTTTAAGTTTTTAGAGCTTTGAACCTCTTGCTATGAAGACAGGTTTATTATCCTTATTCTTTAAAACAGCTGAAATGCATGTTATACTATCCTTAGTTATGTAAACGTTTTTAACATCTTGTTTTTTCATCTTTTTCCCCTAGTTCTACATGTCTTATCACCTGTTCATTGTGGCTTGTGCTGGAGCTGGTGCCACTGTCATAGCATTGGTGGGTAGCATTTTTTTTTTTTTTTAATTTTTTACTGTGCAATGTGTTCCTTTCAGACTTAAGATGCTTTAAGATCAAATTTTATGCATCTTAAAAATGCTGATACTAGATGTAAAAGAGGGTGAGCTATAATCACTGTTACTTTCCACTAAGCTTTGGGCATTCCGAGTCAGCAGGTCCCACACTTCTGTTTTAAGAAGTCATCTTAACTCACCTGCCCTATCCTTAGGAAAAAAAAAAATCTTTGCATGTCCTTTTAAAATCCTACTTCTACCCACTGTTGATATTTTTCTGTTCACTATTTCTTTTCATTGTTGTAGTTTATTTGATCAATAGCTTGTAACCTCTTGTTCTTTTTGTCTGGACCCAGGCAATTTGACTAGTCCAACCCTGCAATGCCAATCACAGGTAGCAGTTGGAAAAAGGGATGTTAATGACTTTTTTTTTCACGTGTCTAACACTTACTCTAGCTGCCAGCTTCTAACTTCCTATCAGCCAAATCCAGGTGTAATGGTGCCTGCTCTTAGGCAAAATAGCCTTAGGCCTGTGTGTAGATTATACTCAAGGGACAAAAGGCAAGTTAGTTACCTTGCATCTTCACCCTGGAGGAAGCTCGGAATAGCATCTGTTGTAAAAGTATCAACGGTTGCCCAAGTGGGCTTGAGCCGTCACCTTGTTTGTTTCTTACTCTCCTGTATTTTGTTCTCTTCCACCAGCTGATCTACATGATGGCTACTACATATAACTATGCTGTTTTGAAGTTTAAGAGTCGGGAAGATTGCTGCACTAAATTCTAAATTGTATAAGCCCAGTAAAGAGCTGCATTGCTGTAGCTTGAAATACCACTGACACCCTAGGCTAAAAGTCTAGCTTTCTGAATTTTGTTACAGTAATTGTAAATAGCTTCAGTAAGCCTCATTTAGCTTATCAGATTAATAAAATGACTTCTTGTATATGAACTATGATGTGGATGAGATCTGGCTATTTTTTCCTGTTGAGAGGATTCAGTTACTGTCGGACTGTTTATAAATCGTCCTTTGGAAGATGGGACTTTTTCATTTGAAGTCTCCATTTGCTTTGTAGCAGTCATCTCTAAAACAAAGACTGGAACAGTTCAGGGTCAGAATTACTCATCTATTCTTCATCCTGAATGACAACTGCAAAAAACTCTGAGCATACAAATATATATGATACAAAACAAAAAGAGTAATAAAGTCATGCCAGTCTCTTTTGGCAGAAATCAGAAGCCCCAGTATTATGAATTAGTCGGCTTGTCTTTCTGGTGCATGGATGATTAAGTTGATTATTTTCTTTTACTTCGTTTTCAAATAACTGCCAAATCATGCTCTCTCTGGAAGGAAATACATCCTTGTATTAGCTCTGCGTAAAACAATCACATTCTGGTTTTGGACCCTAAACTTGTAAAGAAATAGCATATAAATAGTTTCTGTTCTTGTATGGCTTGCACTTTAGTAACTGATTTCTCAGTAGCCAGATCTCAAAAATGTAAGTATGACTGCACGGGAAGCAAAACCATGCATAGATCATAGAGACATTTTTACACTGTTGGGGGAAAAAATAAAAAGAAGTGAATCAATATGTTCAGATGTAGATTTTTTGCATGAAGTATGGTGAAAAGATGTTGGGAAGAGATGAATTCAAAAACCAGAAAAAATCCACACAATAATAATGAAAAAAAAAGCTAATTATGATGTAAAACTTTTCACCTGAAGTTAGACAATGAGAGTTTAAAATGTAGTTATAACAATACATGATTAAGACATCTTAACCCGGAGATTGCATGCTTTTGCTTAGTTTTGGACTCATGTTTTGTTGTTTAATTTTTCAATGTGTTAATGTAGCCTTGTTCACGTAAATAAAACTGTTTACAATTTCAGGCTTTTTCCAGGGGGAGGGTGGAATTCTCATCTGCTTGTTGGGTGAAAAGAATTACCAGGATCTGGGCTTGAATATACATAAACACCACGACCTTAGAAACCAGTTCTTCTGAGCACCTCTTAGTATACATAGGATCTAAATTGCCACATACAAAAGTTTTTTTTCCCTGCTTCCCCCCATTCTGCATTTTAATTGATCCGTACAACTCTTCAGCTCATTTTATTACTGTTGTACTAACTTTCTCTAAGTTGTGAATAACCAACCTAAATATTAGCATGCAAAATTCTAGAGATCTTTGAGAATAGCCTCTGTGCTTGTTTTAATAACAGAATGCTTATTAACGTAGAATAACTTTTTTGGTCATTATTGTAAAGAGCGTCTATTAATCTAACTAGCAGCTTGCTTTGCCTCTTGACATGCTCACTAGCCATCATGCTCACCCTTCTCTTCCAGATCCACTTCCTCATGATACTGTCTTCTAACTGGGCCTACTTAAAGGATGCAAGCAAAATGCAGGCCTACCAAGATATCAAAGCAAAAGAAGAGCAGGAGCTTCAGGATATCCAGTCTCGGTCAAAAGAGCAACTCAATTCTTACACATAAATGTTTGCCACAGTAATTCAGCAGAAGAATTCTGTAGCTCTGACAAATCAACAAATAGCTGCTCTGCAGTACAGATGTGTGTCTACCAAACAAAATTATAGAGAAGTGTAAAAGCTTCACGTTCAAGCTCCTGGAACACGTTCATAGGGAAATCTTCCCATGGGTAATCTTCCATCCTTTCACGCAGAGAATGGAGGTTTTATTCCAGGCATTTTAAAAGGCAACACTTCACAATAAGTGACCAAATTATTCTACTTTGAGACGTTCAGAATTTACTATTTGACATGCAGCATGAATTCCTGCACAAAACTGTGGCAGGTGCTCCAAACCAGCAAGCAGTAGATGTTTGTACAGACCTTAGACAAAGGCACGTGTAAGATGTGTGATTTAGTATCTCAGTTTATATACCAAATGGAACTGTGGCTGGCTAAGATTTCTGATAGCCTGTGCTTATTCAGAAGCACAGTTGCAGCGTTTCATAAGTCCTAATAGGGCAGCCTTTGAACACTCTTTACATGGGCCACAGGAACAGCAATCTACTTTTGTGCCACAGTTTTTTACGATGAACAGTCACTCTCCTGTGCTTACCTGAGTGTTGAGCAGATGTCCCAAGTTTTAATCTTTTTATTAACTATTTAATGGAATGTAGATGCTTGGATCTGGATAATGATCCCCTTCTTTGAAAATAAATGTCAGCTTTGCCTTAATATTTATTTTCTATAAATGTCTTAGCATTTATATAGTGGCAGGAGACCATTATCCTTCATTTTAAGTGAAAAGTGTTACCTTATTAAAATGACACTGATGTGACTATTCCAAATGAGCAGATGACGAAGTTTGCAGAGTTTTACACAATAAAAATGACAGCCATAAAGCAGAATACAGGATGTCCACCTTTTCTCTATCTTGGTGCTTAGCAAATTTATAGTCAGTGCTTATGTGTTTTCCTTTTTACAAATTAATTAGCACATTAAGAAAACGTGGTGTTCAGAAAAAACAAACAACACAAACTGGTGCCATTTTAAAGTCATTTCCCATAGAAGTCTGCCTTCTAATTAATGTTTATTTCAGAAGCTTTCAGTGATATCTTGAGTATTAGTGATGGTATATTTGGTGTTTGTTCTATATGATATATATATATATAAATATAAATGTCGGGGGAAAAGTAAAATACATCAGTCATTTGAAAAAAATGAATATTCAAGTCATACCCATGTTAAGCTGACGTGTGGTTTGATCGTTTTGACTGTTTGCTGAATATAAGTAAGTCAAAGGAAGCACAAAACTTCTTAAGTCAGTATTAAGAGAAAAGGCATTTTGGGGGGTATTAACTTCAACTATAATTTTTCTGTTAAATATTGAAGTCTAATTTGACAGTTTAAAAAGGGGGCAAAGTTGATCCGTGTAGAGCAAATATGACAAAATAGCCTAGTGTATGTTCTTACCTGTTGCATGAAGGAGACATTTCTACAGCAATGCAGGTGATGTTCTAGCCCAGTGTTTGCATAAGGGTAATAATGGAGGCAGTGTCTTAAAGCCTAATTCTTTTCTAATTCAGTGTAGCTATTACTGGGAGTTTTTGAAGTTTTGTTTAAGTAGTCTAATATTTTTATGTAAAGAGCATTAAATTTTGCTATGTATAAATTTTTGTAACCTAACAGTGAATCAATATTTTCTATCAGTGCCAAGGGCTTCCTGTAGTTACATCCAAGTGTTAAAATAAATATTTGTAGATAATAGACAACACTTGTGTATGCTTATTTTAAAACAGACCTACAGCTACTCTATCCTAGTGCATCTCTGTTTTATATCTCTATCTGAAGTTAAACACATTCTGTTCGATATTGTCCATTTGATAATGTACTGCGAAAGGCTGCCCTGTAGGTGTATGCTTCAGCATGGTAAGTTTTTCTAGCATTAACTACTGATAGTTGTTCCAGGGCAGCATAAAGCAACAAGCACTATTCAACCCGTGCTTAACATCAGACAAAACAAATTTCTGAGGAACTTTGTAAATTCCATCTTTGCTGCAACACAAAGTTAATTTAGCAGCATGTAAAATTAGACTATCCCCTAAATATTTTGTCTTAATTTAAAAAAGAAAGTGTGTCTCATTTATGGTACACCACATTTCAATCTCCAGTGAATTCAAGAGGGAGCTTCAGTTTTGCCCCTAAATTCTGTCAAACTTGGCTTCATGTTCCTGTAGTTAGGTCAAGGTAAGCAGCCTCAAATGCAGTGCAAGTTGTACTATATGCTGCCGCCCAAAATTACTTCATTGATTAAAAAAAAAAATACTGTATTTTATACTGTAAATAAAGTTTAATGATCTTGCCTATAATTTACCTACAAAATGCAAAGCTTAAATAAAGATGAGTTAAATAGCATTTTTATTTGAATCTCTCGGTTCTGGGCTGGTTAATACTAACAAAGCATGAGAAAAGGCTGCTTTTAAAAGTGTTTCTGCTGCTGTAGCAGTAAAAGGGGCAAGTTAACGTGGTTCTGTCTCTGCTCTCTAAAAAAGCACAAGCCAGGGGTTTCTACGGGATACCTTTAAAAACATGAGATAGCCTCAGTGTAATAAAAAGTTCAGCTGTTACTTTGACTTACTGTTTGTTACATTTTGTGGGGGAGGGGAGCGGAGGAACAACATTTCAAAAGCTGTGGATGTTTCTAGGAATTCAAGGCCAAACACATCTACCTGAACATACACATTCATTTCTTTACATAGCTTTGGCCTTTCTCTCACCATGCTCCAGGGCCTCCTGCTGGAATAGTAACACATCTAGACTCAATATTGAAATTCAGTGACTAAAAGGGTAAGACTTCAGTAGCAGCCTTACTCATTTATAATTATACAGCCTGCAATTCCTGTGCCTAGCATTTATTACAACTTCATTTACGGTCAGAAAGCTGTTTTAAAAACATTTTATTGTAGTTAAAAGAGAAAAACAAAACCAGTTGCTCGTGTTCACCAGAAGCTTTCATCATCGTCTCCATGAGAAATGCCTGCAGCACTGTAGTGGGGATAGGAAAGGAGAAAAAAATAGCATTAAGTCTGAAGTAGTTTCTCATATGAAGCATATGTTTGTTTCAGAGAAAGTTAGTTACACACAACTTAATAGAGTGCATCTAATCACAGGCTTTAGTCAATGACAATCCATGCTGCAGTTTTCTTGCTGTTCCAAAAGCAAGCCTTTAAGAGCGAGGATTTGGGCCACCTCATCCATCAAACAGCATTACTATCTACTACTTTGGTAGCACAAAAGAACACTGCACAGATATAATTCAGGAGTGCCAGCATAGGGTCTGGTGTGTAAAACAGCACTTGAAAGGGACAGATAACACTGAATCATTACTAGCTACAGTGTGAGTCACTTTTAATCAGCTCTATATTTTTTGCTTAGATATATTTTCAATTCTACATCTTCAGATAAACTGAAAGATTTGATTGATAGAGATATTTTCCCCCCATCAAGAAACTAAATGTGACATACCCTTATTTATTGATCTCTAGAGATAACCACAGGCAATGCCCTAGCTGTGGAACTCTATCAGGCTGCCAAAAACCCCTGAAATAAGATGTGTGAACTAGTTTGTTAAAAGTCCGTGATGCTACTAATAAATCAAAGCTAGATTCAATTCAAATAACAGACTGTATACAAGGTACAGCACAGACAACCCTTCACAGAATCATTACTGAGGAGGAATTTGTTGTGTTTCAGCTCACCATGAAGGAACTGAGATGCTGCTCCATTGCAGATAAAAATTTTAATTGTGAAAGCTATGGAAACAGATCATCAAATATAGTTCCTAGATCCTAATTCAATATTGTGCCTAACTTACCTGTATAAGAATTGGGAGGCTCATCAATTATTCCAGCGTATTTACTTTTTATTACTAAATTTTAAAATTTATTTTGCTTTTTAAGAGGCAAATGTCTCTTAACCATAATTCATGCTGTAAGTATTAATTAGTAGGAAGTAATAGAAGTCTTTTGTAGTAATGTATGAGCCTTACCTGTCATCTTTTTCACTAGATGTAATTCCCTCTATGAGTGATATTTCTTTTATTTCTTCTTTTTTTGAATCCTGGCAGCCAAGAGGAAGGACCAGTTACAGAAAGTGTATTTTAAGTCAAGGTTTAAGTGACTCTAACACCTAATAATTTTTGAAAATAAATATCTTCTGAAAGAGCCAGCCTATTTCTAGAAATGAAGCACTTCATCTAGAATAATGAAGCTTTGGAAAAATGGGTTTGGACAATGCCTGAATAAAACTATGCTGCAGTCTGTCATCAAAGTAATGTTCACACATGTAATTGTTCGTTAAGGTCAAATTTTCCATCCTGCCAGATTATATTCTATCAACTTCATCAGTTGTGTTACTGGAACACAAATCAACCTGTATAGATTAAAACTGATGTATTTTAATTAGGATCTCAAAATACTATAAACGCGGACTACTAAAAAAAATGAGGACATATTTCTGTTTAAATACTGTCAGAGTACCTAACGAAAAATAAACAAACAAAAACCCCCACACATTTGAATCAACACATTTCTGCAATACAAATCCAAACACTCATTTCTGCAAGTTGTTACGTTAAAGGCTCTTAATGGAAAAAAAAAATAAAAGAGATTATTATTTTCATTGTAAGCATAGTTAGCAAGACACCAATTCAAACAATCTTTTGGGAGGCCCAGTTTTGAGAATAATCACCTTGTGTGCCAGTTCCTGCTCTCCCTGCTCTCTTCTCTGCTGAATTATTTTCACGTATTTTTCTAATGGATTTGGAGCAGAATCCTTTACAATATCTTCAGCAGCAGAATTACCATTTTCCAACTTTTCTCCCTCTTCTTTTTCTTCATCTATTTTCATTGAATCTTGGATCCACTTTAAAACAAAAAAAATCAAAATTAAATACCGATCAGATCAATGAAACTGCCTTTATACCTAAATACTTGCAGGATGTAACATTAAACTTGGCAAAATATGCCAGTGTAAACAGTATTAAACTTGTTACATGTGGTTCAAGATGAAATGTTAAGTTATCACTTGAATTCAGGAGTGTCATGCCAAAGAAATCCAATCAGTTTGTATGCCTGAAATGCCATGAGGACTGAAATCCTGGTTTCTGCATATGGCTAGATCTACACGTGAATTGAAGATGAGCTAATACAGGTATGCAAGTTTCTTGAATGGCCTCGTTTGCTAGTGTGAAGGGCAGCATGATCAGTACCACAGAACTGAATTGAATTAAACAAGGTTTAAGTGTGGGAAGAGGAAGAAGAAAGGGGAGAGAAGAAAACCCAAATTTTATACAGTACACAAAAATCCCGAACATTATTTCAACATGTGCTACACCAGCTCAAATGGTTTTAAACAAACTCCATAGAGTCTCCTTGTAACTTCTGCTCAAAAAACAAACAAACAAACAAAAACAAACAAACAAAAAAACCCACCACCCTAAATACTATCATAAAAGCTAATGAACAGGTGGACATTAACATTTTCTGGTGATGTCGCACTCACAGCAGTCCAGACCAGAGCAAATGTATAGCTTGTTCCAATAGCCTGGTAACATCTGCATTTTAACTTCTTAACATAAAACTGTAGCTTCCAGTTACATGAAGCATGGAATAAAAAGCATCCATTTCCAGGGAAAAAGTTACTTGGCATAAGAGGAAGTTCTAGCAAGACTCTTTGGTTAATCATACAAGTGCTTAAAATAACTTAGCCTTTACTACTTTCACCTAAAAAAAGCATAAAATCTATTTTTAACCAACATCTATTTTAACACACAGCAATCCTAAACTAATATCACACTCTGAAGCTACATTACTGTCAGAAATTAAAATACTAAATCACCGTCTCTTTCTCAAGCTGTTCCACTTCGCTTTGCTCTCTCTCCAAAGCCTCCACTTGTTCTCTCTCTCTCCTTTCTTCTCTGGTTCTCCTTTCCTCTTCACAGTTTTTGTCTTCTTTACTTTGTTCTTCAACATGTCTTTGATCCAACACAGCTGTGAAAAATTATTTCAACATCTATGACATAATTTATAGATATTTCAGTAAACTACTATGGTAGCATACAAATAAGTAACAGCTTCCTGTATAACATTGAAAGGAAATGAAAAACAACTGGAAATATATATACATATAATACATATACTGGTGTTTTTCTTATGTATCTGGCAATGTTTCTTTCCACCTCAGTACATTTCAGTCTGGTATATGACTGCCTAAGAGTTGAACTCTAGAGACAAAGTAGAGTCCAGGGAATTGACAAATCTCTCTGCATTTCTTATTTCCAGCACAAACTTTCTCATGAAGTCTATTATGTTTAAATTCATGTTGCTATATTTTTTTCTCTCTAAATAAGAATTATCTACTATACAGAGCAAAGTAGAAAAGCCACACACACTGCACTGAAATCATTCTCATCTATCCAAAGAATTAAATCAGCATTGTGACAATGCAGTTTACAAACTGAATCAACCAGTCAATCAATCAATAAATAAATAAAAGCCAGGCATGCAGTATAGAAAATGCTTCAAAATAAAAACTTTCAGGTCTTACTTCTATCAAGAACAGAGGCAATGTTTAATTATCATTTTAAAGAAGGGGAAAAGAAACATCAGAATCTTCCCTCCAGAGGCTGGGTGAAGAGCTAGGGCCAGGGTGGGGGGTGGGAGAAGCATTATTAAAAGTCTTTAAATTAAAAACACATTTAAACAAAACTGGGGTGAAAAAGTCATCCTCGTGCATTAAAGCAAAAGAAAACATTCTCTTTTCTTAATTACATAATTACCACTTTTGGAAAAAGTTTTCATTCACTTTGGTGTATATACCTACAGAATGTTAAATATTTGGGGTTTTGTTTTACACATGTGACATCTAAAAAGAGCATTCACTTTTGTTTCTGAGCTGAAAACTCACTCAAGTCCTGCAGCGAAGTGGCTGTTGCTCGCATAGTGGTTGTGACATGGTTTTCATTGACAATGTCCCCAGATGGATGCAAGACATCACTTTCACACTGCTCTGGAATGTCCCCCTGATCTGGAGAAGAAATTTGAACAATGGCTTCATTATTTTGTAATTACAATAGTGGAGCAAAGGAATGGACACAAAGTGTGGGAATGGCTGAATTAGAACTCATAAATATAAGCACTAATTGAGCATTTTCCTTCCAACTTGACCATTTCCCTGAGGATGAAGAATCACAGGCTGTGCTTGCTTCTTTAATTACAGAATTGTTAGTTTTTAAATTAGCTATTGGAACACATCTGTTTAAAGAGCCAAAAGAGAATCATGAATAAATATACAATAGAAAACCAAATGTTTTCATTTCTTTACATAATCACGATAAAGATCACAGAAAAATTACATGTCCAAGCTTAACTCATCCCTTTCATGCACATAAAACAACCTTTAAATTACTTGATCACACACTATTTCTTTGTTAGGATCCTTGCCCTCTTCAGTGCACAGGATGGATACCTCTAAATCAAATATTCTACACTGTATTTTCATCTGTGCAACCACGGCTCTGAATTTTTAAAAAAATAAATAATACTGTACTTCCTCTGTGATCATCACTATTACACTCAACTGCTTCTTAATGATTTATGTGCAAACTATGCAAACTGCTGTTAACCCAGTGTTATGGAAGAAAGCAGAAGGAGATGAGAAGTCAAATGCAGACATTAGAGTTTTAGGCAGCCAACGCAAAATACACAGAACCATTTTCCAGACAGGTAGTGTAAAATAGAACAGATACTTTATGCATCTCCTTCAGTTTTGAGTAAACATTTAAGAATACAAATTCCCCATCCTTCAAATATTATCTAGGCTTCCAGCATTTCTCTTTCTATTTTGTAATAAAAACTGAAATATTTTGTATGGTGATAAACAAGACACCCAGACTAACCAGTCTCTCTCTCAGAATGATCCAAATCCCTTCGATTCAAATTCTTTTAAAGGAATTTCAGATGAAGTTATCATAGAGAAGTTATGCCAAACTACCAATCTAGCAGTTAGGAGGAAGTTTTCAGTTTCTTACAATAGCAGCAAGAAGTCTTACCAGGTTGCCTAGGCAAATAAATTTTACGTATGTTTTATATAAGACCAAAATAATGGGTTATCATGCTTAAAAGACAACTTTCCTTTTTTTCTCTCTTTCCCCTTTATTTATGTTTAAATTATAAGGTTTTCAACACCAAAATTATTTCCATATGAAGCATGAATATGTTTCAAGGCATACATGTATGTAACATTTAAACAGTCAAAAAATTCCTACCACAAGTAGGTTCCTGTTAAATATTATATCTAACTTCTAAAAGCCTGTCAACCACACAAACAGGAAAACCAAATAAACAAAACAATATAGTGAGAACCATTTTTACATTTACCATTTTGCAAAGTAAAAAGAAAAAAAGGAAACACTTCATACACCTTCATTTCTTTACATAAGGGTGGACAGCAAGAGATGCATTATATCCTTAATATGAACACGTAACTAAAAGCAATAACTGCCAACAGAAATCCCAATCTTTTCTTGCTAGAGCTCACTCAGTAGGATTTAAAGACTCTCCATATTTTCTGGTATCTCCCATACACCATATTCTGTGGTATCTCCTTCCCTCCATTGTTTTTTCCAGTGTCATCAACCTTTCTCCTTCTCTCGTTCCTTCATTATACTCTATATACTTAGATTTTACATTCTTCTCCTCCCCCTAATTTCTCCTGCGTTATCTTCTCCCCATTTTAGCCATTCTGATTTCCTTCTACATAATGAGAATGTGGTTTTTTTGATGCAGTCTGAATCAAGTAAAGTACTGCTAATTTAGAAATCATTGGTATATGCAATCTCTTACAGTTATTACTTCTGACTACAGCATGTCAGTAAATGATACAGTGGTAAGCTATTTGAGCACAGCAGCTACTCAGGCCTAACTGCCAAGAAAATGCCAATCTATTCATATGTGTGAGAAAGCAAAATTGAAATATTTAATGTGTTCCTAAAAGTCTCTAATGTGAAAGTCAACAAATGAATCAAAATCCAATCAAAATATGAGATTAGTAGAAACCATTAGTGGTTACAGGCTTGGTTCACATTAAAATAATGCATTTGAAGCTCATAAAAAGAGTACTGAATGAGGTAAATTAAAATAAAAATGTACTGAGTAAAACTTCAAGGAGAAATGCATAGATCAGTCATCAGCTTCCACTAGTTATCGCTGAAGAGTAACAAACAGCACATTCGCTGTGTACACAAACAATAGCTTTCTTGTTTGGTGGGTTTGTTTTTAAAATACTGACTGCTGCATTCTCACGGGTTCGGGAGAGTGAGCAGGGGCATCGCTTCATCTTCCATATGACCGAACTGCACCCAAAGGAACAAGCCAGTCACAGACTCAGGAAAACACTCACCAGTTCGCAGTATTTTTTTCAAACTCAGTTGTTCTCTCTCCCATATAATAATCAGCGCCTCACCAACTGTGAATTCATGAATGATGTATGACCCCTCTCTCTGTCAGTCTCAAGAGTTTACAGACGTAACAAAATTTGGATATGAGAAAGGTTTTAAAGCATGCTGTTCACATCCTTCTCATTGATAACTCCACTTACTTTAAACCCACAGTTTCATGAGAGATAAAGCTGCTCAGGCCTACCATTAATGGTTTATTCAAATGCTGAAAAACGAGGAAATAAAGCCAATAACTTTCCATTTCTGTCTTCTATAAAGTACATAAACTTTTATAATCCTCTTCTTTACAGTACCTTACTTACATGCAAAATTTTCTAAAACTGACTCTGCATGCCTAACTCCAGCATACAAAAAAAAAAAAAAAGGAAATATCTCTGTAGCACACAAAATAAAACACAACATAATGCCAGAATTCCTCAGGCAATTTAGACCAAGAAATGTAAATAAATAAAATACTCTGAGATGGAAAAAAAAAAAAAAAAGATACATTCACATTTCAGTAACTTAACCATACATTCCAAGTGCACTCTAAGATACTCTGAAGTAACCTCTAACTTGTAACACTACTTAATCCTTGGTTACAGAAGGAAAAATCAACAAAAGTACTAATTGCTGCAGAAATTTATCTTCACAGCTACAGCTTGGTAACGCTGCTCTGGTATTGGTCCATCAAAAACACTCCTTGTGATTTTATTTCATGCAGCAAATACATGTATAATAGGGCCTCGGGTTAGTTCATATACTTGTACACTTTGCTTTAAAAAGAAAAAAAAATCCTACAGCATTTTAAAACGTTCTGAAGCAACTGTCAGACCTACATGCATTAATCAGAACAAGGTTATGCAAGACTTCTGAACAAAAAGTATGTTCCCAAATTTCAGAACCAAATGGATTTTAGTGTCTACTTATTTCTCCATATCCTTCTCCTCTAAAGATGCAAATATGAAGAAAAATAATCTTTCATCACCTGAGACAGTTTCTTTCTTCTTATTTTCTTCAATTATAGCCTTATCCTGTCAAGACAATTATCTTCCAACTGTTAATCCAAATGTGTCAAATAAACCATTTAAAATGCACTAAAGCTTACATTCAAGTGAAGAAACGTGTTCTTCAAGGTCCTCATATAGTAGCTTCTCTGGTTTGGGGTTACTGCTGAAATCTTGGTTATCTATTTGTTGATTCTGAAGTCTGGAAGACAAAGGAAGAGAGTAAATAATTTGAATAAATACAAACACTAAATCATTTAGGCAAATAGCTGCCAGAGATTTAAATACAAGGCTTACTCACATGCACAGCAACAAACTAAACCTAATGTAAAACCCATACAAGTACAATGTTACAACTTCCTGCCTCCAAAGTCAAGGTATTTAAATACAGTTCTCTAACTTTTACCAAATGACAGCTCTATCACTCTGATAAGGTGCTGCCCCTGCAGCCTTTCCCCAAGGCCTATGTGTGACATAAAGCTATTAGATTAAAACAATATACACACTCAAAAGGCATTTAGAGGAATAAGGAAAAATAAATAAATAAAAAGAAAAAAAACGAGAAATACAACAAAGTGTGACACACAGTCAACTGAAATTTTTTAAATTGCTTTTTTTGGCTCTGTGTTAATCTAATTCCCCCTTTCATGTCACTTTAACAGATGTGTTTGAAATGTATTAGGATTAGGTGTCTGGCAAAACATATATTCAGGGGTGAAAATCTGGGTTCTATGAAAAATGGGGTTAGTGCCCTCATTCTAAATCCCCGTTTATCTAATCAGAAAGATGATGTGAAAGAACAATATCAACCATGTGACCTTGCTACTAAACTGTGACCAGAATCAGAATAGAAAAATAGTACAGGTCACGAATTCATCAGCAGCTCTTTATAAAGGAGCTTACTTCACACCAGCTGTTGCTGGTGTATATTGTTCCATAAATATGTTTGTGTTTATAATTTCTAAGCAATTCAAGACATCCATGTGGGCGAAAACAGAGAAAAAACAAAAACAAAAAGACATACCCCAATAATGAGGCATGTTCAATAAAAACAGCAAGTTTGGGAAAAAAAAAATAGATCTGCATTTTCAGAAGGATGGTTCGATAACATCAGTGGCAAAAAAACATCCTGTAAGTTTAACATGGCAAAGTAGGTGGAACTCCAGGTTTTTGGAAGTCCATGTTTTTAGTCTCAAGAACATGCATGCCAAATTCTTCAATGCTGTATCCTGTAACACTGCTAGGAAGACACTCAGTACACTGCCGTGGATTTAGCAAAGAGAGGAAGAGCCCTGCATCATTAAGTCCATCACACACGTGTACTTCCAAGCAATTTTCCAAATTTGTTTTGTCAGAGTTGAGGACAAAACCCTGGACAGTACCTTACATCAATGCTCCATAAAACAATATTGATGTGCCAATCAATGCCAAATAAATAGCAAGAGTTATACTTAAAGTGACTGTGAGAGTCAAAAAACGACCTCTACTATTTTATTAATGTCTAAAATTAACTTTTTAGCCTAAAGCTGGTAACAACCTTCACAATCAGCTTCTTCAGCCCCACATGAAAAAGGAATGGTTTAGATAATAATCTGCCTTCCTAACTCTAGTCTTCCTGTCTGTATTTATTGGCTTCCCTCATACCACTCATATTTTCAAACACAAATAAACAAGGATCTCCTAGTCACAGAAGCAATTGTTGTTCCCCACTGACAGAGGCCTAGCTTAATGGCTTACTGGTGTTACAACATCTTCTTTTCTTTCCTTTTCACATAAATTCCCATTGCCAATTAAAATCTGCAGGTCATAAACTAATCCCACAATGCACATCAATGATGTGGCATTTGCTAATAATGAGAGTAAATAACTGGAAAAGCCCACACATGCATTTCTCAAATATTTTGTGCAAGAAAAAACAGTCCAAGGCACAAGAAATTCCAAAATGCTCAACAAAAGAATGTTTTCCCTTTTAAGAAAGTCTTGGGAAAGCAGCAAGTCCAAGCAAGCTATTGGGACTATATATCCTTGCTTTGTCAAGAGGAACTCAGGAAAGCAACTACCACCCGTAGTCCCTGGCCTGTTCTCTGTAGCACAACTTGCTCATACTGCTTACTGTTCCCACAGCATATTTATTCCCTTTTGTAAAGCTCAGACTACACAACATCCTACCAAGAAGTATGCTCCCTCACAGCACTGAAGCATTTTCCCAAATACCTTAACATGCAGGTTAACACAACCTTCAGTTTGTAAGTTCTGTCATAACACAGCAAATCTGATGCATACTGTAGAAATGGGAACAAATAGACAAAGAAAACAGCCACTTAAAGCCAGACACCAAGCTAAGGCAGAACTAATCTCATAGTTTCTAGAAAACCCAACAGCTTCTTTTCAAGGCCAAGAACTTAAAGGCTCTCCCCAGATTTTAATGATAGCAGAGATCCTCTCTACATTAAATGTGCATTAAGGACTGGAGAGCAAGAAAATAAAGCCCTGTGAATGCCTGATAGAGCTGCCCAAAACAAACCATCTTTCTTCAACCATCACACCTAGAATGATGGCTAGCAGGTTAAGACTGATTCAAGTGTCTTTTCCTAGGAAAAAAACACATTATATATGAAACACTCAAGCTTTTTCTGAAGACATCTATTCAAGATTCTCAGTCTTGGAGAGTGAAAGCAATAGTAACCATTGATAACAGAATAATTTCATACATGGAAATAGGAGATACAGTGAGCAAAGAGAAGATACTTTTGTGCAGCTTACTTTTTTGGAGTTATTCATTTTCTCAGCATAGATGTTAAAACGCATAGTTAATAAGAAAAGCTCTGCTACCTATCTCCTTTCCACATGCAAGGGAGACTGTAGATTTCTATTCTGAAAGAAGTTATACAGGCAAAGGAACATACTTTTCAGAGAAAAAACATTAGCATTGCAACTTGCTACTGAAGTGAAAATGTACAGCTGTCTTGATTTACATTCTTAAACAAGCATCAGAAACTACTGAGTTTCAATCAGCAAAGGAAAGGTCACTGATGTGAAAAGCAGAGACACAATGGAAGAGAACAAGAATTGCTCAATGAATTAGTGGTGGTAGGTTTTTGTTGTTGTTGGTTTTTATTATTATTATTAAATGTTTTTGTGTGTATCAGATATAACGTCGACAGCTTTTGGACATCAAGCATATGCAAAAAGACTGCTTTGATATGGGATAGATGAGAGATTATCACTACTTTGGACAGGAATTTGTGATGAGTTTGTCATTGAAAAAATAATTTCAAGTCATTGAAACATGAAGTTTACCCCTCTCAAGTCTCAACATTGTTTTCTGAAATGAAGTTTGTTCTCAAGTCAGTCCACAACTTCAGCAGGACTTCTCACTAGTCTTATCAGGATCATATATATATACGGATGACACAGAAGCCTACTGGAAGAATCAAAACTGCTAAATCCCAATAGAGCTCATGAAAGCAAACTGCTAAAAGTACGTTCACATTGAGTTAATTCACAAAAGGGCAAAGACATACCATGTGATAAGTCATTGGCCACTTCACATTTCCCATTTGCAGCATGTTACAGGCAGATGGTCCACAGTCACTGGACACCAAGATATACCTCAAAGAGCTTGATAGTGAAGGTCCTTACCTGCCAGGCTGAACTGAACCTACCCATAAAGATTACCACGTCTAAAGTCACACACACACATTCCTCTCACATTTAAAAAATAAAATTTCTTATTAATCAAGAGTTTTCAGAGCTCTTATGCAGAATTTAACAACTGACTTGCATGCCACAGATTTACTTTTAGAAAGCACGCTTTCCAAAATTAGTGATTAACTGAATATTAATTTGTAAGCAACAAAACTTTCATTCAGATGTCTGAATGTGATCTGCTGCGTAAGACTGAAGGTCTAACTGACATAACAAATTTCAAGCACTGCACAACTTGCAGCACTCTTGAAATACAAGGATCTGCACCACACCTTGCTTAAGGTAACAGCATCCAATGGTTTCAAAAGTTCTTCAGAACACTGACACATGAAAAGTTTTACATGGAAAAAAGGGAAAGGGATTAGAAATGGGAGAAAATATTCTAAAGACGAAAATCCTTACCCTTCTTTAGAACAGTTTTAACTTATAGAATCATGGCTTAGTTGAGTTATTAAAAGAGCTATCACCATGAACAGATGTATGTTGTTATTGTTGTTTTTTTAATAATAAAAATGTTGCTTTGTAAATGACATTACCTGATTTTCTCTCTGTGACTGGATGGTGAGGAAGAAACAGACTCAGAACATGAAAGGATGTGTGGCTTTGAAATAGGAGAAAGCACCTGGTCAACACTATGCTCGGAAGAGGCAAGGTACAAGTCACTGGCTTCTGCAGAACAAAAAAACATAGTTTATATTAGTCAGTATTTATCCTACTACTCAGATAAGACTGGTTTTCACAACATGTGCATAATTGCACTATGCACACACTGCCACTGTAGGGAACTTAACATCCAGACCTATACAGCTAAATATGAATTTTCTTGTACTGGTTATTTCCAACAGGGTAGGACCTGGTATGAAAACAGCACATTTGTTCAAACAGCAGACCCTGTTATTTCAAATCTGCTGGTGACTCACATATAAAGAGAATTAAAAAATATATATTAAAAAGTAAGAATTTAACAGAAGCCAGATGAAGCAGTCCTCATGCCACATGTGCATATGCAACTAAAATAGCTACATGAAAAGAGAAGAATATAGATAATTAATTGTAATTACCTAGTTTTAATAATGTCCCAAAGTAGTTATACTGAATATCAGCTTTTAAAAGAATCTCTGCATATCATAGGATTACACTTGTTGCAATAATATGGAATAGTCGCCTCTTTAATGCTACCTGAATTAAGTGCAGTATGTGCTTAATATACTTCCTCAGTGACTGTTTCCACAAAGAACTGATACTCCTAACAGCTAGAACACTTTGTCTCTGACTTTCTCTGACATCAGACAGCACGTCTTTATTCTGAGAGTGAACAAGCACTGGCACTGGTTGCATGGAGAGGCTGTGGATTCTCCCTCCTTGGAAATCTCCAAAAGCTGCCTGGGTCTGGCCCTGGGCAGCCTGCTCTGGGTGTCCCTGCTTGGGCAGGGCTCGGAGCAGGTGAGCCCAGAGGGCCCTGCCAGCCTCAGCTTTGCTGTGATTCTGCAATTTTCCTGCCCCCTAGCAAATAATGAATGAGGGAAAGACTATCCCTGCTAAATCTTACTGTTCCAGTCATGCAAGAGGAACAATAAGCACAACTCCAAAAACGTCCCATATTAGCTATCATAACTTACCATCTGAAAGTTTCTTATTACTAAGAACTCTTTCCAATTTGGAAACAGGAGTAGAAGAAAGGCATCTTGAAGAAGGTATTCCCTTGTGTGGTGGCGTTGAAGGATTTTTAAAGCCCTCAGGCTGCCCATTTCTTCCAATGTATTTTTCACCTCTTGGGCTGCTCACAGGGGAATGCTGGGAGCTAGGATTATCCTCTAAAAGTTCATGCTGTGTAGTCAAGGGGGCTTTACCAACAGCACACTGTAGAAGTAAAGGGGACTGCATCTTTCTCGGCGTTCTGCTTGCAGCTGTATCCTGCATTACTCTGCGTTGGTAGTTTCTGTAGGCTTCTTCCAAATACTCTGCCTCTTTTTCTAGTTCCTTTATTCTAGCCCGGGTTTGTGCCATACACTCCAGGTCAGAATCTGGAGAAGCGCTGCGCGTCTGCAACTGCTGATGGTAGCCAACTCTTGGCACAGCATTTCCCTTCACGACATCACTCATAACGGGATTCTTCAGGAACGTGCTGTCCACATAAATATCATGAGGTACAATTCTATCATCAAGGAAGTCAATGACAGAACGATCAACAAGGGAAGGCTTGGGGTTCCGATACACTTCATTTTCCAAAGCTAAATGACCAAGAACATGAGTGACAGTTAAGACAGAGACTGAACAGAAATAATAAAATGTGGCATTTGAATTCTTATTTGATCAAAATGATTTTAACCTGCAATTTATTTAAATTTTGAGAGTTTAATGTATTGGTTTAAATGTGTATTTTTATGTAGTTGCATAGCTGCAAGTTATCATTGACATTAATTAATTGTATATATAATTATTTCATGTAAAAACCTACCTGAAAAATACAGGCTTACTAAAAAATCTAACACTGTTCTTTCTTAAATCACATTTAAAAGAATAATAAAAATGCCACCACCCTGGACACATTATATCCAATCATGTTGTTAATGGGTGATGGACACCATTTAACAAGGGCAGGCCAAAAGTCCGCTTCTATTTAGATCAAAAAGAACTTGGGAAAAAGTAACGTAGCATAAATGTAATAACGTAATGTTTTGGTTTTTTACTATTATTATTATTTTATTTTATAAGTATTCCTCAAAAATTATCAGTTAAATGGAAATTTTGGGGGCTTTCTGCTGCCTGGTTTGCACTTGTTTTTTTTTGAAAGCAAAAGACCCATCTACAGGTCTGCATCTTTTTTGCAAAATGACCACGTAATTTTCATTTTACCTAAATGGTTTCTTCAATGACATCCTTAACTCTGCTGCAAAAAGAATGTCCATGCAATACTTTGTCACTAACTTTTAATATATTTGCTGTTTTGATACTGATGAATTTCCAATTCCAAATGGTACTGAGAGTAATAACACATATGAAGATATATACATATTGGTCTAAACAATCATATAAAGTATTGCATACACTGAACTACAGTGCAACATGCAATGTATTTAATGTATAATCATTGCAGAATTCAATTCCATATTTTAAAATAAAAGATATGTACCAAAACTTAAATTTATCATACTTGATATGAATTTCACAGGCACCTTTAGAACTCCACTTCTTCAGCAGACTGAATTGCTCTACAAAGCACCTTTTTCTTCTTAATGTCTATGCAAGGTGCTTAAGTTATTAGCTTTGATAACAGCTGTTTAAAAGTTAGATTTAGAATTGTGAGATATGCAATACAATTTCAAACTGATTAGTTTTATTATGAACACTCAACAATCAAAATGCATTAAAACACAACTCACCCCCCTGGAAAAATGTGATTAGGATATCACTAAACTTTAATGTCTTTACGCTGAGCAAAAATATGGACAATAAATAAAAATGCAAGTGTTTATCACTACGGTGAGAAGCACTTTGTATGTATAAGTATATATATATACACAAATGATCAGGGAGGAACACTTTCCCTTCCTCTTATATGCTTGCTTTCTGAAAGAAAGGAAAGTTGTAATCAGGCTGCATTTTAAACCGGTCTTTTAAATCGATTTTGATTTTAAACTTGAAATGTTTAAATGTTTAAAACTTTAAATCACTCAATGGTGGCATATTACTTCAATGCAACTCTAGCTCTTGTAAGCATCTAGAAGTTCTTATCCTGGTTAGGTATGTGAACTTCATAAAGGACTTCTTTGGTATAAGACACAAACCTGCCTGTGTTTGTTTCAACTGTAGTTTCAGTTCTTCAACCTGCACATTTAACTTCCTGACAGTAGCTTCAGAGTCCAACAGTTGGGTCTTTAACTGGGCAGCACGCTCAACCTGAAGAAGACCAGAGGAAACAAAAATATAATTCAAATAAATAGAATAACCTGAACTGTTTGAATACTTGTGGCCTTCTAATTGTTTTTCAGGTCCAGCAAAACCATATAGATACATAGTATCCCACAGAAAGCCAGAGCTGACAACTTAGTGGCTTAGAAAGATTTACTTTGGTTGGTTATTTTATTGTGGGTGTTGTGTTTTTTGTTGTTGTTGTTGTTTTTTGATTGCTTTTCTAGGTTGTTTACATAAAAATAAGCAGAGTACAAACCATTCCCATCACTACATGCAGAACAGCCTTCACAGGTACACAGATAAACGTTAACAACATGACAAGAAGAAGAAAGAACTCAAATTATTAATAAAGAATCATTTACCTCACTTTGTAGCTGCTTTTCCAAAAACTGCTTATCACTTTCAAATTCATCTAGTGCCAGCCTCCTGGAACGTTCTACCCTCCTCAGCTCTGCCTGGCAGGCCAGGTGCTCCACTGAGGGCTGGGACAGTTCTTTCCAAAAAGAGAAATACCAGACAGTCAGACAGAGAACGACAAGCCTGCACTTTTCTAGAAGATACACCTTTCAAACTTAAAGACGATTTATTTTCAAGCACATAGCAATGTCTTTTAGAACTAGGCTTTGTTTGAATAAAGTACCTGGGGATTATTTTTTTCCTTTTTACAAAGGACCGAAGTTTTTTTTAGCATAGTTGCTTAAGGACTAGACACAGATTTTCCTATTATGGAAGAAAAATACACATTCCTACCTAACTGGGTATATACATCTCTATTCTCTAGTAATCTTGGATGCACATTAAAAATGTACGTCACTTGTTAACTGCAGTCACTTGAGTCCTTAAGAAAAAAAAAGTAATGTTCCTTTTGCCATTACTAAGCATGCTAACACTACTGTTGGAAATACTTTTCTTCTTTTTTCAAAAGATAAAAGGGATATTCCTTGTGTTATTATTACAGCTACCACTTTGTTTGGGATTTCTATTATATAGACATAGTGAAGAAAAAATAACTTCAAGGACTTTGATTCATTTTACACTAACATTATTTGGGGTTCAGTGAAAATCACTAGTAAACATAATACAAAGAATGTATTTTAGTGAAGATTCATTTCTAAAGAAATACTTGTACAGAAACGCAAACAAGAAAATTACTAAATTATTCACACTCACTGTCTCGAAGATGCTGGTTCTCACTGCGAGTCTCATCCAGCTGTTGCCTAAGTAGTTTATTCTGCACTTGGAGCTCCAGTTTCTCCTCCTTTAGCAAAGGATAGTCTGACACCTCTTTCAGTTTTTCTGTCAACAGCTGATTCTGTTTATTTACCAGCAGAACCTGAGCTTTCACTGACTCCAAATCCAGCTGCAGAAAAAGAACAGTTTAGAAGCTTATGAAGATGTTTCTCAAGAAAAACTCTCACTTACTTACTTTTAATACTACTTAACAGTGAATTTTAATTCACTTTTTCTTTTATTTTTTTTAACGTAATTCAAATGCACTCATTACAATAAAGCTTCTCTAAATTCATGCTTACAATTACCTCAAGCTCTTTTGTGCGCGATACAGCTTGCTTGAGTTCCTCCTTTTTTGAATTAATAGCAATGGCTTCTTCATGCAAAAGCATAGCCTTCTCTGAAGGGAGAATTACAAATGCTGAATTAAATTAAAATTATATTGAAAAACTGAGTCAGAAAAAAAAAATAGTTCAAGGTGCTGTCCAACATTCAGTTTAATTCAATGCTTAAAAATGACTGAATGTCATGTATGTTTCCACACACCTTCAAAATCAAGTAAATCCCTGTGTGTGCGTAAATATATGCATGTGTACTACTTCAGAATTAGTTAAATCAAATTCATACACACAATACATGATTTCTTTCGCATGATCCTAACTTAGAAGTCTAAATATGCTATCTGTCCCAGCTCTCTTCTCAAGCTTCACTTAAACATCTTGTGCATAATAAATGTACAAACTGGCAACAATTCAACCAGAGTGTACCAGAGTTCAATTACAGAATGAATGAGCTGCTAGAACTTCAGAGGAATCTGGGAAGCTGAAGAAGCAGGAGACCTTGCAGCTTTCATGTGAAGCACCAGCTCATGGTTCCCACTGTATATTAAACTGTTAAACTGCAAGGAGTTGCTGATCTGCCATCGGATGCTGCTACATATTTTTCAAAGCCTAGGTTAATGACTTTTTTGCCACTTATGCCAGCATTACTGAACACTGTTACTCTTTAGTAACAAGTGTTTTGATCCTAGGTAGTAAATGCTGTAAACAGCTACTTTATTAAATTCAGAGAGATGGTTACCTTTATTTTTTTTCTCATCTTCAGTAACTTTATTACTTCTGGATATGTATTCTTCTTTTAATTCAAGCTGATATCTAGAAGTAAAAAGAATTATGTGCCCAAAGTACTTGTGTATACATGCACATGTGCTTCTGTAAATTCTAGTCTTTGCCAAAACTAAGCTATAATCACACAATTATTTGCTGATAAAATCAGTTAGGACAGTCATGTAAACAGCTGGAAAGGGTCCTGCCAGTCACTTTTTTCAACCACCTGCTCAAAAAGCAAGTCAATCACCAACATCAAACCTAGTGAGCCATGTTTTGTCCTCAACAACTCTTGAAAACCTCAAAGGATGTAGAATCCACCACCTCCCTGGGTGACCTGTGGTAATGCTGCGCTACTCTCCCAGTAAAATAAAAATTTTTCTATGTCCAACCTGAAAATCTCAAGCCACAGTTTATTGGCCCAGTCCTGTTACATTGTCTGGCATTTGCATGCTACAAAATAATTGAAAAATAGCTATAAAAATGAGTGGAAAAAATCAAGCAGCTGTGGGGTACTTCCAGATCATCTAGGCTCACCTGCAACAGGCTAAAGAAGCTGCACTCCCTGAAATTGTCCTCATAGGTCACATCTGGTAGTCAAATAAGGGTCTTGACAGACCCTTACCAGGCACTCCTCAATTTCTCCACAACTGTATTGAACTGAGGAGACTAAAGCTCAACATAGTATTAATTCCTAGTGCAGCCTTCACCAGTAGCTTAAGAGGACAATAACTCCCCTCAGTCCGTTGGCTGTGCTGCTGCTAATGTCACCCATCATGTGGTTTGCCTGATTTGCCAGAGCATGCGGGTGGATCACAGTCAGCCTGGCACTCACTGTAAATCCTGTGTCCTTTTCTGAAAGGCAGCTGCTCAATCCATTCCTTTTCCCCACCTGCACCACTGCGGAAGGATACTCTGTCCCGAGTGCTGAGCTTTGTGGTTCTCCTTGTTAAAATTCCTGAGATGTACGTTGGCACAATCCCCAAGCTTATCAAAGTCTGTCCGCATTGAAACGCTGCCATTTGTTGTGGCAGCCATTCTCCTTAATTAAGCCTCGTGTTCAAAGTTGCTGAGGATGCACAGTGTCATCATACAGATGACAGATGTAGGTACTGAACAGTACAGGACTGTACTGGCCCCAAGGGTGCTCTGCACGCTATCAGCCACCAGCTAAACACTGAACACTGCCCGAATATACTGCTATTCACAGCCCAGTCAGCCAACTTCACTGGTCAATTTTATGGCAATCTACAGGAGCTAAGAACAAGCAGCATTTTGTATGACTGGAACAGAAATTATAAATGCATTTGTGTAAATGAGCCGGACTAGTCAGATCCTTTTTGCAATTATTGCTTTTAAAGTTTATTCTAGAAATAAAATATTCCTTTCCCAAAAAAACATCACTGTTTCTATACAATAAATAGCTCTGTGATACCTTTCATTGAGGATTTGGGACAAGGATTTTATCTTTCTGAGCGCTTGCAGCTTGTCTAAAACACTTCTTAAATTGATAAAATAAGGTAAGCAACAGTTAATCTGTAAAATAATTTCCCTTTCCTCATGAACCAAAAGCACTTTACAAGTATTATCTGTAACTAGCTGTCAGTGGCTAACTGGATAACACAAGGTATGAGGGTGAGTCAATTAGCTCAGCATTTCATTGTTCTCTGACAAAGCCCTGTTATCTACTCAGTTCCAGCTGAGAAATCCTCCTTATCAAAACCTACTCTTTACATCTTTCCTCTGCAATTTAAATAAAGACACACTAACAGAGATTCTACTGCTGTTTACTGATGGCTGACACGAACAGTCGATACTTAGCTTGCAAAAAAAAAAAAAAAAGTCATGATACATCAGTCATTTGGTTTACTTTCCTAACTGGAAGATTGTTTCGTGCCACAATATAAGCACGAGCAATAGTATACTGAAAGCACCTGCCTGCATTGAGGCATCCAGGAACCTTCAAGTGACCACAGCACTCAAAGCAAGTGCAGTAGCAAAGGATATACCCACTGCAACAACTCAAAAGTGGTCACAGATGAGTACTTTAAAGAGCATTTCCAGGCAAATTCTTTGAAACCATGTTCAAGTAAATTACAGTCATTAAGACAGGATGGTCTACAACAGAGACCCCCAAAATACAGAGGCATTAAACCTTAATGAAGAACTAATTTGTCTTTAATACAGGCTGGTGTGTCTCGCAGCCCTTTTCCAAGAAACCTCTAACACCTCTTTAACGTTAATTTAACCTGGATGCTTTTTCTGTGTCCATGGAAAGGTCAGTTCTTTAAATTCTGGTCAAACAAACTCACTAATACTGGTTTAAATACTCTTGTCTAAACATATGACTTATCTGACACCTCTTTTCCATATAACAAGGCAGAATTTAAGTCACAAAAATAATATAACCTATAATCAAAAGAGAATAATTTTCTATAGCAAGTATTTTCTGAACCTGAAAGAACATTTTGTCTCACTAGCAAAGAGATAATAAAATATATAAATAATTCTAGCCAACTGAAACAAGAACATAAATGAACATTTTAAAGTCCTTGCTTAGTTGCATTAGTCAAATAAATCCTATAGAGTGTATTATTCTATTTTCATAGGAATTAGTATGTTTCCTGTTAGAGACAAAATAAAAAATTACTTTAGAAGTTCAGTTTTAAGCTTCTGGTCATAACTCTCCTCTATGTTCTTCACAGCAACCTCCCGACGTCGAAGTGCATCATCAATAGTTTTATTTTTCTCTTCCTGAAGTTTCTGAGTGCTGAAATAATCATAAATATACAAAGACCAATTACAAAGCCAAAACTTAATTTTTTATGTATATTATTTTTTCTTAACATAACACTTAGCAACATCAAAGGGTGATGTGTGTACTAGGAACACCTTAGAAATCTAAAATTATGATCAGAACCTGTCACTGTAATTCATTAAGAACAAGGAGATGTGACACAAACTAAATTGCCCTAATTAAAATCCAGTACCAATCAATTATGCAGCTATCCCGGGGTAACCGTAGTTCAGCTTCCCACACCAGAAAGCCTTCAGAGACAGTGCTGAGCACTATCAGCACCCTCTGCTGGCTTGCTAAAAAAAAATAAAAGCCACAAGTTCTTAGCGTGATGCTGATTTTGCTATATAAAACAGATGACAGAGTAATAACATTAAGTAGATTAAAAACCTAGACAAAACTAGTTTAATTATTTTCTTATTTAACCAAGTAAAACTCATCACATTAAGGATAACAGTCCTAGCAGTAGAAAAAAAAAAATGACTAAAGAAGCAAAATATCATATACATGCCTCATGACTGTTAGAATTACATACTGTGTTGATTGTTTTGTTTTTAATTTAAGAACTTAAAAGCAAACATATGGTTCCTTGTCTCCAAAGTCATGCTACATTATTCTAGTTGGATAAGAGGGAACAGATAAAAAAGCTTCTCTTTGTATGGGGTAACTCTCATAACAGAGGCACTGTTACAAAACTGTTCAAAATGCAAACACAGCTTATGGGATATAAAAAAATCAGCTTCACAGAAGCAGCAACATCACGCAGCATGCTTTCTAGATGAAGAACAACACGTAGCATTGTATA
This sequence comes from Anas platyrhynchos, assembly GCF_047663525.1. Classification (NCBI taxonomy): domain Eukaryota; kingdom Metazoa; phylum Chordata; class Aves; order Anseriformes; family Anatidae; genus Anas; species Anas platyrhynchos. The sequence continues at coordinate 129,587,418 of NC_092587.1, forward strand.
TGCCCTTCAGCAACTTACATTTCAAATGCCTCGATTCTTTGCTTCAGTTCTGCCTCTCTTGTCCTCATGACTTCGATATCTTTCAGCAAACTCTGTCTCTGAGCATATACTTCCTTTGCTTCTATCTGAATCACAAAATATTATCTTTAGTTTTACTTCACACTGTATACGGTATCTATCATTGATCACATTCAAACTTTCAAGGACCGTCTTGAGACCCTTGAGGAATTCCAAAAGTTATTAGTTGTTTATAGTCATAATTTTATATGTTGTTTATAGTCATAATTTTATATAACATCCAGAATCTATTATAACTTAATTCCCCTTTTCCTTTTACTCTGAATAAAAATGCTTTAGATAGAAATATTACTGGCTGCCTGCAAACAGTTTCATTTTAGAAATTATGTTGACTAAAACATAAAAGGAAAAAGGACTTTTAGTCCATAAAAGGACTAAAAGGAAAAATTGGTTAAACAAATATTTACAGAATAAACATGTTCATACTTCTCAATTTTTAACAATTTTGCATGCTCTTTTGTATGTTTTGCATAAACAAAAGTGAAAAACATGCCCAAAAATTGATAAAACGTGACTCGATAAACTGATAAAACAGTCAACTAGCAGTCTGTTATTGAAATTTAATGTATGTAATCAAATTGTAAAATTCAATCATGAACATGCTAATACCAAAATCCATATATCTTTTTGTTGTTATTTTAATTACTGAATTGATTTCATGTCCACAAAAGAAGACTGATAGCATAGAACAGATGGTTTTCTTGTAAGCTTCTAAGAACATAACAATGAAAGAATTTCATATAGCACTGATAAAATGTTTTATTTTCAGAAGGGAAAGAGGTCAGTAGTAGCTACCCATATACACGTACACAATAATATACAAACTCGAATTATAGTTTTGTTACCATCACAGGCTCTGAAGAAAAAAAAAAAAAGCGCAACCACACACGAGCAGAAAGGTGATAGCAATTGTAGATGACTAAATTACTCGGATAGGAAGGTCTGCTGCAGACAGCAGGGAGATTGCTAGGCAAATAGGCAACAGAATAGCAAGCAAACTACTCTTCCAAAACTGAAAAGTAATAGAGATGGAGTGAAGCAATTTAGAACTACATACAAATTATTATATACTGCAGTAACAGTTACTATTCTGGCAAAACACCAAGAGTTAACAGCCCAAAGGAATAACTCATCAACAAAAAAGTGTGGAAAGAGAAACAAGGTATCAGCCTATGGCAGACAGTGGCTATTGAAACTCCTCAACACCTAATGACATAGAAATGTTGTATCTGTAACATGTGGACTATATATTCCCTTTAGGTTAAAGTCCTTCTTAACAATTGAAAGAATTTATAGTATAACTAAAAGCTATGTTTTTCAAATAAAAGAGTAAACAGTCCTATAAACTATTAAAAACATCTCTGTGATCTGAATTTAGCAGTTATTAAAACAGATTTAAAAGTACCTATTACAATTCAGACCTATTTAGGGGAACTGCTCCTTTTCCAGACAGCTTTACTTAAATACTTACCCATACTCATCCTTTTATTTGCTGAATGTGTTCCCCTATTTATGAGAACAAAAGTAAATTCCAAGTTTTCACTAACAAGCCAAATGAGAGCTGAAGGTAAATCTCACAAAGATAAAAGAACAGTTTAATTGACTCATGAATCATTTTGTATTAGTTTAAGAAAAAGTATTTGGAACTTTACCTCTTGTTGTTTCTGAAGCCTCTCAATAGCATTCTTTTCACGAGAAATCAAGGCTTCGGCCTTTGCTTGATGTGTCCTTTCTAACTCATACCGTAGCTCAGAGATTTCTTTCTGGGTTTGTGCTTTCTCCTCCATTTTAATCTTTGCTATTTCAACTTCTTTAAAATGTTCTAGCTTTTACATAAAGGAGGAAGAGAGGGTTAAATAGTGATTCTTTCAAAAGAGCAAAGACTATCCCTCCTCAGACAATTCTAAATTTCACTCTGGTATTTCCTGTTCATCATAAGAAATAGGATGAAAATAAAATACTGTAATAAAAGTATTTCAGTAGCACACAGTATTTGCATGCCTCACATCATTTCCATCCACTTACCTAGCATCCCAAAACAGTTCTTACAAACAATAACAGGTTGAGAAAACAGCAAAACAAAGGCCTATGAAGAAAAATACACTGCAGGAGTGCTGCTCTGCTTGCAGGTAGGGAATGACCACACTCTTTGATTCCTCCTCTGACACAGTCTCTATCTTTGCCCCTTTCTCAAAGAACTGCTTTTGACTGGTGCTACTAGGAACAGAAAAGGCAGACATCCAGAATCACCAAGGAACAACAAAACTTCGTCTGGACACAAAAGAAAATGCAGAATGTGTAACTCCCCATGAGCAGAGAAAGAGAAGTCCTGACTCACACACTTCTTAGTACAGCTGAGAAAAGTAAATCCACATAAAAAGAGAAGTATGCATTTTGCAAGTGCACAGAAGAATCATAGGAACCATGTGTCCCTAAAAAGTATGAGACGCAATATATGCAAGAACTACTGGGATTATTAAGAATTATAGTAAGCTTTAATAAAATTAATATTATTTTAATAACATTATAATAGAATTTTGGAAGAAGATAGAGAACATACAAGAATAAAAGAATGTGAGAAACAATGAGATAATTAGAAATGAATGACAGAAAAAGTTTGAGACTACAGAAAACAAGGATATTAGAGAGGGGAAAAAAAGCACACTAGGAATGTCTAATCAAGAAAACTCAGTCCTATAGATACAGATTTGTGAAAAAGGAAAAAATGGTGGGTCAGTACAACCTCACTTGTAAATACACAAACTGGGCTAGAAATACCCTACAGTAATTCACTTCACATTGCTAAGGAATCCATGTAAAGTTAATAGAAAGTGATTTTGTATCTGTTTAAACCTCCATACTTCTGCTTTGTTTAAACTGAGATGAACTTAACACACAAATTAGCATTTCTTACATAACAAAAATACAGCACCTACCAGGGATTGAAGACTAAATGAAAAATGGAGATAAAATGCACTGGCTTTAGTTTAAGCTCTCCATCTCTCTATTTTTCTATCTTAATAATTATGGCAAAACTGTTTTCCTCAAACAGTTTATATGCAGATGAGCACCTTTAAAAGTGTCCCAAAACATTGTAATTGATTATCAGTGAAAAATTCTATTCTATTGAAATATGCAATTCATCTTGACAAAAAATCATGGAAAAAAATATTTAGATAAACTACAGTACATTCTATCTGCTCCATTTTACAGACATAAGTATTAATCAACAGACTTTGTGAAAACAAAACAAAACTAAACTAATTTTATTCCTAAAGTAAAGGACAAGCCTCCAAAAGAGCTCTGACTTTAATTATAGGAAGAAAAAAAATGTGGAATAATTCATAATATTGTGTCTGTTATGATTTTAACATTTCTGTGCAATGTTTTGAAATAGTATGTAAATTCTAATCAGTATTAAAAAAATAAATTGATCTGTCAAAGTATACAGCTGCAATTCATGCCCCTTGATTGTAATGCATTATGCTCAAATTCAAGCTTCAAGATCTTAATTGGGAAGGAAAATAAATAGTATAACTATGAAAAGTAAATATTTTCCCATAAAACAAAACAATCAAAAAGCAAGTGAAATTTACCAAATTAAGACAATCAGAATAAGAAAAAGATGTGTTTCCCAATTAACACCAGAATAAAGAGATGAACTGTATACATTAATAAAAAGGTAAATGACAACATACACATGAAATATCATCAAATTAACAAATGGTATTTGATTAACTTAGCCTTTTGTGTTTGATATAATTCATGATGAGACATTTTTCTTCAAGTTACCTTAAGTATTAAAAGTTCGTAAGGTGTAAAAATTCATAAATTTCTCCCTCAAATTCAATCACCAGAGCAATACCTTTTGAGCCATTTCTGCTTGAAGCTGCTTCTCTATTTCTTTCCTATACTCCTGAAGTTTTGCTTCTAAAGATTCATACTTATAATGCTGGGGATAGGAGCCTGCAAACTGCTCATCAATCAGCTGAAGCTTCTCCGCTATAAAAAGAGCAACATATCCATCAAAATTTAAAAATAAATCAGTCATCACAACTATCCTACCAAAGACTGTGTGATTCTGTGTCTGTATATGAAGGACCTCAGTGTACATAAGTACCACCTAAGACCTATGTGGTACAAAAGCTGTGGCAGCACAGAAATGTCATTTATCAGCTCTGTGCCACACAACATATTTGTAAGAGGAAGCACTTAGCTGTTCAGGCATAATTTGGCATATATAGTCATATATGGCATATATAGTTATTCATCCTCTTTACAGAGGCTCTAGAATTTTCTTTTGCATGCAACTTCTACATTTTTGTATTACTAATAGCGTGCATATTATATTTCAAAACCCGATCTATTCACAACAAACAGAAACACCATCATACAAAAAAGCAATGCATGCAGTTATAATTATGTCTTCCAGAACATGTTTCAGCACTTAACTTTTACAGTCCATCTAAGAAGTTATAGCTGTTAGCTAAACACCTAAGAAAACATCTGTGTAATGAAAAAGAAAATAGCAGGACTTTTGTCTTATTTCAAGCAACATTAGGAAAAAATGTAGAGCGATATAGGTATAACCTTTATTTATTATTGCTTTAGGTTGAATTTGAATTAGCAATGATTTAATACCATTCATACAATTTATTCATCCATATCATTCACCAATATGAAAATATTCAGGGAGACTTCATTGCAAAGACTGTACTTACCAAGAGAGTCTCTGTAAGGAGGTGTTGAGGTTGTCTGAGTTTCTGTGTCATGACTTTCCTTACTTAGATGATGCTCTGTAAGTCCCATCAAAATCTGCATGAGAAAACCTTTCAAGATCCAGTAGATTAGTTACTTCTTATTTCATACCAAAATTCAGTTTTCACACCGGTAACTAATGAAGTAATTTTCACTACACACAGAAAACCTACCCAATTTACTGAAAGAACCCAGTGAATATTAAATAAAAATCAATGCTAGTAAACTATTGATTTTTTTTATAAGCATTCCATCTTATTCTGCAAAAGCTGTGCTTTTGCAACTTTTCCTTTCTTCTGTTTATCTCTTTGACTTCATTGGTCATTTGAGAGAGCAGATTATTATTACTGTAATTACAGTGACATTAGGGAACAGTGGTTTCTGAAAACCAAGTTACTTCGGGCTATTTAATATAGATAGGCTTCATCATGTAGACATATGAATTATTTCTTACATTAAGAAAATGGAAAGCCTACTAAATCTTCAGCTAGTGTTTGTAATATACATGTGTGTAATCTAATACAGTCAGTTATAAACACAAATCAAAATTTGAGCTTGTCAAAATTAGAGTGAAAAGCTTCCACAAAACATTACCTCTAGTATTTGGTGCACTACAGGTTTCAAAATATTAAATCCATACTATTCCACATCAACACACACTCAAGGAATCTGAATATCTACTTCTCACATCTTAATAAAAATGAAGGTGACACAATTATCAGTGTGCATCATGTATAAATATCGTGTACCTTTATTTTCCTTCTGAGTTCCCAAAGTCTGTAAGAAATAAAAGACAGCCTTTTAGACAGGCTCTTTCACCACAACTTATCTTCAGCTTATCTTCAGAATCAAAATAACTCACCAGTGATTTGTAAAAATTGGATTTCGGATTGATTCTCATTAATTGAAGAAGATCTTGCACAGACAACAGCTTTTAGGAAAAATAAATAAATAAATAAATAAACAAAATTGAAAAGGTTAACTACGTTAAAAAAAATACTTCAAATATGTAATAGCCACCATATTATAGTTGTAGAATGTTTTAGATTTGAGAAAGATCAAAATAAATAATCACCTTGCAGAACTGTTTTCAGACACTTATCTGTTCTATAGCTCCATTTGTTTATCTGTTACCTAAAACACACGGCAGTCAATGTAGTTTCATGACCACCTGAAACCATGAAAAGAGAGGGCTTTGTTTCCTCCCAAACCTAGATGCACGCTCTTGCTACGTTCCCTGCCTCTATTTTGTTTTACCATATGAAGCAGATGAGCTTGATAATCAAAATGACAACTAGCTACTCACCAGCTCAAAAATTTAATTTCTGGTTAGAAAAAATTCATCACATTATCACATACTCATAGAGGAGAAACAAATACAGGGCAAGGACCACCCTTTTCATGCAGAAATTGTATTTAGGAACAGTTTAAACTGATCATGAACCACACTTTCAGAGAACTGAATGGCCAAAAAGAGGCTAGTTTTAATCAGGATCAGTTCCCCAAGTGGCCTGCCACATGGCTCTGCAAATTGTCACACCAAACAGAATCACACAATCATACCGCAGCTTTGGGTGAAGCGAGCTGAGGTTAAAAGGCTGGCACTATGTCTTTCCTGTATGGTATCTTATTGTGAGTTTTCATGTAAATAGACCTGAATATTGATGTCTTTCATGGAGATTATTTGAAGCTGTACTTGCATCTGTATTTCACCGCCACTAAAGTGGATTTTTTTCAATTCTGTTGGAATATAACAAGCCCCCAGAAAACAAAACTCCTAAAAATCTTACGAGAGAGATTGCTGAACTTACCTTCTTCTTCTCTAATCCACTTTCTGGAAAGAAAACAGAAAGTGAATACTCATAGCCACATCTCTGCAGATGATCCGCCACCAAACTGTTGGAAGCCGTGATCAAAAGTGAACTGTCATCACTTGGAACAGTCTGTGGCTGAAGTTCTCCACTTAAAATTGGGTGCATCAGTTCATGGATTAGCTGTTTTCGGAGCTGTGTCTGACACAGAAAAGAAACAACAAAAAAGTTAGTAACAGGCAACCTGGGACTGTAATAAGAGCTTTATTTTTCAAAAACCATGGGGATCTCATTCTACGTTTACACGTTATATTACAACCCACACACCAGAATTGGGCAGCCTAATGTTGGCAGAATTTAGAAGAGTGCTTTTCTTCAGAATACTCTTAATTGCATTACAGTGATCATTGACTTTCCCTCAAGATGTATTGGGTGTAAGGCTGAGAAGTTCTCAGTCAAAAATTTCACGTAAACTCCACTCCAGTACCCCCAGCTTCAATGTTACATCACTGCTTTCGTTTTCTCATATCACTCTTAAACAAAGCCCATCTGATGTGGCTTCAGCTTCATGTGTATTTGGAAAAGTCACTTGTCCTCTTCTGAGTCCTATATCAAAAAGCTGTTGATTCCATCCCAACAGCAGATGGGAAAATAATGGGAAATTCAATGTCTTTAGAATTAATTATTTTGTAGGGAAGCAAAAGGGTACTACTCAAAAAAGCCCACAGGCACTAATAATAAATTGTATTTATTACAATTTGTTTCAGTTATATTGGTTACAATATATTAAAAAAAAAAAAAAAAAAAAAAAGCAACCTAAGATCAGAAAGTCTCCCTATTGCAAGAGGAAGAAATAATCATTTTCACTATGTAATTACAGAAGTTGCTTAGGGCATGCTACCAAATCATGAGAGAAATAGCATTTTTAGCTTTCAGCAGCACTATGCAACAGTGACAAAGTTTCTAATGCTAATTAAAAAGATAGTATGTTACCAAATAGGATGAAATACTGAATGCTTACCAAAACTTACTAAAGCTAGATCATATCGGACTATACTGATATTTAAGCATGGCTTTCTACGGAAACGAAGCTGATAATAGAGAGAAATGAAGAAAACTGACAAAATCATTTCCCTTAATTTCTGAACTAGTCCAGTTTCAACTACTTTGACAATGATGAAGTCCCAAAACCAACTGGGCCGAGCGACCCCTTGCACATCTTGTGAAAAAACGCAGGAGAAAAACACAGGGCTATATCCCTGTCCCTACTAAGGGGAAGAAAGGCAAAAATCACTTGTTATACTGTCATGATTCTTTTTGAAAAAAACTCTTGGCCATTCAGCACGCCTGTAGCTTCAGATCCAGCCTGCCTCTTACCAGCAGAGGTAGTCAGAAAAGACCATGGGAAAGTTGAGAGCATTCTTGTTGGAAGATACAAGTGTGTTTGCAGGAATCTGTAAGAAACCCAACCATACTAGTTCTTCAGCTCAGAAAAGCTATAAAATCTAAGACAGATAATCTTCTAGACAAGGAAAACTAAAGTGGGTAAATGGACTTAGATAGCATGTCACTATTAGTTAAGTCAAACAAGATGGGAAATGGTCCAATCATTGCAAGCTTACTGTAGAAACCGCTGAGGGAGAAAACAAGTTGTCTTGAACAGGAAATTCTTAGCCTTGAGATTATCAGTCGTTTTTTTGAAATATACAACTTGATTTTTTTTTTTTTAACTGCAATGAATTTGACATAAAAAGTAGGAGCTAAAAAAATCACTGATGACATAAAGCTGGGAATAAAAAGTACACCAAGATCATTATGTCATAAAAAAAATACATTCAGACATTTAAACACCAGCAAAACTGGAACTGCATGAAATACAAAATTTCAGCATTTAAGACTTGACGCAAATTTCTGCTATGGGACTGCTTGGAGAAAACAAGAAGTGGATGTGTCACTCAAACAATGACTAGCAGAAGAGTTGTAACATGCCTCAAAAAAAAAGACACATGCAGCCTTCCACAGAAAGAGAAAAGAAATAACACCACTCTCAGGTTTATCTGGAAAGCTCAAAATAGTCATGATTGAATTCCTTCAAGACAAGAGGGAAGCCCTCACACCAATGCAGAGGGCTAGGGGGATAACTAGCAACGAGCCTACTGCACCTTGGCTCGCCCAGCGCTGTAAAACAGAATGCTGAAGGTATGGTTGCTGCCTGCAAATTCATGAAGAGCTACTTACACTGAAGGACACTTTCAGTACAAGAAAAAGAGGTAGAACAACTGCGAACAGGCCGCAAAACAGAACTAAGTGTCGCTCTTGAACACAACCATCCTCTGAGACACTCTCCTGAACAAGTCCATACTGGAAGACCTTTTCCTGAAGAAGCAGACAGGAGTAAAATAGCTCGACTAGTTTTAAATAGCTTGGGACTACAGAACTGGAAGAAATTTAAGAGAATAACTCATGCAGCGTGCTTGCTTCCAGGAGTAAACGGGCAGATTCTGGGCCCTAAGAAGCCCTTTTTGATCCTCTTTTCTCATTTACTCCTCTCTTCCCTGCCTGACACTCTCCCCAGCACGGCACGTTTAAAGACCTGCTCTGGGCCACCAACCTTCCTGACAGAGAGACTACCGAAGGGCACTTGTGCTCATGAAGCACCCGTTTCTGGCAAAAAAGAAGAAAAACAAACACAAACGGTTGGGAATCATGCCATAGCACCAGCACCGTTTGCCCAGCGCGGATTTCGCCGGTGGCGGCGGGACCAGGCGCACCTTGAGCGTGTCCAGCACCCCTCGCTTCTTAAAAGCCTGGTACAGCCTTTTGCGGAGCTCATCCTGCGACAGCGCCTCCCTGCCGGCCGCAGCCATCCCGAAACGAGAAGAAACCACCCCAAAAAAAAATAAAAGAGCTCGTTAACCCCCCCAGCAAGGACCGTTACTGGCGGCAGGCACCCCGCCTCCCCGGCATGGCGTCACGGCGGCGACGGATGCGAGCCGAGCCCTTCCGGGCGGCCATAGGGAGCTGTTGGGAGCCGGTAGGGCCGGTAAGGAGGTGAGGGGAGCCGGGGGGGGGGGGTCGGGGTGCGGTGGGGATGGGGTTGGGGTCGGTTTTGGGGTCGTCTTCGTGAGGTGTCTGCGGCCCCCAGGGGCGTTGGGCGCGGTCCCCGCTGTGGGGCCCGCGTCAGGTCCCTGCCTCCCCCCCGCCGAGGTGCCCCGCTGTGGAGAATGTCCGGCAGCTTCTACTTCGTGATAGTCGGCCACCATGACAACCCCGTCTTCGAGATGGAGTTCCTGCCTCCCGGGAAAGCTGAGTCCAAGGTGCGTGTTTCCCCCATCGCGTTGTTCTCCCCACCCCCTTTAATAATTTCAGCGACCCGCTGCCGAAGGCGTCCGGGGCTTGCTTCTGGCCCAGGCACGTCGTGACAGGGAGCTGAACTCCGCAGCACTTAAATCTCCTAAAATATCTTTGCCAGAATGTACTAGTTCTGCGTAAAACGCTGTTTCCGTAAATATTTGATGCTGTGTTGTGGGGGGTATATATGCCAGTCATGCTTCAGTCATTGCTCGTAGCATGTGCTGCTTTTATAGCACCAGGTCATTATACACTGCTCTTTAGTGTCGCTGTTTTAAGGTATCTGTTTACAATAATAAGGTGAAGGAAGGAACTAGTGTGAAAGCTCCATCAGTTTATTTTTTGCAGAATAAATCCATATTTTTTAAACCCCCTTCAGTACTCAGGCCTGTTTTAGGTGGGGAAGGTTTAAAACTTGTAGTGATAAATATGCTTGAGAATATGAGAAATATAAGACTACTCAATATATAATGTTTCTAGCAGGTTAAAAAAACAGACCTGTTCTTTCTGATACTACATCAAAGAAAAAAGCAGACTTCAGAACAAAAGTGCATGCATTTGTGCACGCATACCAAGAAACGGAGGCGTACGCTGCCACTGGTGTCATTTGTAATTTGTATTAGCATATCACAAAAGATCATAAATAAGACCATTCGGACTAGATTTAGCAAGTGCGAGGATGTCAGAAAGTGGAAAAAATATTCTTGTCTGACTAAGGTTGTAGTACTAAACTTTCTCTTAAGAGAGAATCTAAACATGATGTCTTTACGCTGAAGAAAAATAAGGCAACATTGATGTGTTTTGGTAACTATTGCTCCCACTTTTGAGACATGCCGTTTAAGGGTGAATTAAGGGCATGTACACATAAGTCAACACAAGCTTTTGCCTCTTAAACTTCACTACTTAGTCTCAGTGTGGAAGTGGTGAAGCTGTTAATGCACTAAGCCAGGTTTGACTTTAGCTGGGGGGAAGCAGCACACTGAGAGGTGTGAGGTTGGTTTTAACAGCATCCCAGTATTATAAGAAACAGTGCAAGGCTACTTATGTAAGAGCTTACAGAATTACCTAGCAGATGCCCTTCTAGCCATCTGCTAGAAGGCATCTAGATGCCATCTTCTAGCAGATGCCCTTCAGGGTTCTGGGTAGTACACAAAGTAAATGACTCTTCCCCAGCACAGCTCTTGTAGTGTTAGGGTCAAATACTGTGGATACTCTGTGAAGGCCATTCATGTTTATTATACGAAGAGTTTAAATTTATATCTGCAAGCATATATTTAATACCGGTTGCAGGATTTTTTTCCCTAGTAGGCTCTTAGGATAAAGAACCCCCTCAAAACAATAAAGCAAAATCCAATGTTTCTAGGCAAGTATCCCAGAGGGAAAAAAAAAAAAAATCTTTAGTGATAACATTAGTATATCTGTTCTCTGTATACCTCTGCTTTCCCACTCTGTCTTCAGACTATTTCCTTGATGACCTCTGTATTATGCACTTTCTCTCCCTTGAAACCAAGTATCATGATGATATGTGCAGGTTTCATTTAATCACAGGATTAATTAATATGTGACAGAAATAAGGATATATAGAATTTTATGTAACTTGAGCACTAGTTTACAAGCTTGAGCAAATAATTATTTGTATTTAACTCCCTTTATTGAATTACTTACTAATTCTCTGTCTTCTGGAAATGTATTAGGATGATCATCGCCATCTCAACCAGTTCATTGCCCACGCTGCTCTTGACCTAGTAGATGAGAACATGTGGCTTTCTAACAACATGTACCTGAAGACTGTGGACAAATTTAATGAATGGTTTGTTTCTGCTTTTGTCACGGCTGGACATATCCTTTTCTCATCTCTTTCTTTGTATATATTGAGCTTCTTGTCCGAAAAGTGATAAATTAGTTGAAATGACATTGTAGCAGATTTCTCTGACTATTCACCACCATTATTGTTAGGGTTCCCATCTTCAGGATGAAGCAAGTTGGGAAGCACAGCAGTTCTTTAAGATTGGAACTAACTGGAAAGACAGATTTTTTGCTTTTGGAGAACCTGAAATAGCCTAATGAAACGTGGATTTCACAGACAGTAGAGGAGAAAGGCATGAGAGGAATAATTTGATGCGTTCTGAGCAAACATACATGATTCTCTGCTTACATTCCTTAGTGTTAAAGAGGAGAAGCAGGGATAAACATACTTGATGTCAATTGCACACATCTTGAAAATAAAGTGTGAAGGCTTGATCGTATGTGTAGATAGTCCTTAAAAGCGTGTATTGTGAAACATTTGTTACACATAGCAAGTAACACTAATTTCAGGGATGTATGGGAAAGGTACTGAGAATATCATTGATATTCACAATTGTCTAGTTTTAAAAAGAATGATCTTAAATAGCAAGGTGATGCTGTTTTCAAATAGGGAAATTTAAAAATATAAATGGAAATGTACTGCTTTCTAAATTTCAGTGCTTCCTTTAGTTCTTTAAATGCTTACTCCTATAGAGTCTCCTCTATTTCATGGTGGAGTCACCATCCCTGGGGGTATTTAAGGAAAGCTTGGACCTGGTGCTTAAATACTTGTTTTAGTGGGTGACATTGGTAGTAGGGTGATGGTTGGACTAGGTGATGCGGGAGGTCTTTTCCAACAATGATTCCATGTACAATTCTGCATATACACTTCAGGTATATGCAGAATTAGGTGTAAATGCTTATTTCAGAATATGCTAAATGTTGTCTCTTATTTGTAAAAGTTAACTGTCCTTAATTGTTTTACATATGAGATTTATAATGCTTCATGATGTAAGACAAGAAGATGGAATTAAGAACTTCTTTAATGATGTGTATGAGCTGTATATAAAGGTAAGAACCCACTTCTTACAATCTTGTGGCAGTACTTTTAAATATATCCTGCTGTTCATGCTGAGGCATCCCTATATAATTACATTTTCTTATGGTGGACCTCTGTAAGGGGAGAAGCACCCTTGCAGTCCACATTGGTAACGTGTGACATGAAGGCTGCATTTTCTATTAAACAGAAAAGTCGTTTCCAAATTGTTATAGGTTTTGTGCCTTCCAATTTCTTTTTAATTTTAATGATGTTAACACTGCCCCAAATTGCTGGAGTAATGTGATAATGAAAGCAAAGGGCTGTCACGGAAGTCTTGTCAAGGTGCTCCTCTCCTCACAAGTCACCCCTGTTGCCACAGCCTGGCGCTGTTTCCACTAGATGGGGCAGTTGCGAGCCCTGATGGCCAGCTCGGCCTCCTACAGCTACTCAAATGATGCCAATTTCTGAAACAAATTTCCATCAGCATCATGATGAATTTTTTAGGAGTCCTTACTATGAGATGGCTGTGCACATAGTATGGGGCCTTGAAAACATATGACTACTTAGGAGATCCACGATTTTAAATGGCACTACTTAAGCTGAAAGCTATTAGTGGTTTTCATTTCAAATAACATTTTCCAGTTCTGGACATTGTGCTTATTTCTTCTTTCCTCAGTTTGCAATGAATCCATTTTATGAACTCAATTCACCAATTCGATCCAGTGCTTTTGAAAGGAAAGTGCAGTTCCTTGGGAAGAAACACCTTTTAAGCTGAAAAAATAGCTTTCCTGAGTGAGTGCTTTTTCGTACTTTCCTGATTTGAGCTGTAGTTCTGGTTAGTTCCCAGCATGTTTGATACTCACCTTTCTGAAGACTGACAAATTGGATGCTGAAGAAGCTCTTTTTTTTTTTTTTTTTTTTCTGATACAGATAAAATAGCCAGCTGCTCTGGTTAAAAACATATCTTCAGGAGTTTTTGTTCTGTCTTGGGAAAACTAAGTTTTAAAATGTCTGGGTTGAATAGGTACGAAGAGAGACATAGATGTCAATGCATGTGCAAAAAAAAGATAAGCCTCTTACACAGGGTGGGAGGAAATCAGATCTAAACACTAGGTATCTCTAGTAATTTATTTAATATGAGCAAAAGGGAAGTTTTGATTGTTTGGCTGAAGTGGTTGATTTTTGCTATAAACCTTTCTACTTAGAGTTCTTTGCTAGAGAACTCACTCTGCAGACTAACCAGACTAACCTTAATGTTCAGGGTATTAAATAAGGTCTATATAAAGATTGCAATGTATAATATATTTATTATGAAGTGCTAAATAAAAAGGATCCATCAGCAAAGATTTATCTTTGGTATTTCAGCAACTTTAAAGTAAAAACCTGCAAGTTTTAAAGCTTAAAATTGCAAACTTATCAGGTGTTTCATGCAATACGTGTTTAGCTGCAGTGTTGCATCAATGAAGTTAATAAAGTAGATCAAAACACCTCTCTCTGCCCCGACTTTAAATCTAATTCATACATGGGGGGGAACAACACAACTAAATTTACGCATTCAAACTCACGTTATTTCTATTGGCTTTGCAAGTGCTGAAATATGCTTTTTGAAAATATATTTAGACTAGGATCTTTGAACCATGAAAGTCTAAAGTCTATTTGATGAGGTTTCAGAAAGGCATTGTTTGGCCTGTCAGGCTACCATCTCATTGTAAAATGTGGTTAGGTGGTCATCTGCAAAACTTGCCACCATTACAAAATAGTAATTTTTAAATGGGTCATTTAGCATGTACGTACCTAGTATCTTGGTTGATTTCATCATCTTTTACATAGTCTGTTTCTTTATGCAGCAAAACTATATAAACTATCTTCTCAGACTTTTTTTTTTTTTGTTTAAAATGGGATTTCCAAAGGAAGTGGCATGCTATTCTAAAAAGTACATTTTATATAGCTTGTATAATTAAGGGGACCACATGTATAGGCGCTTTAAATGTATACTCAGTCATTATTTCTTTGTAATCTATGTTTACTGCTAAAGCGTCATTGTAAAATATTCCATGAGAAAAGCAACACTATGCTTTATATATAAAATTTCTGATATTTACCTTAAATAAAATGTGGAATAATGCAGTGTGAATGCCTGTTGACTGTACTTTAATTGATTTAAGAGAAAAGTAGATGATCATTATAAGGCTTACCTTTACTGGTAGGGTGGTCAGTGAAGATGGGTATACTTGTCTACAGTAGTGGTTTCTAAAAACTGCATCATGCAGCATTTTGAGAATCAAACTGATTTTTAGGTACACATATGAAATAAATAGCAACACATTTACAATAAAGCATTTTTATCTGTATAGTAGGTTGCTGTTAGGCTGTTTCCTGTCTCCTCCACAGTAGCATAATGGTTGGGGAAAATACAAGCAGTTCAGGTCCACTGAGGAAATACGTGTGTTAAATAACCATGCACATGACAAAGAAGAAAACTTAGGGCAAAGGATTAGTACTAAAAGTTTCCACTCCTTTTTAAAAGGGTGGGTTTTCATCATTGCACTGTCTCATGCCAGCACGCAGTAAAAAGTAATCCAGGAACTATAAATGGGAAAGGCAGCCTCATCAGTCCATTTGGACTTCATGAAAACAACTGATATTGGCCATGGAAAAGGGAACTAATTCTTCCCATTAATCATTATAGGGTTTGTGGGGAAGAATGTTGTCTCTGGATAGAATTTCAAAGAACCTTTGTTAGGTAGCTGCAATTTCCTGTGCACTGAGTACCTCTGAGTTGCAACTTCTGCAATAAGCTGAGAGATTTCTACCTGCCACTTGCAGATAGCAGAGTTATCTTGTGTTCAGGTATGGTCACAAATCTGCTCTAGGTCTGAAAGATGCAGCTTTAGCATGGATGAGGCAATGATTATAGCCAACACTATGAAGATCAGTGGATAGGGCATGAGAGATCTCCTTTGTGTTAGGTTTGAACCCAGTCTCAGAGGCTTGGGAATACAACTTCACATGAAGTCAGTTGCAGGATGAGAAAGCAGCAAATAACCTGTATCATGCAACAAAGGAATCAAAAACATTCTTCAAGTGAAAGGGACCATCACTAACCTACATGGTCCAAAAATCAAGCACAAGGAAATACGAACATTAGCACAGGCTAAGAACATGAACCAGCCTCCATAAAACTAGGCAGGAAATAGAGCTCCTAGACTTAGCTTTTTGCAGTTTTCTGTTACTGTTTATGGAACTTGTCTTCATTATCAGATTCACTGTAAAGCTAAATCAGTTTAAGGAATAGAAAATCTAACACAAGCAGCCTGGTCCTGGCAGCAGTCTTGCACTAAGCATCTGTGTACTCTGCTGGAACATGAGCTCTGTGTCCTTGCTATCGCACAATGCTCAATTTAAGCAGAGAAGCAGTCTCTTATGCCCATCCTCTTCCTAGTTGGTTGTTTGTTCCCTTATACATAGCGTACATCAATCCCACCCATTTGCCATAACAACGTTCTCACTCTGGATCCCACCCCCCTTTTTTTTTGACCATATTCTACCAAGGCTGGTGGTTGAACTTTTTTCTTCCTCCTTTGAAGTGAAGCCTGGATTTTTTGTATATCTATTTTTATTTTTGCAGAACTAAAAATACTGCTAACAGGACCCCCCCAATACCTAAGGTACATTAGCACCTGAAGTGAATTAGTGAATTCTAACATAAACCACAAGTGCCTACCTTACCTTCATATTGAATAATAAACATTAAGCCTTCACAAAGTACAGAAATGCATTTGTTACAAAGTATTACGAATGTATTATTTTGGCACCTTATCTACTTCTGCTCATCACAGGACTTATTTCTTTCAACCGTGTGTCCGTCTCCCTCTCACGCCAAAGCCTGACCTCTACATAGGTGACACTGTGTTACTTACTATAGCACATAAACCTCCTTTACTACTGTGGTGAGTGTACAGTTGTGGGACAGCATATCACATTGCACAAGCACTTTTATTGAATTAAGTTATATTTAGCTTTATTAGACCTGGTTCTCGGACAGAGGCTGGGTAACCATGATGTCACGTGGAAAGAGTACAGAGGAGAAAACACAGGTGGGCTATGAGGCACCAGAAAGACTACTACAATGGTTCTCATCCTTTGTTTCCTTTTAGGGATCTTATGTAAGTATCTGTAGTACTCACATGGTAACAACCTACTATTTTGTTTCAACCTCACCTCCACTAAAAGGAAGGTTCAAGGAAGCTTTAAGTACTTAACAAATTTCCTGTCACCAATGGCCCCTAATGCATGCAAATCTTAGTTTTTAAAGCTTTTTGCTCTCTCCACTTAAGGTTAGGAAGAATCTAGCTAAGATTCTTTCTTCACAGATCTTTCATTTGCTGACTTGAAATCTAAACACTACAGAAGTAGCAGCTCAACCTACATTAAGCAGTTCAGTGACTGAAGCTTAACCAAATTCTGTTGCTGTATATACAGGACTGTAAGAATGAAGTAGATGTTAAACGTACAATTAGCAAAAAAGATGTCACTTAAGCAGGAGCAGCACATCCATGGAGCAAAACAGTCCTGAACAGGTTCAAGCAAGAATACAAAATACTCCAAATTCTAAGTGTGTAAGAGCAGCATGAAGTTAATTCTGCAAGCTTTACCTCCAAATAATATCTGGTACAGAGTGAACAGATAGGTTAAGAGAAGACTCCTGCCATTACTGTACTATCCAGAAAAGCTTTTCCTTTACAACAAAAGAGTTGCAGTACAGAAAGCAGAGTCTGTGTAGTTTAATGAATAACATGGCCTATCCCGTAGGCATTTGAATTCCTTTTGAGGTCTACAGTGTGTTAACAAGCATGCCTGTTAGCAGTCAGACTACACATTGAAGCAATAGTGCACTATCCAGTTTGCTGTTAGAAGGATATTGAGTATTCTGAGAGCCAGCTTTCAACAACTTCTCATACAAGTATTTTACCATTTAACAATAAAGAGCTGAATTACAAGAGCTCAAACACCTGAATTACTGCAGAAAAACTAACCATTAAATATGAAACTGGCTTCTATTCATCGTCCGTTAATGAGTACAGTTATATTAAAAACTGTTAAATGTTTAAATATATACCCTACAATGGCAAATTAAATACAGATTGAATTCAGCTCAAATACCAGCTGCAGGTATCTACTTGTATTCAAGCTGAAAGCTGTCACTATCTGCTGTAAGTTAAGAGCTTCCTGAGTTCTCTATGTATTGCCAATCCATAGTTTCACAGTACAGAGATCACAAATAAACACATTCATAGCTCAGGTCAACAGAACAAGGAGTTCAGAACTTTAAGGCTGCATACAAAAAGTCTTCTTGGAAGTCTGCCTTAACATGGATCCCTTCAAGTGCTATTAAAGCTGACTGAGTAACATTTTATTTTCCGTAACTAAGAATGGTTATACTTCAGTTATGCAGATTTTTTTTCCACCTGACTGATCAAAACATGCCAGAATGGGACTTAAGGCAAAGACATATTAACTTCAAAAAAAAAATCAGTATTTTGCATTAAACAGCTGGAAAAATTAGTATGGCTTTAGAATTGTAAGTGAAAGGAAAAAGGACATGAACTAAGTAAGAAAATTATCTTCTACTTAGGGACCCATAGTGACACATCAGGCAATTACAGAAGACCTGAAGGTAATTTATGTTAACTTACAGTAAACACATTAGAGATGAAGTACCACTGACATCAATAGGAATGTAGTGAGACTAATGTTTAATATCTAGCATTGTTAAGAAACTGACTTCTAGTGAAACAAAAATGGAATGCTGATTTCATAAAAATATATATACATATAAAAGTTTCTTTGTGTCAATTCCAGAACAGTTTCTCTAAAGTAGTGCTTCTAGAACTTCAAGTTTTAATTATAATCAAAGTATTTATCATTTGATTAAAGTTGGCAAATTACATTCTTATATTAACATTTGTACTTGACACCTTCCTAAATAGAAAGTATCACTATCTCAATAACGGGTCACTCATGAATGGGGATTTCTTTTGCTCCCTCAAGAAAGCAGCAGAATATTATAACTTCAGTATTAGAGTGGAACCCATTTGTTACTTTATCTACTACACCTTTCCCACCCTCTTACAGAGCCAGCTAGTCAAAAGTAACTTGGCCAAAACAAAAAGTCAACAACAAGATGAACTGGGTTTCGGTTTCCGATGAAGGTTTACGGTATCTGTTTGAATAAATTGTTCTGATCTGTCTTCAGAGGCTAGGACTCGTCTAACTGCTTCTTCAAAGGCTGCTGCAACATTAGTGGCATCTTTTGCACTGGTTTCAAAATAGGGATGATTACCGTTATTCCGGCACCAGTCTTGGGCTTCTTCAGTAGAGACTTGCCTTTCATTGATATCAACTTTGTTACCCAGTATCACAAATGGAAAACTTTCAGGCTCCTTGACATCTGCATAATAAATGAATTCTTTCTTCCAGTTGCTTAGGTTTTGGAAGCTTTGAGAGTCATCCACACTGAAGGTAAGCAGGCAACAGTCAGAACCTCTATAGAAAGGAGTCCGCAAGCTCCTAAAACGTTCCTGCCCTGCCGTGTCCCATATCTGCATTGTAACAAAGTGTCCATCCACTTCCAAATCCTTATTTAAGAACTCCACACCTATTGTATGAAACAGTTGTGCATCAAACTTGTTGGTGACGTATCTGTTCATAAGGGAACTCTTCCCAACTCCGCCATCTCCTAGCAGTATTACTTTAAGGAGTGATGATTTTGTTGCCATTGTTACAGGAAGAGATCCTCCTAGTTTCCTAGACCTGTAAAGATCAAGAAAATGGTTAAAAAAACGCAAGTTGGGAGCACAAATTTTTATACACAAGTATCTAGAAAGTGTTAAAAGTCCTCCAAAATCTGCTTCATGAAAAAAATAGGATAACTATGCTAAGCAAAGTGTAGGTACTCACAGTAAGAGCATCCACTTAAGAATGTTTAAGAGTTGTCTCTTGCACAGACCAGTCTGCACAGCACTTGTAAGCAGTGTACTGCATGATTTACCAGTCTGTCACTTAAAACACTTCTCCCCAAAAAGCCTCCAACATTTGTGCAGAAGGGGTATTACAGAAGATCAGTGCAAGGATTCCTTTATGTTGATTGAAAGTGCCATAAAAGAATTGAGCAAGACAAACTTTTAGCACACGTGCCTTTAATACTCACTTCAGTCCCACAGTTCATTAGCAAAGTTACGCTTTATTATGCAGCAGTGAAGAGGAAGCTTTATCCCTAACACAGGACACCAATTTTTATTAGAATTATTGCTTATTTACTGGAATTACTAAAATCAATTTGAAGGGAATACTGTAATCTACAGAACAAATACGAGTGCTGTAATTGGATTTTAAAAGTCACACAGCTTGCTTTTGTCACTGCACTGGTACACGAACATTCAATATTTTACAGTTTACTCCGTGCAAAACAGCTATGGTGAAACAAATACTTATATTACAACTGCTAAAAAAGCAAATTCACTGCTGCTACTTCAAACAGTACTCAAGATGCCAAATACCTGGGACGAGTCTACAATGCCAGATCACTCGGTATGTGTAGGCTTGCCATAGTAAAACGTGAA
Source organism: Anas platyrhynchos (assembly GCF_047663525.1). Lineage (NCBI taxonomy): Eukaryota > Metazoa > Chordata > Aves > Anseriformes > Anatidae > Anas > Anas platyrhynchos. The sequence goes on from NC_092587.1 coordinate 129,607,862, forward strand.
ACCCTAAAGGTGCTAGGAAAGAGTCTGGCTGCCCGCATGGGGACAGTCAAATTTGTGCTACCAATTCAGCTTTTTAAATAATAATAAAACCCTTTAATGCTAAAGTCTCATTTATTTATTTATTTATTTGAAGCAGTTTGCTCATCAGTGATTTGGCCCAAGGTTTGCTCTTATTGCACTAGTGTCATCTAATACTATTTAAAAGTACTTTAATCACTAAGGGGTCAAGGTTCATTTTAATGAGCCCAAACATAAGTTTCTACACAAGGAGAACCGCTGCTCCTGTAAGCTCTTTTACTATCTGAGTGGTAAAGTAATTCAGCCAAAACAGGCTTTTGTGAAAAGAGTGTCTATTTAAAATGGAAACAGGTCATAGGCAGCCCGGTCTGTCTCCTCCTCTGAAGGAAGGAATGTGGTCTTGCTAGTTGTAATTAGCGTTGCTGGCATATACATCACCCCACAGAGCATGGTTATGGAATTAATACCTGATACAAGCTGGCATAGGAGTCATATGACTGTGTTCTGCCTTAGAATCAAGGCCTACAATAGAAGCTAGACATTTCAGGAATTTTTTTCATCCCTAATTTTCCATCTTTGAATGTGTACTTGTTGGACACAATCTACAGTAAAACACAAGAAATGCTTTACAGTTTGAGAGTAGCTGAAGCCTCAATGCAAGAAACCTTCAAAATACAAGGAGGAATGTCTGCTCTCATTATAAATTATTCAGAGGAAGGGGTTTCATTTATATTGCAAAGTTAAAAAGAATATTTATAAATCCCTATACAGGTTTGTATCACAACAGTTTTAACGTTGCTTAATAACCACAAATGGATCATGTAGTTACCTTTCACAGAACTATGGGGTAATCGCTATGGCTCAGGATACAAGCACATCCCATTTAATACATGTGAACAGCCTTCTTGGAATCACTGGGCTACTAGCATGTGATTTCCAGGTTCATGGTGAAATCTTTTAAAATGGTCCAGGTCTTCATTAGTCTCCCTAATTCCTACCATTAGTTAACCGGTTATTTGAGCTACTTTATTACATAGTAGCAATTTCTTAACAAATAATGCATTCATGAAAGCAGAGAGTACTGAATGTTTCCCTGTTTTTCCACTTCACTGAAGGGAACACCTTACAATATTTCTTTTTCTGTCCTATGAAATCAAACATACCATAAGAGACAAAACGAACAACCAACCAACTTATATAGTTCTGACTGGTATCAAGCACTTGTTTCTTTACCTCCTATAGTTTAAAGAACTGTGGTTAGACTGCAGTTACTATCATGAAATCGTTTAATTTAAACCAAAAATAAAGTAAGGAAACTGTTACGCAGTATCTGCTACTTTTGTGCATCCGTGATCTGTTAAGTTAATTTGCACACCTTGAACTATCTGAATTACTGCAGTGAGGCTAGGAGACTGCTGACCATAAGAACACTTCAGCCAGGCGCACAATTTGGTATCAGCCACAAACCATAAAAGCATCTCTTCAGCTAGAGCCAAACCCTGGTGCTTCTATACCAAGAGCTACAGAAACCAGGACCGATAAGACCAGCAGTTAACATTTTTGTCAAGTTTTTAGTCTGAAAAGTAATATTTAATGGATATTTTTTCAGTCATTTAAATATGAGCTTACAAGCTGTATTTGAGGCTCCAAAGAAATATGTTTAAACGCAGTAAGAAGCATTTTTGTTTGGAAGCAGCAAAAACTTTATACATTTACAGGTTTTGTTTACGGTAAGGGACACATCTGTGGCTCAACTGATTAAATATGCAGTTTAGAGCATCTGCAGAACCTGGATGGCAGTTTCCAGTACAGTAGGCTGTCGCATTTTTTCCACTTAAACATCTTTCAAAACAATTTAATATTTCTAAAATAACTTCATTTTTGGAATTGTTCAACCCCCCCTTCCCAAGTAACAAAGTCTTAACACTGAAAAAAAAAAAAACTACAACAGAATCTTTCAAAGGCTGGGAGAATTTAGAGAATTGATGTTATTTCTCCTATTACATATTTTAAACTTATCCGTGTAATACATTTTTGACAATCTTTTCTGGGGAAGAAACAGTCAATATCTGATATAATATTCCTGAGGATTTATTACCTTAATTGTTCAGTTTAAATCATCATTCAGCACCTGAAAGCAAAAGAAAAAACTTAATTTCCAATGTGCATCTGATAGTTTTTAACCAACATCAAAAACTGCAAGACACCGCAGAATTACAGACAGATTTGTTCCAGTTACTTCTCGCTGTGCTGCACACTTCATCTAACGTAAAAGCAACGTCAATCCAGTGCACGGAGAAGTCTGCAAAGAGATTTTTCCCTCATTCTGATTTTCAGTCCCAAACTAGAAATCCAAAACAAATAAATAAAAAGCAGCCCCACTGCGGTGCGTTTTGGTAACCACTTCTGAATTTCTTCTTCCAGCTTATAAGGTCATAAGCTCTGGGATCACTGACTTCAGTATTCCTGTTAGAAGCAGGGAAGAGTTTCTACTAAATGCCATTTCTAACACGATCATGTACCGTAACACAAAATGTTATTTAATTATTCCCCTCCCAGAATACTCCTTTTAAACAGTGAACTGAGTTACAAGTCTGAAACATTTTCATTAGCAGTCCAAACATTTCCTGGCAAGACTGAAAACATGCAACTTCAAAAAATAAAACCAGTTCGCATTATAAAATCTTTGATTTCCAGCCCTTCAAAGCTTATTGGACAAGGTAATGTTTTTTTTTCTATCTTGGTTTTAATTCCATGCTGACAGCTTCATAACTGCCTTTTTATTTTGAGTGCAGCTACCTCTTTCAGCAATTAGATGTTGAGGCAACACTCAAAAAAAAAAAAAAAAAAAAAAGCAGCAACATGCAACCAGCCTAGGAATGTGCCTTTTAGTCTATTAAATTATTTTCATAATAAAGGGGGGTGTGCTTATAGCACATACTGCCAAAGGCCAAAAGAAGACAGGTGCTGACATCAAGTTTTGGCTACCTGTACTACTCTATAGACAGCACAGTACCTGCATAGGATCTGATTCCAGCAGGTTACAACCTCACTTAAAATATTAAATGAACAGCATCAACTGGACTTCTACCACGGTGGGAACATGCACAGCAACACACCATTAAAAGTGAACAAAACCACTGCAAGTTAAGTTAAAAGATAAAGTGAGGGTGCAGATAAAATAGAAACCAGCACAAACTGGATCCATCACAACTGGCCCACTGACTTCTCCCAGCATTCTTGAAGAATCAGATGCAAGTGACACTTGCATTTTCAGTCTATTCTTTCTCCTCTTATACCTCCTCTCTGACTTGATTATTTTAATCATGATTTTCAGCCAGCAGTCACTCACGAACCATCCGCTACACACGATCAAAACTGAACCCAGAGGTTTCCTTGAAGATATGCACTGCACTGTCCTCGAGGTCATTCTTTAAACAATTTTCTTTAAACTACAAGCCTGCAGTTTTCCAATACTTGCTTAAAACTAAAGTTCTTAAGAAGTACCCATTTGACTTGGGGAGAGAAAAAAAACACAGCATGAGGCAGACTCAAGTTTGTATTGGGCTGTAAATAAATGTGATTAGGTAGAACACTTTCAGCCAAGCCTTCTGAGAGGAAAACGTTAACAAAGTTAACTCTGTTAAAGGTTAACACCTAAAAGAAAAAAAAAAACACAACACCATCTCAAAGGCACTGACAAGCACAGTCAGTACTTCAGCACTTCCATAACTGACATAACAGAAACACCAACATTTCAAAATCTCCTATCAGTTCTCAAACTTACACATTTACAGCACACCCGTGGCAGCTTTGAAGCCTATTCATAGTTTTCCTTGCTAAGCCATCAAACCACAGATACCAGACACGGCTAGTTTAAAATGGCAAACCAGCATTTGGAGTATCCAGTCAGGCAAAAATACTTGCCTTGTGGTAACAATGTAAATTCACTCCCTTGGTTATTTTTTCTTAAAGCTAGCTAAGTATTTGACAATATTTCTCATATTAACATAGAAAAAACCCTGTCTCCTATGTTTTTTAAGTTGCAGTGGCCCATCAGATAATGACATAAATTACTTCTCTGGAAGATCTCTGGAAAAGAGTCACAAGAACTAGCAGAGCTGCAAGGGCAGGGGCAAAATCCACAACTAAGTGTTAAAGGCTACCTTATGCTCGGTGTTTGTGGAGTCTTTAAAACTCTCAGCCCTCAGTTGCTGCAGTGTAGCTACATTTACCACCTACAGTAAATCTGAAAGTTACCACAAAGCTGAAAATAGAGGAGAGAAGCAAATTTACCTCATATTTTCCCCCAGTTACCTAATCCTCACCCACATATTTAAAAGGTACTGCTTTACGTTTTGGCCAGTTAAACAGCACAAGAACTGCTTTCAGCATGTAAGAGGCCACAAGCCTGCTCAACCTTGAAACATTCTGCTTTACAGTTGTGTGCTGTGAATACATCACAGGCTCGGCCATGAAGGCTCTAAATCAACCTTCCCCTCCTGGGAGGGGGCACACAAGAGCCCTGGATCAGGACCAGCCCTTCATGGGTGGGCACTCACCAGTGGCCCTGTTCTTGGGAAGCCTGGCAGCCTTTCAGTCGCATGGCTTGACCTACTGAGATCCTAATCACCTTGCAGGTCTTCCTTCCTGCATCTACGATTGCAACACTGCACTATTATCGCAGTTTGTGTTTTGGGCTGGATAGATTAATTTGATGACGAGTTATCTGAATATCATCTCTACTCGTAAGCAGGCTGGTTACCTAACAGCAGAATAAAACTCAAGTTCATCCTTGATAATTTGTAGTATGAAAACAATGCAAAATGGATTGACATTAAGCTGTTGCTATTCATTTGTACGACCAAAAAGTTACATTTTAGGGTTTATTTGTAAGGTTACTTCTAACTCCTGTGCAGCACTCTACTTCCAGCAGTTGCCCGGCATGACTCAGGACAATGAAAGCAGCAGCAGCTGCCAAGAGCAGGAATCCTTTAGCCTGCATGACCGTTGGATCATGAAGTCATCCCAGTGTCCACTGCCAAAATCACTTTATTTATTATAACTTAGATCTAACCGCAAACTCAATAAGAATAACTTGTCAGGAGAAATGCCTACATTTATAACCCTGGGAGTTTCATCTTGTACAGAGCCAGCCTTCTCTTTCCATCTCATTCCCCACTTTCAAGCAGAACGAGCAAGCTTGTTTACTCTGACTTAATCTGAGTTGACATTTCTCAGCAGCTCACAGTAGAGCATCTCCCAGCTTAAACATCCAATGTCTGTCAGCCGACTACAAAACAACCTTGGGTGCTACTTGGTCCAACACTTCTGAGAATTCATGAGATCACGTTAATTGACATTCACCTTTCAACCCTGTTCCATTACTGCTTCCATTCTGTCAGTAATTTACCGAGCAACTATTTCTGCTCACCTGTGCTCATTTTTCTCCTCTACATTAGCTTCCCTTTTCCTCCAAGGACTCTTAGCAGTAGCAACCCACGCTGGCCAGCCTTACATTGGGAATATGTGCTCTTCCCTATATGAGCCTGTGACCAAAGCGTCTGAAAAAGGTTTTGGATATGCCCGAGGAGTAACTCTTTCCCCTGGTCTGCTGTTATAGCTTATCACCTTATAAACTGCTAAAAAAATATATATATATATATAAACACACATAAAAGTCCCATCCCATCTTCCCCCCCCCCCCAAAAAAAAAAAAAAATCATGCACTAAAAAACAAACAAACAAAAAAAATAAAACACTAGCAACTTCAGATCTGTACAATACTTTACAGACAGTGGCACAAACACCCCTGGAACAGGTTTCAGCAGCCGGCGGGCTCCCCGCACCAGGCCTGCGAGCGCGGAGCCCCCCCCCAAGAGGGGATCCCCTCGCCCCGGGGCTCCCACCCCCACACCCGCGGGGCTCCTCCCGGGGAAGGGGAGCCCCCCCCAAGGGCAGATCCCTGCGAGGGGAGCCCCCCGGGCCCGTCCCGGCGCTACCTGCCCGCGGCTGGGGGCCGCCGCCGCTCCGAGCCCCGGCTCCGCCGCCGCCGCCCGCCACCCTGAAGGGAGAAACAACATGGCGGCGCTGGGGGGGCGGCGCGGTCACGTGACGCGGCCACGGGCCCGCCCCGCCGAGCGCCCGCCCCCAGCCCTGGGGTCCCCGTGAGGGGATGGGGAGGGGGGGGAGGGAAAATGGCTGCCGGGGGGGGTGCAGGGGGAGGGAAGGGGGTTTGGGAGCGCAGCCCTTGTCCCGCTGCGATTTGTTTTCCTCAGCTGCTCTGAGTTAACCCTTCAAACGCCTTTATTGAGTAGCCGCGGCTCAGTTATTTGTAAATTGCAGCGGCAGCGTCACTGCTCCATGCTTAAGGGTCCCGTATAAGCAGACCCACGACGCCAAGGCAGCTTCGCTCTGCAGGTCGAGGTGTTTAAAACCACACAGGTGTCAGCGAGGGAGCTGAACAACGCCCAAAGAGCACTAATTGCGAACAGTAGTCAGACACTTCGCTCTGTAGCACCTCAGAATGAAGTCCTCTGGGTGCTAAATCACACTTACAGGAAAGCAATCTAATGAAACCGGAGATAGGATATTTTCTGTGTTCTTACAATGTGTTATGAGGATAGGGCAAACTGTAATTAAAAATGAAAAGAGCAGAAATGTGTGTAAGTGTGTTTGAAGAGGCTCCCACATCATCAAGAGGAATAGGTGATTATAGGCTTGAGGGAAGAGCCTTTGAAACACCAGCTTGCTCAAACAGCCATCACATGCTGTGGGTCACAAGGGAGATGCAATCAGGCAGGATTTGCCACTTGCACAGTCATCTGGGTTTGGATCTGATGTACAACGCGGCCTAGGGAATGGAAAACAAGATCTCAGTATTATCAAAAGAAAATGTTTCCTACTGACAGCAGCAGGATCCTTACAAGGCCACCCATGCTAGAGGCAAATCTGATGACACTGAGCCCATTCTTAGTTAACAAAGCTGGACTTTGAAGAATTTTCAGTACTTGTTTCCTGGGACCTGCTTTCATCCAACACTGAAGCAGAACAGAAAGCGCTGGGTGGGTAGAAGACAGCATCTTTAAATGGTGATGATCCTATGACACAAGTTCTGATCATAATTTTGTGATTCAAAAAGAAAAATAAAAGTCAGCTTTTGGACTTTTGGAAGCTGAGGAAATAATTATTTTTTTTTCCTTTTGGGGATGCAGCTACCATCTTTTTTTTTATTATTATTATTTAGACAACACTGGTTCTCTGATATTTCATAGAATCATAGAATATCCTGCGTTGGAAGGGACCCTTAAGGATCATCAAGTCCAACTCTTGACACCGCACAGGTCTACCCAAAAGTTCAGACCATGTGACTAAGTGCACAGTCCAATCTCTTCTTAAATTCAGACAGGCTCGGTGCAGTAACCACTTCCCTGGGGAGCCTGTTCCAGTGTGCAACCACCCTCTCTGTGAAGAACCCCCTCCTTATGTCAAGCCTAAATTTCCCCTGCCTCAGCTAATTTAGATACATTTAAGGAAGTTTTAAAATTTGAGTTGGGAACAAAATTCTTAAATTTAGGAGACAAGATGTACCTTTATTTCTTTTGCATAGGAACACTCAAAAATGTAGAAAAGGAGCACGGTGTAATCATGCCTGCGTTTTTGCAATGTTGTAAATGGAGCTACTGTTACAATTAAGCTTAAAACATACACACAGGTGCTTGAGGGTCAGGAATAGATGCCCCTTTTCCCTCAGTTCCCCCCGTTACTCTTATTTGTGTATATTACCAGAAGTACTTGCTGCAGCACGGCCAGAAAGCCCAGATGAGCACTGCTGCTGGCGGGGCTGTGCGTGCAAAGCCAGCCTCAGCAGCAGGCCAAAGGAAATGCCTGGCTGAGACATGGTTTGGCCCTTGCACACGAAAACCGCTCTGCTTTCAGACCTGGCCAGTGCCTTGGGGCTACAGTGGTGCCTCAGACCTTGCCCTAGCCCCAGGCCAGCAGTGGCCATGTTGCCACCTGGGCATGGCCTCCTCGCTGGAGGCTTTGTGTCACCACCGGCCCCTGGCCCTGCCACCTTGGCCGGGTGCTGCAGGAGGGGCACCTGCTTCCTGGGGTCTCCATCCCAGTTGTGTCACCCCTCCTGCGCTGGCAGTACTGGGAGTGGATGGATGGGTGTTCCTGTGCCGAGTACCATTGACGTGCAGCAGACCAGTGCCACGGCTAGTGGAGGACAGTGGGGTTTTTCATGCGAGAGAAAGTTCTGTGTCAGCAAAGCTCTCGTGTAACACAGCTCATGAATAATGCTTTTTACCATCCGTAGCTGGCAAGGAGACTTTGTCCCATCCTGGGAAGTGATGGCAGGGCCTCAATAAAACATGACTTTGTCATCTCCTGGCTGAATCACAACAGTACAAAATAAGGGGATGTGAAGTCATCTGCCTTTATTGCTCTGCTCATATCCAAGAAATTATCAAAGCGCTCTTGTTTCATTCCTTATCTTCCAGGCACTCAATGACCTGGGCCATTACACCCTGAAGACACCCTGAAGGACTGTAATTCAACATATTTGCTCTTTAGCCATAGCCTGTGACCAGGTAACTTCTCATTTTGCCAAGGGGAGGGAAAAAAAAAAAAAAAAAGCTGTTCTATTGTAAATACCATGGCAGACTGAAATGAATACGTTTTAAATAAACAATAAACATCACCATTTCCTTTTTTGCTTGGAAAGGAAGAAAGAGTTATAAACTATAAATGGCTGCAGAACAAGGTGCTACAGGAAAATGGTCATGATGGAAAAACAAAAGGCCCTCAGCAGGACCGAGTTAAGTGGATCCTGGCAGTATTATCTCCAGGAACCAGGAGAAGTGTTGTCATTAATATTCACTCCCATTCATCAACTCCTATTCGCAGAAAACTTCTCACAATAATATCTTTGCTTCTACATCAAAATTTGAATTTCAGTGTTAATTTTGCTATCATCTTCTGAAGAGACAAGTCTTACAGCTACAGGTTGCTTAAACTTTGAGTGCAATCTACATTTTAACACTAACTTATTGCTACTATTAATTCATAGGATAAAGGGAGTAGCTAAATTTACAGTTTTTCTGGGGAAAAAAAGAAAATAAATATAGACCTTATTCAGCATACATTCGCCTGTTTGAATTCCTTCTGATGTCATGCCTGTTTGTAGAGAAGCATCATGGATATGCCAAACATCATACCAAAAATGATAGTCTCTGCTTTAAGAAATTGAAAGCTTTTTTTTTTTTTTTTCTCCTATCAGGAACAAACTTAAAAGAGAAGACTTCAACAACATAAAATAATCTCACTTTTCAAAGTTTTCTTCTTAGTCTTGTTTTGGGACTCTTGACACTCCTTGTACTCAGTAACCCAGACCCTCATGCTGGTACACATGCTGTGTGATTGCAAGTTGACTTTTTAGAGCCATTTTGAGCCAAAGCATATAATCTTATCCAGTCAAACATTTTAAGCCTGTGCAGTTACACAATCTAGGAAGGGACAACATAACCTATTGACAAACTGCAGCCTGGAGCAGTACTTTGCATAGTGAAACTGAGACCGCACCTTTTTTAAATAAGAACAAAGTCTGCATCACTTACCCGAACAATTCTCTCACATTTGACACTGCACGTCTGCACAGTATGCTGATATATATCAGCACATGACACCACATGACGCTTGCTTTCTACTAAACCTTTCCAGTCATGAGGGTAGGATACAATCTCAGATGGAAAAAATGGCTGAAGTAGTAATGAACCCTGTTAGGTGAAAATAAGATGTGTAAGATGATCAAGAATAAAATAAAATGAAATAAAATAAAAAAATCATGAGTTTATATTCAGTTTCATCAACTGTTAAGTGCTGATTTGCCACATACTTATCAACGTGAACTAGGCATGAAGTGAAACCGAACCTGGACAAGTTTTTTTCAGCAGCACTGGAACAAGCAAGGCCTCATTTCCTATGCGTGTCCTAAACATACTTAACAATGGACCCCATTCACTCTCCCTGCCTCCCAATACTTCCTTTTCCTTTCCACCAGTACTACCAGATCTATTCCTTGTCCCTGGCTTATTTTGTGCCTGGCTTTAAGGTGTGTTGACTGGGCGCTAGAAGCTTAAACAGACTTGGTAACTCCTGAATAAAGAGAAGGCCTCCAGCTCTTCCAATAGGAACAGAAACTCGCATAACAATTACTGACATTTACAAAATTTACAAATATACTCTTCATACTTTAATGTCTAGGTTTGTAAGAAGTCCAGTTAAAAACAGCTATCGGGTTCGAGTGTTACTGAGAAGGAAGGCCCCTTCTCAGTTGTGTTGGGGTGTACAGTTTAGCACTATACACTTAGTGACAGGCAGATCAAAAGAAAATGATGTTACATGTTATGCCACAAATGTAGTCGGTAGGACGGCTACACTATTTTACTGCTGAAATTTACTCTGGCAAAAAGACTGGCCAGGCCTTGCAACATTTTCCCTTCCCTAGGGCAAGCCTTGGATGAGCTGTACATTACTGGAATGGCTTCAAAACCACCTGCAGGCAGAAATTATTTACACATGTTCGTTGCTCATGGCTAAAGTCAAGTCCCTTGCTGGAGGAGGTTCTGGGACAGCACCGCGTGGGTGCCCAGCTCTGCTCAGCAGCACCTTGACCTGCAGGGTGGCTGCAGAGAGCTCTGCACTTACTGAGAACTACGGAAGTATTTCTTTGCCTATGGCTTTACTGAAACCAAAAAATAGTACTTATAATCATAAATTCCAGCTCGTGTAAGTGCTGGCAAAGTCAGATATAAGATCGGTTACATACATGAATGTTGAGGGCCTGTCCTAATGCTTTAATATTTGTTCAATCCCACCAAAACACACATTTTCACATAATAAAATCTAGGTAATGCCACAGTAAATTACACTGCTGAAGGTTAACTATTAACACTCTATTTCACAAAATGGACTTTTTTTTTAAATCAATTAATTCTAAGTAGCTCTTTTAACATCAGGTTGCACACCATTTTCATCATATACAAATAAAAGCCCATTTTCTCTTCTCGTTTTTTAATTCACCAACTATGTTTTTCTCACCTCATGCCCCTACCTCCTTTCTCTGACAGGTCACTAGGCTGGAAAGCTCCACAAAAGTGCTGACAAGGCTCAGCCACCTTATGGATAGATGGGCACAGGAACTGCCCCTAGCTCCTCCGGCAAGTCACTCGGTAGGTTTCTCTGCTCAGCTGCTGAGTTTAGCCTTGAACTGCAAAATGCCTGCTATGCTTTTGTAAAAGATAACTCCCTTACAGCCAACTATACAGTTTTAATGTGTTTATACAACAGGGTGAACTGAAACAATTTCCTTTGTGCCTCAACCATGACATTGGCAATTTATCGACCCATTTCACCTCCTAGACCATACCCCAACAAGCAAACTCATTATGAAGTTTCCTACCAGTCATACTGCTCTGCTGCAAGACCCTCATTTCTCAGACAATGCAGAGATATTCTTCACTGTGTTTCCTTAGCCCACATCTTGACACATTCATGTGCTCAGAAAATTAGGATTCACTGCAAGACCCATTTTCTCTAACGTGTAAACATTTAAGCAAAAAAAAATGAAATACATGAAGTTGGGACACACAGTATAACCAGTCTTCCACAGATCCATACACAGCTGTGAAATATACCTGGACTTGGGTGGTTCTCTTAAGTTCAGAAAATAAACTTTCTTATTAAATTTTTTATCTCAACCCACGAATTTTCTAACTTTTCTTCTGATTTTCTTCCCCCATCCCACTGGTGGAAGGTGAGTGACTATGCAGTATTTAGCTGCCTGCCAGGGTTAAACCACAACCCATGTGCAGTCTTATATTGAAAATCTGAGCTTCAAATGGATAGACTGGCAAATCTTTATTTGTATTTTTTTTTTTCTCCCAGTAGATATAGAAAGATAAGGGGGAAGTTCGTTTTTGCTTCCATTTGCTAACTGCCTTCTTTTACACTTCATTTTTCATCACTTTTTTTCCTTTTGGACAGTACTCCTCAAAACAATAAGCTCACACTTGCTTGCAAAAAGTGACTTAATTAAGGAGCTGAATCCATGCTGAACTTTTTGCATTGCATACAAGTATGTGAAATGCAGCTTTGGAAACAGTCTGTTTACCGTAAACTAAACTTATGTTCTGCAAAAGAATTCCAGCTAAAGATAATGAAAACTCCAAGTACATAGTACCCTGGGGAAAGAACAACTGCAGTACTTGGAATATTTTTTATGGGCTTACTAATGAACAGTCCAGTCTTAGCTGCAGAGTTACCATTTATAATAGGTTTTTTAAACCTACCAAAATACATACTTAAAAAAAAAAAAACACAACAAAACACATTTGTTCAGAGCATCTTTAAAAGTAACTTAGCAATTTTTTAACATCTTTTTTTTTGCAATTTTTAATTGCAACTACATAGTGTCAACATAAAATCTTAAATTACGCGGTTTCAAGAGACACCTTCTCTTATAAACATCTCTCAACTACTTCTTGAAGAGGAACATGTGGAGGTTTTACTCGGGTGGGCAGCCGAGTTCCACCATGGAAGCTCTTCCACTCCCCCTCCTCAAAGAGGAAGAGGGAGAAAATATGACACAAGGAGCTCAAGGTTTGAGATAAGGACAGGGATCAACAATTATTGTAACGTGCAAAACAGACTCAGAGTAGGGAGACAGTAGTAAGATTTATTGCCAATTAGTAACAATCCAGAGAAGTGAGAAACAAAGGAAAGAAACCAAAAACGCCTTCCCCCTATCTGTCCTCTTCCACCTCCTTTCCCCAAGCAGTGCAGGGGAACAGAGGAATGGGGGTTATGGTCAGTCCATAGCGCTTCTCCGCTGCTCCTTCTCGGTCACTCCTGTCCCCTGTGCTGTGGGGTCCCTCCCACGGGATGCAGTCCTTGATGAACTGAGCCTGTGGGGGCTGCCCACAGGCAGCAGCTCTTCAAGCACTGCTCCCACATGGCTCCGTACCACGGGGTCCATTCCCCAGGAGCAAACTGCTCCAGCACGGGTCCCTCACAAGTGGGCAGCAGCTCCCCCCACACCCCATGCTCCTGCGTGGGCTCCTCTCCACGGGCTGCAGCTCCGGCCCAGGGCCTGCTCCACAAACTCGACTGCCCACCTGAGTAAAACCACCACAGGACAGGACAGCCTCACAAACAAACCCATCTGCTGTGATACCACTGTTCTCCACATTCGTTACAAATAACGTAAGTCAACATTTGTTCATCAGGATTTGTGTTTCGCACCCAACCTGGAAGAAACAGAGTTCCTCTGGCAATCATAGTGACAGTACAGTCAAATTTCTCACAGCGCCTACACTTTATTTTGTTTGTCTGAGTGCCATTAATAACTTGTGGAAGCTGATGCTCCTGCACAGATGACTCTGTGTACAGGGCCCTGAGCTGTTTCAGTTCATCACTGGCCATTTCCATCACTGTCATCTCAGCAAAAGCCTTTGGACTCAAACTCCCTGAAAAAAGGTTACATCTTAAGTGGCTATTTTTAGGGTTCTTCAGGTTAGAGACTTTACTTCTGATGCAATTTTTATACTTCTTGTCATTCTTAGAATGAAGAGCAAAAATATGTTCTTCGACTTCTTTAGATAGCTCTAGCCATTTATCAGTTTCTTCTTTGTCTTTGGCAGAATCACTCATGGCTTTGTAAAGAAGATCTGCACATTTACACCTCAGAGCTCTCATGTGATCCTGCTGCAAGCTTGCTTCATTAACAGCAGGTTTAGAATCTTTGCTATCAATACATTGTTCCTCAAAAGGGGGGAGCTGTTCCAAGCTGCCTTCTGAGTCATTGCATACCACATTTTTAACAGTTTGTGATGGGACCAAAACTTGAGAAGGGGCAGCATCTAATATTTCCTGCTGACTTGGCCCTTCAGACAGCAACTGTTCTCTGGGAGTCACACCGAGATGTTCAGTTTCCTCTTTTACATTCCCAGAAACTGGCTTCTTAACTTGCACTGACTGAACACAGCTATTCTTGTAAAGTGCTTTCCACTTTGACAATAGCTGCTTTGCTTTCTTCTTCAACTCTACTGAAGGGCAACTCTTGAGTACTCTGTATACAGCCTTGGTAACTTCTGTCCCCTGAAGATATTCAATAGTCATATCAACATCTTCAAGCTCTTTAAGATGATCCTCAATATCTTGGAAATTGTTCCCAGAGAGTAGCTTCTCGATACAATGGGATCTGTGTACAATAATTTTCTGGTCAGACATTTTTAAACCTGAAAGCCAAAAAATATATATTTTAATCATGTTAATTCAGTTTTGACATTTATTAAATCATTTTCTCTATATTCTCACAAGTGTGTTGTTTGTATTTTTTTTTCCTGTATGTTATTTGACACTATTTTATCTGCATAATATCACTGTGTTTGCCAACTTTCCCTTGAAATGGCGTACAGTGGAGCTTGCAGACCAAATGCAGAGCACAGAGGAGGCTGGGTCCTGGGCAAGTGCACACAGGCATGTAAGTCTAACACATGCAAGGAAAACACTGGCAGAAAGAGACCAGGGACTTCTGATGAGGCAGAGTTTGTAGTTTTAAGAATTATTGTCATGCCCTACTTTTAAGGAAAAACAAATTGTTTTGCCAAAATCACACCAAGACACTGACAGAATAATAAGACATTTGTCAAACTACGCACACCAAGAGACTGGCAACTGGTGCAAAGAGACAGGTAACTACACGACCCCCCTGCCATTTGAGATTACAGGTGGATTTTGCAGCATTTTGTGCATTAGTAGACTCGTACCACTGGCCTACCAAGGAGCAGTGAGTTCTGAAACTCAGTATTTTTCAGTAAAGGCACCAGATGAACACTTGTTGATGTTTAAAATGTTACCAAATATTCCCACCCCCCAACATCTTTATAGGCAATGTATCTCACCCTCTTTACACACAAATAAAAATAGGATTAGGGTTTTCACAGTATTGGTGTCAACAAATTGCATTTACTGAAAATGCTGATTTTGGAGAATGTTTGTTTTTCCATCACACAAATTCAAAACCTATGAAAAATCAGGTCTATTAAAAATCATGTCTGAGGCCTTCTGCTGTAGCAGCTATTTGAACAACATCATGTCCTCACACTGCTGAACACATTCTGTACTAGCCTCCTGATAATCTCCAAGGGCAGACTTGTAAGTAAACACTGCACTAATTTAATCTGAAAGTTGCAGTGACCTGAAAGTTTACCCCAAACCAAGGGAGATGATTGCTGCCATCCTTCCAGAATGCATATGCAGAATAATCCTTCTCAGAAAAAACATGATGTATGTCTCAACTTTTGGGAACCTGCATATAAACATCTTTTTCTACTTTTCACTGTTTCTAAGCATCCGACTACAAACTCAGCACAAGCTGCAATGGTACAGAGTATCAGGAAAAGGGGAGTCCAGAAAATCCACAGTGTTTTTTGTTCTATTTATTTTAAATCAGTTATCCCTGTGACTATGCCTTAATTTGGCAAGATTTTTTTTTCACAAATCATTACACTAAGTACTGAGATGTTTGGCTATCATTTAATTTTTAATAAAACAAACATATTTCCATTTGGTTCCTCATAGTTCTTCTTTAGTTAAAATCAACCAAATAGGTGTTGGCATTAGAAGACCAATTTGGAGTAGGAAGCCATGTGGAGCAAAGCTGTGTTACTTCAAAAGAGTAAAATTAACCAGCTAATGTGGGAATGGTATCTGACCAAAAAATACTGAGCTAAGTAACTTGTTCAAGCACCTGCTGAAGATGTCACTTTTCAGGCCTTCTGAGGAACTTCAAAGACAACCATAACTCCGCATGAGGAATTTCTTAACGAACAGTAAGGAGCTGAACACATTATACTGGGAGCTACCAAGCTATGGTTTGCGGCTACTCTGCAGCACAGTTAAGCAAGTGAGACTGACGTAACTCAGTGGATCTTAAGCCCCAAACCACATTCTATTCCTCCGTGACCCACGAGCCTCAGCAATAACTCAACCTTTCACTTGTTATGCAAGCGATCATGTGTTATCTTTCTTCCAAAAGCTTCTCGTTACAGCTGCTAGCAGAGAGGCAGATCAGCCTAGTAAACTTTTAACAGGTCCTCGTTGTTGCCCTTTCCCTTGCTAGCTCTGTCATCACGTTACAGTTTGATGATCAAGGCCAGGCAGCTCAAAAACAGCGACACCTACAAGCCAGTGGCTGAAGCTGAATACATCCTGATTCTGCTCTAGAAAAGGCCACTTGCATTTAGAGACTGATAGGAGGCCAGCTACACACGTGCACATTCAAAGGAGCCCATAAGCAGATGTCTTGCACCATCACTGTTTCCATGATGAAATCTCCTGAGAATGGGGGAAGAGGAGGGAAAAGAGAGATGGGTGGATAATTTGCACGCCCTGCTGCTTTCAATGACTACTGGGCTAGCTGACTTGTTCTGTGTGTGCCAGAAATACGTTCAAGCTTTAGGTAGGGCCTTGGAGCTCCACAAAAAAAGGAGAGAGAGACGGAGAGCATAAACCTTCATTGTGTTTCTGTAAGCACAAACTACAGACCAACCTGACCTCCACAGTGAATGCTCTCTGCTTGCACTTACCCTGTCTTTAAACAGCTCGTTCTTGCCTGACATTTTGAAGTCCCGTGAGACCTCAATAACAGCTGTAACAGAAACTGATTTGCTAAAGTAGTTTCAGAAACAGGATACATTATTCAAATACACTAGCTGAACTCTATGCACTGCCATACTGAAAAGCACATACACTTGCATCCTGTCTCATCTGACCAGCCACGTAGAACTTGTGAGAGTGGAAGAGTTTTTTTCTTGCAGGGTGGCCACCATTTCAGCAGGACAGCTCCCTCCTGTCTCCCAAACACTGAGCAGCTGACGTTATTAGTCAATGATCTGCTGGCATATACTGTTTCTCATGCGACCTAGGGCAGAGGCAGGGACACTTGTGTACTCAGTGTGATTGCCCTGTGCCTTAGATTCAGCTATGCTCCTAACCTGCCTTAAATGTAATTTTCTTCAGTGTTTGTACCTATTAACATACATAGTGTATTGTGCTACACATAGCATAAAGTACACATATCAAATGCAAGATGGCTTAACATCTAGTATACGGTACAGAAGTTAGTAAAAGCCATACCTTTTATTCTGGTTTATCTTCAGTCTTACTCCACCAGCGCATATTTACAGTAAGGAAGAGCCACATGGATAGGAGCCTGTTATATAACGCTGTGGTGCTGCAGAGCTCCCCTACCTCCCACTTACTGTATCAACAGCTTCAAACATGCAAAATTACTACGCACAAAGTGCTCTGGTGATAATTTGGCCGCACATACACTTTTACCCTGTGACAACGATGTGGTATTTTATCTTTCACTGAGAAGTATGCTTCATAAAAGTTCCTTCTCTAATAGGGTAGGGTGAGGATCTGTATATAGGAAATGCCATATGAGGTCAATATCAGCTTGCTTTTTGGTAGTTGTCCTCACTCACAGTCATGCACCTGACCCTCAGCAGCCCAGCAGGGTGGCAAGGTGAACACATGCCCACTTCTGTGACTAATTGCACACAGGTAAATTGTAAGGCTGAAAAAGCTTCCTTCAGCTCTACAGCCTCTGGCAGTCACTTTCAGATGGGGCAACTGCCACAAAGCCTCTGAGGGCAGCTGGAGCCCACACAGCAGCACGTGCAGCAAGAGCTCAGCTTGCTGCCACACATCACACTGAATTACCTGACACTTAGCTATGGACACACAGGTATTCAGAAGGAGCTGACACATGCTAATTCATTACCCCACAGTATGATGTTTTTTTTTTCTAGTAGGCAGATCTAAGAGAACCAGGTACATTTGTTTTGTTTTTTTTAACCCTATAATAGATATACAAAAGGTTGCTTTGATTTAGATTAAATGTAGTATACACAGTCTATGTTAGAACTTTTTCTGTGCATGCACACTACGGCAGTAATTAAATTCGTAGAAATTTTAAGATCTTTGTAGTCATGTGTGTACTTTTTCAAGTTTATGCAAAATTAAATTCAAGTAAGCAGCAGTCAAACAAAATTAAAATAGAATACGGACATGAAAATATGAAAAATGATTAAAAACTAATTTGGGAAATTCAACTACTTAATAGACTACTCATATTTATGTCAAAACAATCAGTTCTGAGGAAATGCTTTCCTCAACACGTATGAAAAATAGCAGAGAACTAAATGACTCCCCTATTCAGCAAAACTACATAAAAGAAAGAATAAGTCATCAAAATATGTGACAAGTACAGAATTGAAATCTGTAATTAACAACTCCGATGGAGTGGAATATTCATTGGCAACTGACAGAAACCCAAGCAACAGCCAGCAGGGAAATCACTGAGTAAACAATAAATATGTCTTTATTAATGAAAAATGGTAAGGCTTCTAGGGGGTAAGCATTCTTTGAATGTCACTGGCTTTGCTGAGTACAGCTGGTTTGCAAAGGACTTTAAAATACTTCAGGATGAAAAGTGATACATACTTATAAAACACTACCTTATCTACTCAATCATAAATTTTAGTTTTGTTTCCAAATTAAAAGACGGTGTAGTGAGAAAAAAATGTTTATTTGTTGCTCCAAATGAAGCAGCAACTGGATTTTAATCCGTTTTAATCACTAAGACTGATAGCGAGCATTATTTTTACATGATCAGAAATTAAACAGAGTACTGACCTATGATCTTACAAAGAACATATAAAGGTTGTTTTACAGCTTCAGGCTGTTGAAGGATGAGGTAGGACTCTTCCTTAACTCTGGGAACCCTGCATAGCATTTCACATTAATACACGATGTCTAGGACCTCTTCCACTTACAGAATCAAGGCACAACAAGATTCCCTCAGACAAGTGTAGTAAACTTACTTTTCACGTTCTTACAGGGAGAAACAAAGAATTACTGGTGCGGGGGTAATACCAGAGTGAATTTTGTAGCACAAATTCACTGAGAACCAAAGGAGAACAAGCCTGACCTCATTCTGATCACACTCCTGTTCCTGATGTTGAACACTGATGTTTCTGCTGTGTAACAGGGTTTTGATGCTTTGTAGCAAGACAGCAAACAGATGACAGCAGACATGCTGCTGCCTGCAGTCAAGGGATTGGTGTTTTCAACGTCAGATATACAGAAGCATTGTTTGAAAGAAAAGTAATAATAAAAAAAAAAAGATAAGGAATTAACGTTTAAAACAACTCTAGGTCATCTACAAATATTCATCATTCTCCCTAGTTCGCAGATGACAAAATTGAAGCTTACACAGTGAAATGTCCTGCCCAAGCTGGTTCAGCAGGTCAGGTGCTGAACAAAGAGCACTGTCATAGCCCTTTCACCCACTGCTCTGCTCCACTGATAACCTCACAGTTTGTAGTTTTCAGCATCTGAGGAAAGAAAGGGCAGAATAAAGAGGAAGTTGGAGAAAGCCTCAATGCCTTTTGAAAAGAGAGCAAGTGTTTCACAGAAAGTGAGCTGCAGTTTTAAATGGGAAAATATTTTACCACTTGAGGGAGCTGTAGTATAGCAAACCCATGCAGTCTTGTGAAAACGTGCATAATGAGGAAATCCAGACTATAAGGAAAAAGGGAAAACTACTTCCTTATGACCTTCAGGAAACCTCACATTTTTAGGGTACCTATTTGCCTAAATTTGGAAAACAAAGAGTATGTCCAAAGGTGCCAGGACACAGAATGGACAAAAAGGGTGCATCCCTCATCTAGTCTGCCCTGCACACTGCTCCTTCATTCAACATCTTTAAAATTTGGAATTAGGCCACTTCCCTACCTGATTTAATGCTATTTGGCAAATGCTGCTCAACAAACATTGGTAAAATTAACTGAATCGCATAGTCAGCATTCTGTTGTCTTCCTAGTACCAAGAGTAAGAAATCCAAGAAAAAGGTGAGCAAACAACAATGTTCTTTTCCTGGTGTCATGAAATGCATTGTGATTTTTTGGTACTGCAGAGATGCAAGAACAGAAGTCTGAATGCTAACATTGCAATTTTGTGCTGTACAAAATAAACATCCCCATCTCTCTGACAACTACACAAGGTATTTCCATCCTGCCTAACTTTAGCAAAGCAGGAGAACATCTGTTTGAATTTCAAGTGTCTATTGAACAAGGTAGAGACTGGCTCGTGTTTACGATTAGACTCTGTAATACCATGCTGATGAGGTACTTGCCAAATCCTTAGGACCTCTCACACTGACTGCATGGCATGAGTCACTTGTGTACACAGGAACAAATGACAGTGATCAATAAAGACCTTTTAAGTCAGTTTGCTTCCAAGGAGGAAAAAAAAACCTACAGACTACCTCAGGTTTGAAATGCGTCACCTATTTCCCCTTGGTTTACCAGCAGGAGTTGGCTGCGCTAAGACAAACCCCAAAGGCATCCACGTAAGTGCAGATGAATGCCCTGGAAGGGCAGAGCAGGCTGAGCACCAGTACTCTTCTCCCTCACCCCAACCCGAGGTGTAGACGATTCTTCGCCGGAGGAATTCTATGCAATTGCAAGAAAATCGGGATCACAGCCGAGATAAAGATCAGAAGCAGCCAAGTACTCCTAACAATGCAACTAATTTTCTGCAAAATGACACAGTCAATGTTAGAGCAGAGACGGTTCATTGCACCTGGTCCTGGTACCATATTTTTTGCCTTGGGCAAGCTAAATTCCCTATAAACAATGACAATGATCAAATGCTATTTTAAACTTGGAGCCTAAGAGGAAACCAGAGAAATCTCAGAGCCAGCCCCCAGACCCCAGAACATTCCTTCATCTCATCTACAGCAGGAAAGCAGATATCAAAGATGTCACCAATAAATCATTTTCCGGGGCTTTTATTTCATCTTGGCAAAAATCAGCGCTCTTCCTGCCTCTCAGCAGGACTGCCTCCCACCCCAAAGACTATAAAGAACTATACAGAAATCCATCTCCAATGCAAAGCCACATGAATAAAGCAGACTTAATCCAATAATAATTGAAATAATACAGCAGTGCTATTGCCAGATGTCCATGACAATCCAATAAATGACAGTTCACTGACTAAGACAGCCACCTTTTGGTCACTGGTCTAGAAGAAGTGGAGTACATGAGCTCAGAAACACTGCAAAATCATTCCCCCAAAATCTCTACTGCACTTGCACATGGAGTAGAACCACAGTGAGGAAAAAAGGGAAGAGAAAATTAAGTGAAAATACTATGTAAAACATGTTTTCAATACATTTTCCAGGACAACAGCTAGTATAAGAGCATGTGAATAATAAAAAGTAGTCTGACAGAGCAGTAGCTTTGTTCTGCATCATCTACACCAGTGACTGAGCAACAGTGCTCTTAACTGGTCTGGAGCTATAACCTGTGTCTGCCCTCTAGTTTGCCCACTGGACCCATTCTCTCAGGCTTTCCTCCCAAGAGAGGGAGATTGCAGGGAGAAAGGGCAGAGCACACTTTATTCATGTGAGGATGCAGCCTCTTAAAAG